>NC_092877.1:271444128-272080475 GCF_028372415.1 Notamacropus eugenii
GCTCTATTGAAGGACATGTAAGCAGAGACCAAGATCTGACTGATCTTAGCAAACTGGATCATTTCTGAAAATGAACCTGAAAGTAGCATAGACATATCTATCTCCTAAGTGGCCAAATCTAAGTACAGAGAGACTTGTCACTAGATGAGAGAAAATATAATCAATTTTTCAGCCACAGCAGCTCTAGAAGCCTACTTATTAACCTGAACAGCAACAATACCCTGTACATTACATTGTGACACAATCGTGTTAAAAAAACGAGTACTTAAACAATCCAAATACTTGTTTCTTGGTGACTTTTCTTTTTTTCTAGCTATTTTCTCTTCTCAGATCTGTTTCATGAGACAGGGGTAAAAGTAAAGCTAGGGAGAAACAACAGGGAAAAGGCATTTCATGGAAGTACAAGGAAAACCATATGAAAATTGGGCTTGTTTTCACCAGGGTAGAGACGTATTTTTTTCTATTTTTTTTTTTTCTCTCACAAAAAGAATAGTCAAAAGGTAGAGGGTAAAAGTCCGAATCTGAAAGGTTCTATCCTACTCTTTTCAACCAGCCTCCTACCCAGTGCACAAGAGCAGAGAATATATGGAAATGTGAGGACTAGTCAAGTTTGAAAGTTAAAACTTTGGAGAAAACATCATCTGCCCTGTTGGTTTCTTCGTGTGTTTGCATTATCTCCTTTATATCACAGAGCTCTTTGGGACAACCATTCAGACTACCACTCAGATGTCACTGGGCTGGGGGTCAGGAATATTTAAGATCAAATCTAACCTAAGACACTTACCTAAGACAAATCTAACCTAAGACACAAATCTAAGCTAGACTATAGTTGGGCCAGTCACTTAAACTCTGTTCATTTCACTTTCTTCATGTGTAAGATGGGGATGATAGCAACATCTACGTCCCAGGTTACCTGTAAAAATAAAAAAAAAATAATATTTGTAAAATGTTTTGCACACATTAAAATGCTATATAAATGCCGGTTTTTGTTATTATTGCAGTTATTATTGTTATTTCTCATCATTGTCATTATCATTCTTGTATACATGCTGTCTTGCCCAGGGATACAGGGTCAGGTAATGGAGACTCTGAGTTGGTTATTTGTTTATTTATTTACTATTCATTTAGTGAGACATATATGTATGTATACACATATGTATGTCTGTATGTCTGTATGTATACGTGGGTTTGCATGAGTGGATGAGTGTATATGTAACACTTAGAAACAGGACACCTTCATATCTGAATAAGATACAAAATGAAAAATTTATATTCATATAGTTCCTTACAAAATGATTTCAGATATACTCCCATTTGAGCCTCAAAATAATTTGAGGTGAATAGTAGAATATAAATAATTATTTTGATTACTTTATTATTATTATTATTTTATTCATTTTATTAATTATTTCTCAATTATATATAAACATAATATTATTTTAAACTAAATTCCAAACTCTTTCCCTTCTACCGATCCCTTTCTCATACCTTGAGAAAGCAAGCAATGTGTTATCAATTTCATATGTGAGGCCATTTACCTCAGATTTCCAAATTAGCCATGTGGTGCAAGAAAACATGCAAAAAGGCAAGAAAAATAAATAAATTTTTAAAAGAGTACACTTCATCCTGTAATCAATACTCATCAATTCTTTCTCTGGAGGTGGAGAGAATTTTTCATTATGTGTCTGGATTATTTTTATGATTGTTATTTTGTAATATAGTTTGAAATCTGGTATTACTAGATCATGTTCTTTCATTTTGTAAATTAATAACTCAACTTATCTTTCAGATGAGTTTTATTATTTTTTCTTTCTCTGTAAAATAACTATTTGGTAGCTATTAATATTAATTAGCTATTTGGTACTTATATGTCAATTTTTGTGCAAAATATGTTTTATAATTGTGTTCACATTGTCCCTGGGTTTACCTTGACAGGGAGACTCCCAATTATTTTATATTGTCTGCAGTTACTTTAAATAGAATTTCTTTTTTTCATCTCTTGATGGGTTTTTCTCATAATATATAGATATGATGATCATTTGAGTGATCTTACTTTATATCATGTGATTTTGCTGAAGCTATTAATTGTTTGAACTGCTTTTTAGTTGACGTTTTAGGATTCCCTAAGTGTGTCATCATATCATCTGCAAAGAGTAATGGCTTTGTTTTGTTATTGTCAGCTTTTGTTGCTCCAATTTCTTTTTCTTATCTTGTAGGTATGGATAGCATTTCTAATATGATTGTTGTTGTGTTTGTTCTTCCTTTTTGAAGAGGACCATGTCATCAGAGAAATGTTGACATGACTTGCACTTGACTTTGTTCTCAGTGAGGGAGGGCTGTGCAAGGTCAGTAGCCTCACTTTCTCATCTGGAGCCATCTGGTTCCAGTGACCAGATATTCATCAGGATACCTGGAGATGGTCCAGGTTGCAATGGAAGACCTTGACCTTTTAGGCTAAGGTCTTTTCAGGTACTCAGTTTAAGTGAGGTAATGCCCACTTGGTGAATAGACCTCATTAAGAAGTAGTGAGGGCATGGTAACTTTAAATAGAAAAGAATAAGTAAATAAATAATAAACATAAATAAATAAGTGAATGAATGAATTAATAAACAAAGGAAGGAATGAATGGATAAATGAATGAATAAATGAAGGAATGAATGAATGAATGAAACAAGCTGGGAGGGGCCTCATAAGCCTCAGGATTGTTGTTTCAGAGAGAAACAGTTACTATTCATATTCACTCTAAGCCAGGAGAGTCCAAAAACCACTCATTGAGTGGAGCTTGGACAGAGATTCATCGTTATTCAATCTGTGCTTCAGAGTGCACTAGGTATAAGGTTTCAGGAAAGACAATAAAGAAAGTAAGAAGGAAGGAAGGAAAAAAAGAAAGAAAAAAGAAAGAATAAAGGAAGAAAGAAAGAAAAAGGAAAGAAAGAAGGAAACACAGATTTTTGTTGTATGTATGCATATTCCTTTATTATTTTTTATAGTGCCTTTTAGCAAGATGCATTTCCCCTTCTAATCTCTTTTAATCAGGTCTATTTTCCCTTTTGTTTGAAATCCTTATTGTTGTCCCTGCATTATTTACTGTAGGTGAAAGCATTATAGAACTTGCTCTGCCCTTCATTTTAACTCTCTCTCTCTCTCTCTCTCTCTCTCTCTCTCTCTCTCTCTCTCTCTCTCTCTCTCTCTCTCTCTTTCTCTTTCTGTGTGTGTGTGTGTATCTGTTTCAAGTGTGTTTCTTGTAAATATATTGTTAGATTCTGGTTTCTAATCCAATCTACAATTAAATTTCTGTTTTATGGCTGAGTTCATCCCATTCACATTCACAGTTGTGATTACTAATTGTACGTTTCCCACCAAAATATTTTCTTTTGTTTACCTTCTCTCTTTTTTTCTCTTATCCCTCATTCAAATTCGGTTAGGTTCTGACTACTGCTTTCCTTTATCTACCCATCCTTTTATTATTACTGGACTTTTATCCTCTTTTTTCCCTACTTAATCGTCGAGAAGATAGATTTCTATACCCAGTAGAGAATCATATTTCACCATATAATTGTCACACCCGGTTGTTTTTTTAGTCCAAAAATTGGTTTATAACCTTTCATAGCATGGTATAATTCTGTTTGTCACACCGCTTGAAATTTAAATAGAGCAGCACCATATTCAACAATTGCAAAAAGATAGGCAATTATCTCATGTATTGTGAGTCTCAGACCTAGAATTCCCAGCACGTGGGCACTGTCAATATATTTCTGAAAGCTGACTTGCATGTTTTGTTCGCAGCTCTGTAGTACTAATGATATTGTCACACAACCAAATGAAAAGTCATAAACATAAGGGGAGCAGGTGGGCAGAAGAAGCTGTCATGAGTAAATCATGTGATACGATAGGACTTGCAACTTCCTTTGGCGTTTCAATTGTACAGATCTTGTGTCAATGATACAGTTTAATAATAAACGATTTTATGTAATACCAGCACATTTTTAAAAGTTCACATATTGGTTGTATCCCACTATTTTGCAAAAAAAAGGGCATAAAATCTGTGAAAATTGTGCAGTGAATATATGTATGCACACACACAAACATATGTCACTTTATTTCTAAATATTTATGTATATATGTATATTTCTATATCTCTATCTGTATCTATCCATCTATATCTATCCATCTATTAATTTCTGTCTTTGAACCAATTCAGATGGGATTGAGGTTTAAGCATCACCAGTCATTTTTTCCTATGCTTTAAAACTTCTTCTTTCTCCATTTCTTTTATTTGAATTAATTTTCTCCATCCTTATTCTCCTTTCCCCCTTTTCTCAGACCATCCCTTTCTCTTGTTCAACTTTTTTTCATCATCCCATCATAATCAACTCCCTCCAACACTCTCTATTTCAAATCTCTGTAACTGTCCTAATACTATATCCTATACTGTATCATAATGTCTCATAGAGTCATATTTTTCCACTTCCATATCCAATGCATATTTTTAATGCATTTTTCTTGAGGTTTTATACTTTTTCCATTTGTCCAATTCTCGTTTTTAAGGTTTTCATTTCTTCACTATATTTTCATGCCTCTTTTATCAATCTATTTTTCATTATTTTTCACTACTTGTCAATTCTTTACTTATTTTTCTACTCCTTTTATTTGATTTTTAAATTGTAAATAGTTCTAAGAATTTTCTTTTTAAAATTAAAAAATATTTATTGATTCTAGCTTTCAGCATTCTTTTATATAAGATTTGATATTCTAGGTGGCCCAATCAAGGGAATGTCAATGAATTGGGGGATGGCTGAACCAGTTGTGGTATATGAATTTATTGGGATACTATTGTGCTATAAGAAATGAAGAACAGGTGAACTTCAGAAAAAAAAAAAAGACTTATATGAACTAATGTTGAGTGGAGTGAGCAGAACGAGAAGAACATTATACACAGTAACAGCCACGATGTCTGAGGACTGTTTTTCATAAATTTAGCCCTTCACAGCAAAACAAGGACCTAAAACATTTTCAAAGGATTCATAATGCAAAATGCCATCCACATGCAGAGAAAAAACTATGGAATTGGAACACTGAATCAAGCAGACTATTTTCTCTTGTGTTATATATTTTATTTTGTTTTCTTTTTCTCATGGTTTCTCCCATTTGTTTTAATTCCTCTATACAACATGACTAATGCAAAGATGTGTTTAATAAGAATCTCTGTGTAGATCTCACATAAGATTGCATGCCCTCTTTGGGAGGGAAAGGGAGAAAATCTGGAACTTACGGAAGTGATTATTGAAAAGTGAAATCAAATAAATTAAGAAATTTGGGGAAATAAGATTTGATTTCTAAAGTTTCCATCCTTTCTTCCTTTCACCCTCTCCAAGATGGCATTCAATCTGATACAGGCTACACATGAATGATCATACTAAACATATTTCTGCATTGGTCATGTTGTAAAAAAGAGGAATCAGAACCAAAGGGAGAAAATATGAGAAAGAAAAAAAATAACAAAAGAAAGAGAAAACAATATTCTTCAATCTGCATTCAGACTCCATAGTTCTTTCTCTGGATGAGGATAACATTTTTCATCATGAACTTTTTGGAATTGTCTTAGATCATTGCACTGCTGAGAAGAGCTAAGTCTATCAAAGTTGATCATCACACAATGTTGCTGTTATTGTGTACAATGTTCTCCTGGTTCTACTCACTTCACTTAACATCAGTTCTGCAATATCATATTCCAGGCCCTGCAATTATTTAATATAGAAGATTCTATGTCCTGTGTAATCCTGACTGTGGTTACGTGATGTTTAAATTGTTTCTTTCTGGCCATTTGCAGTATTTTCTCCTTGAACTGGTGATTCTGGAATTTGGCTCCAAGGCTATTCCTTGGAGTTTTCATTTTGGAGTTTCTTTCAGGGGTGATTAATGGATTCTTTCATTGACTATTTTGCCCTCTGGTTCTAGGATGTCTGGACAGTTTTCCATGAAATTATTTGAAAAATGCTGTCTAAGCTCTTTTTTTTATTATTATGATTTTCAGGCGGCCCAATAATTCTTAAATTATCTATCCTATATCTATTACTTACTTATTATATACTTCTGCTTACTCTTGGCTCCTGGAACTTTTTAAGAATTCTATTGGGTTTCTGTCCAGCTCACATTTCTCCCTATTTGAGGTTTTGCTTGTACTTTTGGACTTTATTTTCTTCTTGGGTGTTTGTGTTTTGATGATCCCTGCCACCACAATAATTGCTTATTGGGAAAATAAAAAACAAACTACTTTTTCTTGTTGTTATTAGTTCATTTGTCTCTCCTATTTCTTGACTTTGTACTTTTTTGCTAAATTTAGGCTTTGTTCCTTGTGTGTGAGCGGAAAGAGTGAGAACCACCCCAAGATGAAAACTTCACATTGCTGCTTTCAGAGCTACTTCTGGAAATTGAAAAGTTGTCAGTGCTTCCTAGGTGGTGTGATCTCAGGAGAGTTTTATTTACTCCTCTCCTGGATTGCTCTCTGTTCCTTTGGCAGGAAAGGTCCTTTATATTTTGGGCATGCAACGTATATTGCTCCTCATGATGACTGTGCCCTTAAAGCAGAAGTGAAACCAAAAATACTCTTCCCACTCCTTGAACTGTGACCCCAAAATAAAATAATAGGGAATAAATTTGCTAAGTAGCTTTCATTTTTAAACCCATGCTTGCATAAGTCTCCCCTATAATCTCCTTTTGACCAGTTGACAGGTGTCCCTATAATCTCTGGTTTAATACCTCCAGAAGCTTCTACTGTTTCTTTGTCACTACTTAGCCCCACTACTGTTGTTGCATCCATGCCACACTCTGTTCATGTATCACAAATCTCTCCTTCCAATCTCTTAATTTATCTTAGACTAGGCAAATTATTCATCTCAAACATTTACTGGCTTTACCACTTCAGATTTCTATTTGCGGCATTATATAATTTGTTTTTGGCAGAGAATGATCAGAAAGATCTAGGATTTGCCCCCTGATTCTTTTATTTTTTAACATCTAAAGAAACTTTCCATGTAGTCAAATCATTTTTTCTATTACAGAGAATGAGGCAGAGATCTGAAGTCAATGATTTAACAAGTACTTATTAAATGCCTACTATGGTTCATGCTCTGTTCCATTAATAGAGGTTACAAGTACAGAGAATGAAACTTAGATAACTTAGGTAGTAAATATCATTTCTAACATTCAAAGTTTTCCAATAATAATCCCAGTTCTTTTTTCATTGTGGGAGTAAGAGAAAGACCTTGTTCTTGTCTATGACATAATTGGGAAGGCTACTTCATCCCTAGAGGCCCAGCATTTTACACACACACACACACACACACACACACACACACACACACACACACACACACAAACACACACATATACACACACAGCCATTTAATAAACAAAGGGTTCTAGAACTGTAGAGCTAGAATTAGAAGAGAACTCAAGAAACCCAAGTTCAATCTCCAATTTTACAATTGAAATACTGAAGTCCGGTGTAGTTAAGTGACTTTGCCAAGTTTATGATTAGGTCCATTTGGGTCTTGGTATGGGAGGGGATGTCTATCTTTAAGTAGTTTAGAGTGACCATAAGAAAGAATAAGTAGGCTTTGTGTTCCTGGAAGCAGAGGGCAGAACAAGGAGCAATGAGTCAGTAGAAAAGAAAAAAAATAGGTCTAATATAAGAAAAGATGAATTGTAAATAATTAGAGATATCCAAGAGTGGAATGAGATTCCCCCAACATGTTATAATGAAGACATCACTGGAAGTCTTTAAACAAGGACCCCAATCAGGAAGAGGAAGTCTAGGCCAAGAGAGTGATGGAATAATAGAAGCCAAGGGAGGTATAGGTAAATTTTAGAAATTCCTTTCATCATGTAGGTGATGCATGGTACAGTGGAAAAGAGATCTGTGTTTTGAGTCAAAGGACTTGTATGGAAACAGGGAGCAGCCATTTACTGCCTGCATGGTCTTAATGAATTTGTTTAACCTCTGTCAACCTCAGTGTCTTCATCTATAACATTAGGACATTGAACTATCATTTTCTAGTACTTGATAGTACTAATTTCTTTCCTATAGCGTTCTACTTGATGGCCAATAAGGCTCCTTTCAATAATCAGATTTGTGGATTCTGTAATCATATTTCCTTCCAGTTTTGATAATACTTTTTTAGACCTAAACCTTTCTTTAATATCCACTGTGTACATAGAAGTGGTCATGGTGCTCGCAGTACGGGGAAGTAAAAACCATAATATTCAACTCAGAAAATGCTGCCATGGCCCCTGTGGGTAGATAAAATGCAGATAAGTGGCATATTTATATTTATTGACTCACTAGAGTGAAATGCTATTTTAGTTTGTAAGAGACTTCTTTTGAGAGCCAAACTATTCCCCATGAGGACTTTAGTTTAAAAATATTTCTTTACAAAATTACTTCAGATAAAAATGTACCAGGAGATGGATAGTCTTAGAGTAAAGCTTGAGTACAGGATTGTGTTCTTTCTCTTGATCTCCTGGGGCCTTCCTCGCACTACTTCATAAACCTCTGAGGAAAATTGTGAAGACATTTAGCTTCCTTTGGATATATCAATTTCTCATTGTATAGAAGTATTGGAGAGAATCTCATAAGAACTGAGCAACCTCAAAGTTACTATTAAAATAAAAACTCCACTAGAAAAAACATGCCAATTGAGAGCTATTTTCACGTCTTTGAAAGATTTATTTTTCTCTGTAAAAATCTCATATGCACTTATTTTGCTCTCTACAATGATATTTTTCTTCAACATAGGTCCCTCTGTTACTTTTTGGATGACTTCTAGACTGAATGGCCTTATTTTGCCCTTCATAATTCCCTCTTCTCAGATTGTGACCCTAAGGTTCTTGTTCTAACATATTTTTTTTTTATGAATCATCTGGGAACACATCCAAAAGTGTTGAAGTATAGCCAGGAAGCTGTGGAAATATTGGATGGGACCGAAGAGAAACTGCTTAAAGGGTCAGAAAAAATGTCAGAGAAGGTTAGGAAACATCAAACCTGAGATAAGTCCAAACACATTGCCTAAGGTCAATATCATGCCACATCCAAAGATTGATAAATAGCAAGATTACAAAAGTCATTTTGAGCCAGTTATTGCATTACTCTTCGTTAACATGGGCTAGTTTCCATGAGATATGATTTTAAAGGTGATGTTTAGCTCTATAATAGAGACATGTTAGCATATTAATATAATCGAAGTATAATGGCTGAGGCATATCTATATATGTGTATATATTTTTAGAGTTGAAATACAATTTATCATATATTATTTTAAACTCTATTTCAGATATATATGAAGATTGTAGTACATTTTACTTGCAAACACCTCTACATATGGATAATAGTCAAATTAACATCAGGAGTGAAATAGATCTAGGTGACTATTTAACTTATTCTTGTTTTAGGTGATTAGGTATTCTAATTTCTTTTGTGTACCATATATTTATACGATGATGGAAGTGGATTTTTAGCTACATAATTAAGAGATTATAAAGTATTATAATGGGAGCATCACAAAGGAGAGTGGGCTTTAGAGGTGGATGGAGGAGGGGGTAGGATAGTGACAAATAGACAGAAATTGAGATATAGTGACAAAAAAATAGAGAACCTTAACTTGGAACAATGGATCACAGAACTTGCTCTAGAGTCCAAAGTGGAATATTGCAGGTTTGGATTAAGAATATTCTGAAAAGAGTGATATTCTGAAAAGAATCACTAGCAGCAGTGCTGATTCCCAAACCTCTCAGTACAGGAAAAGAGTCAGGAAAAGATGGGTAAGAGAGAAACACAGAGCCTGTAACAGTAATAGGAGCTACTCCTGGGGTTTTCAGTCCACAGACTGAATATTTGAAAGTCACCTACTTGAACTTCCAGGAGCCAAGATGGTGGAATAAACTGTAAGTACTCTCAATCTCTCTTGTTGTCCTTGAAAAACTCAGAGAATATCGTCCTAGGAAAAAATCCTCAGATAAAGGAGGCAGCAGAAGGTTAACTACAGCCTTTTAGCTTGGGAGGCTAGGGAGATCAACAGGAAGGATTCCTCTTGCTGTGGCTGAGGGGGACCAGTGCAAGACTGGAGACTCACAGCAAGTCTCACCTCAGTGTACCAGCAGAAGATCCTTAGCCCCAGGGGGGTAGAGATGGTAAGCACCAACACCAGGAGCCCAGTCATGCCTTAGCACACCCAGAAGAATTGGGCAGACGCCAGCACAGACAGGGTTCACCAACCACTGAGCCTATCAGTGTTCTAGTGTAGCCCTAAGGGAAGAAGAGACTTCCAGTAACCAGAAAACCCCTCTCCCACACCCTGCATTATGAGCTTCAGTGTAACCCCAAGAATACTCAGAATGACTTCACTGGGCCTCAACCTTGGCACATACCAACCGGCTCAGCACCAGGTAAGCTGCCCCATTATTTTGTTTCTCACTGAAAGAACCAGAGGTCACAACACACAAAGCTGGCAACGAGGCCTCTAGCCTGGTAATATAGTAGTAACTGTTGCTCTTTCCCTCCCAGCTGTGGCTATATATCTATATATCTATCTACCTAGATAGATATATAGATATACATATATATATATATATATATATATGTACATATATGTCTCTCTCTATATATATCTATATATATAGATATAGATATAGATATAGATTTTGCTCATTAAAAAGGTCATTCCCTCATTACTTCTTAAAGAGGCTTATTCACTGAATGGGCATTACCTTACTCTGTATGAATATATGAATAGGCCTTAGTTGAAAAAGGTTAAGGTCTCCCATTGCATCCTGGATCATCATTCTGATGAATATCTGGTCACTGGATCCAGATGGCCCAGGAGGAGAAAATAAGGCTGGTGATCCTGCACAGCCCTCCTTCCTTCAAAGCAAAGTGAAGTGTAGGTCATGTCATCATTTTTCTGATGTCATGGTCTTCTTTGAAAATGAAAGACGAATACAACTGGGACAGCGAAGATCAAAATAGGAATTCAAAAGAGGACAGCACTCACAGTATACCCACATCTGAAACCTGAAAAGGGAATATGAACTGGTGTCAACCACAAAGACCATTCTTGGAAGAGCTCAAGAAGGATTTTTAAAGCCATATTAGAGAGGCAGAGGAAAAATTGACCAATTACTTTAAAAATATAATCAGTTCCTGAAAAAGTAAAATTATGCAAAAGGTTATGAGGTACAAAATATAACTTCTTAAATGGCAAAATTGGCCTAATGCAAAAAAGAGGTTCAAAAGCTAATTGAATAAAATAATTCCTTAAAAATTAGAATTGGGCAAGTAAAAGTTAACATCAATATGAGGCACCAAGAATCAGTCAAACAAAATCTAAAGAATTAAAAAAATAGAAGAAAACATAAAATATTTCATTGGAAAAACAACTCACCAGGAAAATAGATGTAGGAGAGAAAATCTAAGAATTATTAGTCTACCAGAAAGTCATGATAAAAAAAAGAGCCTAGACAGTATCTTCCAAGAAATTATCCAAGAAAACTGCCATGAGGTCCGAGATCCAAACAGCAAAATAGTCAGTGAAAGAATCCACCAATAACCTCCTGACAAAGATCATAAATTGAAAATGCTAAGAAATATTGTCACCAAATTCCAGAATTATCAGGTGAAGGAGAAAATACTATAAGCAACTAAAAAGAAAAAATGCAAATATCAAACATCTACGGTCATGATCACATGGCAGCTTCTATTTTAAAAGACCAGAGGAATAAGAATATAACATTCTTAAAGGAGCTTGGAATACAATCAAGGATCATTTACCCTGTAAAACTGAGCATAATAGTTTAGGCGAAAAGGTGAACATTGAGTGAAATAAGGGATTTTCAGATTAAAAGAACAGAGCTCAATAGGAAATTTGATCTTCAAATACAAGACTCAAGAGAAGTATAAAAAAGAAAACATGAGAGAAAAAAGGAAAAAAAAAACCTTATTCTATATGGGCAAACTGTCTAGATCCCTATATGAGAGGATGGTACTTGTTATTCTTGAGAATTATCTATTTATTATGACATTTAAAAGGGAGATAGACAGGCAGACAGACAGACAGACAGACAGACAGACAGACAGACAGACAGATAGATAGATAGATAGATAGATAGATAGATAGATAGATAGACAGATAGATAGATAGACAGACAGATAGATAGAGGGAATTGGTATAAATTAACTGATGCAATGATAAAAAAACTAATTATGTGGTGTGAAGGGAGAAGAGGAAAGGAGGAGGCAGAAAAGGGTAAATTACATCACATGAAGAGGCACAAGACATATTATAGTAGAGGGAACCAAGGGAGATGAGCATTGTTTGAGCTTTACTTTTATTGTATTTGGTTCAAGGAGGGAAGAACATCTTTAAGTATAGAAATCTAACTTGCCTTGCAAGCGGTAGGAGGGGAAAGGGAAAAGAAAAGGGAGTGGGTGGTAATACAATAAAGAAGAAGTAGTAATGGAAAAGGGAAAGAAAGGGGAGGGGCTTGACAGAAGGAAGGGAAGACTAAGGGAGGTGGTGGTCACAAGTAAAACACTTTTTAGGAGGGGAAGGTAGAAGGGAGGGGAAAAAGTATAAATTGAGGGGATAGGATAGAGAGAAACACACAGATAGTAATCATAGCTGAATGGGAATGGGATGAATTCTGCCATTACATGGAGCTGCATATCATAATGGATCAAAAACCATCACCCTATAATTTGTTGTTTGCAAGAAACACATTTGAAACAGGGGCGTACACACAGGCTAAGGTAAAAGACTGGAGTAGAATATATTATACTTCATCTGAAGTATTAAAAAAGAAGGGATGGCAATTCTAGTATCAGACATAGCAAAGGCAAAAGTAGGTCCAATCAAAAGAGATAAGGAAGGAAACTACATCCTGCTAAAAGTCATCATGGAAGACTAAGAATCATTCAGATTCTTAGAGGAGAAGTTAAGGGAGTTACAGGAAGAAAGAGACAGCAAAACTATCCTGATGGGAGACCTCAACTTCCCCCTCTCTGAATTTAATAAATCACCTTGACATAAACAAGAAAGAAATTAAGTAGGTGAATAGAATTCTGGAAAAGTTAGATATGATAGACTTCTGGAGAATACTAAATGGGGATAGAAAGGAATATACATTTTTCTCAGTTTTATATGGAAACTAGACAAAAATTGAGCATATGCTAGGGTATAAAAACCTCACCCTCCAGGGCAGAATGGCAGAAATAGTTAATACATCCTTTTCAGATTATGATGCAATATTTTTTTAAAATTAAATGTCATAGAAAGATAGACCAAAATTAATTAGAAACTACATAATCTAATCCTAAAGAATGAAGGGGTCAAACAACAGATCATAGAAACAATAACTTCATTCAAGAGAATGACAATAAACAGACAAACTACCAAAATGGATGGGATGGACCGAAAGCAGTTGTTAGGGGAAGTTGAATATCTCTGAATGCTTTCTTGAGTACTATAGAGAAAAACAAGATCAATGAATTGAGAATGCAACTGAAAAAGTTACAAACGAATGGAATAAAAACTCTAATTAAATACCAAATTAGAAATACTGAAAAGGAAGGGAGAGATTAATAAAACTGAAATTAAGAAAACTATTAAACTAATAAATAAAATTAAGAACTGACTATGAAAAAAGATAAAATTGATACACTTTTGGTCAATTTGATTTAAAAAAAGAAAGAAGAAAAGCAAGTTAACAGCATCAAAAATGAAAAGCATGAATTTACTTCCATTGAAGGGTAAATTAAAATAATAATTAACAATAATGTTGTCTAACTGTATGACCATAAATTTGACAATCTTAGTGACATGAATGAATATTTAACAAAAATATAAATTGCCCAGATTAACAGAAGAGGAAGTAAAATACTTAAATAACCCCATCTCAGAAAAAGAAATTGAACATGCCATCAATGAACTTTCTACAAAAGTATCTCCAGAGCTACATGAATTTACCAGTGAGTTCTACCAAACATTTAAGAACAGCTAATTGTATAAATTATTTGGGGAAAATGGTGAAGTTGTCCTGAAAAATTCTTTTTATGGTACAAATATGGTGCTAATACCTAAACAAGGAAGAGCCAAAACAGGGAAATAAAATTATAGATCAATTTCCCTAATGAGTATAGATGCAAAAAATTAAATAAGATATTAGCAAAAAGATTATAACAGCTTCTCACAAAAATAGTATACTTTGTTCAGGTAGGATTTATATGAGGAAAGCAAGACTGGTTCAATATTAGGAATACTATGAGCATCATTGATGATATCAAGAAGAAAGCTACCAGAAACCATATGATTATCTCAATAGATATAGAAACAACTTTCAACAAAATACAGCTCCTATTATTATTGAAAACACAGGAAAACATAGGGATAAATGAAACCTTGCTGGTGGCATGTTTGCAAGGATCCTAGATAGTGGAAAATGATCTCGTGTATTCCCAGTTACCAATGGACTGAAACAGGGATGTGTGTTCGCTACCATGCTTTTTAGCATGATGTTTTCAGCCACGTTGTCAAATGCTTTCAGTGAGAATGAACATGGCATCAAGGTCAACTACGGTGCTGATGATAAGTTTTTTCAATCTGAAAAGGCTACATACAAGCCATGACCAAAGTAGAGGGAGTATTGGTGCATGATTTTCTGTTTGCAGATGATTGTGCAGTCAATGCAACCTCTGAAACTGAGATGCAACAAAGTGTGGATCAATTCTGTGCTGCCTGTGCCAATTTTGTCCTAATAATTAACACCAAGAAAACACACATGCTCCATCAACCACAACCACACCATCCATACATGTAATCATTGGTTACAACAAATGGAGAAGTTTTGAATACTGTGGTTAAGTTCACTTACCTTGGTACTACTTTCCAGGGATATGCACATTGACAATGAGGTTGATGCATGCATTTCCAGAGCTAGCTCAGTGTTTGGGAGGCTCCAAAGAAAAGTTTGGGAGAGAAGGACTGTTAGACTGACTACCAAACTGAAGCTCTACAGAGCTATTGTGCTGACCTCATGGTTGTATGCCTGTGAAATGTGGACAGTCTACCAGCATCATGACAGGAAACTGAATCGCTTCCATTTGAACTGTCTGAGGAAGATTCTGAGGATCAACTGGAAGCTTAAGTACTAGACACTGAAGTCCTTGCTCAAACTGAACTGCTAAGCATTTAAACTATGCTTCAAAGAGAACAACTCCAATGGACTGGCTATGTTGTTCAAATGTAAAATGTATACTTGCCAAAAAGACTGTTTTATGGAGAACTCACACTGGCCAGTCAATCATAGGGTGGTTGGAAGTGATACAATGACACTCTCAAGGTCTCTCTCAAGAACTTTGGATTTGACTGTGCAACATGGGAGACATTGGCACAGGACTGCTCAGCATGGTGTACTCCCATCAGAAAGGATGCTGTGTTCTATGAGCAATGCAGAATTGAAACAGCAAAAGGAAATATAGGATGCACAAATTTGGAGTATCCACCACAAATATTCAAATGGACTTTCTGTGCCCAACCTGTGGTAGAGCATTCTGAGCTTGTATTTTTCTGATCAGCCACAGTCAGACACACTGAAACTTCACTTTATCATGATGATGTCATTTTGGTCCTCTTTTGAGAATAAAGGGCAGCAACCAGCAAACCAGTATTTACCTAAAACCACCAGTAAGCATTATATGTAATGGGGATAAGCTAGATGCATTTACAATAGGATCAGGGATGAAACAAGGATGTCCATTATCACCACCGTTATTCAGTATGGTACTATAATATTAGCTTTAACGATAGAATAAGAAAAAAGAAACAGAAGGAATTAGAATTGGCACAGGAGGACTGAATTTATCACTCTTTGTAAATGATATGATAATATACTTAGAGGATGCTAGAGAATCAAGTAAAAAATTTCTTGAAACAATAAACAACTTTAAATTTATATATAAACTTTAACATATGCATATTTACTTATATACATATATATTTATATACATATATATACTTATACATGCATCTATATATGTTGGGATTGGAAGCTCAATTCCGTGTGGACGGTCTCAGGCGGGTAAAAGTGGGACTTCTAAATCTTAGAGTCTTACGAGGCCCTCCATGAACAGCGGGGATTCGAGAAGGTCAGACTGAGCTAGCTCGGCTAGCTCGGGTATTTCCGCCTCTCCCCGGGAGATACGTGATGGGTGGAGTCTCCCTGCCCTCGAGATTGTCCCAGATTGGAGCACACCTAGTTACCTAACAGCACGGTATTTAGATGCAAACTGTGCGGCTGAAGGTTAAGTAGGATTGAGGAAGCCCAAAAAGCTCTCTTAGCACGTGTGGAGCCAAGAGGACAGTAGGCTCCACTCCTCTTCTTTCCTCTCTCCCCTCCCCCTCTCTCCCTGCTTGTACTTCTATTTCCAAGCCCTTAAGATCCTAGCCTCCTTAGGAAATCTCCCCCTCTTCCTCCTAAGGAAGACCCCCCTGCACTTGTAACCCAGACCCTGAAATAAAGCTCAACCCTTGTTCGACTCTGGAATGTCCTTTCTCTCATATGTGCATCCTGTTTTGGCCAACCGAAGACCTCAGAAGGTGAGGTAAGAAAGACTCGGGTAGCCCAATACAGGCCTCTAAGCCTGGCAGTTGGCGCCCCAACAGGGATCGGGAGCGCAGATAATCCTGGGTGCTTTTGGGGTACACCCGGAAGGGGCTGTGAAAGAAGCGAGTCCCGAATCCTAGATTCGGAAGGAGAGAAAGTGGAGAGAAGCTTCCCAAACCCCTGGGAAAAGGGCGGAGATGGGGAATCTATTGCCAGTAATAAAGCCAGAGGAACAGGAGGTCTGGGCTGAGAAACTTCACAGGGAATGCAGGAAGGCGGGGGTCACAATAGAGTTAGATGACCTCCGAGAATTTTGTAATAGGATTTGCAAAGTTTCTCCTTGGCTCAAGCAGGCAGGAATATCAAGAGAAAAATGGGGAGCGGTCGGAGAGCAAATGACTGCTTATCAGCAACAATACCCTGGGGAGCTGGAGGATTTAGATTTCCTGATATTCGGTGTAATTAAGAGCCTGCTGGAAGGGCCGGAGAGGCCAGGGCGGGATTGGAATGAGAGTGGAAGCAGAGAGAGGGGAGGGGAGAACACGGGAGGGACGGAGAGTCCAGGCAAGCAGAAAGTTAAGCGGAAAGTTAAGGAGCGTAAAGAAAATATAGACTCGGAGCTCCATCTAGCGGATGGAAAAGGCGAGGCAGGGGAGAATACGCCGTGCCTTCCCTCCACGCCTCCTTATAACCTGCTCCATTGGTCAGACAGTTCAGGGCCACAGTCCAGTTTGGAAAAAGGAATAAGAAAGGCTATAGAGAATGGAGAAGATGTAGGGACATTTCCTGTGCTAGAAATAGCGGACCCCAGTGTCCCCGGTGGCGTTCGAAGGAGCCACATACCCATAGAGTGGAAGAGAGTGGCGACTCTTAAAGAGGCTTGTACCAAGCATGGCCCTAATTCACCCTTTGTCATAGCCATGCTTGAGACTCTCAGTGGTCAGTTCGTTCTGACTCCTAATGACTGGAAGAGCTTAGCTAGAGCCTGCCTTACCCCTGGGCAGAATGTGATTTGGGTATCAGAATTTTCTCAGAGGGTAAAGAGCACTACCGGTGGGCTAGGGGCTCAGGCCCCCCAGGCTTATCAGCAATTTACAGGAACAGGGCAGTTTGAGGCTACAGGAAATCAATTACAGTACTTGGCCTCCGATTATGTCTTGATTGCCGGAATGGCTATTAGCCGCCTCGGGATGAGGTTATCAAATTTTTAGTAAGGGCCATTGCTGCTGCTCTGGAGTCCCCACCCTTGAATTGGAAGTCAGACACCCCGATTTGGGTGGAGCAATGGCCCCTGACTCCAGAAAAACTCCAGGCACTACAGATACTGGTTAAGGAGCAATTAGCACCCTGGAATGCTCCTGTGTTTGTTATAAAGAAAAAATCCGGGAAATTCAGGTTCCTTACAGATGTTAATCAAGCATTTGTAAGCACCTGGCAGCTGCTATACCAAAGTAAAGAGCCACTATGCATTCTTATCAATTTTACCTTAAAGGCAATCCTCGCTAAACAAAGAAGGGGAAAAGGTCGCCTAATACAATCAGAGCTAAGATCAAGAGGCCTAATACAATCAGAGCTTGATACAGCTGTCTCAAAAAGAGCACATACTACTCCAGCTATGAGACATTTTAAGATACTAATATGGGGTCCAGGGTATGTTTGTGTCTTCACAGGAAAAGGGAATGCGTGGATTCCCATTAGAAGGATCCGTAAGTGGGAACCTATGTCGGAGAGCCCGGAGACCCCGGAGAAGGATCATGCACCACCTGAGTCTGCTGCTAACAGCTTTAACCCTGCTGCCCAGAGAGGAAGCAGCACTCATCCCAACATTGCTGCCCATTCCATCTAGGCATCTTTTTCAGCGGCTGAAGGAGGACTTTGATATCACAAACCCAGGACATTGGGGGGGGAAGGGGTGACCAACTTTTCACCTGAATACCACAGGCTTGGCCATTCAGGCTTGGCCGTTGAGATCCATTTGCATGACTGAGGGAGTGGTGATGTAAGGCTCCTACACCAGCTGCTCCTCTTAAAATATGCTTTGGGATCAGTTGATTGCACTTCCCCTGTTGTAACTCAGCCATTTAGTTTCATCTTTGTTTTATTTGATGCCTCCCTTTGTCAGTTGTGCTAGCTGCAGATTTCTGTGTGAATGAAGTCTTGTTGTAGGGTACTCATATGCTAAAGGCCTTCCTAATCCACTCAGCCTCCAGCCACTGTTTGCTCTAGAGCCAGGTGCGCTCCACACATAACAAAGAAGGGGATATGTTGGGATTGGAAGCTCAATTCCGTGTGGACGGTCTCGGGCAGGTAAAAGTGGGACTTCTAAATCTTACAGTCTTACGAGGCCCTCCATGAACAGCGGGGATTCGAGAAGGTCAGACTGAGCTAGCTCGGCTAGCTCGGGTATTTCCGCCTCTCCCTGGGAGATACGTGATGGGTGGAGTCTCCCTGCCCTCGAGGTCGTCCCAGATCTGGGCACACTATTGTTATCTAACAGCACGGTATTTAGATGCAAACTATGCTGCTGGAGAGTTAAGTAGGATTGAGGAAGCCTGAAAGCTTCTCTTAGCACATAAGGAGCCAAGAGGACAGTAGGCTCCATTTTCTTCTTTCCTCTCTCCCCTCCCCCTCTCTCCCCGCTTGTACTTCTACTTCCAGGCCCTTAAGATCTAGCCTCCTTAGGAAATCTCCCCCTCTTCCTCCTAAGGAAGACCCCCCTGCACTTGTAACTAGACCCTGAAATAAAGCTCAACCCTTGTTCGACTCTGGAACGTCCTTTCTCTCATATGTGCATCCTGTTTTGGCCAACCGAAGACCTCGGAGGTGAGGTAAGAAAGAGTCGGGTAGCCCACACAGGCCTCTAGGCCTGGCATATATATACTTACATCTATACATATATATACATATGTATATACATACATATATATATACATGCATATACATAAACATACACACTATATATCTCATTTAAAGGTACTGTAGACACTGTGAAGCTATTTGGAGTCTACCTGCCAAAATAAGCCCAGGGACTACATGAACATTATTATAAAACACTTTTTGGCCAAATAAAGTCAGATCCAATTAATTGGAAAAATATCCTTTGCTTGTGGGTGGGGTGGATGAATATAATAAAAATGTCAATTCTACGAAAATTAATTTATTTATTCAGTGCCATAGAATCAAACTGCAAAAAGTACATATTTTATACAGGTAGAAAAATAACATCAAAATTCATCTGGAAGAATAACATGTTTATAATATCAAGAGAATTAATGAAAAGAAACGCTAGGGAAGGTGACCTAGCCATACCATATCTTAAATTATATTATAAAGTACAATCATCAAAACCACTTGGTATTGGCTAAGAAAAATTAGTGGAATAGGTTAGGTAAATGAGACATAACAGTCAATGACAATGGCAGTGTAGTGTTGATAAACCCAAGCACCACAGCTTCTAAGATAAGAACTCACTGTTTGACAAAAACTAATATATAGAGAACTAAGGCAAATCTACAAGGATACAAGTCATTCCCCAATTGATAACTGATCAAAGGATATGAACAGACAGTTTTCAGAGAAAGAAATGAAAGTTATCTGTACTCATATGAAAAAATGCTCTAAATCACTATTGATTAGAGAAATGCAAACCAAACAACTCTGAGGTACCACATCACAACTGTCAGACTGATTAACAGGACAAAACAAGAAAATGATAAATGTTGCAGAAGATGTGGGATAGTTGGAACACTAATTCATTGAGGTAGAGCTGTGAACTGATCTAGCCATTCTGGAGAGTAATTTGGAACTTTACCCAAACGACAATAAAAATGTGCATACCCTTTTACTCAGTAATATCACTTCTAGGACTGTATCCCAAAGAGATCATAAAAATGGGAAAAGGACCCATATATTGTAACAATATTCACAAGGGTGCCTGCTACCACTGGTTCTCAGATCTGCATTCATAAAAGGAAAGGCAACTTTTGAGGGGTCAACAATCACTTTAATCAAGCACATGTATCATTCCTTTAACCAAGCACATATATCATTCACCTAGTTCAGGGGAATCAGCACCCTGAACTTCAAAGAAAATATGGAGAAATCAAAGATCAAAAGACATGTCTTCCTCTGCCTGACCATCAACACACAGGTCCAACTGTCTGACCATAGTTACTAGAAATAGAAACACCAACATGTGAGTTTTCCAACCTGAGTGACTCCTTAGCAGCTTCCCAGAGCCCTCCTCTGGCCAAACAAACACTGCCAGTCAGTAAGCCCCAAAGGAACACTCAACCTCAGAGTATTTATACTTATTTTAGAGCCAGAAGACATCCCAACCCTTGAGAACCAGTGCCTCTTTAACAAAAGGTGTGGGTCATCATACAAATCTTTCCTAATCAAGCTCCCCTTAAAGGGCAAGCCGATTAATGGGTAGGAAATTTCTTTAATCACATTAACAATACAAAAGCATATACTGTTTGTAGTTAAAGAAACTCTTGTTTCTGTACTTTACTCCTAGTAGAGACTCTTGGTTGATAAAAGGTAAGATTTAATCAGAGGCATTTGATTATACTAAAACAAAACAAGCAAAAGATCCCACTTTGGGTGCCCTCACACATGTACAAAAATATTTATAGCAACTCTTTTTGCGGTAGCCAAGAACTGGAAATCAAAGGGATGTCCATCAATTGCTGAATGGCTGAACACATTGTGGTATATGGATGTTATGGAATACTATTGTGTTATAAGAAATGAAGAACAGAGGGGATTCAGAAAAATCTGGAAAGTCTATATGAACTGATACTACATGAAGTGAGCAGAACTAAGAGAACATTATTCATAGTAATAGTCTCAGTGTGAAAACACTGTTTTTAATAGACTTAGCCTTTCCCTGCAATGCAAGGACCTAAAACATTTTCAAAGACTCATGATGCAAAATGCCATCCACATTCAGAGAAAGAACTACGGAGAATGAAGTAAACTATTTTCTCCTTTTTAATGTTTTGTTTTGTTTTCTGATGATTTCTCCCATTCAGTTTATTTCTTCTTTGCAGCATGATAAATGTAAGAGTGTGTTTAATAGGAATGCATGTGTAGAGCCTATGTAAGATTGCATTCCTTCCTTGGGAGGCAGGGAGAGCAAATTTGGAACTTATTGAAGTGGTTGTTAAAAACTGAAAAGAAATAAATTAGTTAATTAAAATTTAATTCTTATTTAGAATCACAAAAGGAACTAGATAGTAGACATATGCCCTCTCAGGAGAGTATCAGAATTTTGAGAGGAAGCTTGCAGAACCTTTAAATATATAAGAACTTATACAAATAGATAGATTTCTTCCAGTGCTAACAATGGTCTGCTTTATCTTATGTTAGTTTGAAATTTGTTCAGTCTCTTTTCTCATAATAAATAAAACCTAGAAAACTCAATTTTGTGCCAAATATTGTAAGGGTACTCAGAGACTGTGAAAGAGTAATGATTTTAACATAAGATCTGTTAATTCTTTAAAAACATAAAGTCTGATAGTGAACTTATCTCACGTAGGTGTTCAACAATATGCAAAATTTGATAAGAAGTGCCAGTTTAAAGCCTATATTGAACCTAGTTAGTACCTGAGAAGAAGGTCTGGTGCCCTAGGAAACTGAATGTGGGATATGGCCATCCAGATAAGACTATATCTTTATCCTCCTATTGGACAAAGCTAATGCCCAATCATTGCACTTTCTCTATTGACCATTCTGTAGGAGAAAACAATCAATGATCACAACATGGCTCAAGAATTTTCACTCCTCTAGGCCTATAGAGTTAGCTGTTTTGTGATTAGCTTCACAGATAAATCATGGCTGATGTTTAATGTCTCCTTTTGAAAAGTTGAACAAAATAATAAGCAAAATTATAAAATTATCCATGAAAATTTAGAGTCTTCAGGCTGTTGAAATTCTATCTACCTTAAACAAAAGGGTCAGTTCTCTCTTTCTCAATACCATATCTTAGTCTATCACTACCTATTCTATCATAGTCCTACTATTAGCAAATTAGTAATAGACACAAATCAAGAAGTTATGACTAGCCATAATTTTACATCTCAGAAACTACTACAAAAATCAAAAATCTCTAATAGCTCAAATAAGATATACAGACAATGACTACAAATTGTAGACAGAAGGTGAGGGGAGAACTAAATCTTCTCTTTCCACTCCCCAGTCTCAGATATTATTCATTCCAGCCATACCCATGCCCTTTGTGTTTGGATAGAATAATAAGCTGCGCTAATTCTAGTCTCATAGACACCCTAGACTTTGTCTCCCTTCAAAAAACAAACTGGAACATGACTATCTACCCAACAATTAGACAAAAAACTAATATTATATAACCACCACTAATTTCCCTTTCAGTCTGTTAAACTAACACCATTACAGATCATTGCCTTCTTACTGATATCCAATGCTCATTCTCAGGATTGTAATTCAAGTGATTCCTTTCTGGCCTATGAAACTCTAACATCCATCATGAATTACTCTATGTTCCAGAGGCAAGCGTAATACATTGGCTTAAGCTAAATGCAATTAGTCACTAAATAAGCATCCTTTATAATCTGTAGTATGGTAGGACACAGCTCAGAATAATTATTAATTTTTTCAACTCCATATGCTGTCTGATTAGTCAGTTAGCATTATCAGTATATAAATCAGCTGTCTGTCCATTACAAATTTGAATTCCTCAAAGAGATATTTCTGAACTAATATTCTACTCATTCAAAGTATTATATGCCCCAAAGCTATAATCTTCCTAATAATACCAATCATTTTTCTCAACTTCAATGTATTATTCTTTGCACTTTCTGTATTTTATCTATATTTGGTGAATGTAAGAACTGTTATAGAATAGTCTACTTGGGTTTAAGTTGCAAATTAATCTTATCATGGTGCTAACACAGGTATTAAATAGGTTTGGGTGTTTTTTTAAAGTTATGCCAGCACCATTACCTGTCTCATAACAGCTGGGAGAGTTTTTTTTTTAATTGCATTTTTTTATGTTTTATGTTTTAAACTATATCTCTTCCCCCACCTAGAGAAGGGTACCATTTCTCTCTCTCTCTCTCTCTCTCTCTCTCTCTCTCTCTCTCTCTCTCTCTCTCTCTCTCTCTCTCTCTCTCTCTCTTTCTCTTTCTCTCTCTCTCACACACACACATTTATGTCAATACATACAAATACAAGTATAAATACGTACACATATTACACACACATACATACATATGTGTATAAACACATATGCATATGTAAGTAATTATTATATATGTTTTTGTAAATATATTTATATATGTATATAAAATAAATATAAATGAGTAAAGTGTATAGTGCATGTGTGTTTATGTGTATGTAAATATAATATGCATACTTCGTTTTATCAGCTCATTTTCTGGAGGTAGATTGTGTTTTCATATGTCCTTTGTAGTTGATTTGACTATTTATAATATTCAGAATAATTTAGTCATTCACAGTTATTCCTTCAACATTGCTTTTACTATATATAATTTTCCTTTGGTTCTGCTCATTTCAATTTCTTTTTAATATCAATGTAGTACAGTGTTCAGAGCACTGAACTTGATGTTGCATGTGAATTTGAAACCTGATAATAAATAACTAAATTAGTGGTGGCACATTAGACAAGTCAGTTAACTTCTCTGGTTTTCAATTTCTCCTTTGAAAATGGTGGATATCTATTAGATGACCTTTCTCCTATCTTCTATCTATAGTCTCCAATACCTTTTCTCAATCTAATGACCCTTGGTCCTCAAAGACCATGGAAGTGGAGCACAGAATCTGGGAAGTTCTACTGAGGGCTTTGAAGGACTTTGAACTTGTTTTAACCAATAAGCTATAACCGTAGTCAAAAAATAGACTAACAAGAGACTCATGAAAAACAGACTGACCCCTGGATGATGAATTATTCAGTCATAGCAATTCATAAAACAAATAGGTTTTAATAATCATAAGTGCTATGTGGCTAACTTCCACTTTTTCAAAAACAGTACAAGAAAAGCAGAAAAGATGGGAGAGAGTATACTAAATATCCCATGTTTTTTACATCCAGTTAGATAGAATTCAGAATGTAGGAGAGTTGTGCAGATTGATGTTGTACAGATAGGTGCATGCCATGTGGTGAGGAACTTTAAAAACTTAAAAGTATATAATTTATTCTACAAGCAATGTATATTCACTTACATTCATTGATTGGGTAAGGAACATTATTAGATTTTCACTGATACATGGTAACATCTTTACAAAGATCGAAGCATAAAAGTATATAAAATGCTAGAAGAAGAAGAAGAAGAAGAAGAAGAAGAAGAAGAAGAAGAAGCATGTTTTGGGATTAAGAAATGAAAGAATGGACAGAGCTCAGATGGCAAAGAGAAACAAGGAAGTTGCCTGAGCTCTCCCCAGCTTCCCTCAGGAAAAAAAAAATCATATTAAATCAAGCCTCTAAAGGGATTCTGAATCAAGAGAACCCAGAAAATGATGAAATAAAAGTATTTTCTACCTTATGGACTTTAGAGAAGGTCTGCCACACTTGGGTGAAATGAAAGTGTAGCCCAATATAGCTGGTGTCTGGGCAACCCATTGGAAGACTCCAATCCATAGCACAAAATAGCAACTGAGGACCCTTGATCTGACTCAGCAGTTCAGTGACACAGCAGGCCATCTGTGGAGCCTCCAGCCATAGGACAGAGAGCAAACTGACAGCCCCAGAAACAAGGCAACAATAAGCACAATGAGGCCACCCCAGTCTAGTGAGCAAGCCTCCAGGATCTGAGACCACAGCGCACAAAGCCAGGGATGATGTTTAATTGATACATGAGTCCATGTCTATGTGGACTCTGAAGCAGTAAAAATTTAAAGTCACAAAGCTAGTGACGTGTGTGATAGCTCCAATAGAATGATCGGATTAATTTGTCTGAAAAGGTCAAATGAGCCATAGTACTACATAGAGAAATGGCTTCTTCGTGTGTGTTTCCTTTCTATTATGGCTCAGTAATTGAGCACTTCGCACACATAACAGTAAGATGTAGGGATTAGGGAATTACTCAGATAATTTTTAATGCTTGTTTTGTAGCTAATAAAATGGATAACTCAGGCTCCCAAGTGGATTCAAAGACTTGTCGGGTTTAGGTTTAACCATTTTTTAAAAATTTCATTGTCTTTCTTTGAACAAATTAAATCTCTACATCATTTGTGCCATGCAGGCACCAGAAAGAGATACTATAAACTACCTAAAATTGTCACAATTATGAATCAAGGAATCTAGGAATCAAGGAAACCCTTTTCAAGTTGTTTTCATATTGCTTCCTATCACAAAGTAGCAGCAAGGAATCTCTGTTGATACTCAAATTCCTGAAGAGAACAAAGAGCATTATGCATCTGTTCTTCATAAGTGGAATCTCTTAAGCCATCAGTCAGGATAGGACTACATACAGTTTTACAATGTCCAGAATCTATTTCACCTAAAAAAGATTAACTTCTGATCCTTTGGTGGCTGTAGAGATGTACAGTTAACATTATGTTTATAGCAAGATAGGATTTTTTTTTTCTTTCTGATTCTGCGTGTGTATGGTTGGTGTGTGAGTGGTGGTTGGCATATACATATATTTCTATATAAGTAACAAAAGTAAACTTAGATATTGTGCTTTTAGTGCCCTGTTAAGCTTTCTAAATAGCTTCTAAAAGTTAGTTGCCACTACTCAAGAATAATAATGTATATTATTCTCTCAATGCATATTCAAATCCTCAATTAACTCTAATGGGATTTACATGGAAGCAACCAGAAAAAAAATCTACTCCAGTGTCTCAAGAAATTGCCATTTTAAAATAATCAGTGTTTTTTTTCTTTTTGTTTATTTATTTTTAGTTTTCAACATTCATTTCCACAAAATTTTGAGTTCCAAATTTTCTCCCCATCTCTCCCCTCCCTCACTCCTTAATGACTTGCATGCTGATTAGCCCTTCCCTCAGTATACCCTTCCTTCTATCATACCCCTCCCTTCCCTTATCCCCATCTTCTCTCTTTTCTTGTAGGGCAAGATAGATTTCTATACCCTATTACCTGTATTTCTTAATTCCCAGGTGTATGCAAAAACATTTCTCAATATTTCTTCCTAATACTTTGAATTCCAACTTCTCACCCTTTTTCCCTCCCCACCCATCCCCCCTGAGAAGGCAAGCAATTCAATATAGGCCATAGATATGTAGTTTTGCAAAAGACTTCCAAAATAGTCATGCTGTGTAAGACTAATTATATTTCCCTCCATTCTATCCTGGCCCCCAACTATTCTACTCTCTCTTTTGACCTTGTCCCTCCCCAAAAGTGTTTACTTCTAGTTATTCCTTTCTCCCGTTTGCCTTGCCTTCTATCATTCTCCTCACCATACTTGTCCCCTTCTCCCCTTCTGTCCTGCAGTGTAAGATAGATTTTCATACCAAAATTAGTGAGCATGTTATTCCCTCCTTAAGCCAAATGTGAAGAGAGTAAGCTTCACTGTTTCCCTGTCATCTCCTCCCTTTTCTCCTCCATCAAAAAAGTTTATTCTTGCCACTTTTTATGAGTGACAATTTGGCCCTTTCCAGTTTTTCTCCTCCCAATGTATTCCTTTCTCACTCCTTAATTTTATTTTTTTAATCGTACCCTCCTATTCAACTCATCCTATGCTCTCTCTATATATATGTACATGTGCATGTGTGTGTGTATATAATTCCTTCAACTACCCAAATACTGAGAAAAGTCTCAAGAATTACAAATACTATTTTTCCATGTAGGAATGTAAACAGTTCAAATTTAGAAAGTCCTTTATGATTTCTCTTTCCTGTTTACCTTTGCATGCTTCTTTTGATTCTTCTGTTTGAAGTCAAATTTTCTTTTCAGGTCTGATCTTTACATCATGAATGTTTGAAAGTTCTCTATATCATTGAATGACCATTTTCCCCCTGAAGTATTGTACTTAGTTTTGTTGGGTAAGTGATTCTTGGTTTTAATCCTAGTTCCTTTGACTTCTGGGATATCATATTCCAAGCTCTTCAATCCCTTAATGTAGAAACTCCTAGATCCTGTGTTTTCCTGATTTTATTTCCACAATACTCAAATTGTTTCTTTCTAGCTGCTTGCAATATCTTCTCCTTGACCTGGGGACTCTGGAATTTGGCCACAATGTTCTTAGGAGTTTCTCTTTTTGGATATCTTTCAGGAGGTGACCAGTGGATTCTTTCAATATTTATTTTGCCCCCTGGTTCTAGAACATCAGGGCAGTATTCCTTGATAATTTCATGAAAGATGATGTCTAGGCTCTCTTTTGATCATGGCTTTCAGGTACTCCTGTAATTTTTAAATTGTCTCTCCTGGATCTATTTTCCAGGTCATTTGTTTTTCCAATGAGACATTTCACATTATCTTCCATTTTTTCATTCTTTTCGTTTTGTTTTGTAATTTCTTGATTTCTCATAATGTCATTAGTATCCATCTGCTCCAGTCTAATTTTTAAAGAACTATGTCCTTCAGTGAGCTATTGAACCTTCTTTTCCCTTTGGCTAATTCTGCTTTTTAAAGCATTCTTTTCCTCGTTGTCTTTTTGGACTTCTAAAGGTGTTATTTTCTTCAACATTTTTTTGGGTATCCTTTAGCAAACTGTTGACTTGGTCTTCATGATTTTCTTGCATTGCTCTAATTTCTCTTCCTGATTTTTCTCCACCTCTTTTAGCTGATTTTCAAAATCCTTTTTGAGCTCTTCCATGGCCTGAGACCCGTCCATATGTATTTGGGAGGTTTTGCATGTAGAAGCCTTGACTTTTAGGTCTTCCTCTGAAGATGTAAATTGTTCCTCCTCATCTGAAAGAATGGAAGAAAATACTTGCTCACCAAGAAAGTGACCTTCTATTGTTTAATTTTTTTTCCCCCTTTTTGGGGTATTTTCCCAGCCAGTTACTTAACTCTTGAGTTCTTTGTCAGGGCCTGAACTCAGGGATGAGATGCAGATCAATGGCTCAATTCCCCCATGGGTTTTAGGTAGAGATGTCCCAGGGCTGCCACTCAGGGTTGATATTCAGATCAGCTATTCAATTCCCCCAAGGGCTCTAGGCAGAGACTCAAAAAATGGAAGTTGCTTCTGCCGTGGCTGCTGCTGGAGGTCCAGACCATGCTCCACTCTCCTGGGTGAAGGAGCCCTCTCACTGATCTTTGAAGCTGTCTGTGGCATTTGTGGGTTGAGCATTTTGGAAACTACTGCTTCTGCTGGCTTCCTGAAACCTGTTAAGGGTCCTGTCCCTGCCATATAAGGCTGTTCTCCACACTTCCCTGGGCTGAACTGGGTGCTTTCCATGCTTCCTGGGCTGCCCTATTTGTGCTCCTCACTTCCTAAGCGATACTCAAGTTTTGTTTTTTGTTTTTGTTTTGTTTTGTTTTTACCTTTAGATGTAGTGACACGTAAAAGCACAATAAATATTAAGTATGAAGATGAAGAAATATTTTGCCCTTTCAGTTGTAGGATTCTAAAAAAATCCTTTATATAATAAAAATGAATTTGATTTTTAAATGGTTTCTTACTATTTTATATTGCTTTAATTTCCCAATTTATTCCTCCCCTTCCCCTGTGAAAAGACCATGTAGTGTAAACAATGAAAGAGAGATACAGAGAAAGGGAAGAAGCAAGGGATGAAAGGAGAGAGAGAGAGAGAGAGAGAGAGAGAGAGAGAGAGAGAGAGAGAGAGAGAGAGAGAGACAGGGACAGGGACAGGGACAGGGAGAGGGAGAGAGGGAGGAAGGGAGAGAGAAAGTATAACAGTAAAAAAAGTAGCACATGAACTAAAGTTGACAATATACATAATGTTTCTCAATTCTCACATCTTCAAGGAATGGAGAGAGGTGCATTTTCTTAACTTTTCTTTGAGACCATGTTGGAGCATTTGTAATGTTGAAATATGTTTTTGTTTTTCTTATTATTCAATTTAAAATTAGTAATTGTGCATATTGTTTCTTGATTCTGCTTACCTCATGTTTATTTAATTACTTTCACATATTTCTCTCTTTATAAAAATGTTTTAGAGCAAAGATTTTAGGAACACTTAAGAATTTGCCAACTATTACTTTCCAGTTATATGTTATTATAAGGTCATGCATACTCTATAGATATCAAATAAATAACCACCCCAAAATAAAATACCATACCTTGTTGGCTCTAGTTCCTGGTATAAGTGAACCCAGTCTCCAAGTCTGTTTTATTCAGTTCCATTCTTTTCAAGTGTTTTGCCCCATGTCACATTTTATTATCTAAATTTGTGTTTTGGGAAAATCAATAAAAGTAATTTGTGTATAAACCTTAAAAAACAGAGCCTTCTGCTTCAATACCTAAAAAAAGTTACTGAGAGTATAAATAAATAATATTTCTGAAAGCATAAGGATATATGAACACCTCTTTTATATATAATCAAAGGATATTAATAGCTACTAGACAAAGTGACAGATTTAATTCTTAGTATTCAGTAATTTAAGATTTAGTTTTAAAGATATGCATGCCCAACCAATATTTGTGTGTTACACATATTATATGTTGCATGTAATGACATGTTTTATACACACACAGACACACATTATTAGGATATATATCCTAATTTTGCTTATTTTAGTGAAAGAGTTGAAAAAACATTAACAATATTTTTCTAGAAATGCATTCTGAAGCTTTATTTGACCATAGTCTGAAACTCTCAGGGCCTGTAGCATATGCCTAATGGAATGTTTTAGTTGAATCTCATTCGGTAAAGCAGATGTTGCTTTCCTTTATATAGGAGGTCAGTTGATGAGAGTCAATGTCTGATAAGCACACAGCGATTAAGAGAAATTTCTTGCTCAATAGAAATATATAAACATGTAAGTATAATAAAATGGCAAATGAATGGAATGTACATACACATGTAAATGAAAACTCCAATGATTCAGAAGAAAGAAATATATACATACATGTATATCCCTGCACAGGAAATACTAATATATTTTTAAAAGCTATAGAGAAGAATTATCCATACTATTGAAGTAAGGTGAAAAAAAAATGATCTCAGATTCTTCCTAGTACTCACAAAAAATAAGTGGAAATGTCATGACTTTGAACCTGAGAGCCAATCCAATCTCTTCTCTAACAACATAAAAGCAGGAACCATAAATTAAGTAACAAATAATTAACCTCCTATGAGTAGAAAAAGTAAATAAGGAAAAAAAGATCACTTCACTGCAACTGCACATTAAGAGCTCATCTTTCCCAGATTCCAATTCCAATGGAAAAGAAGTCAATGGTGGGGAAAGTTGCACTCCAAGGTGAGGAAGATGAAACACCCTCTCACATTTTCCAATAACCACATGTGTCTTGCTATTTCTTGACACTGTCTTTGATAACTCTTTTATCATTTTTCTTAATATTTCCCTTCCTTGATTCCATTTCAATTCATGCCTTCTGTCATTTTACATTCCCTGCAATCATTATCTCAGTATATTTAGCCTTTTTTCCCACTACTCTCTGTCTCCAAAACTGCCATTCATTAATCTTCCCCCCCAAACTTTTGTGACTATTTACTAGCATTGTTATCTGTTGCTATGATTTTTCTTTGGAGTGGGAAAAGGTGGAAGTATCATTATGGTACTTAGAAAGTGTTTTTGTTTCCTACTTTCCCTTTCTCATGTAAAGAAAAATTACTTGTAGTTAGGTTAGTCAAAAGAAATTACTTTCCCTTCTTACCTACAGAAGACTGTAATCTCTATAAAACTATAGAGTTCAATGAGTTCAACTTAAACTTGCAACTAGTTCAACTTATAACTAAGAGTTCAACATAAAATTATAGTTCATCTGTGACTGAGTAAATTTCCAATCTTGAATAAACACATTAATTGCTTTGCAATTGCCCTTGATAGCTAGTATCTGGGCAATGTATATTGCCTTGAAGCTTAGAAAACTTCAAGAATTTATGTTATAATCCTGAAAATGAGGAAGCATGGACTTTTAAGCAATTGTCTACAATAATGGACAAAGAGTGCCTTTGTCTCTTACAGAAAGAATCTGTAAGATTTCCAGTTCTGGGAATCAAGATGGTGGAGTGATCAGTAGTTGCTATCTCTCTTCCCTTGTTAACCTTGACAAGGCCAGAGAATATTTCTAGGGAAAACCATGGAACAGTGAGGGCAACAGAACAGGTTAACAGACTCTTAACCCATGAGGTTAGAAAGGTTGCTAAGGAAGGTTCCTCTTTGCTGTGGAAGAAGATGACCAGTGTAGGATCAGAGCTGTCCCACACAGCCCCAACTCAAAAACCAGGAGAAGATCCTAAACCCTAGGGGAGTGAAGCCAGTAATTGCCAACACTAGGAGCCTGGGGGTGCCTCAGACCACAGGGGAATCAGGAAGATACTAACACAGATAGCTGAGCTTGCATGTGCTCCAGCTTAGCAGAGGAGACCTCCTGTGGCCAGACCACCTCTCCCCCACACTTAACATTCAGGCTCCAGGGCAACTGCGGGAAAATCCAAAAAGAGTTCACCTGGTTCCTGCTTTCCAATAGCAGCCAGCTCAGAACCACGTAAGCTGCAGCATTTTCACTTCAAGTTGGAAAAACCAGAGGCCACAACACACAAAGCCTCAAGGTTTAGGCACAAGAACTGTGGGACAGAGCTCCCTGTGCCACAGAAGTAGAGATCTACTACAAAAGCCAGGAAAAGTGTTATTTTCATGAATAAGAAGCAAAGCAGAAAAGAAAAGACCACAGAATCTTTCTATGGGGACAACGACCAAAACACAAATACCAAAGAGTTCAACATTGAGACTGTACTCTCATCTGAAACTTCAGAAGGGAATATGAACTGGTCTGAAGAACCTTCTTGGAACAGCTCAGGAGGGATTTTAAGACCCAAATTAGAGAAATAGAAGAAAAACTGACCAATGAATTTAAAAATATGAAAAAAGATATCACAGGAGAATTTAAAAGGACAATTGGACAAATGGAAAAGAAAGTACAAAAGCTAACTGAAGAAAATAACTCCTTAAATGTGACAATTGGATAGATGGAAAGAAGATGCAAAAATTAACTGCATAAAACAATTTGATTAAAAATAGAATCAGGCAAGTGGAAGGTAATGAATCTATGAAATGTCAAGATTTTGTCAAACAGTATCTAAAGAATGAAAAGATAGAAGAAAATGTAAATGTCTAATTGGAGAAAACAACTGAACTGGAAAATAGATCCAGGAGAGAAAACCTAAGATTATTGGTCCACAAGAAAGCCATGATAGAAAAAGAAGTCTGGATAATATCATTAAGAAATCATCAAGGAAAATTGCCCAGAAGTTCTAGACCCAGAGGACAAAATAGTCATTGAAAGCATCCAGCTTTCATCTCCTGAAATGGACCCCAAACTGAAAATGCCAAGGAATATTGTTGCCAAATTACAGAACTATCAAGTGAAAGAGAAAGCACTGCAGGCAGCTTGAAAGCAACAAATCACATATAGAGGAGCTATAGTCAGGATCACACAGGACCTTGCAGCTTCTACATTAAAAGATTAAAGGAATTGCAATACTATATTCCATAAGCCAAAGGAGTTGGAACTACAACTAAGGATTAATTTCCCAGCAAAGTGGAACATAATATTTCAAGCAAGGTGATGGACATTCAATGAAATAAGGGATTTCCAGACGTTCTTGACGAAAAGCAAACAACTCAATAGAAAATTTGATCTTCAAACACAGGTCGCAAGACAGGTATAAAAAGGTAAATAGGAAAAAAAAAACGTGTTCCACCATATAGGCAAACTGTTTACATCCCTATAAGGGAAGAGGATGCTTGTTAAACTTAAGAACCATATATTTTTTTTAGGAAATGTAAAAGTGATACATACATAGACAGAGGGAGTGGGTATAAATTAAATTATGTGATAATAACAAATATGATTTCAGGGGGTGAAGGGATTGTAATGACAGATGTGAAAAGGAGGAGGCAGAAAACAATAAATTCAACCACAGGAAGAGGCACAAAAACATATTACAGTAGGCTACAACAAACTCAGTTAAGTATAGAAATATAACTAGTTCTATAGGCAGTAGGATGGCAAGATGGAAAGAAAAGGGAGGAGAGGCTAGAAGGGAAGGAAGAAGTAGTAAGGAAAAAGGGGATTAAAAGGGAGGGGGGAGCTGAAAGGAGGGAGGGAAGACTGAGGAAGGCAGTGTTCAAAATTTAAAACTACTGTGGAGGGGAAGGGAGAAAGTGAAAGCTTAAATAAGGGGAAAGGGGATGGAGAGAAAGATACAGTAATCATAACTGTGAATGTGAATGGGATGAACTCTTCCATAAAATGGTGATAGCAGAATGGATTAAAAACCATAATTCAACAATATGTTGTATACAGAAAATACATTTGAAACGGGGGGCATAAGCACAGAGTAAAGGTAAAAGGTTGGAGCAGATTATTCTATGGTTCAGCTGATGCAGAAAAAGCAGGGTAGCAATCCCAATCTCAGACCAAGCAAAAGCAGAAATAGATCTAATCAAAAGGGATAAGGAAGGAACTTATATCCTGCTAAAAGGCATCATAGACAACGAAGCAATTTCATTCCTGTACATATGTACTCCAAGTGTTACAGCATCCAGATTCTTAGAGGAGCAGTTAAGGGAGCTACGGGAAGAAATAGAGAGCAAAACTATATTAGTGGGAGACCTCAACCTCCCCTCTCTGAACTTGATAAATCTAACCTCAAAATAAACAAGAACAAAGTTAAGGACGTGAATAGTACTTTGGATAAGGCAGATATGATAGATAGCTGGAGAAAACTGAATGGGGATAGAAAGGAATATACCTTTCTCTCAGTGGTACATAGCACATATGCAAAAATTGACCATGTGCCTGGCCATAAAAACCTCACAATCCAATGCAGAAAGGCAGAGATAGTTAATTGATCCTTCTCAGATCATAATGCAATAAAACTTATATGTAATCAAAGGCCATGGAAATACAAACCAAAAATTAATTGGAAACTAAACAATCCAATCCTAAAGAATGAGTGGGTTGAACAACAAATTATAGAAAAAATCAACAACTTCATTCAAGAGAATGACAATAATGAGACCACCTACCAAATGTAATGGGATACTGCAAAAGCAGTTCTTAGGGGAAGTTTTGCATCTTTGAATGCCTACGTGAATACAATAGAGAAAAAGGAGATCACTGAATCGGGCATGCAGCTGAAAAAGCTAGAAAAGGAACTCATGGAAAATGCCCAAGTAAATACTCAATTAGAAATATAGAAAATCAGAGGAGAGATAAATAAAATTGTAATTAAGAAAACTATTTAACTAATAAATAAAGATAAGAGTTGATTTTATGAAAAAAAGCCAATAAAACTGATAAACTTTGTTCATGTTGGTTTAAAAAAAGAAAGAAGAAAACCAAACTGGCAATATCAAAAATCAAGAGTGAACCCACATCCAATGCGGAGGAAATTAAAGCAATAAGAAGAAATTACTTTCCCCAACATTATGTCCATAAATTTGAACAATCTAAATGAGATGAATGATTTTTTAAAAGACATGTTTCCCACATTAACAGAAGAGGAAGTAGAATACTTAAATAATCCCTTCTGAGAAAAAGAAATTGATTGTGCCATCAAGGAATATCCTAGGAAAAAATCTCCAGTGCTGGATGGATTCATAAGTGAATTATATCAAACATTTAAAGAACACTTAATTCTAATACTATACCGATTATTTGGGAAAACTGGGGAAGAAGGAGTCCTCCCAAGTTCTTTTTATGAAAGAAATATTATTTAGATACCTAATCAAGGATGAGTCAAAACAGAGAAAGAAAATTATACATGAATTTCTCTAATGAATATGGATGCAAAAATTTTAAATAAGATATTAGCAAAAAGAACACAGCAACTTATCACAGGAATAAAACAATTATGATCAGGTAGGCTTTATACCAGGAAAGCAGGGCTGGTTCAATATAAGGAAAACTATTAACATTATTGGTGATATCAACAACAAAAGTAACAGAAAACACATGATTATTTCCACAAATGCAGAAAAAGTTTTAAACAAAACACAACACTTGTTCTTATCAAAAACACTGAATAGCATAGAATGAAGTGGAACAATCCATAACATAATATACAGGGTCTACCTAAAACAATCAGCGAGCATTATATGCAATAGAGATAAGCTAGATGCATTTTCAATGAGATCAGGGTCAAAAACAAGAATGTCCCTTATGACTATTATTATTCAATAAGGTACTAGAAATGTTAGATGTAATAAAAAGAGAAGAAAATGAAACTGAAGCAAATAGAATAGGCAAAGAAGAAATTAAGTTATTACTCCTTACAGATGATATGATGATGACATACTTAGAGAATTCCAGAGAATCAAGTAAAAAACTACTTGAAGTAATAAACAACTTTGGCAAAGGTACAGGTTTCAAAATAAACCCACACAAATCTTATATATATACATATACATATATATATACATATATGTGTGTGTGTGTGTGTGTGTGTGTGTATTGCTAAAAAAGCCCAACAGCAAGAGACAGAAAATGAAATCCCATTTAAAGCTACAGTAGACACTATAAAATATTTGGGAGTCTCTTTGCCAAAAGAAATCCAGGCACTACATGAGCACAACTACAAAACACTTTTCACTCAAATAAAGTCAGATCTACACAAGTGGAAAATATCAGTTGCTTGTGGGTGGGCCAAGTCAAATGTAATAAAAATGACAATTCTTCCTAAATTAATTTACTTATTCAGTGCCATATCACTCAAACTATCAAATAATTACCTTCTAGAGCTAGAAAAAATAATATCAAAATTCATCTGGAAGAACAAAACCTTTCAGAATATCCAGGGAACTAATGAAAAGAAATGCTAGGGAAGGTGGCCTAGCTCTACCAGATCTTAAATTGTATTATAAAGTAGCAATTATCAAAACCACTTGGTACTGACCAAGTAACAGAAGGGTAGACCATTGGAATATGTTAAGTACTCAAGACACAGTAGTCAATGAATAGAGCAATTCACTTTCTGATAAATTCAAGGACTCTAGCTCCTGGAATAAGAACTTACTGTTTGACAAAAATTGATGGGAAAACTGGATAACAGTGTGTTGGAAACCAGTCATAGACCAATGGCTGACACTGTACACAGGAGTAAAGTCCAAATGGGTACAAGATCTAGGTATAAAAATTGATACTATAAACAAATTAGTGGAGCAAGGAATAGTGTATTTATCATATTCATGGAGAAGGGAAGAATTTTTGACTAAACAAGATATAGAAAACATTATGAAGTGCAAAATGGAAAATTTTGATTACATTAAATTGAAAAGATTTTGCATAACCTAACCCAATTCAACCAAGATTAGGAGGGAAACAAAAAACTGGGAAAGAAGTTTTGCATCTAGTGTCTGTGATAAAGGCCTCATTCTAAAACATTTAGAGAACTGGGTCAAATGTACAAGAATACAAGTTATTCCTCAATTGATAAATGGTCAAAGCATATGAACAGGCAGTTTTCAGAGTAAGAAATTGAAGCTATCCATAGTCATATGAAAAAACAGTCTAAAACATTACTAATTAGAGAGATGCAAATCAAAACAACTCTGAGGTACAACATCACACCTATCAGATTGACTAACAAGGCAAAACAGGATGATGATAAACGGTGGAAAAGATATGGGAGAGTTGGAATACTAATTCATTGTTGGTGGAGCTGTGAGCTGATTCAACCATTCTGGAGAGCAATTTGGAAGTATGCCCAAAGGGCTACAAAAATGTGCATACCCTTTGATTCAGCAATATAGCTTCTGGGACTCTATCCCAAAGAGATCATAGGAGCGGGAAAGGCTCCCATATGTACTAAAATATTTATAACAGTTCTCTTTCTGGAGGCCAAAAACTGAAAATCAAGGGGATGCTCATCAATTGGGGAATGGCTGAGTTAATTCTGGTACATGAATGTAATGGAATACTATTGTGCTATAAGAAATGATGAACAGGAAGACTTCAGAGAGGCCTGGAAAGACTTACATGAACTGATGCTGAGTGAAAAGAGCAGATCTGGGAGAACTTTGACCACAGCAGCAACCACAGTGTGCGAGGATTTTTTCTGGCAGACTTAGTACTTCATTGTAATAAAAGGACTTAAAAAATTTCCAGTGGTCTCTTAAGGCAGCATGTCTTTCCACAGGGAAAGAACCACAGAATTCAGTTACCGAATACAGCAAATAATTTTCTTTTGTATTATATTTTGATTTGTTTTATGATTTCCCCCATTCATTTTAATTTTTCTATTCAATATAACTAAAATGAAATTGTATTTAACAGGAATATATGTGTAGAACCCACATAAAACTGTATGCTGTCTCAGTGAGGCATGGGGAGGTAGGGGAGAAGGAGAGGGAAAAAAGGGAAAAAAAATCTAAGTTATATGGAAGTGATTGTAGAATACTGAAAACAAATAAAATTATAAGAAAAAATCTCTTAACTAATAACAAGAAAGAATCTAATATTTAGCAAACTTTTGTTAAACACCCACTTCTTCAATCTACCCCTTTGGGCCTGGAAATATATATTTTATCCTAGAGTTTTATGGAGAGAATGACATATATATAGACAAATGCAAGGCAATTGAAAAATAGGTAGTAGCAACCAATGAGGGATTAAGGAATTCGTGTTGGAGATAATAAATGAATTAAATTTTGAAGAAAGTTAAAGCTGCTAAAGGAGGAGAGACTCTCCTTCATTCTCTCCAATTTCCACACCAAGTTGCCTACTTACTGTTATGCCAGTACTATAATCCATCTGCCACCTCTTTAAAAATTCTGTTCCCCATATCTTGAATGTACTACCTCCTCATCCCCATCTAATACATTTCCTACATTTTTCCAAAGGTAATTTCAGGTGCCATCATGTATAGAAAGAATACCTTGCACCCACCATCCAGTTGCTACCTATATCTCAATTGGAAATTACCTTATATCTATTTTAAATAATTTTTATTTATAGATACCAAGATTATTTTTCCTCCTCTCAAATGGGTGCCTCCATTTTTTTTTGACAGTTCTATGAAATACGAGCAACTATGAGGTGGATCAAAGATGGCAAGAAAAAGACAGGGACTCAACTGAGCTCTCTGAAATTCACCTCTAAATACCTTTAAAGTAACATCTCAAATTTGAGAGTAGTAGAAGCCACAAAAAGATAGGGGAAAAAATTTCCCAGTTTAAAGCAATTTAGAAGGAAAGATCTGTTGTACCCAAGTTAGAGTAGACAATAATCCAGTACAGACAGCAAGCCAGCAAGCCAACAATGTGCTCCAGCAGCCAGTAGTAATAGTGGGCTTCCCCTCTGGAAGCCAGAAGTAAGGCCTTAGAGGCAATTGAATCAGAAACAGTGGCTTCCTGAGCTCGCAGCCCACAGAGAGTAATGAGTTCAGAGAACTGGTCTGAAGAAGCATCACAAGGATCTCTTTGATAGTACCATCTGTAGGACTCTCTTGTATTGTGCATATGCTTTTTGTCCTCAGTATTGGGTTGCAGCCCTAGGGCAAGGAGGAGCACTACCACACCATTGCTTGCATTCACAGAAGATTTGGGAGCCTGGTCAAACTCCAGGGCAGAAACTAGTGATTACTCAGAGACCAGAGCACAAACCAGTAGAGTAGCTAATATGCCTCTCCATAAATCCACCTTGGGAGAACTGAAAAATTACAGACCCTGAGAACCATCCCTTAAAACAGCTGCACAAAAAAACTGAAGCTTAGGTCAGTCCCCTATTCATTCCAGGAGCAGAGTCTAACTTTAACATAAAGTTAAAATCAAGAAGTATATTGGAAAAAGCAAACAAACCAAAAAGAATCAAATCGTAGAAAATTACTATAGTGACAGGAAAGAAGAAAACACAAATTCAGAAGGCAACTAAGTCACAGCTGGTACATTCAAAGACTAAAAGAAAAATATGAGTTGGTCTCAGCTAAAAATGCCCTAGAAAAGCTCAAAAAGTATTTTTCAAATCAAACAGGAGAGGTAGAAGGCAAATCGGTAAAAGAGATGAGAGTAATGCAAAAACATCTTGCAGAAAGAATAAAGAACTTTGTAAAGATGGCAAAATAAAATACTAAAGAAAATAACACATTAAATAACAGAATGGGCCCAATGCTCTAAGAGACAAAAAACAAAACAAAACAAAAAAACAAACCCAAATCACCTAATGAGAAAATCTCCTTAAAAATCAGAACTGACCAAATAAAAAAAAAAACCCACAAACATTCATTGATGAGAATTCCTTGAAAATGTAGAATTGACACAATGGGAAAAAAATTCAGTGAACAAAATATTTTCCTAAAAATTAGAATTGGGCAAGTAGAAGCTAATGATTCCACAAAACATCATGCAACAATAAAATAAAATTAAAAGAAGAAAAAAGTAGAAGAAAATGTGAAATATCACATTGGATAAACAATTGGCCTTGAAAGTAGCTCAAGGAGATATAGTATATTAATTACTAAACAACAGGAGAGCTGTGATCAAAAAAACAAAAATTTTAAAAAAAGCCTTAGATGTCATCTTTCAAACAAGCTTCACCTACCCAGTAAACCTGAGTATAATCCTTCAGGGGAAAAATCATTTTCAATGAAATGATCTTTCAAAAGTTCCAGATGAAAGTTTAGAACTGAAAAGAAGATTTGACTTTCAAATTTAATACTCAAGAGAAGCATAGAAAGTTAAAGAGGAAAGAGAAATTCTAAGAGATTCAATAAGATTAAGTTGTTTATATTCCTACATGAGAAGATGTTATTTGCAAATCCTAAGTAAGAACTTTCTCATTTTTAGGGTAGTTACAAGGAATATATATAGACAGAAGGCACTTGTATGAGTTGATCATAGTAGGATACTATTTAAAAGAAAAAAGGGTTAAAAAGAGTAATGCAGTGGGAGAAAGTGGAATGGAGAAATAAATTATTGCACATGAAAGAGGCACAAAAGAGTTTTTACGTAACAGGGGAAAGTTGAAGAACACTTGAATTTACTCTCAATGGAATTGGCTCAAATTGGAATTTACATACACACTCAATTGGATATAGAAAAGTATTTTACCCTACTAGAAATTTAGAAGGGCAGAGGATTATAAAGTGGGGAGGGGGGCTGATAGAAGAAAGGTCAAAGTGAGGGAAGTGGTAGTCAGAAACAAAACAATTCCAGGAATAAGTAGAGTGAAAGAAGAAAGAGAAGATTTCACAGGAAAAATTGGATGATGTGAAATACATAGTTGTCTCAGCTGTGGGAAAAAAAAATTTAGCAAGTTTTTGTAATAAAAGATTCATTTCTCAAATACATAGAGAAATGTGTTAATTTTATAAGAATATAAGTCCTTCTAAAATTGGTAAATGGTCAAAGGATATGAAAAATTTTCTGAAAAAATAATCAAATCTGTCAATATTCATATAAAAATGTTTTAAATGTCTATTAATTAGAGAAATGTAAATTCAAGAATCTCTGAGATACCACCCCATATCTATCTAACTGGCTAATATGACAGCAAAGAACAGTGACAAATGTTGGAGGGGATGTGAGAAAAATGAAGACTTCTATGAATTGTTAATAGAGTAGTTAAACAACTCAACATTCTGGACAGCAGTTCTGAGCAATGCCTAGAGGGCAATACAATTATGCATAATATTTGCTCCAGTAATGCTACTATTAGGTCTATATCCCAAAGAGGTAAAAACAAAAAAGGGAAAGAACTATATTGCAAAAATATTTATAGCATCTTTTTTGTGGTGGCCAAGTATTGAAAATTGAGGGGATATCCATCAATTGATGAATGGTTTATGATTGGACAATGTGCTATCATAATAAAAGAAATGAAAAATAGAATGGTTTCAGAAAAATTGAAAGATTTACATGAACTGATGCAAAGTGAAACAAGCAGAAATAGGAGCACATTGCACACAGTAACAGTAATATTGAATAATGATTAACTGCAAATGACTCAGCTATTCTCAACAATACAAGGAATGATCCAAGACAATGCCAAAGGATTTATGAAGAAAAATTCTATCCATCTCCAGAGAAGGAATTGGTGGAGTCTGAATGCAGATTGAAGCATACTTTTTATTTTACTTTATTGGGGGAGTGGTTAAAAGAAAAAATTCACAAAATGACTAATATGGAATTATGTTTTACATGACTTTATATTTATAGCATAAAATTTCTTGCCTTCTCTGTGATGGGGTAGGAGAGGGAGAAAATTTGGAAGTCAAAATTTTAATAAACGAATATTTAAAATTGTTTTTACATATAATTGAGAAAATAAGTTATATTTCTTAAAATAAAAAAATGAAAAAATAGCAGCTATATACATTCAGCTACTTGTCACCATGATTATGATTTTAATTCTTCTTCTTTGTCTTTTGCTTTTTGTCTGAGTGGAGACAATGGGATAGATGCGAATGAAATGTTGAAGGGGTAAAATCAACAACATAAAACAAGACTTTTCAACTAATTAGATATGAAAAATGAGGGTAAAAAAACAAGAATGATTTCACAGTTGTGAATCAGAATAATCAGAATAAGGATTTTGGTACCCTCAATAGAAATAGGGAAGTTAGAATGAAGGATAGATTTCTGTATCTAATCTGCATTTAAAATATATATGTACTTGGCTGTAAAATTGATTTACATATACGTGTCAATACTAATGTAGATAAGGAGTAGCATCTATGTAGGACCAGGTAGTTAGGAAAATGTCCACTTAATACTTGCTAGGTAGGAAAAGCCTCAATGAAACTATGAACTCTTTTGCTTTGGATGAATCCTAAAAGGATAAAGAGATTTAGGTAAAAGGGAAAATGAAATGGGGCCTTCTGCACTGGGTATTTTAATCCAGGGAGGGAAAAAAAAACAGAACTTTTATAAGCAGTCTCATTTTAGTGAAGAATAGCCAGTATAATCTTACAGTTGGGGTTACACTGATAGTATCATTTAATGGGAATCATTAGGAAAATAAGAAAAAGCATAGAAAAGCATAGAAAACTATATTTTATTTTGTTTGTTTTGGGGGAAGGGCATGGAATACATTTTGTCTTCCTTTTATGACGGGGGTCGGTCCTAGGCGCCTGGGCGGATAGGGGCCTCCCCGGGAGTGGCAGCCCACCAATCCGAGGGAGACACGGCTCCCAAGAAGGAGTTGTGGACCCACAGGATTGGTTGGGTGGGCTGGATCCAATCGGGTGGTAGGCCTCGCCCTCGGGGCGGGTTAGGATGGCTGCCCGGGAGAACTTCCCTATTTAAGACAACGCCCTAAACTGCTCGGGGGGACTCCTCCATGCAATAAAGCTATGAACCTCCTGCGCATTGCCTGATTATTGCCTGCCACCGTGTCCCCCGGGGTAGGTCCGGAGACGTCCGAAGCGGTGCCCACCGAAGGGAGAGTCTCACTCGAAGGTCCTGGGGACAGACCCGGGACAGCTGGCGCCCGAACAGGGACCGCAGCCCCCGCCGAGTGAGGTGAGTATAACCCTACCCAGTTAAGGGTAGAAGAGTCAGGCAACCTAGATAGTCGGGGCTATCTAGAGGAAACATGGGCTCTCAGATTTCCAAGGGAATGGAACCGGAGGATGCAGGAGTTCTCGCCTGCCAAGTGTACAAGCTCTGCAAGCGGGTGGGAATAAAAATACACATAAAGGATTGTAGACAGTGGGTGCAGAAAATTCTAACAGTCTCTCCGTGGTTGGCTCACACAGGCTTAGATCATGACAAGTGGAGGGTAGTAGGACAACAGATGGCTTCCTACCAAAAAGAGGATCCTCAATTTTTGAGCTCCAGAGATTTTGTTATATACGCCACGGTTAGCTCTGCACTCCAGCCTTCACCCCCTCCTTTACAGAATGCCACGAGTACACAAGTTGGCCCCTCCCTATGTGGGTCCGAAGTGGAAGAGGGGTGGCCCCCTCCCCCTCCGGGGGAGGAGGACATGCTACCACTCCCGCTCTACCCCTGGGAGGACATGAGACATTGTGGCGCTGCCCCCCCAAAAGAGACAGATAAGGAGCTAGATCCCTCCCAAAAACGAAAGCAGACAAATCCCCGGCCGCCCGAGTGTCAGGGTGCTTGTGCTTGCTGTCGCAGACACCCCCCGGCAGCTGGAAAGCCTCTAGAGGAACCGAAACTAGCTGGAAAGGCTCTAGAGGAACTGAAACCAGTGGCTAAAAATCCCCGTGCCCACTCTCGGCTACAAGCCGCGTTACTGAAAGCAGCAGAGGAGGGGGAGGAAGTTGATTTTGAGGAGTGGACTGGGAGGCCGGGACACGCCCTCGCTTTCCCGGTATTCCTGCAGGCCCAACAAGACGGTACCGTACAACGTACTCACCGTCCCACTCCATATAAGTTCTTAAAGGACTTGAAAGACGCAGTAGCAAAATATGGCCCTGGGTCGGCATATGTAAGGCAACTACTGAGCTCTTCCGTCTCCGTGGCCGCTTGGCTCCCGGCAGATTGGAATGAGATCATGATGGCAGTGCTAGATCCCGCTGTGTACACTGCTTGGAGAGCCTATTGGAACAGACAGGCGAAGATTTGGGCAGAAGCCAATCAACCCAACGCGGTTGAAAACCACGTTAATGCACTCACAGGGTTTGGAGATTATGCAGCGATAGAACAGCAGTTAGCCCTCCCTGAGGCTATGGTTCCAGTTGTTCAAGAAGTGGCCTTAAAGGCTCTAGATGCCCTTGCGGCGCGCACTCAGACTCCAATAAGTCACCTAAGGCAAAGACAGAGTGAGTCCGCATTGGAATTTATGACCAGAGTACAGGAAGCAGTATGGAAAAGATTTGGGAAAGGAGGTCCCTCGCCACAACTCATAGTTCAACTATTCAAGGGAGGTCTCACCAAATCGAGGGGTATACTCTCCACCCTGCCCGCAGACCCCTCTATAGATGAAATAGTTGATAAATGCCTGGATGAGGGCAGTGGAGCAGACCCGAAGTTGGTGGCAACACTGACTTCTGCTTTCCAAGCCTTCCAATTGTCCACAAACACCAAAAAGGGACCGTGCTTCAGGTGCGGGAAATCAGGACATTTTCAGGCGCAGTGCAGAAACACGTCGCCGAAAAAAGGGGTTCGGTGTTTTGGCTGTGGCAAACCCGGCCATATAGCGAAAAACTGCCGGGGCTCGAGCAGTAAAAAGGTACAGGGAAACGGGGGCAGGGGCTCCCGAAGCGGGAAGGGAGCCCCTGGACCGAACAACAGACCCCGCCTAGAGTAGAGCTGTATGCAGTAACAGGGCAGACAGTCCCGCCATGGACCACTACAACTGTTAAGGTCCCCCCAAAGGATCATCAGAGATTAGTCATAGGGTCAGACAAAACCAAAGAATTCCTTGTGCATACCCAAATATTGCAACCTGGGCAGTCCGCTATTGCACTAACCAACCCTCATGCCTATGAAGTTCCACTACCTGCTAACACCCCGATAGCTGTGGGAATATCACTGCCCTGGCTGGATGGAGAGTGGAAAGATACATCGAGAGAGAGTCCTTTTGTAGCATGGACCCAACAAGTGGGGCGCGGGAAGATGTGTCTAGATGTGGAAGTAGAGGGTGTCAGGCTCAGAGGATTAGTCGACACTGGAGCTGACGTGTCAGTAATTTCCTCGGGAGATTGGCAGAAAGATTGGGGGACCACCCAGGAGGCCCAAGGGATATCCGGGGTGGGCGGGTCGGCAAATGCCCTCAGATCAGCTCGCCACCTTCAGTGGGCCACAGGTGACGCCCAAGGACGATTTCGCCCCCTAAAAATGCCGGCTCTCCCCATTAACCTATGGGGCCGAGACTTACTCAGCGGCATGGGCGTCACCCTCACCACCGATTTTACAGGACAGGCGGAAAACCCCTAGGGGCCGCTGTAGGGCCAACACCCATCCCACTGCACTGGGAAAACACTAACCCCATATGGGTGGATCAGTGGCCCCTGACTCAAGAAAAGATCCAGGCCCTCCATCAAATAGTACAAGATTTATTAGCAGCAGGACATATCGAGCCTTCTACCAGCCCCTGGAATTCTCCAGTGTTTGTCATAAAAAAGAAGTCAGGCAAATGGAGAATGCTCATCGATCTCCGACAAGTTAACAAAGCACTGCGGCCCATGGGTCCTTTACAACCAGGACTCCCTTCGCCCACTATGATACCCAAGGGCTGGCACATAGCAGTGATAGATATTAAGGATTGTTTTTATAGTATTCCGTTATGCAAAAAGGATAGGAAATGTTTTGCTTTCTCCGTCCCTTCTACTAACTTCCAACAGCCCACAAAGCGGTACCAGTTCAAAGTCCTGCCCCAGGGCATGGCTAACAGCCCCACGATATGTCAGCAATTTGTAGCGCAAATCCTCCAACCTATCCGAGAGGAAAGCCCCCATGCTATGGTGATACATTATATGGATGACATCTTACTGGCCTGCAGCGCAAAGAAAGATGTTCTTGACCTCCTAACGCGGGTTTCTGAAGCATTAAATAGGCACGGCCTCCAAGTGGCTCCTGAAAAGATTCAACTTGGTCCTGAGTATCAATATCTCGGACACCAAATCAAAGGTACTGGGATTTCCCGAGTTCCCCCAAAAATAGATGTCACCCAGATCAATACCCTTAATGATTTTCAGAAACTCATAGGAGCCATACAGTGGCTACGCGCCATTGTGCCCATTACAAACCAACAAATGAGGCCACTATATGACATTCTTAAGGGCCCACCTAAATTGGGCTCCCCAAGAAAGTGGACTCCAGAAGCCCTCCAACTCATAGAAAAGATACAGGAGGAGGTAAAGACAACAGTAGTAGAACGGTGTGACCCAACATTACCATTCTTTCTGTCCATCCTTGGTAATAAGACCATTGGGCCAGTAGCAGTCCTTTACCAGTTCCATGGCCCCTTGATGTGGGTCTACCCCGACCGAAAAACCAAAAGTATCCCGATAGCCCTAGAAGAAAAGGCTCTCTTATTGCTTAAGGCCAGCTCTATATGCAGGCAGCTATCTGGCCACTATCCTATCATCTTACTCTCCAGCCCCATTGAGATACTAACCGAATTGGCACAATTATCTGAATTGTGGGCCGTCCTCCTGTGCTCCCATGAAATTCGTGCTGGAGATCTCCCCCCTGCCCTTCGGGCTTGGGACCAATTTCCCTTAACGAAGCAGAAAAACCCGGTGGTCTCACAGCCCGTAGCGGGACCTATAGCCTTCACTGACGCCACCAAGCATTGCAAAGCGGCAGTTTACATCCCAGATAAACAGATCACTAAGGTGCTCACCACACCCTATTCCTCTGCTCAAAAGAATGAGTTATTTGCAATTCTTGTGGCCTTACAGATTTGCGCAAAAGAAGCCTTTAATCTAGTAACAGATAGCCTTTATTGTCATAACCTTCTCCCAGTCCTTCCCGAGGCGGATCTTTTCCTGTCTACTTCCTCAGTCCGCCCTTTACTTATACAAGTACAGCAGGCCCTTCTTGCTCGCTCCCATCCCCTTTATGTTTTACATGTGCGTTCACATCTTTCCACCTCCGGACCTATATTTAAAGGGAATGCCATTGCAGATTCCTTATTAAGGACATCTCAAATCTTCTATACTGACCCCATTGCCGCTCATAATTATTTCCATCTCCCAGCCCGCATGCTGTCACGCCTCTATAATATACCTAAAGAAGAGGCTAGACAAATAGTCAAGCGCTGCCGCGCCTGTGTCCCCTTCCGGCCACCACCCCGTCTTGCCACTATCAACCCTCGAGGTACCTTCCCAAATGAGATATGGCAGATGGATGTCACTCATTTCCAGTCCTCCATAATCCATGTCACAGTAGATACTTGCTCCTCCCTTATCATGGCCACCCTCCAACCTGGGGAGGCCACCAAACATGTGATCACGCACTGCCTCCTCTGTTTCGCCGCTCACGGCACACCCCAAATATTAAAGACAGATAATGGGCCCGCATACACGTCCCGCGCCTTTGCCCAATTCTGCCTTCAATTCGGCATTCAACACGTCACGGGCCTCCCCTATAACCCCACAGGACAAGCCATTGTCGAACGCGCTAACCAGTCCCTAAAGCGTACCCTTCTAAAACAAAAAGGGGGAGTGGCAGGTCGGCTGACTACGGCACAATTAGCAACCGCCGTGTTCACACGAAATTATTTAATAGCAAATGAGCAACAGATCACACCAGCCATGATGCACGCGGTGCAAATGCCCCGCCGCCCGCCACCCACCATAACATATGAGGGACAAAGCCCCGCCACAGTCTGGTGGAGGGACGCAGAAGGACAATGGCATGGACCGAACAAGGTAGTGGTGAGGGGAAAGGGTTATTTGTGTCTTGATATAGGAGGAGGACAGCGGAGATGGCTGCCACTTAAATGGACTCGAGCGTGTGAGGACTCCCCGCAGGGCTCGACGCAGGCCCCGCAAAAGGAAGAAGAAGCGGCTGAACAGAACAACAAGGAGGAGAAACATGGATAAGTATATAATCCTGGTGGGGATGCTATGCAACCTCCAACTGGGGGCCGGGGCGTCCCTTCGCTCCCTCCCCCGCAGCAAGGACCCACCATGGGTGTATTGGGCTGCCGTCCCTGGCCTCCCAGCAGCTCAACCAGCTGCCTGGGAGGGGGATTCTATTGAGCTGAGCATCCTAGGGGAAGCCGCCCTGGTGTTGGGGAGATCGGGGGATGGCTACCCGGAGAGCCGTCATGATCTCAATAAGACAGTCCACTGGTCAATGGCACAATTACCTATATGTCTCACCAAAGGGGCTAACATCATCCCCTGCGCCCGGGTGCAAAACGAGTCCATACAGGAACTCCCGCACGGACCACATGGGTCCATGGGCCTAGGAAATTACATCCATATGTACATGCTGAATCATAGTCTCACTCAGCATCACCCCCTCCTCAGGGAGAGGATGCAAGGGCTGTGGAACAGCACTCAGAATACCCGTAACACTGTAGTATGCAATAGCTCTAAGGACTTCCCTTGCGACCGCTTATCGCTCCTTAATGCCACGGGAAGCTTTCTACCCAGGGGAAAGATCCCCTACTCCCCTCTACCCCCCTGCGTGCCTACACCCAATATGTTCATTAGTATGCAAGTTTGTTCCACAGGGCATGCAGTAATGGGACAGCAATGGGACGACACCCAGCAGATCTACTTCATGGATGGAGCGCCAGGACCGTATTATGCAGCCCCAGTGCCCCACGTCCTGACGAGAAATGGGAGCATAGTCATCCAAAGCCATCTCTGGAAAATGGCAGCGGCCTTTGGAAACATCACCCACATGACTGACAATAGTGGGCCGCTGCAGGACAATGACACCATCCGCTCCCAATGGTGGGACCTCATCATGAAGAAAGGATTTACTTGCCATGAGGGTCAGGTCTCTGGACACTGCAATCGTTTCTCCCTTGCAGTCCAGACCCTAAAGAGGACTGATATGTTTCTAATCTGTAGGGAAGGGAACATTACTCAGACAGGGGGCAAATACAATGTATCCTGCTCCAATGGGACCCTCTCCAATACCTTGACGCCCAATGATGTACATTCCAATACCACCTTTGTCACACTTCTGTCTATTCCCCCAGTTACCTTTCTCCCTGTCGGGTCCGATGAGGCATTTGCCGACTCTGACTTTCTTAGGGCTGTGATGGTCAGGGAAAAGAGGGGCTTGGAAATATCCGCCATAGATATGGTGGGGTTGGTGGTTAGCTTTATAGAGCAAATGGAGATCTCTGCCATGCAGCGGCAGGTCCACATGATGGCTGCCGACCTGGCAGATTTTATGACAACGTCCACTCGGGCATGGGCTCTGCAACAACAAATTAACAGGCAGGTAGCCCTAGAGCTCGGTGCACTGACAGACGCCGTACAGGCGATCTCGACGCTCCTCCGAGTAAACGCCATATTGGAGGGGCTCCCATGTCATGTCGGCCTGGCACGACCCCTGTGCATGACGGCGCTCAAACTGAACGCCAGCCAGGAGCTGGATGATGCGATTCGGCGACTGCAGGACCACAGAAATCTAGAGGTCTATATAGAGCACCTAGATGATATTGTAAAGCAGATTAGGAATGTAACTGAGATATATAAGAGGGATTTGGAGAAGCAACATGGGACATTTCTTGACTGGATTTCTAGATTAGATTTTACCACATTTTTGCATACCATTGGGGTTGCAGCTGGGATGATTATAATGATGATACTCTTGTGTGTACTGCTTCCTTGCTTTATCTCCTGTATGATAAAACTCTGGAGAAAAGTCCTAGAGCAGGTAAAGGCGGATGTCCTCATAATAAAACAAAAAGGGGGAGTTGACGGGGGTCGGTCCTAGGCGCCTGGGCGGATAGGGGCCTCCCCGGGAGTGGCAGCCCACCAATCCGAGGGAGACACGGCTCCCAAGAAGGAGTTGTGGACCCACAGGATTGGTTGGGTGGGCTGGATCCAATCGGGTGGTAGGCCTCGCCCTCGGGGCGGGTTAGGATGGCTGCCCGGGAGAACTTCCCTATTTAAGACAACGCCCTAAACTGCTCGGGGGGACTCCTCCATGCAATAAAGCTATGAACCTCCTGCGCATTGCCTGATTATTGCCTGCCACCGTGTCCCCCGGGGTAGGTCCGGAGACGTCCGAAGCGGTGCCCACCGAAGGGAGAGTCTCACTCGAAGGTCCTGGGGACAGACCCGGGACACTTTTACACTTTATTTTCTAGTCAGCAAGAACCACTTTCATTTCTGTCTTTGAAGGCTTAGTTGAATTTAGGTTATCACTATATCTATCTAGTGTCTCTCCTTATATAGCATCTCTCCTTTGCTAATTCTATTTAATGCTTTTAATTTGCACCGTGCTTTTATGTTGCTAAAAGACTTCATTATAAATATCTTCTTGTGAAACATCATGTGTTCAAGGTGGAAAATATAGTGGTTACTGGTTAGGGTCTCCTTTGAAATCGCTGGTTTTAGCACATTTCCAGTCACATAATAAGCACTTCAGATATAATTGTTGAGTAATGAACTGATTGATGATTTTAGTAGACCAGATAGTGAACAGAGTGTTAGGAACTTGACCCTCAGGAGAAAATAATGACAGAAAGCTAGGAAGGAAGATCACCAGGAGGGAAATATTGTGGTTCTATTCTAAATTTAAATGCACTTCAATTTTATCCAGATAATCTACTCTTTGATATAAACATGTACCAAATGGTAATTATGACTTTCTGTAGATAACACTTGAAACTAACAGAAGCTATGGTATTGAAAGTTCCAGGCAATGTCAAAAGCCTGTAGGGAGATATCTTTTAGGTGAGTAGATATTTTGGTATCTCTCAAATTATGATTCACTCATCTATTTCTTGGGCTCATCTTTCATTAGAGTGATTGGAAACTCTATGTATTATTATATCATAGGGATGTACTGTATCACATCTCCAAAGATATGACTTAAAGCACATAGAAAGTTGTAGATTAAAATTATTATCCTCAAATTGATGTAAATATATACATATATACATACATATATATACCCATATATGTATATATCTATGTGTGCATATATGTATATAAAATATATCCTCACTTGGTAATATGTTGACTGAGTCTTCTACTTCTTTTTCAATGATATAAAGCCAATGTATGCAGCAGGCAGGTACTGTGTGCTTAATGAATGAAAGTGAAATTACCAATTTTGAATAAACTCTCATGTCACAGTCACAGAAGGATTTCTTAAATACTTATGACTTTTAAAATCCTCTGCTCCCCATAAATGTTTTACTTTATTTAAGCCAGCTTTCCAATAAATCTGATTTTTCACTTCTTTACATGCAGTACTCTAACTAAATAAGGCAATGGCATGCTATTAAGCTGTGGAAATAGATCTGAAAATTCAGTTTATATATTCTTCCACAGTAATTATAAACATGCCCCCAACTTTTCCCTTGAGGAGAAACTTAGAAATCTCAAACCTTTTACTTCACTAAATTTAAGTGCCTAATGTTCTCTATGTCTGATTTTGTGCACTTAAAGACAGGCTATTCAACTGAAGCAAATCCACAGCTCTGCTAATTTCTCTGTATTAAAAAAAAAAAACAACAGCAACCTATTGAAGCATATGAAACCTTTCCTCTTTCCCTTGCTGCAGATCAAAGCAATGAATACCCTCTTTATTTTTAAAAGCTTGTATATGAACAAAAATTATAACCTCATTACGTACACGTAATTCTAAAGCAGTCTAGAGAACAAAACAAACCTTCTTTCTTGCTCACATTATCATTTAGACTGTTGATATTTTGAATATTTTGCTGATGAGACAGAAAATAATGTGAGCTAAACATAGCTATATATCAAAGATTAGAATTAATAAGTGGAACATAAGAATTCATAAGAATTCATTCAAAAATTCATAAGAATTGTCACAAACTATAGATACCTTTAAAAAAATTTCTACTATGATACATTTTTCTCTAGATAACATATTAACTATTAGTCTTTTTCATTCTATTTTGCAAGACTACACCTACTTTCAAAGTTATTTACAATTCTGTATTAGTTAATTCTCAGAAAACTCCCAAAGTGCATAAAGGTCCAATTGCTATTTTCTTTTTCTGATAAGGTAATGTCAATGAATGTTGAATTCCCCGTCCTTGAAAACTACAAGCATTTAATAAGATAAGAGTCAGGGATGGGAATTCGTTGTCTCTTTATATGAAAACTCCTCTTACTCTTGACTGTTAGTCTTGACATTGAGTACTTATAAGAGTAAATTGACTGATTCATTCATCACACACACACAAACAAATGTATGTGTGTATACAGGTACATTGTGAGTATATACATATGTGTGCATGTATGTATGTGTACACACACAGACACACAGACACACCTGTGAGTACGGTACTAGATATATAAAGTTGGAAGGGGCCTTAAAGCCCACCTAATACAAATCCCATATTTTACTCTTGACAAATGGTGAGCTAAGAAGTTGCCTGACTTGTTGAAAGTCGTATAAGTAATAAGTAGTGAATGTAGGATTTGAAGCTGGATCTGTAGGTCTAGATCTAGCTGTCTTTCTGGTCTACTACTCTGCATTTTCTGAATAGTGAATAGAAAGCTAAAGCTAGAACCAGTGTCAAAAAGGTATGTGGACAGTTTTGCCTCTGACACGTGCTGACACTTAGCCTCCCTCTTCCTTCAGACATCACTTCTAAGAATATGACTGGTAAAACAATAGTCAATCTACACTGGTAGAGGGAGGAACTACTCAAAAAGTGCCTGCACCTATGAAGTCACAGATCTGAAAAACAAAAATGGCAAAATATATAGCATCATGGTAAGTCTCAGAAAGGAAACAAGGAATGAGAATAATAGTAATGGTATTAATAATGATAAAACTGACATTTGTGCTGCCCCTTTGCAAGCCAACTTGATATAGTATAGGGAGAACTGGATTTGAAAATAGAAAACCTGAATTTGAATCCAAACAGTCTTTCAAGTATAATACACAGAACATATCCTCAATGAACTAATGGACCATGTCAAAAGAAAAAAAAAAGTGTGGTGTTAAAAAAAACAGCACCATAGAAGAAGAAACAAATGTTTGGTACATGAAAGTAAAAAGAAATACTGTTTGGTAAGAACTGATGAACATGAAGATGAGATAGAAGCATGGGAAGATATCTATTGACAGTTTCAGAACAAAGTAAATCAAACCGCACAAAGGATATTCCATATACAATGAATTTAATTGCAAATAAAGTTGCTGACAAAGAACTTGAATTCTATATAATTATAATGTCCAAAGATAAAATGAGAAAATGTATCCCTCTTATAGAGGTGAGTAGATGATAAGAGTTATGGGTATGGAATATTGTATATAATGTCAAATTTGGTAAATGATTAATTTTGTTGAACTGTTCTCTCTGCCTCTGTCCCTGTCTCTTTCCCTCTCTCCTTTCTCCTTTCCCCCTTCTCTCTCTCTCTCTCTCTCTCTCTCTCTCTCTCTCTCTCTCTCTCTCTCTCTCTCTCTCTCTCTCTCTCTCCCTTTAATAAAGGAAAGTAGTCTGAGTAGGGAAAAGAAAGGAGGGCTATATGTGTTAACTAAGGTGACATAAAAAGATAGATGTAAAAATTGAAAATAAAGAAAAAGAAAAAATAATCTAAGGCCAAAGTTGAAGTAAATGAGCAGCATATGTGAAAGGCTCTGATTTGGTTACTCAAGATGCATAACCCAGATCTTTTGACTCCCAGGCAAGTGCTTTTGTCATAATATTTAAAGGAATCATGTAGCAAGAATCAAGGCAAATATCGCGTTTCAAAATTCTATTATTCAGTTCTTCTGATTTTGGGAAAAAAAGTTGAAATTGACAACTACTAAAACAGATGGAATGACTAATGTGAAATCAATGAGCATATGGTACCTCTCCACTGTCCCTCATTACAAGAGATATCCCTCATTTTAGACCCAAGTGTAACTCCATCCCACACAAACCCGATGTTATCTGACATTTATTATGGTGAACTATTTACATCAGAAATGCTACATTATGAAAATAAGAATATATAATGCCTATTTATGCAACAATAATTAATCATGTCACCTTATGCCACCTACATCTCACTTTCCATGTGTTCTCTATTATGCTTCTTCACCTCACATTTGTCCTGTCCTTTAGTATTGGACATGTGAAAAGTTTCTAGCAAGAGGACAAGGTTAACTATAAAATTCAGCAAATAAAATCACTTTACCTTTTTTATAAGGCTTGTTTAATATTTTGTGGAGTATTTTATGATATAGGACTGTAGCAGGAAATAATTTCTTTTGTAAGTCAAAATTTAGGTCTAAGCTCTGTATTTCAATATTTTAACAGAGGTGAGATTTCATTGACTTAGATATTTCCATCAGACTGTAGGCTGTAGTTGAAAGACACCTGTCTAACCTGGGTAATCCATGTTCACCATGGGACATTGGGATCCATTTTGCTTGTGATTTTATTTTTTTACTCCTTTCCTTGAATGGATTCAAATGGATTATAAAGGTTATCTCTTAGTGCACAAGGTACAGAGTCAAGGCTTTTTTCAGGTTGCACCTTGCTCTGCTGCCATACTTTATGGTTCTTCTTCTGAATAGTTATACTTTTCATTAATTTAAAAGAAATTTATTCTATATTTAATAGAAACATAGTAGCAGACAGAATACAAGCTTTAGAGTAAAGAAAACTTGAATTGACGTTTTAACTCTGACATATTCATTCATCTTTTAGTGTCCCAAAGAATATTCTAAAATTACAAATTGAAAACAGTTGTCCATTTGGTGGAATGATTCTCCATTCCTGCAAATTCTTTCAAAGAAATTACAGGTCTGGATGAAAAGAAATGGAGGAGGGAAAACTTATTGTAACTTATTCACTCCCACTGTGTGTTTTATCATTTTTTTGTTATTCTTGGACAGTTGAGTCCAACTCTTCATGACCCCATTTGGAGTTTTCTTGCAAAGAAGCTGGAGTAGCTTGCCATTTCCTTCTTCAGTTCATTTTGTAGATGAGAAAACTGAGGTAGGCAGGGTTAAGTGATTTGCCCAGGATCTCATAGCTACCAAGTGTCTGAGGCCAGATTTGATCTCAAAAAGTTAAGTCTTCCTGTCCTTAGGTCTGGTACTTTAAGCTCTGCACCACCTGGATGGCTCACCTTCATTGGTTACCAAGCTCTATATCTGAGAAAAAAAATGGGTATAAGTAATGAGAGAAAGCATTGTAGGGAAATTGTATGTAAATATAAAAGATTGCATCTCTAGGTGCAAGAGGAAATGTTATTCACTCCTTTCATGATGGGAAAAATGGATATGACAAGGAAACGACCTACTTCATTATAATCATTCTTACCTATTTGTTTATGAGTACTTTGATGACAAGATATTTTATTCATCTTTGCGTCCCATAAAGTATATACCACATGCATAGTTTAGAGCTTTTGTAAGTAAATTTGAAGTAATTAATGGTAATTACAAGTTGTCTATATAGCGATTCCCATTGTGGTTTAGGGTTGAACATATACATATTCATACATACATACATATATATATATATATATATATATATGCATGTTCACACACACACAGATGTAATTGTAAACTCTGCTTTTGCAACATGGGGGGAAAAGGTAGGAATGGCTCAGAGACAGGGGTGTCAGAGAAGAAAGGTTGTGTTTTTTAGAAGACTAACTCAATAATCCTTCTTTAATGACTGAAAACATTGTGAATCCAAAATCTAAACCAGCCTCTAAAGTTGATCAATGAAAAGTTCATGAGCTTCAGCCACACAAAACACGTGGGAAATGAAATACAAACAACCCTATTTTAGAGTAGAAATAAAGGAGAAAACAACTGATCTTAATTCAGGTTCTGTCTTAACAAATCAAGGTTTTGCTCTCATGGGACTTAAGAAGAGAGAAAGATTAAAGACTGTCCTATGTTTATTTTTGTACACCAAGAGAGAAAAAAATGTATGTGAGGAGGAGAGAGGAAAACAAACGTGAAAAAGAAGAAAAAGAGTTAGTTGTCTTCAAGGCTGTGCAATGGGTTTTCCACTGCACAACAATTTTAGTCCTCAATAGTTTTCACAGAAAATTATCTTTTTCTTGAACCTATATGTTACATATGCTAACTGAAACTCATTGGCTTCCTGAATTCCAGATATTTGAGTAGCAATCACAGTTTCAGTGGATAAATAGTATCATCAATAAAGTATAATGGAAAATTAGGAGGTGGACATGAGTTATGATTCTCAGTATAAGAGAAAGGGAAATTCCATTTCAGTTCAAACACTGGTCCGATTTCAGGTTACATATTTTGTTACTGTTGTTATGATTGGTGGTGTTGATATTTTCTAGTGGGAGTGAGTGTGAGAGGAAGAGAAAATAAATGATTTTGATGAGAACCATTTAAACTGGTTTTAAAAAATATGTTATAAACCTTATCAATAAAAAGAAAAGGAAGCTACCTAGCCAATAATTGAAGTTATCACAGAAGGCAAAAATGAGCATGACTAGGGAGCTGACTCAGATCTTAAAACAATTCCCGAGAGTTTGCAGCAACAGGTGTCCTTAGTCCCTCATAAATCATTACTATTAGCACCATAACTATACCCACCACAACTGAACAAACACACACTCACACACACACACACACACACACACACTTTCACCTGACAACTAGGTGGCATAGAGAGTAAGCTATTGGATATGGAGTTAGAAAGACCTGAGTTTGAATCTTATCTCAGACACTAGATTTTGTTTTGATTTTCCAAAGTTATTTTCCATTTTTTTCAGTAATTTTTGTCAGATGTTGAGTTCTTGTCTCAAAAGCTTATACCTTTACATTTATCAAACATTAAATTACTGTGGCCATTACTACTTTGTACTATTTATTTAATCTCTTCCGTTGATCCACTACTCTATTTCTTATCCAGTACTTGACTGTTTTAATGATTAGCACTTTGTAGCATAGTTTGAGATCTGATACTGCTAGGTTATGTTGCTTGACTTTTTCCCCTGCTGATTTCTTTTACCTTTTCTTCTTCCAGAGGAACGCTTTATGATTTTTTTTTTTTAGCTGTATAAAATTATTTTTGATACTTTGGTACAGCATTAAGTAAATAAATTTAGGTATAATTTTCATTTGTATTATAGTAGCTCAGTCTAAGCATAAGCAATTAATGTTTCTCTAATTGTTTGGATCTGACTTCTCTGACTAGTTTAAACTTTTCATTAGCATGCTAGCAGCATTTTCAGAATATCTGATGACTGTTGAGTACTGATTTTACACAAAGAGGAATAGGCAACAGAAGGTTCTGCAAGGATCCCGACAGAAAGGTCTCACTATGTCTTAGGTGGATATCCTGAGCACTACAACAAAGGGATTTCCAAACTCTGTGACTTCCAAGACTCTTTATGTACTTGTGGGTGAGTGTATTACAGACCTCTTTTTTTTTTTTTGATGGTGGGGGTGTTGTTTATCAACTGAACTCCAGTTGTGAAAAAAGTTTCTAAAATTTCCAGAGAGATACAAGATCCTCATACTGTATAAATTTAGTCCTTGCCTCTCATATCTTTGTTATAGCTTCTTGTCTATCATCCCCAGTCCATAGAACATGTTATTGAAGAAGCCTGGAATAGGAGTAGCAGAGGGGGAGTGGAAATGAAGAATCATTACTGATCTGATTCCAATAGACCGATATACATATGTTTCTGGTTTTACAATTAGAACTCTGAATATATATATATGTATATATATATATATATATATATATATATATATATATTTCCAAAGAAATTTTGTTATTTGAAGCAGTTAGGGTACATAATACTATTTGTACTAAACATTACTTCAGTTACACAATAAGTAAAAGAAGAATTTGTATACTGTCCTGGGAGCCTGGCCAGCATTTACAATATTATTAAAAGGAAAAATCAATTCTGCATTTTAAAGAACAGCCTTGTAAATGGATATCTAGAACAAAAGCCCTTAATATAGCAGTAACTTCCTCTACTTGTTTTGCTTACCACTACTTGAATCTGAGTTGAAAACAAGATTTCCTTTTAATGTAACTCTAAAACTTCTAAATTGAATATCTCTACAACGGCACAGTTAACAATGATGATCTCTAACCACAAAATCATCTGCCTTTCTGTCTATAACTGTAACAGCAAGAACCCCAACATATACAGGAGGATAAGCTGTACAGGTTCTTAGACCTGCTTTTCTAAAAGGAGGCAACTTTTGAAGGGTCAACAATCTACTATAATCAAGCACGTATATCATTCACTTTGTTCAGGGGGAAAGTCAGCACCCAGAACTTCAGAGAAAATACAAACAGAAATGACAAGTAGAAATCACAAACAGAGAGACCAAAAGACAGGGCTTCCAACTCTGACCATAAGGCATACATACATCATAAATCAACAGACAGATCCAATTGCCTGACCACTACATACATACATAGTTATCAGAGAGAGGCACACCAGCATTTTCAAAGCTGGGGGCTCCTTAACAGTTATGCAGAGTCTGGTCTGGCCAAACACTTCTGATGAGTAAGCCCCAAAGTAGAACTTTACCTCAGAGTATTTATACACTTTTCAGAGCCGGAGTGCACTACCCTCTGACCATAAATGGGTGGAGAAGATCTTTAGCTGTTCCCCCACTCGCCATTAACCTTACACTAATATTAGAATAACCAACAAACTCAGAAGGAAGTGATAGTAAAAAGAAATTTCATCCAGAATAACTAGGGAAAGTAAAAAATGTAGAGGAATCTACCCACCAAAACACACAAATGCAGGAATTATATGAAAACAAATATAAAATACCACCAGAATAAAAGACTAAAAGAATTAGTGAGATCTTCATTGCTTAGAGCAAGACAATGATAATATAATAAAAATGACAGTATTATACTACATAAATTGATTTACACATTTACATATTTAGTGCTTGTAATCGGAATAATATTTGCAAGTATTTTCCTGATATAGCTTCTTTCTGCCTATGACATGAAGAGACCCAGGGCTCTCATCCTTCCCTTAAGAATTAGGACTCTTTACTAATTAGGCTTCCCTAAAAATAAAAAAAAAATCAAAACTGTGGCTGGAATCAGATGGGACCTGATGTCCCCAGTGCAACCTCCTGGTGGCCCAAAAACATAAAACATCCCAGCCATGGGCAGTCAAGGTCTCTTAGATTTGGTCGCTTTCTGAAGATCATTGAGTAGCCATGTCCTTTGCCATATCCTGCCCCATAAGCAGATTTATTTTCATAAGAAAGAGAGATTGCTAATACAGAGGATAAAGTGAGGTTCCTGTAATCAGGAAGACTAATCTTCATGAGTTCAAATCTCACCTCACATCCTTACTAGTTGTATGACCATGGAGAAATCACTTAACCCTCTTTGCCTCTGTTTCGTCATCTGCAAAATGGGCTGGAAAAGGAAATGTCACATCACTCCAGTATCTTTGCCAAGAAAACCATCAATAGTCATACATGACTGAAATGATTGAAAATCAACACAAATATTCACAAGGAGACTTAAGGTGCCTTTATCCAGAGAAGTTAAGTATCATCATGAATTGTTTCATCAGGAAGCTGTCCATAGTAAACTTAATGTCCTTTCATTAATTATCTTTTAAATAACTCAAGTGCTCCATTTTATCCCAATATTAAACCTGTATCTATGAGAGTGTTGGCTCTGAAATTAGAAAATCATAGTAGATCTACTTTTAACAAGGACTATACCAATCCAGTTCCTAAGTGTTACTTTGGGTTACTTTATAATCCTTACAAAGTTAAGGCAAAATAATTTTTAAAAGTCATATGGAATATCAAAAGGTCAAAAATGTTAGGAGAAATAATTTCAAAAGTAGAACAAAGAGGACATGGCAGTAGCAGATCTCCAACTAAACTTGATTTGAATGATTTGAATATTTTGAAACCAGTTCAATACTATTTAGCAATAGAATAGTTGCTCATAGGAATAGATAAAGTAAGCAAGATCCAGCATAAATTAAACGTAATCACATAGAAGGTACAGATAAATTGGGGGAGGGGGTGTTGAGAACATTATAACACAGGAAAGTCATTATTACAATATTAGAAATAGCAAAAAGATTAACTCAAACATGCCTGAGAATATTTGCATAAAATAATCAAGGAGAATGGTTTATACAACGAATACAACACAAAAGAAAACAACTTTGAATGGCCTAGGAACTTTGATGAGTGCAATGATAAATAATGACTTTAGAAGACTAAGCACGAAGCCTGTTTTCATCTCTTGACAAGAGAGAAGTATTAGAAGTGTAAAATGAGGAACACTTTTGAATATGGGGAATGTGTGAGTTTGATTTAGCTGACTATATTTGTTTGTTACAAGGGATGACTTTGCTCCTGGGAGTTATAGGTGGAAGTTGTGGGAAAAATTCAGTCAGTTGTTAAGGCAATCTGAAACAAGAAAAGAACAGCATTTGGATATTTTTAAAATATACGGAATAAAAGAGAGTAAAGTTCAGAAGCAGAAACAGACAAAAAGGGCCATTTCTTTAACTATTATATTAAATTTAATGTAAACTGAAAACTATGGAATTTCACAGTTTCTTATAAAGCATTGCATATACTGTCAGACTGGATTGATGCGTTGGTTAATTTTGCTGAATTAGCTTTGTTTAACTTTTTTTTTTTTGTTATGAGCAATAACCATAGGAAAGAGGGAAGTAAGAATATATATTGAAGTAAAAGGCATGGACAAATAAAATCAATACAAATTTTTAAAAAGTAAAGGTGAACTTTTTTGATGAGCTCTTGTGAAATGATTTATTTCTAAAACTACTCTTCTTCAACTTTTCCACTAATATACTAGTACTATGCGATTTTGTCACATTGGTGAGATCGGAAAATTCAGAAATCTCTTCCTTTCACTTATAAAGAAAAGAAATTTGGAAATTAACAACTTGTGCTGGAAAATGAAAAAAAAATCAGGAAATTCAGCCCTAATATGGTGTTCCTGCTGTCAGATCCCTTTATATCAAAAGAACTACTCTTCCATCAGCTCCTGAGAGGGAGGTGAGAGGGAATCTGTAAGAATATTGTCTCCAGCTGCTAATGAGGACACCTATCAATCAGATCCAGCAAGATGTCTATGAGGCACATTTTATAAACCTAAAATGGTCATCATAAGAGTTGCAAGAATTTGTTGCTTTGGTGGTGGTTGAAAGAATCCTAGATCTGACTAATGTGTACACTGCTCTGCCTCTTTACTTAAAAAAATGAAAACCTGTATGTGTATGTGTGCATATAGATTTCCTATTGCATTAGTCTAAATTACGATAAATCAATTAACAAGAAGAAATTTATAATTAGAGAATGTTTGACATAAATTGACACACCTGCGCTTGAACTCAGAGACAGTTGGACCGTGATTTTAAAAAAAATGTCATTTTTATTTCAAGGCCCAGCATTAGAAATACAGCTGAATTCTGCTAAGAAGCCATTTCATCCCTCAGATCAGTCCTCTTTGTACTCACACTAATATAACATTGTGATTATGTAATATAAAATGGTTCAAAACGTCAATAAATAATCAAGATAGATATGAAGAGGGAACAGGAAATGATTCCCTATCAGCCTGGAAAAAAATAGCCTAAACTGAGGTTTAGCTCTGTTATGCACTTAAAGCACAACTATTTTAAATCAAATTTTTACTAATGTCTCTAGTTTTTATATGGCATTCATTTATAAATGTATCACTCCCCTTCCCACCTCTTTTAATAAAGATTTAAAAGATACAAAATACTTCAGGAAATCTAATTAATATGTCCAGCATTCCAAATCTAATTAGTAGTCCAGCATCCAGCAGCGTATATGATATTTTACACCCATAGCGCCTCATCATTAAAGTAAAAGCAAAGTGGTGAATTTTCTCAATTATATTCCTGCTCCAGACTTGGTTATAATTATAACATAGGAATTCATTAATTTTTATTTTCTTATTTTTATTTTCATTTATATTTTTCTAGTAATCCTGAAAACTATTTACTTGGTTCTTATTACTTCACCATGAATCAAATCATATAAATCATCAGTGATTTTCTGAATTCATCATTTCTTTCTCTCTTTTTGTTTTCCTTTTCCCTTTTTATTTAACATTTTATTTTCCCCCAGTTACATGTAAAAACTATTTTAAAATTAATTTTTAAACCTTTAAACTCCAAATTTTCTCCCTTCCTCCCTCCATGCCTTCTCCAAAATTGAGAAGACAAGCAATTCAATATAGGCTATGCATGTCATACAGGTCATACATGCAAAACATTTCCATTATAATCATATTGTGAAAGAAAACATAGAACAAAAAAATCCCTTTTTATTTTTTTTTCTCTTTTGGGATACGGACCTAGTAGCAGTGTTGCTAGGTCAAAGGGTATGTAAGTTTTTTTTTTTAACTCTGGCTTAGTTCCAAATTACAGAATGGTTCAATAAGTTCACAACTCCATTGTATTAATATCTCAATTCTCCCACATCCCCTCTGACACTTGTCATTATCCTTCTCTGTCATATTAGCCAATCTACTAGGTATGAGGCAGTAACTCAGAATTGTTTTAATTTGCATTTCTTCAATCAATATTGAGTTAAAGAATTTTTTCATTTGGCCATAGATAGCTTTGATTATTTTACCTGAACACTCTTCTTATCTTTTCATCATTTATCAGATGGTTTATGGTTTTCATTTTTATAAATTTGACTGAGTTCTCTCTATGTTTGAGAAATGAGACCTTTGTCAGAGAAACTTGTTTCATTGTTTTTCACAATTACTATTGCTGAATGTATTTACATTGATTGTATCCCCCCATTTATTCTATTCTTTCTCTCCTTTCACCCTGTCCATCATCAAAGTGTTTTGTTTCTGACTATTCTCTTCCTCAGTCCACCCTTCCTTCTATCACCCTCCACTGTCTCTTATCCCCTTTTTCTCCTACTTTCATGTGGGATAAGAACGATTTCTGTACTCAATGGAGTGTGCATGTTTTACCCTCTTCGAGTCAATTCTGATGAGAGTAAGGTACACTCATCCCCCCACACCTACTGTATCTTCCCCTCTGCAGTAAAAGCATCTTGCCTCATTTGTGTGAGATAATTTGTCACATTCTTCCTCTCCCTTTACTCTTTTCCCAGTACATTCCTGTCTCACCCCTTTATTTTACTTTTGTAGATTTAGATTTAAATATTTCAGATATTATCCCTTCATATTCAACTGATGCCTGTTCTTGCTCTCTCTCTCTCTCTCTCTCTCTCTCTCTCTCTCTCTCTCTCTCTCTCTCTCTCTCTCTCTCTCTCTCTCCACACACACACACATATACATAGTTATCTACAAAGAGATTTAATCTCTCTCTCTCTCTCTCTCTCTCTCTCTCTCTCTCTCTCTCTCTCTCTCTCTCTCTCTCTCTCTCTCTATATATATATATATATATATATATATATATATATATATATATATATATATATATATATATATATATATATATATATATATATACACACATACCCCTTTTAACTACCCTAAAAATGAGAAAGTTGTTGTTGTTGTTGTTGTTTGTTTGGTTTTTTATGATTTACAAGTATCACCTTCCCATGTAGGAAGGTGAACACTTTAACCTTTTTAAGTCCCTTATGAGTTCATTTTTCTATTTACCTTTTGATGTTTTTCTAGAGTCTTGTATTTGAAAGTCAAATTTTCTATTCAGTTCTGGTCCTTTCCTGAAGAATGCTTGAAAGTCATCTATTTTATTGAATGTATATTTTTCTCCCAAAGAATTATACTCAGTCTTGCTGGGTAGGTGTTTCTTGGATCTAAGACTAGCTCCTTTGCAACTCTGGAAATTTGTATTGCAGTCCCTCAGATCAATTAATGGAGAACCTAATGAACCTTGTGCTATTCTTATTGTGGTTCCACAATACTTGAATTATTTCTTTGTGGTAGCTTTCAAAATTTTCACCATACACTGGAAGCACTGAAACCTGGCCACATTAATTCTAAGAGTTTTTATTTAGGAATCTCTTGTAGGAGAAGATCAGTGGATACTTTCAATTTCTGTTTTGCCCTATGGTTATAGAATATTAAGGCTATTTTCCTTGATAATTTCTGGAAAGATGAAGTTTATGGTCTTTTTTTGTTCATGGCTTTCAGGTAGTCCAATAATTTTTAAATTATCTCTCCTGGAATTGTTTTATAGGTTAGTTGTTTTTCCAATTTTCCAAAAATATTCTATTTTTTCATTCTTTTGATTTTTGTTTTGTAATTTCTTGATTTCTCATAAATTCATTTGCTTCCATTTGTTAAATTCTAATTTTTAAGGCGTTATTTTCTTTGATGAAATTTTGTGCTTCTTTATTCATTTGACTAATTGTCCTTTTGAAACCATTTTTCTCAGCATTGGTCTTATGTATTGTTTTTATGATTTTGCCTAATCTATTTTTAGGATGCTATTTTCTTCAGCTTTGGGGTTTTTTTTTTTGGTATCTCCTTTATCAAGTTAACTCATTTTTTCATGATTTTCTAATACTTTTGGCATTTCTTTTCCCAGTTTTCCTTTACTTCTCTTACTTGATTCTCAAAATTATTTTTGAACCCTTCAATTGCCTGAGACCAATTCATATTTTCTTGGAACTTTAGTTGTAGGAGCTTTGACTTTATCTTTTGAGTGTTTGTTTTGATCTTCCTTGTCATCATAGTAACTTTCTATGTTCAGAATTTTTTTTTCTGTTTGCTCATTTTCCCAGATTCTATTTATGTAGGGCACTGCTTCCAGGGTGAAGGGCATACTGTCCAAACTACAGGAGGTTTGTGAAGCTGTTTACAGAGATACTTCTAGAGAACTGTAAATTTAAAATTCTTCCAAATTGGTATGATCTAAGTAGAGGTGTTTACTACTCTCTTGACCTGTGCCATGGTCTGTTATTGACCCCCTAGAACACTATTTTTGCCCTGGAACTGTTAGGAAGGTCTGTGCTCTGCAGTGGCCACAAGCTCTGTTGTGCTAGTGTTCCTCCTACCCCAGGACAGCCACCCATACTTGCAACCCTGATATGAGTATGGGCCAAGCAATGGATTCTTGCCTCAGTGCTACCAAAGAGAACACTATAATATCCTTCTGACCATTCGTTTGACCCCCTTTACATCTACAGGCTGAGAGCTCTGGAAACAGTTGCTGTAAGTGCTGATTCAATTGCTCTCAAAGCCTGTTTCTTGTTTACTGATGCCAGGGCTATGGTGGCATAGTTTATGCTCCACTATTACTCAGTTGCAACTGACCTTTTCTGCTGGCCTTCTAAATTGTCATTGTAGTTTGTGGGCTGAAAGGTCTTGAAGCCACCACTGTTGCCACTGATTCAGTCACCTCAAGGTCTGCTTCTGGTTTTCTGCATCCTGGTCTGTACTGGTGTGGTCTGTTTTGTACTGCATTCCATTCTCATTCTGGTAGAACAGACCTTTCTTGCTTAACTTCCAAGTTGTATCGGGCTGGAAAATTGCATAACTCTGCCTTTTTATGGAGTTTTGCTGCTCAAAATTTGATTAGTCATTATTTAAAAGTATTTGTAAGGGTTAGAGGAAGAACTCAGATAAGTCTCTGCCTTTACTCCACCATTTTAGCTTTGCTTCCGAATTCTTCATTTGCTTATCAAAGAATACTTTGCCAAATTCATGACAGAGTGTTGTAGCAGTAAGCACTCATACATACACGGGGGGACTGCTATCACAAGTTCTTAGATCTGCATTCATAAAAGGAAAGACAACTTTTGAGGGGTTAATAACCTCCTTTAATCAAGTACATATATCATAGAAAATACAGAGAAATCTAAATCAACAGACCATGTTTCCAAACTGTCTGACATATATCATAGATCAACAGATAGCTGTCTGGACATACATACATAGCTTCCAGAAAGGGAAGCACCAACATCAAGGTTTTCAAAACTGAGGGGTGCTTAGCAGCTTCCCAGAGTCTTATCTGGAACACAAACCATCCTTCACTACTAAACCACAAAGCAAAACTTCTCAAAAAGTACACGAACTTTTTACAGAGGCAGAGGGCACTACCTCTTGTGGCCCAGTGACTCATTACAAAATTAGCGAAATGTGTGGACCTTCCTACAAATCTTCCTTAATCAAACTCCCATTAATGAACAGGTCCATTAATGGGTGGAAATCTTCCCATTAAAAAGCAAAATTATATTAACAATAAACAAAATTCATTATCAATACAATTATATAAAAATTGCTAAATTAGTAGATATTTGCTTTGTTCCTATTTCTTTGCTACCAATGGAAATACTGCTATAAATACATTGATATTTTGGCATTGTCATTAACCACCTGAAGGGATTTCCAATCAAACCTTTGGCTTAAAACCTATGGATATTAAAGTAACTTTATATTAATTAAACATAGTAGTATTCTTAAAAAAATTCAAAGCTAAAAATCAAAAGATCATAATTTGATAAATATTAAACTTTCCCACCAAATCACAATCTACCACCACCTGAACTAGGACCTTATAAGGTCCTATTTTTATAAGGTCATATTTTTGAAACTATAAAAAATAAATTGCATGTAGGAGAAGATATGATGTTATTTCTCCATTTACATTTCACAAGGTCATGTTCATTAGAGAGAAGGTTTTTTTCAAAGGGTTCCAGGAGACAGTAGTGGAAAGAATTAATTCTGAGAAATCAAACTATGCTGTGAGCTCCTTAAAAGCAGGGGATGCCCAATACTTAGCACATTGTCTGGCACATAGTAGGTACTTAAAGTAAATTAAAACAGTTCTGAGATACCATCTTACACCTATCAATTTGGCTAATATAACCCTAAATTGTGCAATAAGAAAAGTTGAATAACAGATTTTAGAAAAAAACTGGAAAGATTGTATGAAATTATTCAAAGTTAAATAAGTAGAAACAGTAGAATGTTGTAGAGTATCAGCAACCTTGTTTGATGATCGTCTATGAATGACTCAGCTCTTTCTAGCAACACAATGATCTAAAACAAGTGCAAAGGACTGATGAAGGAAAATTCTTTCCACATCTAGATGAAGAACTCTTGCATTCTGGATTGAAGCACACAATGTGCAGATTGAAGCACATTGTTTTTTCTCCTTACTTTACTCTCTTTTTTTCCTTCCTTCCTTCCTTCCTTCCTTCCTTCCTTCCTTCCTTCCTTCCTTCCTTCCTTCCTTCCTTCCTTCCTTCCTCCCTCCCTCCCTCCCTCCCTTCCTTCCTTCCTTCCTCCCTCCCTTCCTTCCTTCCTTCTTTTCTTCTTTCCTTCTCTCTTTCCTTCCTTCCCTTTGTCTCTGGATCTTCCTATATAGCTGCATATATCACATGCATACACTCAAAAGCAGTAAGACATGAGAACCAAAACATCTATTTACATGTATTTATATATTTATAATGTATTTATAATATACATACATATGTGTATTTGGTATGTATATATACATGGCATAAATTAAATGAATGATAGACTATGAAAAATAGGTAATTGAATAGGTTAAAACGTTAGAAGAGTATGCTAATTAACCTTCTTCTAGTTTACTATCTATATGGCCTTGGACAAACCAACTAATCTCTCTGGTATTCAGTTTCCCTTATCTGTAAAAATGAAATGAAAATATTTTCTCTGAGATATTTCTCATCTCTAGATCTATGAACTTAAGTTAAAGAAAAAGAACTGTAATTGAGCAACTGAAAAAAATATTGTGGGGAGGAACATTGCTAAAAAGTCACGTCAGACAATACAAATAGAAAGCTTTTCTTTTACTTCCTGGTCCTTCTTACTGGTGCTCAGTGTACTCGTTTTCTTTTCTCTCTTTCACTTCATTACCCATTAGAGCCCATATTTCTTCTCTCTGCTTTTTTTGTCTTGTTTTAAATGTATTTTTGTCCACTGTACATTTCTCTTCTCTTTTTTTTTATTATGTTCTTTGAGCTTACTACCTAAGAATATAACATTTGCTCATTATTTTATTTCTATTTTTTTAAAACTTTATTACAAGGTTACTACTACTCTTTTCTATTCAAGCACAATTTGAAAAAAAAAAAAGTAAAAACCTTTTACTTCTTACATTACTTATCATTTCTTTTTCAGTACTTGGCTTTTCCTCTTTGATCTGCCTATCATTTTTGTCCCTCTAATCCCTTTTCACTTCCCCAGCGTGTAACCTAGCCCTCTAATTACTTGACCTCCTTCTGCTACTTCAACTTTGTCTATCAATTCTCATTTCTTTTCTTTTTTTGCAATCTGCCTTCCCTATCTGTATCTACAGACATTTATATATTACCTTCTCATCATTAGCTACTTAAGGTCTCTAGACTGTTTCTTTAGACTACATCTTGAGCTTATTTTCATAGTTTTTAGGTTTTTAAAAATGCTTTATTCTTTCTGAATTATTAGATATTTATGTGTCCTTCATCTCATAGAGACATATGGTCATTTTCTGTACTGTATGAATTTTATACAAGGGCAGTAAACTACTAACTAATGAGAATTCTTCCCATTGTGAATTTCACAATGGCATATCACAGTCATAAAAAGAGAAAGTCAATATTACTAAGGTATGAGAAATACAATGGAACACCTAAATTTTTAGCAGTTGAAGTATAGAGAACTGGAAGAATCTTCAGCTGTACTTTAGCTGTCCCTGCTTCTGAGACAATGTTCTCCCTAGATGTCCTAGGATATTTCTAGTATCAAAAAAAGTATCAAAAAAAGATCCAAAGGAGACAGGAGGAAAAAAAAAACAGTCCTGATGATTGATTCATTCATTTATTTACTTTATCAGCAAACATTCATTATTAAATGGTTACTAAATGCACAACTTGGTATGAGAGAAGAAAATAAAAAGAAAATATAGGTTCTGTCAACAAGAATAATGTAAAAATCTAGCAAAGTTTAAAAAAAATCTATTTGTACACAAATAAGTACAATTCAAAACAGAACATGGTAAGTGCCTAAGAGAGATATAAACGCAAAGCTGTAGAGATTGATATGAATGAGAAGTTGCTTCTTACTAGAAATGAAAGTGGGAGTCAATTATACTTCAAGTAGTATGTTACATTTGAGCTTGTATATAAAGGATATATAAACAGAGAAAAAGACAACATTTAATTAATAAGCAATAGCATGATCAGGGTACATCAGATAAATGGCTATGGATATTTTCAGAGGCCAAGAAGCAGTATTGTATGGAAGACTCAGAGTTTAATGGGGAGAGAAGTGGCAAATAAGATTAGAATGCTAGATTGCAGAAGTATTTTGGGTATTTTTAATGTATACTTAAGGAGTTTAGACATTTCTTGGTGGGAATTAAGAAGCACTGAATTTTTTTTGAACAGCATAGTCTTGTATTCAAACTTACATATTGAAAAAGATAATATAGTCATTTTGTGAAGGGTAGAGTGAATGGATTTCATACTGGAGTCAAGGCTACTAGTTAGAAAACTATTTTAAGCCTAATTAAGTATTAGTCACCCTCTACGTATTTATCAAGCATCTACTATATATCTGTAAATGTCTTCAGTGGTCTCAATGGTAATGGTGAAGGATTATGATGTGAGTGGTATAATAATACTTTTATACACAGGACTTGGGAACTGACTGGATAGAGTTGACTGAAAACAGTGAAGTTAGTATTTCAGATAGCTAGAAGGGTGTTGATGTCATTAATTCAGGTCAAGAGTTAAAGGAGCAGGTTCAAAAGAAAATTCAGATAATATATGCTAGAATGCTTTCAGACAGGTGGCACTCAAAGTGCTGTTGAGATATCCAATAAATAAAAGATGGAAGATATGTAATGTACAGTGAGGAGTATGAGGAAATAGCTGATTTCAAAGTGATTAATAGTAGTTGAAGCACAATTAAACAACAATAAAAACACACAACATTCTTAGATTTCAACCAACTATTATTTGTTAGCCTCAGCATTCTCTGCATGTAAAATTCATTTAATCAGTCCATATGTGGGTGTGTATATGTATGCATGTGCAGGCAAGTATATGTATGTATGAATACATGTTTAATATGGGTTTACGGGTAAATGTGAGTATATTTATATAAAGGAATTAAAGTGAAAGCATTTATTAAATGCTTACTCTTTGCATGGCACTGTGCTAAGTGCTAAGGATGCAAATCACAAAATGGCCATTCCCTCTTTCAGGAAGAGAAAGTATGTGTGTGTATGTGTGTATTGTTTTGTCCTTTGTTTCAAAGGGGACAAGTGACATCATGGGGTGATGCCTTGAGTCATGTGTGAATTGGATTTAACTAAGGTACAGATACCTAAAGTAATCAGTCCTACCCTCTCTTAAGGAATCATTGAAGTCCAGTGACAAGACAACAACCAAGATGCTCAGGGTGTCATAGATGATCTTTATGTCTTTGCTTTCTGAACAAACTCTAAGTGCTCTATGGCACCTGCTTTAGTTGCCTTCATAGTCTTTGAAATAAATTGTTCTCATCCACCTGTTTCACCAGGGGAAGTCTTCAGGTGTTTGAGGTTGACATCCTTTAAATACACCAGTGGTTCTGAGGCCATGCAGTTAACCCTCAACCTATTTTAGCCCATCTGCTGAGACAGCTTTACATATATACATACACACATACATACATACATATATGTATGTGTGCATGTATATGTGTATATACTCATAAATATACTTGTGTGTGGTATGTGTATGTACACATGTATTCATATATCTTGAAATGATAGATAGCAATGATAGGCAAATGTTTAGAAAAGATGGGTAGACAGATAATCACCTGTCAGGGAAAACCTGTGAATGGACAGTGAACTTGGACCAGAATTGATAGGAGGAAGAGAAAGGGCTAAATTACATTTGGGCAATTATTGTTCAGTTATTTCAATCACACCGACTTTTCCATTTATTCCCCATGAGAACTTTATCTTTCTAGGCCTCAGTTTCTTTATCAATAAATGAAGGTAAGATTGAGGTAAGAAACCTTTTATGTTTTTTTCCAGTTCTAAATCTATTGTCCTATATTCCTCCCATATGGTACTCCTAAGCTGTTCCTGGGCATAAAAGTCCAGCTTTTTAACTTATTATACTCTCACTGATGGTATATATAGTTTTAAATTTCAGAAACACAATTTCCTCTGAATAATAAAAATTATAAAACAATTCAATGAATCATAGTTGCTGTAAGTAGACTGTGGCATATAACCAATATAACTAATGATCATATACATACGAGCACACACACGCACACACACACACAAGAGATGATCAAGGAAATGTTTAACTGATGTGATGTAGGAGGTAGCCTGGTCATATATCAAGAGTAAAGGATCCTACATGGATTTTCTCAGAGCTTTGCAGTACTCATAAAAGAAGAAGAAGAAGAAGAAGAAGAAGAAGAAGAAGAAGAAGAAAAGAAGAATGATTCTGGCACAAGTTACAATAAGGGGGAGGATTTATGGAAAGTCATTGACAAGAAATGTATGAGATGAGATGTCATGAATAAGTTGCTCTCCAACCTGATAGAAATATACATATCAGTAAGGTCACATGTGTATGTATGTATGTATTGAATTAAAAAAAATCATCCACCACATTTTACACGTGAGTAAATTGAGGCTAAGTGAGATTAAATGATTTGTTTACAGTCACATAATTTATAAGTGCATAAGGTAGGCTTTGAATTTGTCTTCCTGATTCCAATGATATCCACTTTCTGATTCATCTTCCTGATATCCACTGAACCATTTGAATATGCAGCTGTTAATCTATCAATTATAGTTTATTTGCTAAAGTATACATCAAATTAAAATCTTAGTAACAGCACTTACTTTCTTGTCTGAGCTCTCTTATAACCTTTTTTTCAGCTTTCTCCTATGCAGAAGATTTGAATGCTGTGAATATGTTCACTTACCTTGGTAGTGTACTTTCCAGGAATGTACACGGTGACAATGAGGTTGATGCATGTATTGCCAGAGCTAGGTCAGTGTTTGGGAAGCTCCGAAGAAAAGTTTGGGAGAGAACAGGTATTACACTGAGTACCAGATTGAAGGTCTACAGAACCTTTGTGCTGACATCATCGTTGTAAGCCTGTGAAACATACAATTGACCAGCGTCATGTCAGGAAACTGAATTGTTTCCACTTGAACTGTCTTAGGAAAATTCTGAGGATCACTTGGCAGGATAAGGTACCAGACACTGAAGTTATCGCTGGAACTGAACTGCCAAGTATTCAAACTATGCTTCAGAGAGCACAACTCTGATGGGCTGACCACATTGTTCCAAAGCAAAATGTGTGCTTGACAAAAAGACTATTTTATAGAGAACTTGCATGGGGCAGGCAATCACATGGTGGCCAGAAGAAATGATACAAGGACACTCTCAAGGTCTTTCTCAAGAACTTTAGATTTGACTGTGCAACATGGGAGACACTGACACAAGACCTCTCAGCGTCGTGTGCCCACATAAGAAAAGGTGCTGTGCTCTTTGAGCAAAGCAGAACTGAGGCAGCACAAAGTAAATGCAGGATGAGCAAATTTGGGATATTCAGTACACATATTCACACAGACTATCTGTTCCCAACCTGTGGTAGAGCATTCTGAGCTCATATTGGTTTGATCAGCCACAGTCTGACACAATGAAATTTCACTTTACAAGGGTGATTTCATTTCAAAGACGAAGGACAACAACCAACCAATCATGCATTTTAAAATATTCCCCTAAATAAAAAGCCCACCCTTGTAACAAATGAATATAATCAAGTAAAACACATATCTTGTATTCATGTGTATTATAATCCATAAATCTTATTCTGTACTTCTAGGCAAAAAAAAAAATATGCCAAGAGGTGGGAAACACACTTCATTGACAGTTTTCTGATGTCATAATGGGTGACTCCAATATTTACATTTATTTTCTATTATAATTTTTTCAAACAGTGTGTCAATTATTCTTCTGGTTTTGTCCAATTCACTCTGTATCATATCATATGTCTTTTCATGTTTCTCTAAATCATCCCAAGTCATTTTATGCTGAAATAATATTCCATTGTATTTATATTTCATAATTTTCTCAGTCATAAAAATAATGAGTACCTATTTGTATTCGGTTTGTTTTTGCTATAATAATAAAAAAAAATGCTGTCAGATGTTTTTGTCCAAATGACTCCTTTTCCAATGTGTTGAATTTCTTTAGAGTATAAGCATAGTTGTTGTGTAATGGAGTCAAAAGGAATTCAAAGTTTAATGAATTTACAGCTATGAATTTAAAATGCTTTCCATTTCAATTTCCATTTCAATTTTGAACCACAAAATGGCTCCTCTAACAGTACAGCACTGTACCTATTCTGTCATACTGTCTCAAACAATTTTCATTTTATTATTATTTTTGTCATCTTTGACAATCTGAAGTGTATAGGTTGGAAAATTACGTTTGTTTTAATTTTCATTTCTCTTATGATTATGAAAATGATTTGAACCAATGTTCCTCTGACTTTTGAAAATTTGCCTTTCATCCTTTTAAAAATTGGTGTTCCTTATACTTCAGGAGTAGTAACATGGTGCAATGGTTAGAGTGCCAGACCTAAAGCCAGGAAGATTTATCTTCCATAGTTCAAATCTGGCTCAGATGCTTACTAGATGTGTGACCCTGAGCAAGTCACTTAACCCCATGAGTCTCTGTGTCAACATTTATAAAATGAGCTGAAGAAGGAAATAGCAAATCACTTGAGTATCTTTTCCAAGAACACCTCAAATAGGTTCACCAAGAACCAGAAATGACTGAAACAATTGAATTACAACAAATACCCTGGTGACTTGTTTATTTGGGAATGGCTATCATCACTATATATTCTTTTCAATTTCTTATGTACCATTGATATCAAAACTTTAGCAACTTCCCAGAAAATATATTTTCTTAGCTAATTTTCTCCTTCTAATACTAACTTCATTGATCTTTGTGCAAACAAGATTTTCTTTTTTGAGTAATCAAAATTATATGCTCTTGTTATTCTGTGGGTCAAGTATCAGTCCATTATTCATAACTTTAAATATATATATAGTATATGTATTTCCATTACCCTCCAATTGCTTTTCATTTTTAGATTACTGAAGTATATGGTGAGAGTTGATGTCATGAACCTGATTTCTATCAGACAGCTGTCCTATTTTCCATTCAATGTTTTCCAGATAATGAATGTATAGTCTAGTAATTACTATCCTTGGTTTTATTCAGCACTTTGCCATTGTATTTAATTGCTTCTCAATTTTGGATTCTTATTATATTACCTTAATCACTATATTTATTTTTAAATTACTCTTAAATAATTTTATGATTATTTCTATTTATTTAGGGACTATATATAGATATAGATATTAAAGAATAAAATATATTTTATTTATGATTTGTGGTTTAATACTATGACCCCCCCCCCACCTCCTTTCCACATTTTTATTAAATGACTTGAATTTTTTTCCTTCATATCAGGGATAAGAAAATTATGGCCCTCACCCAAATCAGGTCTTTTTCTTTTTTAATTCTCCATGAGCTGAGAATGTTTTGTCATTTTAAATAAAGTTTGTTATAAAAACCGTTGTTAGTCAACAGGCAGTGCAAAAATTAGTTGAAGTCTGGTTTTGCTCCACAGGACCGAGTTTTACAATGTATTTTCTGCATGAATTTGTCATTTGTCATTGCTATAAAGTAATCATTTATTATTTTAACTGGTATATCTTTAAATCTATAAATAAATTTAGGTAGTATAGCCATTTTCATTATACAATAATGTTACCAAATCATGAGATCAATTTTCTCTGCAATTATTTGCCTTTCTTCAAAAAAATCAGTAAAGAGTATTTTATAGTGTTACTCATATAATTCCTGTGTACGTCTTCATATTTATCTACTAGGTGTTATGTTTTGTGCTCATTTATTCTATCACCACTTTATGCATTTTTTTTGTAATTAGGGAAATAGAGAGAGAGAGAGAGAGAGAGAGAGAGAGACAGAGAGAGACAGAGAGAGACAGAGAGACAGAGAGACAGAGAGACAGAGAGAGAGAGAGAGAGAGGTTTCCATTCTCAAGTATTTGATTTTTAAAAATAAATCCAAAACTAACATTTGCATAATTTATTAGAAGATAATTTTATATAAAACTATGAATTCCTGTTATAAATCCATCACTTTCTAACACAACAAATAATAAACACAAAACTAATTTTCAAAATTTCTTGTTTCCCTAAGTTTTTTAAACTTTCCTCTATTGATTTTTAAATCTAATATTTTTAAAAATGTTTTTAAATGTTTTAATCACCCTGTTTTCTGTATTTTCTTTTTTGCTACCTTTTCTCTATCTCTATTTCTCTGTATAATATCTAAAATTCTTGTATCACATGTCTCCCAGTGGCACATGTTACCAATAAGGCACCCTTGTGATGCAAGTATGATCATGTATTATGCAAAAAAGGCATCATATTTATAAATCAAAGCTTGGCCTAAATTGTTGCCCTTGTTTCCTGGGCCCTGTCTTATGCCCCATGCCCTGAGTATATAGCCCAACCCAGGAAATAAGCAGAGCTTTCTTTAAGATATAAAAAATAAAATCATATGAAGCACTTGGTATACATGAATAACATCAAGTTATGTGGCCCCGTTGAAAAATCTATCAAATGGCTTATTCATTTTGTGAAAACTTGCCATAATAGTATAAAAATTTTATTTGAAATTTATGAGTATAAACTTATGAATGTGCAACAAGGAATTTTGAGATTGAAGGCTCTGAACTTTACAGAGTCAAACTTGAAGAAATGAATAAGAGTTTTGCATTAAACATAATTTTAGCAGGGGTAAAACTTTGGCTATGAATGTCAAGAAATATTCTGGCAACCTAATGTCAAAATTTAATGAGAATATTTAACACATAAATGATAATCATGTTAATCTACACTTTTAGAAGAAGAAATTATATGACAATTATTTTGTAAGCATACCAAAACAAAAATCTCTGTATTATGTGGAAGCTATAGAAAGGCTAAAATTTCTTTGTCTCACCAAAAAGCGGATAGACATTTTCAGAGCACAATATAAATCACCTAAAAACTTCCCCAAATACTCTTGAAATAAATAGGCATAATTTCACACAACTATGAATAGTAGTAATATACTACTAAATTTGTGTAGTAGAACTGGAAAATTCCTTACTTTAGGATAGAAACTGTGAAATCCAAAAGTGAAATCAAAAGGACTTCCATGTGTTAAATCCATATGAATATAATCAAATCTATCTATCAATCTATCTGTCTATCTATCTGTCTATCTATCTATTTATCTATCTATCCACATACATATATGCTTACACACATACATATATATACATATATGTGTGTATATATGAATATATGTCTATATTTATACACAGACACATATATATATATATATATATACTAAGAAACAACTGGGCTAGTGATGTGGATTTAGTAACAAATATGTAGGGGTTCAAGCTAGCAATATTGGACTGGGTCAATGCTGCTTGAATTTTAGAAGGATGTCCTTAAGAGTTCTGAACTTCTAATAAAGCAAATTAGGCAAGGTACTAATAAAAACTTTGCCACATTAGTTAGAAAAATTATTATATATTCATACCTAGAAATATTCAAAATTGTGCACTAGAAGGTCATTATCCATACAAAACCCAAATTATTCAAGAGAATTTGAAAAATAATCTCTTCTGCAAGTGCAGAATTAGTTCAGATAAAATTGTTGCTCACAATTGTCCAAAATGTCATGGATACATTTTAAGTGTTTTTAATAGATGCTATCATACAAACAAACAAAATTCTCTTTATCCCCAAGCTACAGTAAAGGAAGAGCTTTCAAAATGTAGAGGAGTCTGGGAAGGGGAATTGGGTGGAGTGAGGAGAATAAGACATACAGAAAAAAGATGAAGTGTAAATCATTCATTTCATTCTGTCTTTGGGATTATCTTGAAGATGTTTTTGTAAGCCTACAGAAAATGAGCTTATATTCTGAAGCATACCAATTGCAAAAAGTAGCTCATTCATCTGCAAACCAGTTTGGAGATCACTAAATACAGGACAATAGCTTCTCTGCCCTAAGATTGTCTTGATCCAAAATCCACTAGGAAAAATATATTTTCAAAAGTAATCATAATCTACTTGAAAATTAAATAGAATGAATTAAATACCTCTCACATTTATGCTTGACCAAATGTTATAGATCAACAAATCTGAACTTGCAGAAAAAATCAAAATAATTTTGAAAGACAAAGGCTAACATATTTTCAGAATTTTGTTTAATAACAAAACGTAGATGAACATTTTTAAAAAATACTATATTGTGTTTATTCAGGACTTTAACATTCAGTTTTTCCCAAGAGAAACAGAAATGATTTTTTTTCATACTGTAAGCAGTCTAATCTCTTAAAATTGTCTGGTCACAGAGCACTCAAAGACAGCATTGTTCCAGTATCCAAACAGAAGGGAATGATTTCAGTTAAGAAAGTCCTGCTGCTAGGAAAAAAAGCTGTCTTTCTTTGCCAAAAAAATCTCTACAGGACTATATGCTTACCGGGACAAAGTCAAAAAGTGTCAATTGTTTCAAAAAGAAAATCTTCTTCTTTTTCCCGTTCTTTTGAGTAGTCTTAGATTAAGAAAATGTACAAAAATATCATGCTGTTCAAAATTATAGCTCACAAGAAAAGTCTTTTGATTTACACTGCCAGTTTAGTATTTGAATAAGAAAATTCTTCTATATCTTAAATCTATGGTGTTATGGCCTACTGTGAATTACTGAATATCTTTATGACTTGTTTCATTAAGCTATTTTGCTCACATTTTCTACTTTTCAAATAATCAAGGAAAAGCAATATCTGACTTCAGAAAGCTCAGTGCATACAGAAGAACAAATATGGCCCTAAAATTAAACACAGCCAGAGACAGAGAAAAACAGAGACAAAGAGAGAAACAGAAAGAAAATAAGGAAAATAATGGAGACAGGAATGGAGAAGCAGAGATAAAATTATATAGACAGAAGACCAGTTTTAGCCTCTGGATAATACATTTGAAATTCCTGTCTCTAATACATATCCACTAGGGGACCTCGGTCAAGTTACTAAACTTGTAAATGATCCAAAAACGTTCTCTAAGACCATGAATTAGATCTGAGCTCTTAATCTATAACTACAGAAAGTTTGAACAGCTGAAGTTCTCTATGCAAAAGCAATCAGTTTTTGACCTCTGCATGTTTATGTGTATATGTTTGTATGTGTATGTGTATATAAGTGTGTATATATGTACATATACACAATATAGTTACTATCTAGCACACAGTAGACAATACATTCATATGTATGTACGTTGTATACACACTTAAGTACAAGTATATTCATGCATGTATTTATGCACATATACAAGTATATGTGCATAATACAGGCACTCACAAATGTGTATGTACACATTTGTGTATATAGATGCAGGTGTGTGGGTATAGTATAGTATAGGATGGTTACCATATTGAATATAAATAAATATATGTGTGTATGCATGCTTGTGTGTGTATAGTGTATATACTATATAGTACTGTATAGTATGTTATGATAATATAGTGTATCAGGTAATTTAAGCACTAACAACTGCAGGTTCAAGAACAACTTCATTCAGAAAATAAGGCATGAGTCAAATCTTGAGGGAAAACTGAGATTCTAAGAGACTTGAATGAGAGGACAGTTGGGACATGAGGGACAACCATTGTGAATATCTCAGGACTTTACAAAGGAGTATCACTTATGAGGAACAACAAGAAATTTCATTTGTCAGTACTGAAGAAAGCTGGTAGAAAGCAATAAAAGATAAGATTGAAAAAGTTGGTTGCAGTAAGTTTGTAAATACCAAACAACAGAGTGTATATTTACTTCTTGAGATAATAGGGGGCCAATGAATGTCAAGTTAAAGGGTCATATTATCAGACCTATGCTTTAGAAAATTCACGTTTGCAATTGTGTGAAGGATGGATTGGAGTGGAGAAAAGACTTGGGGTAGAGTGACTAATGAGGTTGCTTCAGGTGATGTCCTTAAGAAAGAGAAGTGTTTGTAATGAGGGTGATATGAAGATGGAAGAGATAATTTGTTGAGTTTCAAATATGTTGAGTTTGGGATGTCCATAGGGCTTTTAATTAGAAATTTTTAGTACACAATTCTAGATGTGAGTGAAACTAAAAGAACCTAAAACTAGCTGTATAAATCTTCATCTAAACTTTTAAAACTGTTACTGAACTGTTAGTTAATTGATTATTATTATTTCTTTAAGATAAGAAAGCATTATCAGTGATCCATTTTCTTTGAAATGATAGTGACAAATTAATATCATATTTCCCTAGTGTCCTCTTCTAATAAGTATCCATTTATGAGTTCATTTTCCCCATCACCACCATAAATAGTTAGCTGTGAGTTGAGGAATTGTTTTTTTTTTTTTTAGTTGCCAATGTTCTATCCTTCCTTAGATTAACTTGAACCTGCTTCTCTCTTTTTACGTTGCATCCTCAATAGAATACAAACTCCTTTAGCTTAGTAACAATTTGAATTTTGTCTTTGTGTCCCCCATGCCTTGCATGGCATAAACACTTAATATTATTTTATAGCATAATAGTATTCGATTCCTTTCCTGGATCCATTCTTGGCATGGAGGAATGGCTTGTATAGCTTAAAAAAGCTATGATCTATGCTGTGCAAGGTTGCCCAAGGTGGCCAGTCCATAGTAGAGAGTTATGATAAACAGTAACATAATAGAAAAGAAAATGGTAAAGGTACCATCTGGTACCTTTGCTAAGAAAATTCCACAGACAGTATTAAAATTGGAAGAATTCAGGCTGGAAAAGATTCTGGTGTGCTATGTTCCATGCAATCATGAGGAGTTGAACACAATTGAATGACTGAACAATAACAACAGAAAACATTCCATTAATTCACTACCAGAATATTTTTCCTTTAATCCCCTTGCAGTGAAAGATAAGTGTAAGAGAGAGATTTTTAAAATCTATTTGTTAGTCAAAATTTTAATTTAAAATTAAAGAAATACATGTTAAAATAGCAAAAATAAATAATAATAGTAGTAAGAAATTACAATACTATTTTACTTTAATGAATCCATTTGAAGAAAACATTGATAATTTACTTATTAAAGTTAAATCTATTAGCTTGTCCCATATTTCTCCAAAGAACTATTGTGCAAAATTCAATGTGAAGTAGGACATCTCTTTTATCCCAGAATTTAAGTTCTAAAAGCATATGGTACCAATCAATAAGAGGTATATAACAAAGTTAAATCCCTCATGGTAATATTGAAAGTTGATCTATTATTGAACACAGACTATATGTTATAATCTTGTTTTTATTGATTTTCTTCTGCTGCTAGACGTAAGATAGCTAACATACTATCCAAACTCCTTCAGATTCCTACAGGATACAGGGGAATTACTCTTATGTAAATGAAATGTAAGAGTTCATTTCAAAATTAAATCTACATATATATAAAAAAACTGTAGGAATTGTTGTAGGATTAAAGGAATATAGATTTTAAAATGTAAGTGGCCTTAGATTTCATCCAGTCTAATTCCATCATTTAACAGATGATGAAACTGACGCCCTTGACCAAAAATCATTCAGCTAGCACTTGAGAGGGCTAAGTTTTGAACATCAGAAATTTGGCTGCAAGCTAAACCTCTTTCCACAGGACTATTTTACATCCATTAGGATATAAATGTTTCACTTCAGTCATATTCATCTTGAATTGGATTTATGTTGCTTTATAACAGCATTAATTTGTCAGTTATATCAGCCTACCAATTTGTGTTATTACATAGAACATACAGAAAAGTTGTTGCCAGTTATTCCCTGATTATTTACATGCTTTTTATAACTTATGGATACACAAAAATAGTATTTGAAATTCAAAGATCCAGAGAAAATTTTGTCCCTTTTTACTGGATTGACATTATCATCCAACCAATGCCCACAAAGTTTTTAGGTTACAAAGATACTATATTGATGCATGAATATGAACCTGTGAAGACTTGGCTGTTTTTTGTCCTTTGTTCTTGAAGATGACTAAAACGACATCACTATGCTAGAGTCAAGTTACAGTGTGACCAACAGTGGCTGATCAGAACAATAGGAGCTCGGGATGTTCCACCACAGGTCAAGAATAATACTCCATGTGAACATTTGGAGTGGGTTTTCTAAATTTATGTATCTCGGGCTTCTTTTGAGCTACTTCAATTCTACTTTGCTCACAGTAAAAAGCACTTTTTCTGATGTTGGCATGCCATTTTGGGCAGTCCTGTGTCAGTGTTGCTCAATTCAAAAGTTCTTAAGAGAGACTTTGAGAAATTCCTTGTATCACTTTTTTTCTGACCACCATTGTGAATGTTTGATTTGTGTGAGTTCTCCATAAAATAGTCTTTTGCCAACATACATTTTCTGTTTGAATAATGTGGCCAGCCAATCAGAGTTGCACTCTCTGAAATAGAGTTCAAATGCTTGGCAGTATAGTTCAAGAAAGAAACTCAATGTCTGGTATCTTATCTTGCCAGGGGATCTTTAGAATCTTAAGGCAATTCAAATGGATGCGATTCAGTTCCCTGACATGGAGCTGGTACTCTGTTCAGGTTTAGAGGCATACAACAATGTAGTCAGCATAATGGTTCTGTTCAGACCTTCAGTTTGGTAGTCAACAGAGACTTTCAAACACTGCGCTAGATCTGTCAATGTGTACATCAACTTCATTATCAATATATACATCACTGGAAAGTATACTACAAAGGTAAATGAATATATCCACAGTATTCAAAATTTCTACATTTGTTGTAACCAATTTTGGTAGATGATGGAGCATTTATGTTTTATTGGTGTAAATTTTTAAGTCAAAATTAATATAAGCAGCAGAGAATCGATGCGTGCTTTGCTGCATCTCAGTTTCAGAGGCTGCATTGAGTGAAAATCATGCACCAACACTTCTTCCACTTTGGTTTTGACTTGGAGCCTTTTTAAGTTGGAGAATTTACCATCAATGCAATAGCTGACTCTGGTGCCCTGCTCATCCTCTGTGAAAGCACTTGACAATATGGCTGAAAACACAATGCCAAAAAAGCATGGGCGCAAGGACACAACTTTATTTCACTAAATTGGTGACCGGAAAGTATGAGAGCATTGTCCATTATTCAGAACTCAGAAAAGCATCATGAAATTGATGGACCATGCTGATAAACTTCTCCAGACATCCAAATTTTGACATAACTTTCCATAAGCCCTCATGACAGACAGTATCAAAGTCCTTGGCCTGATGTACAACTGTTGTGTATATAGACCTCTGTTCTGCTCCTGGTTTTTCTGTTCCACATGCCAGATAGGAAACACTGTATCAACCATTCCTTGGACCACATTGGCTCTCAAGTAGATGACCATCTTCCAGGTAAAGGATCAACCTATTATGGAGGACTTTGGCAAGAATCTTGCCATCAATGACTAAGAGAAAGAGCCCCCATGACTGTCACAGGATATACTATTTCCTATATATTTAAAGAGATGGACAATGAAGGTATACTTTAACTTCTGGGGGATAATTTTCTCTTGTCATATATTCTAGAAAATGCCAGTCAGCTTTTGTATGATCCCTCTAACTTGAAAATCTCACCTGGAATAGCATCAGCACCAGGTGTTTTGTGACATAAAGAGAGAATAATGAAATTCAGAACCTATTCTTCAGTTGGAACTTCATCTAAGGAGGGATTGACTTCAACCTGAGGTCAATGGTCAATGGTCAGCATTGATTGATGATGGTCTGTTGAGAACATTATGGAAGTGTTTAGTTCACCTCTCAAGGATCATGCAGTTGTCACTAATCTATGTGGCTCCACTAACACTAAATAGTTCAGATGCACCACAGGTCTTACGCTCATAAATAGCTGTTGGGACATCATAAAAGTACTTGGGATTGTTACTATCAGCATAAAACTGAATTTCATCTGCCTTCTAACTGAGCCAAGGAACCTGTATCTCTCTAAGCTTTGCTTGTTCTATATTTTTAATGGAATTAAGTGCTGCCTTCTTAGAGATGGATGAATTACCCTTCTGCTGATAAACCCTGCAGCTTACTTGTTTTTTTTTTCCTTTTAGCACCTTTTGAATTTTGCAATCATTTTCATCAAACCAGTATTGTCATTTGCAAATGTTCTGATCCTGATGATGTAATACTTTTAAAACTACTAATGTATCCTAAGGAAATTAAAGAAAAATGTACATATGTATTTTTGCTAACTGTGTTGGCTCAGTTTTCTCTCTAAATTAGAAACAAACTGTTCCTTCAGGGAAGAGCTGCAATCTGGTCACATCAATTTTTCCATTAGTCATTTTGCCCTAGGGATGCCATTTTTGCTCTGCAAATATTTAGCTTGTAGAACATAAGTCTATGATGTGTCCAGCACATTGAGTCACACATTGCTTTCATCACTCTCACATCCTATCTGCCCCTTCTCCTTACAGCTACATCCTTACAATCACTATCAAGGACAAATATTAGCTGTGAGGGTGAATTCATGAAATTTTATTGTGTTCAGGTAAATGGAATACAGTGTTGGTGATATGAAGGTCATGAGATTCACAAGTATTCAGTAGTAAGTGACCTCTGCTATTGCTGCTTCCAACTCTATTCCTCTCTAGAACTTCCTTCCTAGTTTGGTAGTCTGAGCCTATTCTATCATTAAAGACACCCGGAATTATAAGCTCATCTTCTTTTGGCACATTGATGAAAGGAATGTCCAAGCCTTCATAAAAATTTTTTGACCTCACCAGGGTCCATCATGGTGACAGCATAGGCACTGATGTTTAGTGGCATGATGTTTTCTTCCAAATGGCAATCGCATTGTCATGAGTCTGTCATTAACTTCTTTTGGTAAGCATAGAAACTTATTGACTAGATTAGCTTTGAATTTAAAATCTACACCAGCTGTACAGCACTCTGCTTCATTGTGGCGACTCTAGAAAAAATGTGTATCAAACGCCAACTTCAGTAAGTTGGCCTTCATTTGCCAGACTTGTTTCAGAAAAGGTTGCTATCTACATGTGATACCTTCTGAGTTCTCTTGCAACAAGAGATGTTTATTTTTATTGGTTAAGGAATAGTTTATCTGTCAATTCTACAGAAATAGGAAAAATTTATGACCAAACAAAAGATATAGAACATTGTGAAATGCAAAATGGATAATTTTAGTGAAATTAAATTAAAACGGTGTTGCACAAACAAAGCCAATGCAACTAAGGTTAGAAGGGAAGCAGAAACCTATGAAACAATTTTTACTGTCAATGTCTCTGATAAATGCCTCCCTTCTAAAATATATAGAGTGCTGAGTCAAATTTATAAGAATATAAGCCATGATAAAGTGGGGGCAGAGCCAAATAGAAGAGTGAGAGCACAAATTCACCTAAACCCTACCACAATTTCCTTCAGATCCCTCTAAAAAGGAGAATCTGAACAAGAGTAGCAGGATCCACAGAGTGCAGTAGATTTCCAGCCCAGAAGGTTGATGTAAAAGATGTGCTACATGGGGCTGGGGAAGTGCAGAGCACATAGACTGTGCCAGCACAGACCCCACCTTAGCAAAGCTCAGCAGTAACCACCAGGCAGACAGAAACAGTGCCAGTAGTAAGGATTCTCAAACATATGAGCACAGGATGGAAATCCAGGGGAACTGAGTGAGAAAGAAGAGCAGCATCCCCAGTAACAACAGTAGCCGCTCCTGAGAGTATTAGCCTGCAGATTAAATGTTTGAAGGCCACCTACTTGAACTTTCTAGGAACCAAGATGATGGAGTGATGTGTAAGTGCTGTATCCTCCCATTGGTGACCTTGAAAATCCCAGATAATATTTCCCCAGGAATATTCCCTGGAATAGTATAATCAGCCAAAGGGGCAAACAGTCAGCTCTAGAAGCTAGAAAAATCATCAAGGGGACACTCTCTTGCTGTGGCTGAAGGGAAGCAGTGCAGGATGGAGATATCCCAGACAGTCCCATCTCAGCAAATCAGAAGGAGATGCTGAGACCCAGGGGAGTGGAGCCTGTAAACACCAACACCAGGAACCTAGAAGTGCCTTAGCATAGTCAGGGGAATTTGAAAGACACCAGTGTCAGTGGAGGTTCACCAACTGCTGAGCTGTCTGTGCTCTAGCTCAGAAGAGGAGACTTCGTGTAGATGGACCACCCCTCCCCCATACCTCAGAAAGACTTCACCTGGACTCTGCCTTGGCACACCAGCCAGCTCAGCACCAGGTAAGCTGCAGCATTCTACCTTCTGCTTGAAAGAACTCAAGGCCACAACACACAAAACCTCAACTTCTAGACATAAGAACTGTGGGACAGAGACTACTGTGCACTAGAAGCAGAGATATAATTTAAAAGCCAGGAAAAGGGTGATCAACAGGAGAAAAAAAGCAAAGTAGAAAAGAAAAGACCATAGAATCTTTCTATGGGGACAAGGACCAAAGCTGGAATATCAAAGAGGTCAACACTGAGACTGTACTTCCATCTGAAACTTCAGAAGGGAATATGAACTGGTCTCAAGTCCAAGGAGCATTCTTGGAAGAACTCAAGAAGGATTTTAAAAGTTAAAGTAGAGAAATAGAATAAAAAATGCCAATGATTTCACATGAAGAAATTGGAGAGATTGGAATATGGAAATTCATAATGCAAAGGAGCTTGAATTACAACCAAGGATCAATTGCATAGCAAAATTTAGCATAATATTTCAGGCACGGAAACGGGCATTTAATACAGTAAGGGATTTTTAGATCTTTCTGATGAAAAGTTCAGAGGTCAACAGAAAATTTGATATTCAAATACAAGTCTCAAAAGAGGCATAAAAAGGTAAATGATTTAGGGGAAAAAACTTTTTTATGTCATATGGTCAAACTGTGTGCATCCCTATAAGAGAGGATGATACTTGTTAATCTTGAGAACTGTATATTTATAATATTATTTAAGAGAAATATACATAGGTAATGAGAGTGGATATAAGTTAACTAATATGATGATAAAAATGTGTCTTAAGGATGCAAAGGAATTGTAACAGGAGATGTGAAAAGGAGGAGGCAGAAAAAGGTAAATTATATCACAGGAAAAGGCACAAAAACACATTATAGTAGAAGGAACAAGAGGAGGGAGATGAGCACTGTTTGAGATTTACTCGCATCTGATTTAGTTCAAAGAGGGAACAAAAAACTCATTCAGGTACAGAAATCTAACTTGACCTTTAGGCAATAGGAGTGGAAAAGGAAAAGAAAAGGAGGGGAGCTTGAAAGTGAGGGAAGAAATATGAAGGGGAAAGGGAAAAAAAAGGGATGTAGGCTGACAGAAGGGAAGGAAGTCATAGATACAAAAGTTGGTTATTTGGTCAATAAAAAAAAAAAACTCGTAAAAGTTAGAATGAGCCTATTTTTATACAGTATCTATTATACTATATTATACTATTATATAGTATGTATGACTTCTCCATAATATTTAGCACTACTCTTTTAGGAGGGGAAGGGAGAAGGGAGAACTAAATGTATAACAGAGAGGAAACAGGATGGAGAAAAAAGACACATATAGTAATCATAACTGTGAAGGTGAATGGGATGAACTCTCCAATAAGTGCAGCAGATAGCAGAATGTATTTAAAAACATAATCTAACAATATGTTGCTTACAAGAAACACATTTAAGGGAGCAGAGCCAAGATGGAGGAATAGAAGAACAACCTAAAGAAGGTCTCCCCCCACAGCCCATAGAATATCTGTAAAAAAATGACTCTTCACTTGTTCTTTTTCTAAAAGAGGAGCTCAATGAATTGGGCTGAAAAAACTAGAAAAAGAACAAATTGAAAATCCTCAAGTAAATGCCAAATTAGAAATACTGAAAACCAAAGAGAGATTAGTGAAACTGAAATTAAGAAAAACATTGAACTAATAACTAAAACTAATAGTTGGTTTTATGAACAAACTAATAAGATGGATAAACCTTTGGTCAATTTCATATAAAAAAAAAGAAAGAAGAAAACAAAATTACCAATATCAGATATGAAACAGATCAACTCACTTCCAAAAAGGAGGAAATTAAAATAGTGATTTGAAATCACTTTACCCAACAGCATGCTCATAAATTTGACAATCTAAGTGAAATGAATATTTAAAAAAATAAACTGCGCAGATGAACAGAAGAGAAAGTTAAATGCTTAAATAACTCCATGTCAGAAAACAAAATTGAATGAGCTAAAAATGAGCTCTGTAAGAAAATATCTAAAGATCCAGATGAATTTACAAGTAACTTTAATCAAACATTTAAAGTACAGTTAATTCCAAAACTATATGGACTATTTGGGAAAACTGCAAAAGAAGAAGTCCTCCCAAATTACTTTTATGATACAAATATGGTTCTGATACCTAAACAGGGAAGAGTCAAAACAGAGAAAGAAAATTATAGACCACTTTAACTAATGCATATAGTTGAAAAATTTTTAAATAAAATATTAGCATAAAGCACAAATTTACCATGATAATAATATGTTGTATTGAGGTAGAATTTATATCAGGAATACAGGACTGGTACAATATTAGGAAAACTATCAGCATTATTGATCTTATCAACAACAAAACTAACAGAAACCAAATCATTTTCTCAGTAGAAGCAGAAAAAGTTTTTGAGAAAATAGAGCACCCATTTCTATTTAAAAGACTAGGGAGCACAGAATAAATGGAGCCTTCCTTAAAATAGTAAGCAGTAGTTACCTAAAACCATAAGCAATCATTATATGCAAGGGGCATAAGCTAGATGCATTTGGAATAAGATCCTGGGTGAAACAAGAACATCCATTATCACTATTATTTTTCAATATGGTACTAGAAATATTAGCTTTAGCAATAAGAGAAGAAAAAGAAATTGAAGGATTTAGAACAGGCAAAGAAGAAACTTAAGTTATCACTCTTTGCAGATTATATGATGATATACTTAGAGAATCATGTAAAAAAAATGCTACTTTAAATAATAAACAACTTTGGGAAAGTTGCAGGTTGCAAACTAAACCCATGTAAATCATCTGCATTTGTATATATTACTAATGAAGCCCAACAGCAAGAGACAGAAAGAGAAAGCCCATTTAAAACTAAAGTACATACTATACAATATCTGGGAGTCTACCTGCCAAAACAAACCCAGGGACTACATGAACACAATTACCAGACCCTTTTCACATGAATAATGTCAGAGTTAAGTAATTGGAAAAACATCGGTTGCTCATGGGTAGGCTGATCTAATGTAATAAAAATGAAAATTCTACCGAAATTAATTTACTTATTCAGCATCATAGTAATCAAAACAGTAGAAAATTATTTTCTACAGCTTGAAAAAATAATATCAAAATTCATATGGAGGCACAAAAAGTCCAGAATATCAAGTGAATTAATGAAAAGAAATGCTAGGGAAGGTGGCTCAAACTTACCAGATCTCAAATTGTATTATAAAGCAGCAATCATTAAAACCACTTGGTATTGGCTAAGAAATAGAGAGGTTGATCAGTGGAATAGGTTTGGTACTCAAGACACAGTAGTTAATGAATGTAGCAATCTACTGTTTGATAAACCCAAGGACCCCAGCTTCTGGGATAAGAACTCACTGTTAGATAGAAGTTGCTGGGAAAACTGGATAACAGTGTGACAGAGTCCAGGCATAGATTGATGCCTGATACTGTATACCAGAATGAAGTCCAAATGGATACATGATCTAGTATAAAGTAGGATACTATAAACAAATTAAGGGAACAAGGAATAGTGTACTTGTAGATTTATGGTGAATGGAGGAATTTATGACCAAAGAAGAGAACATTATAAAGTGCAAAATGGATTATTTTGATTACATTAAATTGAAAAGTTTTTTGCACAAATATACCCAAAGCAACCAAGATTAGGAGGGAAGTAGCAAACCAGGAAAGAATTTTTGCAACTAGTGTCTGTGATACAGATCTCATTTCTAAAATATATAGAGAACTGAGTCAAGTTTACAAGGATACAATTCATTCCCCAATGGACAAATAGCATAAGAACATGAACAGGAAGTTTACAGAGGAAGAAAATAGAGCTATTTATAGTCATACGGAAAATGTTCTAAATCACTATTGATTAGAGAGATGCAAATCAAAACAAGTCTGAGGTACCCCATCACATCTATCAGGTATCACATCGCATCTATCAGTTTGGCTAACATGACAAAACAGGAACATGATAAATGTTAGAGAAGATGTGGGAGAGTTGGGACACTAATTCCTTGTTGGCAGAGCTGTGAGCTGATCCAGTCATTCTGGAGAGCAATTGGGAACTATGCCCAAAGGGCTACATATGTGTGCATACCCTTTGAGCCAGCAATATCGCTTCTAGCACTGTTTCCCAAAGACATCATAAAAGTGGGAAAAGTTCCCACTTGTACAATAATGTCTATAGCAGCTCTCTTTGTGGTGGCAAAGAACTAAAATTTGAGGGGAATGGCTGAACAAATTGTGGTATATTTATTTAATGGAGTACTATTTTGCTGTAAGAAATGATAAACAAGAAGTCTTCAGAGAGGCCTGGAAGGACTTACATGAAATGATGATGAGTGAAATGAGTAGAAGCAGCAGAAGATTGTATACAGTATCAGCCACAGTGTGGGAGAACTATTTCTGATGGACTTAGCCCTTCTCAACAATGCAAGGACCTAAAAGATTCCCAAATTACTCTTGAGGCAAAATGTCATGCACATCCAGAGAAAGAACTATGGAACTGGAATGCAGAATGAAACAGAATATTTTCTCTTTCATTATTTTTTTTGTTCTTCTTATGGTTTCTCCCATTCTTTTTAATTCTTCTATGAAACATGACTAATGTGAAAATGTGTTCAATAAGGATGTACATGTAGGAACCATATAAGATTGCATGCTGTCTTGCGGAGGGAGGGGGGAAGCGAGGAATATTAACACTTATGGAAGTGATTGTTGAAAAGCAAAAACAAATAAATTCATTTGAAAAAAGAAAGATAAAATGATATGACCGTGATCACACAGGTAGTAAGGATCATCAGTAGGATATGAACCCAGATTGTCTTGATTTCAAGTCCAGAACTCTGATTACTACACTATGATACTTCTCAAATAAGTGAATATATGGAGATTGTTTTGCAAATATGAAACAACCATATGTCAGTTATTGCTATTATTACCTACTGTGTGTTTATCTACTTTTATTTTCATTAAATATCCTTGTTTGCTGGTTTTAATACTCTGTCTAGCCAAACCTATCTGACTGTTAATGAGCTGTTGTCAATAAAAAGGGTAGTTGTTTTAAAAAAAAACTATAATAAAATAACAATACCAGTCATTCCTTAATTGATAAATGGCCAAAGGAAATGAACAGGCAGTTTTCATAGGAAGAAATTGAAAATATCCGTATTCATATGAAAAAAAATTCTCAAAATCACTATTGATTAAAGAAATGCAAATTGAAACAACTGTGAAGTAATACACCATGCCTATCAGAATGGTTAACATGACAAAATAGGAAAATGATAAATGTTGGGAAAATTTGAGAATTTGTAGTGTTGGTGGAGTTATGAACTGATCTAGCCATGTTTGAAAGCAATCTGAAACTCTGCCCAAAGGGCTATAAACTGCATACCCCTTGATCCAGCAATACCATTACTAGGTCTGTATCCTTAAGAGATGACTAAAAAGGGAAAAGGATAAACCTGTACCAAAATATTTATAACACCTCTTTTGTGGTAGCCAGGCATTGAAAATTGAGGGGTCGCCCATCAATTGGGGAATAGCTGAACAAGTTTTGGTATATGAATATAATGGAATACTATTGTTTCATAAGAAGTGGTGAGCAGGCAGATTTCAGAACAAAAACCTGGGAAGACTTATGTGAACTGATTCTGAGTGAAATGAACAGAACCAGAATATCATTGTATACTGATAGCATCATTTTGTGATGACCAAGTTTGTTAGACTTAGATCTTCTCACTAATGCAATGATCTAGAACAATTCCAAAAGACTCATGATGAAAAAGTGCTTTCCACATCCAGAGAAAGAACTAGGAAGTCTTAATGAAGATCAGATCATACTATCTTTCTCATTTTAGTTTTAGTTTTTGTTTTTTCTTTCTCTTGATTTTTCCATTTTGTTCTGATTCATCTTTAACAACATGACTAATGTAGAAATGTGCTTAATATGATTGTACAGGTATAGCCTGCATCAGATTGCATGCCAAATAGGGGTAGGAGGAAGAAAGGTAGGGAGAAATTAGAATTGAAAATCTTATAAAATTGAATTTTGAAAGCTAAAATTAAATATATAATAATTTGAAAAATGTAAAAATACAGCATGGGAATAAAAACACAATTTAAAAATGTTCCTTCCCTCAAGTAGTTTATATTCTAATTGGGGAAAAATATAGTAAACAAATTTAATGATGGGGATACTGAGCATGGGGTCAGGGTCAAGAATATCCATGTGAAATGAAGAGATGATTGGTCTGGGCATGCTCCTTCAGTTGGAGTTCTGTAAGTAGTCATCTTATCAAAAGTAGGCTCAAGAACTGAGGGAACTTCTGAAATGTAAATTCCATGGCTGACATGATCTTCTAGGATAAAGAGATTTGTGGAGCATGTTGGGGAAATCTAATTACAGCCTATAGAAATTTATAGTAGACTGAACCGAGCATCTTACTAAAGATTTGGAGCTATTCAATTAGATAGCATAACATCTATTTACTTTACGGTTTCATAAAATGAACATAATGACACTTCTTAGTCATTTGTAAGCCTACTATTTTAAGGTCAAAGGGAAGCCATCTTTTGCCAAAAGTCTTGCCCTCATCTGTTTTCTTCTATATGAAACTCCTTTAACAGAATACTGTCAAATTCAATTGAAATCAAGAAACATTTTTTCTCTTTAATATGCAAAATACTTTGCAAGCTTTACAACAGAATGACCATGATATTAAAGGATAGGGAAACCATGCCACATGAGGGAATTGTGAACAGACTGAGGAAATTTAGTACAGAAATTTGAGGATAAATCTGGCAGAGTAGATAAGAGCATTGAACCAAGAATCATAACAACTTGGGTTTAAATCCAGTCTCTGCTATGTCCTTCCTGTATGACCTTCAGCAAGTCCCTTAACCCCAAATGGCCAGTTTTGCATTTGTAAATTGGACTAGATAATTTTGGAGGTTTTTTCAGAATTTTAAGACCTTATGAAAAACTAAATCCAACTTGGAAGAGTTGACTGTCAAATGAAACAGGTGATTGAAATTATAAAAGCAATTACTGATGACAAGCACCTTGCTGGAGTGCATATTTGGTTTTCCTCACATCCTCAAGATGATGGAACAAGAGCTTCAAGTGAAATGGTATTTTATAGCACCTTAAGAAATTGTTGCCCAATTACGTGATATAGGTATACACACTCACATCAATATATACACATATCTATATAGGCATATGTGTGTATATACATATATGTTTGTATATTTATGTACATACATACATACACAAACACATATACACACACATAAAATTCAACTGTGGCAACAAACATGGCTGTGTGAAGGCCTGTTTCTTTATCTGTTTGAAATCATTTTCATGAAACAGAATGAACACAAATATTCTATTTGTTCAGTGATTTCATTAAAATTTGACCACTTCTTATTAATTGCATCATGTTCTTAATTTTTTTCAAACTGTTATCAAAGTTTTTTTTTCCAAAATTTCACAAGAGTTCATTTGTGTGAAAGCCACTTCTCAATGAATGATTGCGTGAGTATACATACTTCCAATTGCGTTCTGGACATTTCACTAAGGTCATTTCCTCATTTACCTCTGTTACCTAATATTTGTAACTTTTCATCTGTGAAATCACATTATATAGAAATTATGAATGTTTGCATCACTAAAGCACAGATGTTAGACTACTTGAAAAGTATGAAAAATTGAAATGCATATTATAACCACTTTGAAGCCATCATGGAACATCACAAATTTTATGCAGAAATAAACTCATATTGTCTCTGATGGAACTTTATAGTTTTCTGATTTAAAACTATTATCCTTATATGTTACTATACTATCTGTAAATAATAGAATATCCCAATCACAAAAGAGTAATTGTCTGATGTTGAGACAAATATATAAAAAAAAAAACACGTAATATGATATACATCAAGTTGTAACTTATTCCATTAAAATGTCATATTCAACAAAATATGAAAAGAGAAATTTATTGCAAAGGTTGCAATCAGCATTCAGTAAATTATATTACTTCTAATTAGATTGCTTCTTTTAATTCTTAGAAAATCTCTTAAAATATTTATATTTTTAATTCGAATGTGTATTTAATTTGTAGGTTTTTCATAAAATATTATAATTGTGAATGCTATAAGCACTTAACGAGTAAATATAAAGTAATGTTATGAATAATATGTCATGAATAATTATCACGGAGTCCACAAACCATTTGTTGTTGTTATTAACAAGTGAGGTAGAATGGGTCTGTCTATATAAACAGCTTAATGAACAATGTATTACAATCTCAAAGAGATCAAAGAAAAAATAAATGTGCGTTTATACCCTCACATATATATGCACTTACATGTTTAAAATATTTATAGCAGCTCTTTTTTGTGGTGATAGAGCATTGGAAATTGAAGAATTACCTATCACTTGAAGAATGACTGAATAAGTTATATCATATGGGATGGAATACTACTGTGTAGTAAGAAATGATGAAGGGGATGATTTTAGTAAAGTCTGTGAAGACTGACTTAAATTGGTGTAAAGTGAAGTGAGCAAAACCAGGAGAATATTGTACACAGTAAGCAATATTGTCATGATGAATATTGCTGTTATATTTAATACAACAATCCAAGATAATTCCAAATTGCTCATGGTGTGTAGAGGGGAAATCCTATCCCTATCCAGGGAGAGAAATTATGAACTCTGAGTGAATGTTGAAACATTTTTGAGAATTGGGAACTACTTTTGAGATGAATATTAAGTAAAGATATAGATAGGGTTCATAGCAAGTATTATAGATAAGAAAATACGGGTGGTCTGTATTAGAAATGAAAGATACATGTTACATTCCTTCTCACAATTCCCTACAATATGTAGTAATCTGCACTGATAGGACCAAAGTGTAATTACTCTGGTCTCTTCTTCCATCTAATCTGATCAGCCCTTAGTAATCACCTCCCAGTCATTTGGAAATTCAGTTTCTACATAAAAGTAGATGGATGGATAAATAGATAACTAAACAAAAGCATGAATGAACAAATAAATAAAAATGGATAAAAATAGATTAATGAATGAAGGAATGACTCAATGAATGAACAGATCTTTTATTTCACCAGTCTAGGAAGCTACAGATAAGGAAATTCTTTTCTCATTGTTTGTCATCATCTTCTTTTCAACTTTGAGTGTTAAAGAACTGTCTGAGGGAAAGAAGAAGAAGAAGAAGAAGAAGAAGAAGAAGAAGAAGAAGAAGGGAGAAGAAGAAGATGGGAGAAAGAGGAGGATGAGAAATAACAGCAGTAGTAACTGTTATTTAATTGAAGTCCTAGTGTTGGTAGTAGTAGTAGTAGGAGCAGCAGCTATATAATTCTTTCAGACTTGCAAAGTGCTTTTAAAAAATTGTTTCATTTTATCCCTAAAAATTCTCTGGTAGATAGGCACTATTAGTATCTACATTTCACTGAAAAGTGAAGGTTCCCAGCCAGGAAATTTCTGAGATAGGACTTACATCCAGGTATTCCTCATTCCCAGGTTGAGGCTAATTTTTTATCTAATATGTCTTGTTGTATTTTAATGAAATGGAATTAAAAGAATTATGACAAACACTGTTGCAATAAAGAGAAAGAAAGAAAGGTATATCATGAAGGGGAATCTTCAATGAACTAATCATGTCATCCTCCTTCAATTTCTTTCGGTATTAAAATAGACAAGGAAATAAACATTTTCAAGAAATGTGGTTCTCTAAGTGAATAACATGCTGATTCTCCTTTGTTATTCCATGTCTCCCTTTATTAAATAAAACAAATTCTTTGTATTTCTTTCCTAACTTCTAGACCATCTGACATATATATATATATATATATATATATATATATATATATATATATATATATATATATATATATATATATATATATATATATATATATATATATATATATATATATATACATATATATATACATTTCCCCTTCAGTCTATTCTCTTCTATGAATGATTTCATTACTTAACTTGATTGTATGTCATCCCACCATAATTAAATTAAAACTACCTTTATTATTTCAAACAAAAATGGCAATTCACACAAATGGACAGCTGGATCTGAAGGCTCAAAATACGACTCTGTGTCCAGAGATTTCTCTTGTGTTTTCTCTCAAACTTGGTCTTTTTGTCTCCCTAGTTTTCCCTTCATCTTTCTTTTCTTTTATTCATCATGTTACCATGGATAGTTTATATACTGGATGTGATAGGAAGCTTCCAAAGCAGGAATATGGCAAATAATAGGAATACAAGCAGGGATTTTCTGTACCTGAAAGACCCTACTGAGAGCTTCAGTATATAAATAGACAGGTTGCTGTTAAACTGTAGGAATGTTTGTAACCCTGCTACAAGAATAGATTTCTCTTTCTTAAATCCTTTAGATAAATGTTGCTGCAATAAGGCAACTAGTACAAAGTTTCTGTAAACATGGTGCTTTCTTTTGAAAGTTGAAGGATGCCAACTCTCTACGTTTTTTGAAACCTAGATATATTTTCCCAGTATGTTGGACTCCAAAGTTTAGAGAGTCTTATATTTTAGTGTTTAACATGGAAGTAGTAAAGTCCTTTAAAATGCTGCACCAAGTAACAATAACAGCAGAAACCAAGTTGCCTAAACTCCTCATTTTACAAATAAGGGAACTGGATAGCAGATAGGTTAAATGACTTGTCAATGAATCGATTGCAATCCAATGATAGAAGGACTTGAACCTACTATATCCAATATGCAGTGTTGCATGATAAGCATGCAAATATAAAACAAATGATTTTATAGTACTTGGACTCAAGGAACTTACATTCTACAAGGAGAAAAACCATGGAAACATTCACATATGTATGATCACGTGAAGAGGAAGAAACCACTAACAACACAGAGAAATAGTAAAAGATTTTGGTGTAAGAAGAAGCACATAAATTGAACTTTGAAGAAAGGTAGTAATTCTAACCAATATGTATATTTCAGATTACATCCCTGACATGCAGTGACAGATCAAGTATTTACTGTCATCCCTCTTACCTGGAATCAATTTTTATTCAAATAGAAGTACATATGGCGGTAGAAAGATGGACATACACATAGCTTGGAACCCACAACCCACAGAACGGCTACAGGGGAGTAACTCACGGTGAATTCTGCACCCAGAAGCCATGGAATATTGGAGCGAGGGAGATTTCTGTTCTGGAGGGACCTGCAAACCTCTCGCAGGGGGTCCTTCGAGCTGCGGACTGGGCGCCCGGACTGGGAGCTGAGTGCAGCCCTGCAGCAGCCGCTGCACCGAGAGGAAAAGATCCAAATGGGCTTCGGGGACGGGATCTCCAGCGGCCACAGGGGTCCCTCCACCCACAGAGGGACCTGCAAACCTCTAGCAAAAGGTCCGTTGCGCTGCAGACACGAAACCCAGCCCAGCCCAGTCCTGCTATGGCCATGGCACCAAGAGAAACAGACCCGAGGAGGCTTCAGGGACAGGATCTCCAGTGGCCACACAAGTCCCTCCACCCACAGGTGACGGGGGTCTGTGAGAGAGTCTCTTTGGCGGGTCACGAGGGGAGTGGGGTGCCCCCATGATTTGGGGCCCCCCCAGGAGGTAGAAGCTGAGAGGCGGCTGCAGACCAGGGCTCCCCAAGCAGGTGGGAGCCTGAATCCATTGTGGAAGGTCTGTGCATAAACCCCCTGAGGGAACTGAGCCTGAGAGGCAGCCCTGCCCTGGCCTGACCACCTAAACTTAATCTCACACTGAATAGCAGCCCTGCCCCCGCCAAAAGCCCTAAGGCTGGAAGCAGCATTTGAATCTCAGTCCCCAAACGCTGGCTGGGAGGATCAGGAGGCGAGGTGGGTGTGAGGAGAATATTCAGAGGTCAAGTCACTGGCTGGGAAAATGCCCAGAAAAGGGAAAAGAAATAAGACTATTGAAGGCTACTTTCTTGGAGAACAGGCATTTCCTCCCTTCCTTTCTGATGAGGAAGAACAATGCTTACCATCAGGCAAATACACAGAAATCAAGGCTTCTGTGTCCCAGCCCACCCAATGGGCTCAGGCCATGGAAGAGCTCAAAAAGAATTTTGAAAATCAAGTTAGAAAGGTGGAGGAAAAGCTGGGAAGAGAAATGAGAGAGATGAAACAAAAGCATGAAAAGCAGATCAGCTCCCTGCTAAAGGAGACCCAAAAAAATGTTGAAGAAATTAACACCTTGAAAACTAGCCTAACTCAATTGGCAAAAGAGGCTCAAAAAGCCAATGAGGAGAAGAATGCTTTCAAAAGCAGAATTAGCCAAATGGAAAAGGAGATTCAAAAGCTCACTGAAGAAAATAGTTCTTTCAAAACTAGAATGGCACAGATGGAGGCTAAGGACTTTGCGAGAAAGCATGATATCACAGAACAAAGAGAGAAGAATGGAAAAATGGAAGATAATGTGAAATATCTCATTGGAAAAACAACAGACCTGGAAAATAGATCCAGGAGAGACAATTTAAAAATTATGGGACTACCTGAAAGCCATGATCAAAAGAAGAGCTTAGACATCATCTTTCATGAAATTATCAAGGAAAACTGCCCTGAGATTCTAGAACCAGAGGGCAAAATAAATATTCAAGGAATCCACAGAACACCGCCTGAAAGAGATCCAAAAAGAGAAACTCCTAGGAATATTGTGCCCAAATTCCAGAGTTCCCAGGTCAAGGAGAAAATATTGCAAGCAGCTAGAAAGAAACAATTCAAGTATTGTGGAAATACAATCAGGATAACACAAGATCTAGCAGCCTCTACATTAATGGATCGAAGGGCATGGAATAGGATATTCCAGAAGTCAAAGGAACTAGGACTAAAACCAAGAATCACCTACCCAGCAAAACTGTGTATAATACTTCAGGGGAAAAAATGGTCTTTCAATGAAATAGAGGATTTTCAAGTATTCTTGATGAAAAGACCAGAGCTGAAAAGAAAATTTGACTTTCTAACACAAGAATGAAGAGAACCATGACAAGGTGAACAGCAAAGAGAAGTCAAAAGGGACTTACTAAAGTTGAACTGTTTGCATTCCTACATGGAAAGACAATATTTGTAATTCTTGAAACATTTCAGTATCTGGGTACTGGGTGGGAGTGCACACACACACGTGTACACGCACACATACATAGAGGCAGAGTGCACAGAGTGAATTGAAGAGGATTGGATCATATCTTAAAAAAAAATGAAATCAAGCAGTGAGAGAGAAATATATTGGGAGGAGAAAGGGAGAAATTGAATGGGGCAAATTATCTCTCATAAAAGAGGCAAGCAAAAGACTCATTAGTGGAGGGATAAAGAGGGGAGGTGAGAGAAAAACATGAAGTCTACGCTCATCACATTCCACTAAAGGAAAGAATAAAATGCACACTCATTTTGGTAGGAAAACCTATCTCACAATACAGGAAAGTGGGGACAAGGGGATAAGCAGGGTGGGGGAGATGACAGAAGGGAGGGCATGGGGAGGAGAATGCAATTCGAGGTCGACACTCATGGGGAAGGATAGGATCAAAAGAGAATAGAAGTAATGGGGGACAGGATAGGATGGAGGGAAATATAGTTAGTCCTATACAACACAACTATTATGTAAGTCATTTGCAAAACTACACAGATTTGGCCTATATTGAATTGCTTGCCTTCCAAAGGGAAGGGGTGGAGAGGGAGTTAAAGAAGTTGGAACTCAAAGTGTTAGGATCAACTGTAATGTTCTTACCACTAGGAAATAAGAAATACAGGTAAAGGGGTATAGAAAGCTATCTGGCCCTACAGGACAAAAGAGAAGACGGAGACAAGGGCAGAGAGGGATGATAGAAGAGAGAGTAGATTGGTCACAGGGGCAATTAGAATGCTTGGTGTTTGGGGGGGGGGAGGGGATAAAAGGGGAGAAAATTTGTAACCCAAAATTTTGTGAAAATGAATGTTAAAAGTTAAATAAAAAAAAAACTGACAAGTGATTCAGTAAGTGAACATCTACTCAAGCAGACTTTATGCTTCTGCAACAATTGTGCTGTTGAAATATTTGAGCGTTCTTTTCAGAAAAAAAGACCGAGGTTAAGCTATAAGAGCTTGGTTCTCTACGGAAGATATTATCCTTTCTGATAAAGCTCAGAAATAAGAAAACTTTTGAGCATCCTATTCTTGGTCAACTAGAAAGAGGTTTTATGATGTTAGAGGAGATTCATGTTTGTGAAAGTGACAGCTAAAGAAAAGCCAGGGAAGGAAAGACTTCTTTGGTTTGTGAAACTGCAGAAATATCTGTTGGACATACGAGTGGCTTATTGACTAAGTTCAAAAGGGGAGAAATTGGCAATTAATTTGAAGTGTCACTGTGTTATATGGGGATTATTATAGAAAATTTCTAGGGACATAAAAATGACTCCCATAGTAAAAAAAAAAAAAAAAAAAGGAGGATATTTAGCTTTTATTTTTTTAAAAGTCACTTTTTCCTTCCATTGTCAAAACAATTCTACTGAAATTAATACAGAAACTCTTCTGAAAAGCTTTATCTAGTGTGGATATTTGATCCTAAACACTAATTAGGGATATTCTTTATTTGACATTTTATAATATTTCTAAAATAATAGTCCTGAATGTGTGCAAAATTGTGAAACACATCAAATTTGTTTGAGGGTTCTAAGCCTTCCTATTCCTTTTCTCCCTTCAAGCACCTTGGCATTGTCCCTCACCTCCATTAAGTACTGTATGTTCTCACATTCACTCTGTCCATCTTCCTGTCTTATCATATCATTCATTTACACTTATATAAAATGCTCATAGTTGTTTGTTCTTCACACTTCAAAGTGGTAGCTATTTGCTGACAAGATGAAGTTCAAACAATTAAATGTCAATTAAATGGGAAAGTTTTTTTTTTTTTTAAGTAATGAGAACTTCCTGGAAATCCTGAAATAATGCTACATTTATCTAGTATAAAATCAATTCCAATAAAAAAAAAAACATAATCTGCAAATTCTCCCACTGGTCTGTCATTCATATAATCAACAATTAAATTATTATTTGCAAGGAAATCTTTATGATATCCCTTGTATAATATTCCTCTTTTCTCCCACTTTTTAGATTATGACACTTTCTTTTAAAATCTTGCTTTTAAGTACTTACCAACTTGTATAAAATTTATACATTTGTGAGTTACTTTTTCCATCACTACCCCAATTTTCCATTATTTTCCTGGAGAGATATATGTTATATGTGTGTATGTGTATATACATATATATGTATATATGATAAACATACATGTGTGTATTGTCTATATATATATAATATATGCATATATACCTACATTATACGTGTGTATACCTATCCATGCACATACACGGAATCCTACTCAATCAAAAAGCACTAGAAGCAATCCTACTCACTGAAATGCAATCAGGAACCATTTCTTCTGCTTTCAATAAAGTACTAATAGACCCAACATTTTTCATGAGGGCTACCCATAAGATTCTCCAAAACAATCTCATTCCTGGAAGTCCATGAAATTTTTGAAACATTTTAATTCATGCTTTTTTATTCTTGCTTTAATTTCCTATGACTCAGTTAGGGGAAGGCTTTATCTATCCTTGTTATTTATTTATTTTTTCCTTTGTGAGTAATAGAATATAAAACCCATTTTTGTTTTTACATAATACTCACCTAAAAACTGCAATCTGTATCTCGTTTAGTGAGGCTATCAACTAACATTGAGTCTAAAGGATAGAAAAGAAGTTGAGTCCATCTAATTCACTATGTCCATTAACAAGAATCCCACCATGTAGCCTCCCTGACAAGTAGGTATTCTTCTTTGCTTGAAGTTTTCTGTTTGGTAATATGTAACCCACAGGGTCAACTAGATGGTACAGTGACTAGAGCACTTGGCTTGGAATCAGGAAGACCTACATTCAAATCTGGTCTCAGATATTCATTCTCTTTGTGACCAAATACAAGTCATTTCACTATGTTTGTCTGTTTCTTCATTTGTAGAATGAACTGGAGAAGGAAATGGTAAACCACTCTGGTGTCTTTGCCAAGAAAATCCCAAATGGAATCATGAAAAGTTAGCCATGACTGAAATGACTGAACAACAACAAAAAACCCCTATCTTCTCCTGAGGTGACCTATTCCATTTTTGGATGGCTCTAAATTTTAGGAAGTTTTTTCATTCTAGACCTCACAGGCCAAGGAAAAAATATTGCAAGCTTTCAGAAAGAAAGGATTCAAATATTGTGGTGCCACAGTCAGGATAACACAAAATTTAACATATTCTATATTAAAAGATCAGAGTTTGTGCTATGATATTCTGGAGGGCAAAAGGACTATAACCAAGAATCACATGCCCAGCAAAACTGAGTAAGACTATAATCTTTCAGGGGGAAAATGGATATTCAATAAAAAAAATAGAGGACTTTCAAGCTTTTCCAGTATAAAGACCAGAGCTGAATAGAAAATTGGCTTTCAAATCCAAGACTCAACAGGAGCATAAAAAGGTAAACAGGCAGTAGAAATCATAATTCAATATTCAATAAAGATCCAATATAGCTTCAATTCAATTCAAGGATTCAATAAAGCTAAATGTTTCACATTGCTGCAGGAAAAGATGATACGTGTAACTCCTAAGAACTTTTTCATTGTTAGAGAAATGAGTAAAAGTATTAATAGATAGAGAATATGGTGTTAGTGGAATACAATGGAATGATGCATTCAAAAGGTAAAAAGTAAGGGTTGAGATAGAGAAATCCACTGAGAGAAAGGGAAAAAGAGAATAAATTATCTTACATAAAAGAGGTCCAAAAGAGCTTTTACAGTGGAGGAGAAGATAGGAGTCAGAGTTGGGGGAGGTTTTGAACCTTACTCTCATCAGAATTGCTTTCAAAAAGCGAATCACATACACACTTCACTGTGTATAGCAATCCATCTAACCCTACAGTAAAGTAAAAGGAGAACAGAATAAGATGAGAGAGGCTTAAGAAAGAGTGGGTGGCTTGAGGAAGAAGTAGACAGAAGGAAAACTGTAAGGGAGGGACAGGGTAAACGGAAAGAAAGGGAAAGATAAAAGTCACATTTCTCAAATATATAGAGAGCTGAATCAAATTTATAAAATTTGTAAAAATAAGAACTATTCATCATTTGTTAAATGGTCAAATGATATGAAGAAGTGGTTTTAAGATGAAGTAATTAGTTATCTGTAGTCAAATAAAAATACTATAAATCACTATTGATTAAAGAAAGGATTCAAATATTACAAATATGTTGGAGTTAAGTGATATTATCATCCATATTTCATAGGTAAGAATACTAAGAAAAACAGAGGTTAAAAGTGACTTGCCCAATATCACACTACTAGGACATGTTGTAGTCTGATATGAACTCATATCTTCCAGGCTCTAGGCCTACAACTCCATCCATTTTGCTACCCAACTGTTTAAAAATAATAGCCATAATTTATTTACTGATTTGAGATTTGCAAAGCACTTTATATATGTGATATCATTTTATCCTCACAATAAAAGTTGTTAATATTATCCTCATTATACAGATGAAGAAATTGAGGTTGAAGTTAAGTGACTTGCCCAGAGTAAGTTTGTAAATTTCTGAGACATAATTTCAACTCAAGTCTCCTTAACTCTAAGTCCAAAATTATCCACTTATACTACAGGTATCAGACTCAAATAGAAACAGATACCTGCTGGCTGCATAGGGACTGACCAAACCACAAAAAAACATTGTTTATGTTCTTTTTAAAATTTTATTCATTTTGTTAAACATTTTCCAATTACATTTTAATTCTGTTCAAGTTTTTGGAATTTTTTTGGGTGGCATATGAATAAACCAGAGAATTACACTTTTGGACTACACCACCTAACTGAAGTAAATAAAAGAATAATTTTTCTGAGATAATAAAAAATGAAATAACCAATAAAGCTATTACAATAAAGGTAACTAATAAGATATCAATAATAATATGCCAATATGGTTTTCCCTTAAGCCTCCCATTGATCCAAGATCATCTATTTCACTTGAAGACATCACCATACTCCCAGTCATTCAAATTCCTAATTTTGAAATATTTTGTGAAGTGAAAGTAAGTCAAACAAACTAGAGGCTTCCTTTCATTTTAGTTATTTAAGAAAAGGCCAAATAATCACTTATTATTATGTTTGTTGTGGGAGGGATTATTTTTCTGGGTTCTCTTCCAATTTTTAAATTCTGTAATTTTGTGAGTCTTTTCTTCACCCACTACATCCAATTATTCTTGCTAATTAACTCTCCCTGATATGTTTTGCTTCTATCCCCTTCTTTTTACTCACATGGTCATTGTCCTAGGTCAGATTTTCATTGTAATAATTTTAGTAGCTGCTTCCCCAGTGGTTATGGTTTCATTCTTTTTTTCTCTCTGACCTCTTCCCTACCTCCACTAATATACATTTCTACATAGATGGCAAAACAATCTACCTGTGGCCTATCATTTTGCCCCTTCCTATACTCGATATCCCAAGTAAATGAAATGAGTATCAACTACTTCCTGAACTGAGTCTTTCATGTCTTATGCCTCTACATTTTTGGATTGCCCATTCCTCCTACTTGGAATGCATCTAATACTCATTTCTGACTTTCAGAATCTTTATTGTCTTTCAAGGTGCAGCTCAGGGATATCTTTGCTTATGTAACTTACCTTGCATCTCTCAGTTATTATCTCCCTCTAAATTAGCTTCCATTCATTTATCTCTGTACATGTTTTATCAACCATAGGAAATAAGCTCATTGAGGGCATGGGCTATTTCATGTTTTTCTTGCTATTTTTAATGTCTAGAGTAGTGACTTTCATTTAGCTGAATTGAATATTTGTTTTTTTTTTTATTATCCTAAGCACATAACAAAGCTATCTTTAATAAATGTATGAAAAGAGAACAAACAAGGTTTTCAAATGGTTTTCCATAGCAGCCTACATTTTGAGTTGCTCAATTGGTTGAAAGAGTCAAAGGACAAAATATACCAGTGTGGTTTTGACTATTTATTACAGAGAGCTTTTGATTCAGTAAAGCAAGGTAAAGCCATTAGCTTCTCATTTGAAATAATATACACATATATCTCTATGTATGGATGTATATGTATATATGTTTCTATGCATACATGTGCACATGTATATATGCAGATGCATGTACATACACATACGTATGCACGTGGATATGTTCATGTGTGCACGTATATATGTATGGGTGTTGTGTACATATATAGGGATGCATATGTGTATATTTATGAATTAGTATTGTGTATGTATGTCCATATGTATACATGCATACACATATCTGTATTATACCAATATCTACACACACAATACACACCATATGTGATTATTATCATTTTTCAGATCATTCTATGCAATGGGAGGAATTCAAAGAAAACATTGTTTAATGATCTTTTTATTATTAATATAAAGTGAGATATATAAGATGAAAAGACATATGCTTGCCAAAGACCTTCACCTCTTTTATGCTTAATGTTCTACACAGACTCCAAATACTTTTGATGCTTCTTTTTAACTCTGACCTGACTAAATGAATTTCAGAACACTGAGAAGTATTCATTGAAAACTATAATCATTCAGAAAACAATGTCTAGCAATGCACATAGGAAATACTAAATGGGGGGAGGAGCTTATTGTCCAAATAATACTGAAAACTGTATGAGTAGTTCAAGTAAATTATTTTATCCATATAACTCTCTTGGATAAACTATGCAAATAGACAGTATCATGGATCCATAACTGAATAAGAGAAAGGAAAGCGAATGGGTGACATTTCTGATATTTCTGTGATCTCAAGATATCTTTGGCATACCAAGTTGTTCCTTTTAATACTAAAATTTTCCAAATCATGTTGTGTTGCTGAAAATTAATCACTACAATTGTTGAAGAAGAAAAAGTGTGGGTGGTCAGAAGAGCAACAGAAAGACAATGGTAGACATAAGCAAGTTGTCAAATACTAGGAATAATGTCTTATGTATAAGTGGTATGAATATATCATCCAGGGAAGTTGTGCTCAGAAGAACAAGTAGGGTGGTCATAATTTGAGATTCAGGGATAAGATGTAGGGAGTTTGAATATTACATTGGTTCCCATGTAACCATAAAAATTAAAAAGATGGTCCCTAACATTTTTAGAATATTCTCTTTAGAGGATTTATTTGAAAAAAAAAATGAAACAAAACAAAAAAAAATAGAAATGGTGTGTCTACAGGCAGTGCTAAGGACAAATAAAACCCTTGACATCTCTTCAAAAAAATGAACGATAACTGCCCAAGTTAGAAAGGAGTAAGTGTACTTACTACGCACTATGAGAGGTAGAACTTACATATTAATGAGATCATTGACCCACTGAAGGATAGAGTATGGAAATAATTCTAATCTTCAGGTAATTTATCAGACTATAATAAGTTATAAAATAAAACTCTACCCTACTTCAATTTAATGAAAATATATTTAATACCTACCATGCAAGAAGCACTGTGCTAGACACTGTGGATACAAAGACACAAATAAACATTATACCGTGGAAGATACAATTTATACATGTGTAAATGACAAGTAAACAAATAGCATGTAAAAAGTAATTAGGTTTTGAGGAAATCAGTTCTACCACATGTCTTTATTCAGAGAGCAATAAGCATTAGGCTTTTCCTATTTCAAGTTTCTGTTGTTGTTATTCTATCAGGTTAGTAGGCAAATAAGTTAAAAGACAAATAGGGAAATTTAAATGAACACAGAAGTTCTTTGCTCAGACTAGCAAATTAATGGAAGTAAAGACGGTGTTTTCTTTTTTAAAGTTCTACTTAAATTGCCTAGATTATTATCCAATTCTCAACTTTATGTTCATTTCGTCATTGTCTTCATTACAATTAACTTCTTTTGTATTCTGCTTCTTAATCATCATAAAGTACATTCTATGTTGAAATCACCATGATTCTAAGGCAAGAATTTTTAATAAAATTCCTTCAGAAGTGAATAAGAGAGAAGCAATCTGTTCAGGACTGTTACAGAATTCGTTTTCTGCAACACTTACCATCTGGAATAGCTTTGCTGCATCTTTGTGCCTCATCAGCCCTCTAACTCTTCACATATCAGTGGGAAACTCTTCATCCTTGTATTTTCCTTTTAATATCCCTCTCAATATTGTTTTTTTTGCGGTCATTGGCATCATTATGAATCATTTACTGATTGTCTATTAAGTGCATGAAACTTGTATTTGGTAAGAACTGTATGACTAGTAAAAAGGATATTTAGTTTTCATGCTGTCGAATTCACCATCTGGAAGGAGAAATAGTAATGAGTCAAGGTAAATGTCAGTATATGTCATTGTTTAAATATTTAAACATATTGATAGACATCAAAATACCATTCCAAATAAAGTTGAAGTTAAATTGTTCAGTTCATTTTCACTCATACTAAGATATTTAATATGATTTAAATGTTTCACAAATTGATTATGTTGCATTGAGTTTTTAAAGAACAACCATCACTTAATGGCTCTTCACTAACATCATGCTTTTACATAAAGGAAAATGTAAATGTTATCATATTCTTTTTTTATTGTGATATATATATATACATATACATATATATGCACAAATACAGCTGTATGCATAACATATATTTGTGCATATATATGCAAATAATTTAATGGCAAAATCAAATTAAACATCTTAGAGAAAACTACAATGTTTCATGTATTTCCTTAGCAGTATATACTTTATTAAGTAAACAGATGTTTCTACTGCATGCTCTAAAGTACGTTGAACTTAATGGGAAATTTATTAAGTATTAATTGATTAATTGTTCTATTAGTAACTACTTAAAATTAGGGAAAGAAAATGGGGACTTTGCAGAGCCTGAAAAGTTCATTGATAACAGCTCTGAAATACCATATTAGTACGTGAATTTTGAACCTTTTGGTTTCCTTTTAAATTTTCTTGCCTGCAATTATTTGATATTGGTAAGAATAATCCAACTCATTTTAGGCAGAAGAAAGAGATATGATAAACTAAGAATATTCTAAGAAACAATAGTTTTTAATGGTTTTGTCCTAATCATGAATTTGATGATTTTTCAATGTTAAAAGAAGTTGCTATTACATCTTATTTCACAAATAAAGCAACCTGAGACATAAATGAATGAAAGAATGAATGAAGTGCGTAAATGACTATGCTGAGGTAAGTCACATTTTAGAGTGGGTCAGCAACTTTCTAAACATTTAGAACAATGCAATTCAAAACAACTCTGAGGTACCACATCACATCTATCAGATTGACTAACATGACAAAACAGGAAGATGACAAATGTTGGAGAAGATTTGGGAGAGTTGGAACATTGACTCACTTTTGATGGAGCTGTGAGCTAATCTATACATTCTGGAGAGAAATTTGGAACTATGCCCAAAGGGCTACAAAAACGTGCATATACCTTGATCCAGCAACATTGCTTCTAGGACTGTATCCCAAAGAGATCATAAAAATGGGAAAGGCTCCCACATGCACAAAAATATTTATAATAGCTCTCTTTGTGGTAGCCAAGAATTGGAAATCAAGGGGATGTCCATCAATTGAGGAATGACTGAACAAGTTGTGATATATGAATATAATGGCAATGATGAAGAGGAAGCATTCAAAGAAGACTGAAAAGATTTATATGAACTGATGCTCAGTGAAAGGAACAGAACCAGGAGAGCTTTGTACACAGTAACAACCACAGTGTGTGATGAATTTTTCTAGTAGACTTAGCCCTTCACAGCAATAGAAGGACCTAAAACATTTCCAAAGTACTCTTGAGGCAAAATGCCTTCCACATCCAGAGAAAGAACTATGGAATAGGATCACCAAATGAAGCAAAATATTTTCTCCTGTGTTATGTTTTGTTTTGACTTTTCTCATGATTTCTCCAATACACTTTAATTCTTCTATGCAACTTGACCAATGTGAAAATGTGTTTAATAAGAATGTATGTGTAGAAACCATAAAAAATTGTACACTGCCTTGGGTAGTGAGGAGAAAGGAAGAAGACTAAGCCTTATGTAAGTGATTGTAGAAAACTGAAAACAAATAAATTAATAATAATAAAAATATATTTTTAAAAAATAAAAAAAGAGCTAAAAAAGGTTAATATTGTAATCAAAGACAGGAACCTTATATTAACTCTTATCATATAAAGGGTGTTAAGGTAATATAGCAAAAGTTGTTTGTCTCCATCATTTGCAAGTGACCCAGTAGCCCATGAACCATGCAATAAATAACTGAATGATAAATATTTACAAGTGACTGTACATCATGCTGCCATATGGAAAAGCTTCAACTCACCATGTTGGCTATTGGTTGTTGTCCTTCATTCTCAAATAGGACCAAAATTAACTCACGATGTTAGAGTCAAGTTACAATGTGCCCAACTCTGGCTAATCACACCAATTTATCAGAACAATTTCTTAAGTTTTTTTTTTCTTTCTTGAAATTTATTTATTTATTTTTAGTTTTCAACATTGATTTCCAAATGATTTTGTGGTCCAGTTTTCTCCCCATCTCTCTCCTCTCCCCACTCCAAGACACCATGCATGCTGATTACCCTTTTCCCTAATCTGCCCTCCCTTCTATCTCATTAACCTTCTCTTATCCCCATCTTCTCTATTTTCTTGTAGAGCAAGATAGATTTCTATAACCCATTACCTGTATATGTTACTTCCCAGTTGCATGTAAAAACAATTCTCAACTTTCATTCCTAAAACTTGGAATTCTAATTTCTCTCTCCCTTCCTCACTCCCCACCCATTCCTATTGAGAAGTCAAACAATTAAATATAGGTTATGCATGTGTAGTTATGCAAAAAACTTCCACATAAGTCATATTGTGAAAGATTAACTATATTTCCCTCCATCCTATCCTGCCCCTCATTTATTCTGTTTTGTCTTTAGACCTTGTCCCTCCTCAAAAGTATTTTTATTCTCCTCCCATATGCTTTCCTTTCTATCATCCCCCCAACACCCCATTTACTGCCTTCTTTCCTACTTTCCTGTAGTATAAGATAGATTTTCATATCAAAATGAGTGTGCATGTTATTCTCTTCTTAAGCCAAAGGAGATGAGAGTAAACTTCACTTTTTTCCCTCTCACCTCCCCCCTTTTTCTCTCCATTAAAAAATATAACTTTTCCTTAAGTCTTTTATGAGAAATAATTAGATCCATTCTATTTCACCCTTTCTTCTTCCAACATATTCCTCTCTCACTCATTACTTTTATTTTTTGAGACATTATCCCTTCCTATTCAACTCATATAGTGCCCTCTGTTTATATGTATATAATCACTCCAACTAGACAAATATGAAGAACTAAAGAGTAACAAATATAATCTTTCCATGTAGTAATGTAAAGAGTTCAACTTTAGTAAGTCACTTATGATTTCCTTTTCCTATTCACCATTTATTGCTTCTCTTGATTCTTTGTTTGAAAGTCAAAATTTCTATTCAACTCTGGTCTTTTCAACAAGAATTCTTGAAAGTCGTCTATGTCAATGAATGGACATTTTCCAAGGTACTATACTCAGTTTTGCTGGGTAGGTGATTCTGTGTTTTAATCCTAGTTCCTTTGACTTTTGGAATATCATATTCCAAGCAGGCAGACAGAAATAAATCGAGTATTGTGGTAATACAATCAGGATAACACAAGATCTAGCAGCTTCTTCATTAAGGGATCAAAGGGCTTGGAATATTTTCTCCTTAACCCAGGAACTCTGGAATTTATCTACAATATTCCTAGAAGTTTTCCTCTGGACATCTGTTTCAGGAGGAGATAGGGAGATTCTTTTAATATATATTTTACCTTCTTGTTCTAGAATATCAGGACAGTTTTCCTTAATAATTTCATCAAAGATGATATCTAGGATCTTTTTTTAATCATAGCTTTCAGGTAGTCTCATAATTTTTAAGTTTTTCGGGTCAGTTGTTTTTCCAATGAGATATTTTACATTGCTATTGGGTTGTAGGGAGAGCATTACATGTCATGAGATCGGGGTGGATAGAGATAGCACAAAATTAGACATTTATTTTGGCTCTCAGTTATACAAAAGTAAAAGTATGAGAAACAGAAAGAATAGCAAAAGTGAGACCTGACTTTGAACATCATGAATTCTAGTTTCAGAATTTCAGACATTCAGCAGATATTATGTTCAGATATTCAATACTGAAAAGTATTGAACTAAACATGATAAAATCATACTTATAAATTATAGTAATTTGGCAGTGATGTGGAAAATAATTTGAAGAGCGCAGTGAGAGAAATAAGAAGATACATCTAGGGGCCATTGAAATAGCTAAGATCTGGGGTGGGGAACCGTGAACTCGAGGTCACATATGGTACTCGATGTCCTCAAGTGCAGCCCTTTAACTAGTTCAATGAAGTTTATACTCAGTGACAGGGCTGCACTTAAGGATATAGAAGGCCACATGTGGCCTTGAGGCTGCAGATTCCCCATCCCTGGTCCAGACAGTAGCAATGAAGAGACATGGTCAGGTATTACAGCTTGTAGAAGAGAAAATGGATCCAAATTATTTTCTAAAGGTAGAATGAATTACTACAAGTAATGGATATAAAGTAGGATATGAAACTGAAGGAAGAATTATAGATAACAAAAATATTTTGAGCGTGAGATACTGAACAGGTGACTTGTCATACCACTGACATAAATAGGTGACTATGTAAAGCAAATGTTTAATAGCTGATTCTTTGAAAAGATGTACTGAAGTTTTTTTTTTTTTTTTTTTTTTTAATTTAACCTTAATTATTCATGCTGGGGATGGAAGCTCAATTCCAGGTGGACAGTCTCGGGCAGGTAAAGGTGGGAACTTCTAAATCTTAGAGTTCTCACGAGGCCCCCCCCCCCCCAGGAAACGACTGGGAATCGAGGTGAACCGAGCTATCTCGTGTATTTCCGCCTCTTCCCATGAGAAACGTGATGGGAGAGAGCTCTCCCCGCCCTCGAGATTGTCCCAGATCTGGGCACACTATTGTTATCTAACAGCACGGTATTCAGATGCAAACTATGCTGCTGGAGAGTTTAAGTAGGATCAGGAAAGCCTGAAAGTTCTCTTGGGCAGAGGGGCGCAGAGCGGACAGGACAACAAGGCTCCGCTTTTCCTCTCTCCTCTCTCCCCTCCCCCTCTCTCCCCACTTATACTTCTACTTCCCATCTCTTATTGTAAGATCTTGCCTCCTTGGGAGATTCTTCGCTCCCTCCTAAGGAAGAATTCCCCTGCACTTGTAACTAGACCCTGAAATAAAGCTCAACCCTTGTTCGACTCTGGAACGTCCTTTCTCTCATACGAGCATCCGGTTTGGCCAACCGAAGACCTCGGGAGGTGAGGTAAGGGAAGACTCGGGTAGCCCTCAGGCCTCTAGGCCTGGCATATTCATATTTTCTCCATCATGTTCTTAAGTCTAGGCCATTGAAAGCACAATAAATCAACCTCTTATTTATAATCTTTACTGAATTGTGAAGTATAAATTCTCACACTAAGTTTTATACATAAGTTCTCCCAAGTTTTCCATCATATTTATGTTAGTTTAGAGATCAGAAGAAACATCAGGGCTGGAGATATTGGGAGACACCTTCTTAGAGGTGATAGTTAAAGCCACAGTAATGAATGAGATCGTCAAGAAATAGATCAAACATAAAGAAAGAAGAAATCATGGCCAAGGGCAGTTTTTGGTGACTACCTTTCTTCAAGGGTTGATCAGAGAAGAATTAGAAGTGTAGTTATAAGTAGAAATTTTTGCAACTTGGAGAAGTCTAAGAGACTACTGATGAGGAGTTACATTGTGAGGTAGGGATGTTGGTGAGAAAAAGTACAATGCTAGACAGTGGAGGGTACAACTAATGTGTATTGGGCAATAGAAAAAAAATGTGGTAACTTTCTATTCAAAGTAGTAATCATTCTAACTAGGTGCTCAACTCCATTATTTCTATGATGCTTAAAGTGTCTCAATACTGCCATTTCATTTCAAATTCAGTGTTTTGGGAGCAAAGATTTGGTTAGCATATCCTAAGGGAGTCTTAGAGTTCCTAATCCTATGGGTTTTAAGTTCTCTTCCAGTCTAAATCTATGATCTCATAATCAGATTATCCATTAAATTAAACAAAAGTTATTCAGGCAAACAGATTTTTCCAAAATATGAATAATAATTTACAAAACATGTCATTGAATAAGCACATTTGAAAATCAACCAAAAATAATCTCTTGTCTTTTCTTTGCTCATACATGTCTGTGTTAACAGTTGTCTTGACTGTAGGGTAGAATATCTGCAATTCTAAATTCTAAATTGAGGAATCTTCCCCCACTCTCCAACATGAATGTATTTGAAAGTAAGATTCCATAGAACTTATCTTAAAACTTCCATAGAGCAAACATGACATCAATATATAAGGGACTGTTATTTAGTACCTATGCCCTATGTATGGATGTATCTTTGTATATTGATATAGGAGTCACTTAGATTCCATTTTTTTCCTTCCTAAAACATGTGTCAACTGCGTGATTTTAGTCCTTTTAAAAATAAGTGCTCCAATTCTGTTGTTTTGCTGAGAAAGAATTTTGCTTCATCCCATAGTTTTTACCCAGTTAGTTTGGAGTATCATTTTACTGTAACAAAAAATAACTCATTATACCACTACCTATTTGGAAATTTTGGTTATTGGAAAAGTAATACTTTTGAATATAAGACTTTATTTTATATTTTTCTTTTTCTGATGAATTTGAAAATTCATGATAAATTCAGGTCAATTAGAAAAGAAGCATTGCCTTAGAAGTAAAACAGTAAGTCATTAGTCATTAGAATCTAGAAAAGGAGGCCTGGCTTTAATGGCCTGGGGCTCATTGCTTTTGCCCTCAGCAAAGCTCTACGTGTGATGACTGCTTTGTCCATTTAACTTGCATATTTAGAAGGATAAGCCCTGAAATATCTTTCTCATTTAAATTCTAGGAAAAACCTCATGACAAGGATGAGAGATGAAAAAATAAGTGGTATCTGGTCTGTTTTTTACAGGCAAAGTCCTGCAAATCAAAAAAAAAAAAAAAAAAAAGAAAACTATATCTTTGCTAACAGTTGCAGTTCTCAGCAACTAAACTCTTGATCAGTCAATGTGAGCAGTTGCACAGAGGGATGTCATTTGTCACAGCCACATGCTCCTACTTATTCACTCTCTTGAAAGCTGACACTGAAGATTTGATTGGAGAAGCACATGTCTGTGATGGGAAGGATAGAAAAGCAGTGAGGTACCAAATCTTTAGAAAGGTCTGTGACTGCTTACAGGCTTATTGCATATCAACAAGCATGCTTCACTAAACAGAAACCAGGTGTAAGCATGGTATAACAAAGTTGAAAGCAGGAAGATTAATCGAGACAAATTTCTGAAGAGGAAGATTTGACCCAAAGAAGCATGAAATAGCAGGAATCAGAGATGAGTAGAGGATACTGTGTACAACTCATTTCAGAAAGAATCACTTGACATTTAAGACATGGAATTATAGAAACATGGAGATAAAGAAAAGGGGTAAAAATTCTTGTCAACAGGATGACTTACTCCTGCTACATTCCATGGGTTGAAAGCTCACTAAGGAAGGGTTCAGTACAATCTTAACTTCAGACTTGCCTCTTAGTAAAGCCACCAATCTTATTAAGTGTAGTTCTCTTGGAAAGGATGCTGAAACCATTTGAAATGAAAATCAACACATTATTCATAAGTAAATTATAAAGCAATGTGTCAGAGATGCCAAACGCAATGCCCATGGACCACAGAGAATCAACAACACTCCGAAATGTGGTAATACCTGATTAAAATGTTATTGAGAAATATTTAACCATATAAGTATAGTACAGTAAAACAGATAATATTACATTTTAAAATTATCAATATATAGCCTGCAGAGATCCATATGTACAGATTAGTGGCCTTCATTTCTATTTGATTTTCTCACTACTGCTCTTGATCTCACATTGGGTGCAGGTTGCAAAGTAAAGAAGTGTTCTAGGAAAGATTATCCTGTTTCAAAATGACTTCTCTGCTAGTCTGCCACAGTATTTGATATATAATAGATCAGAGATCTTCAGAATCAACTAATTCAGGCCATTTCTTTCATCGATAAAAGAACTAAGCCATTAATGAAAGTCTTGTCCAAAGCTACATAGTTCATGTCTAAAGTTAAACTCCTCTCCTGAAAAGCAAACCCTTTTCCTAATTTTCTTATTTTCATATATGTCAGCACTAACCACCAAATCGAACACTTAATCTGGAAAGTTAAGAATCATCTCCATCCTACACTGAATCAATTTGCAAAGGAATGAAGCTTCTGCCTCAACAATACCTTTCACATTTGTCACCACTATATATTCCATATTGCCAACACCTTACTACGGTTCTCTCATAAAGAGTATTATAATGACCTCCTAAGGTTTCTTTCACTGGCTACTGTGTCTCCTCAACAGTCTAACTGTAATACCGCTACCAAACTATTTGTCCTTATGATGTTTCACAATGTTATTTAGTCAAAATACTTTCTTGGCTCCTTGTTACTCACAGCATAAAACACAAATGCCTTAGCTCTTCACGTGAAGTTAAGCATAATCCAAATCAAACCTACCTTTGCAAAAATATTTCTCTTTTATCTCCTTTAAATTCAAGCAATAAAGCTTAATTGTCTGTTATATACCAAATCCTGCCAAAATTGGTTAATAGCTACTCCCCAATTGTATCTTGCCCTTTGCTGCTTTTGTCCCCCCATATACCTAAAATATTCTTCTCCTAATTTCATTCCTATTGGAAAACTTCTCTTTTCTTTAAGTTCTGGCTCAGATGATGCTTTCTTTAGGAGACCATTTTTGTCTCCCTCTTTCAAAGTGAGAACTTCCTCCACAAATATATTAGAGCTTCTGTATTTACCTTATCCACCTTTGACCCCTTCTATCTTTTAAATTATTGCTTCATCTCAGAAGAACAATCTAACCTACTTAAGGATAACATTGTTTTTATGTTTACATTTGGAACATATACACTTTCATAAAACAGGCAGCTTAACAAATATATATTGAACTGAATGGAATTACATTGGGGCAGGGACTGGGACTAAAGCGCCAGTCAGAATTCTCAAAAGCCCCAATTAAAATGTCAATACAATGCCATGAATTCAATGAATTCATAGCCTGAAGCCAATGATTAGTTCTTCTAATTAGAGAAAAGCAAAATGAATCCACAGGTGGATGGATCAGAGAAACACTGGTAAAGAAAAAAAATTATCCCCAGAAGTAGATGAATCTAAGGATATTAAGCAACAGAGAGAAAATAAATATCTGGTAGAAAAAAAGTAAATTGAGCTTAATGGAGTCAAGATTGTGGAGTAAACTGAAAGTACTCTCACCCTCCCTTGTTAATTTTGAAAAGCCCAGAGAATATTGGCCCAGGAAAAATCCTACCAGAGTGGAGCCAGCAGGAGGGATAAAGAGTCTTTTTAGCTCACTAGGCAAGAGAGAACTCCCAGAAGGGTCCATCTTGCTGTGGCTGAAGGAGACCACTGCAGAAGTGTCCCAGCAAGCCCCTCCTAAGTGGACCAGCAGGAAATTCTGAGCCCAAGAAAGATGGAGCCATTAAGCACCAGTAGCAAGACCCTAGGAGTGCCTTAATAAAGACAGGGGAATTGGGAAACATCAGCACAAACAGGGTTAGTGCAGTCCTACTGGAGGAGGACACTTCCAGTGCTCCAGTGGCCAGACTACCACTCTCTCACACTTCATCCCATCAGTTTAAGTGTTACCCCAGGGAAATTCAGCCTTTACATGACCTCAACTTTGGCACACACCAGTCAGCTCAGCACTACAAAAGCAGCAGCATTAAATATCTTCTAGTTTAAAGAACCAGAGGTCACAGAACACAAACCAGTAAGCAATCCCCTAGCTTTCAGGAGAAGAAATGTGAGCCATAACCCCTGTGTTCAAGATGCAGAGATCCACTTTAAAAGCCAGGAAAAAGGCAATCACCATGAGTAAGAAGCAAATTAGAAAAAAAAGACCATAAAATATAATTACAGGGATAAGGAAGAAGAAAATAAGAATTCAGAATAGGACAGAATTGACTCGGTACCCACATGTGAAACATCAAAAGGGAATATGAACTGGACTTAAGTCCAAAGACCTTTCTTGGAAGAACTCAAGAAGGATTTTAAAAGCCAAATTAGAAAGGTAGAACAAAGAATGATTAATGATTTTGAAAAATAAAATCAACTCCTTAAAAAGTAAACCTAACTGAAGAATATAACTCTAAAAAAGGAGGTATAAAAGCTAATTAAAGAAAACAATTCATTAAAAATTAGAATTGGGAAAGTAGAAACTAATGACTCTATGAGACACCAAGAATCAGTCAAACAAAATCTAAAGAATGAAAAAAATAGAAAAAAAAACATAAAATATCTCATTGGAAAAACAACTAACATGGAAAATAGAAGGAGGAGAGAAAATCTAAGAATTACTGGTCTACCAGAAAGTCATGATAAAACCCAAAAAAACCTAGAGAATATCATCCAAGAAATCATCCAGGGAAACTGACCTGAGATCATAAATCAAGAAGGAAAAGTAGTCATCTAAACAACCCACTGATCACTTCCTGAAGGATATCCCAAATTGCAAATGACAAGGAATATTGTTGCCAAATTTCAGAATTATCAGGTCAAGGAAAAAAACACTGAAATCAGCTAGAAAGAAACAATTCAAATATCGAGGAACTACAGTCAAGATCATGAAGAACCTTGCAGCTTTCATCTTAAAAGATCATAGAGAGTGGAATACAATATTCCTTAATGCCAAGGACCTTGGACTATAACCAAAAATCAGTAACTCAGCAAAATTGAGCATAACCTTTCAGGCAAGGAACTGGCAAAGCTCTATAGCAAAAAATAAAAAGAGAAATCCCATTTAAATTACTGTAGACACTATAAAATGTTTTGGAGTCTACCTGCCAAAACAAATTCAGGTACTGTAAATGATGTCAAATTGGACAAACATCAGTTGTGCATGGGTAGACTGAGCTAACATAATAAAAATCATAATTCTACTTAAATAAATTAATTTATTCGGTACCATCCTGATCAAACTACTAAAAAACTATTTTATAGAGCCAGAAAAAATATCAAAATTCATCAGGAAGAATAAAAAGTCTAGAATATCAAGGGAATTAATGAAAAGAAATGCTAGGGAAGGTGACCTAGCCATACCAGTTCTTAAATTGTGTCATAAAGCATCACTCATCAAAACCACTTGGTACTGGCTAAGAAACAGAGTGGTAAATCAGGGGAATATCTTGGGTACACATGACACCATAGTAAATGATCGTAGCAGTATATGGTTTCATAAGCCCAGGGGCAACAGCTTCTGGGATAAGAACTCACTGACACACAAAATCTTCTTGATAAACTGGAAAATAGTTTGACAGAAACTGGGCATACACCAATGGTTAACACCATATTCCAGATTAAAGTCCAAGTGGAAACGCCATCTAGGCAAGAGAGCTGACACTATAAAAAAATTAGGGTATCAAGGAATAGTTTGTTAGATTTATGGAGAATGGAAGAATGTATGACCAAACAAGAGACTGAGAACATTATGAAATCCTAAATGGATATTTTTTACTACATCAAATGTAAAAAGAAATTTGCACAAACAAAATCAATGTAAGCAAGATTTTGAGAGAATCAGGAAACTAGGAAGGAATTTTTACAACTATTGTCTGTGATAAAGGCCTCATTTCTAAAATATATGGAGAACTGAATAAAATTTTCAAGAATACAAATCATTCACCAATTGATAAATGGTCAAGTGATATGAATAGAAAGTTTTCAGAGGGAGAAATGAAAGTTATCTGCACTCATGTTAAAAAAAGGTCTAAATCATTATTTATTAGGAAAATGAAAATCAAAACAACTCTGAGGTACTACTCAACACCTATCAGATTGGCTAACAAGACTTTTCAGGAAAATGATAAATGTTGGAGAAGATGTGGAACAATTGGAACCCTAATTCATGGTTTATGGAACTATGAGCTGTTCCAATCATTCTGGAGAACAATTTGGGTCTATGCCCAAAGGGCTATAAAAATATGTATCCCCTTTGACCCAGAAATACTGCTTCTAGGATTGTGTACCAAAAAGTTCATAAAAATGAGAAAACCACCTACATGTACAAAAAATATTTATAACAACTCTTTTTGTGGTAGCCAATAACTGGAAATAGAGAGAATGCCCATCAATTTGGTAATGGCTGAGGAAGTTGTGTTATATGAATGTAATGGAATACTATTGTGCTATAAGAAATGACAAAGAGATGGATTTCAGAAAATCCTGAAAAGACTTATATGAACTGGTGCTGAGTGAAATGAGCAGAACCAGGAGAACACTATACACAGTTACAGCCACAGTGTGTGAAAAAAGTTTTTGATAGACTTACTTTATAATTTGTTTATACTTTCTCCAACAGTTAACTCTTCTTATGTTCTAATTCTATGTTTCTACAAAACAATCAATCTATTTTCTAAGTGAAAATACATATTCAAGTCAAATAATTCATCCAAGGTTGACCAGGTCATAAAGGTTAGAGGTGAGATTTAAACCCAGGCCATATATCTTCCAATGCAACATACTTTGCAATATCTTATTGAAATGATCTAAAATGTTTAATAGCAAAAGAATAAAATCCTGAACTTGAATAATTTATAAATAATTTTATCAGAATAGAAAAATTGAAGAAAAGCCAGGAAGTTGCCTGAGCTCTCCCTAGTTTTCCTCAATAATAATATTAAATCAAATATCTAAACAGATTCTGGAGTGAAAGAACCTACAATCAAATGGAGTGAAAGAATTTCCCTTCTTAAGATACTTAGAAAGACTTCAAGAAAGACTTGTCTCAATTAAGTAAAAAATGAACACAGCCCAACGTTGACAGTCTATGGACAAAGCAGCACATGGCAATTAGCCCTAGCATAGATCAACACCCCATGCTCATTAGCTATGTCTCAGCAAGCAAATGGCAAACCAAGCCAGCCGTGAGGACTTCATCTCCAACTCAGCAGGTAAACCCCAGCCCCAGAACTCCAGAAAAATAAACCCAACTTATTTGGACCACTTCAGTGCAGTGGGCAAGCTGTCAGAATCCAAGGCCAGACACAGAAATCCAGGGACCCTGCCCCTGGTTCCCAACTAAAGAAACTTGGGACAGTGTTCCCAATGCCACAGAAGGATGTAACAATAATTTGAATTGGAAAATCTTTCCTATTCACTAATAGGCCCATTAGGCCACATGGAACCTGTGGTGGGAAGAGTTTGATGAATGGGTAGAGCAGGAAAAGGCAGAGGCAGAGCAGAGCTGAGAAGTCAGAGGTAGGAAGCATGCATGCTCCTGAGTATCATGAGCTATTTTGTTATTGTGTTTTTGTTTAAGAGAGCCTGCTTATGATGAGTGTAATGGACATAGTTTGTAGGAAACCTAGAAGGATGAAGGCTTGGGGATGGTGTTGCCTCTGCATTGTTATTGCATATAGATTTTTATTCCTATGATGACTTTAGGTCCAAATAAATGTTTTGTTTCTGCCTTCCATATGGAGAGTCTGTGGTATACCATGATGCTGAATTGTGCTGGCATATTTACAGTCACCAACAATGCTGTGAATGTTACATTGATACTACAGAGAAAAACTCAACTGTAGAAGTTACAAATTAGGTTAAAATATGAGGAAAAAGAAAGAAAAGAAACCTGACCATAGAAAGACATCATGGTGATAGGGAAGATCTTAAACACAAATTCAAAAGAGAACAACAATGTATAAATACCTGCATGTGAAGCCTCAGAAAGGAATATGAATTGGTCTCAAGCCCAAAAAACTTTCTTGGAAGAGCTTGAAAAGTATTTTAAAAATAAAAGAGAGAGATAGGAGGAAAAAATGAGAAAAGAAATGAGAACTATGCAAGAAACAGTGAAGAGTTTAGAAAAGGAAGGAGAAAAATTGATGGAAGGAAATAATTCCTTAAAAATGCAATTGGAAAAAAAAATATCTACTTAAGAAAACAACTTCTTAAAAATTAAAATTGGCCAAAAAGAAAAGGAGGTACAAAAACTAACTAGAAATATGTTTCTGAAAATTGCAAAAAAGCATGGTGAAGCTAATGACTCTATTAGACATCAAGTAGTAGGCCAATAAAACCAAAGAATTATCAGGTCAATGAGAAAATGTTACAAGCAGCCAGAAAGAAACAATTGAAATAGCAAGGGGGCTGTATTGATAATATATTTTTGTTTTACTAGAATCAAGTACCTCTGATTGAATAATATGATTAAAGGGGATCTTCCTTACCTATTAATGGATTTGGGAAGATTTGTAGGAAGGCCCACATATTTTGTTGATGAAGCACTATTTCTCAGGTGTTGTGATGGCCTCTGGCTCTAAAAAGCATATAAATATTCTGAGGTGAGGTTCTCTTTGGGGCTTACTCATTGGAAATGTTTGTTTGAACATTTGAGACCCTGAAGAGTCTCTAAGGAGCCCCCAGCTTTGAAAACTCAGGTGTTGATGTTTTTCTTTCCGGTAACTACGTATGAATGGTTAGGCAGTTGGATCTGTCTGTTGATCTGTGATGTATGTATTATGTCAGACAGTTGAAAGCCATGTCTATTGATTTTGATTTCTCTGTATTTTCTCTGAAGTTCAGGGTGCTGACTTTCCCCCCCTGAGCTAAGTGAATGATAAAGGTGCTTGATTAAAGTGATTTTTTGAGCAATCATAAGTTGCCTTTCCTTTCAGAAATGCAGATCTAAGAACCTGTGATAGCAGGCCCCCCTGTGTATGTTGTGGTCCTTGCTTTTACAGAGCCACAGTCATGATAACACAGGACTTAGCAACTTAAACCATAAAGAAGAGCAGGGCTTGTGAAATAATATTGTGTAAGGCAAAGGAACTTGGATTCAAACCAAAAATCAAATATCCACAAAATTGATCATAATATTTTGCAGGAAGAAAATGGACATTGAAAGAAATAGTGGGTTGTCAAGCTTTCCTGATGAAAAGATCAGAGTTTTCCAGAAAATTTGATCTTCAAGTACAGGAATCAGTGTGTGTGGGGAGGGGTGCAGGAGATGAAACCAAGATGGCAAAAGGGAAGCCAGGAATTGCCTATGCTCTCCCTAGTTTCTCTCAGAAATAAGGTTCCATGGAGCATCTATGGATTGTGAAGCAACAGAATCCACAGAAAGCTAGCATGAAACAATTTTCCATCTTAAGATGACTTAGAAGGACTCTAGAAAAACTGTCTCAGTTCAGTAAACAGAGAGCACAAACCAGTGCAGATGTTGTCTAAGCAAGCTAGTTGGAGGCTTTAGCTGCAGCACAGATCAGCAACCAAGGTGCCTTGGTCCTGGCTTAACAGGAGAGTGGTGAGGCTTCCAGACAAACCAGATTATGAGCTTTAGAAAACTACTGAAGCAGGAACAACTAGCCTGAGCCAACCTCAGCACAGTGGCCAAGCCACAATCCCCTGAGACCCAAGTGTGGAAAGCCAATAACTAGGTCTCTGGCACTCTGAACTTGGGAAAGTTCCCCCTATGACCTAGGAGCAGAGCTCAGTCTTAAAAGGCTGAAAAATGAATAATAAACAGAAGAGAGTCAGGATCATAAAAAATTACTGTGGTGACAGGGAAGATCAAAACAGAAACTCAGAAGAGGACAATATCAAAATGCCTACATGTGAAGCCTCAAAGGGGGATGTGAATTGATCTCAAGCCCCAAAATTCCACTTGGAAGGGTTCAAGAAGGATATTAAAAGCAAATAAGAGGGTAGAAGAAAAAATGGGAAAATAAATGAGTTATACAAGAGAATAATGAGAAAAGATTCAACAGCTTTGAAAAGGAAGCACAAAAACTGAAAGTAGAAAATAACTCCTTTAAAGGTAGAATTGGCCAAATGGAAAAAGAAGGTGCAAAAGCTAACTGAAGAAAATAATAACGTAAAAATTAAAATTAGGCAAGTGGAAGCTAATGGCTCTATGAAACATAAAGTAGCAGACGTACAAAACTGAAAGAATGAAAAAAATAGAAGAAAATATGAAAAATTTCGTAGGAAAAACAACTAGCCTGGAGAAGAGATCCAGAAGAGAGAACTCAATAATTTGTGGATTACCTGAAGGCTATCCTACAAAAAAGAGAACCTGAAGAACATCTTTCAAGAAATTATCAAAGAAAACTTCCTTAATATCTTAGAACCAGAGGATGAAATAGTCAGTGAAAGAATCCATCAATTTCCTCCTGGAAGAGAGCCCCAAATGAAAGCTCTAAGGAATATTGTAGCTAAATTACAGAGTTATTAGGTTAAGGAGAGAATATTGCAAATAACCAGAATGAAACAATTTGAGTATAACAAAAAATGAAGATACCATCAAAAATTATAAATATGAGCTAATCACATGGTTAACAAGAGGGGTGTCCAATGATTAGACATTGCACTTCATTGTGACACCCTGTCATTGTCAACAGTAAGGAAGGAATTTTGCCAGTTCTTTGTGGGGAACCTCTATCATGAATTAATTGACTTATATAGTCATAATGTGAGTCTCAATCTATATCATTATAGAAAACATCTATATCAGTAAGATTATAGTTTAATTTGAGTATTTGATTAAGTAGAATATATAGGGTAATTAAGAATAGTGATTGCATTTATTTATTTATCTGTATCATCAGTAAGAAAAGAGCAGTGGCAGTGGTATGGTGGTCAATATTTATCAACTATCTCTCCAGAAAAAAAAAAAATGTACACAAGAAACTCTTCTAACCTCATATTACATTATTAATAGTTTCTTAACTCTAATTGACCATTCAGCAAAATAATAAATCAAGTACTGTTTTTGAGCATTTACCAGTTTACAAGACATAAATGAAATATAAGCAAAATGAAAATTTATCATTTTACTCCAGGAAGAAAATTTGATCTTGCTCCAGCACCCTCCAGAGCTTTAGTTATAAGACATCTTCATATCCTCAGCACTTAAATAAGGTCCTTAAACATATCAGTTGCTTACACATTCTTGGTCAATCAAATTCAATTATGTTGCACTCTTTTTAGATCTAGGGATGCTGAATGACACATAATCTGGTTGATAATCACTTAGAGCTTACAAGTTAGGATGGTAATATGACCAATATACACAAATACGAGCTGATATTTTATATATTGTCTAGCATTTTCCAGGCACTGTACTAAGCACTTTACACACCTCATCTCATTTGACAGCATTTGATTTGATAAATATCTACAATGTAAAATTAAGCATATACATAAGTGGAACTGAAACAATGTACTTTGTTATATCTACAAAGGAAAATATGATCTCTAAAGAAATAAAAAAGGCTTCATGGGAGATGGAACATTTGGGTTAGAAGTTGAAAGACAAAAGGTAGCTAAGGGCCATTCAGGAGGAAAAAAACAATTAGTCAATGCCGTATTGATCAACATTCTTACTTAAAGTCATCCATCACCATTTACTGGTAGCACATTTGTTCCATAATTTTCCTGCCATTGACCGAAGAAAAACCAAAACAAACTGTAAGATTTTCCATTTGATAATATCAATTACCTCCACAACAAATGATCCTAGAAATCTATTAATTTTTCTGGTAGTCAATTGATTTTGGATAAAACTGAATTATAATATGGGGTTTAGGTATTACATTTAATTGCCTTAACCGAACATAAGTAGGCTTCTTCTTTGTTAGTAGCCAAAAATAAAATCAGAACTGTGTTATATTGGAAAGAATGTTTATTTCAACTCAAATTCCTTAGTCAGACTGATACCAGTTCTGAAACTTTGCACAAATTATAATTGTTGCAGATTAATTGATAAATCATTGCTCATAGATAGACTAAAATCTCCTCATCTGTAAGATGATTTAAATGCCCTCAAAGATTCTTTCCTCCTCTAATACCTGAAACCTTATATGATTCTCTAATTCTACTTAAATTTTTCAAGCTCCCATATCTACCTGTGATCTTTGCCCCTTAGGTTAAAGGAACTCTGTCTCAGGCTGTCCCACCTCACAACAGAAAGTGTTTCTATTAGGTAACATTCAATCATATTTTGTAACAGATCTTTGTAAATTGTACAGCAGTATATGAACTTAACTGATATTTTCTATACTGTAAATTAGAAGCTTGATCTAAAAGAAGTCTTTTCATCAATATCTGTTCTCTCCAAGATAAATGTTCCTGGAATGCTTCATGTTTAAACATATTCTGATTGGAAGTAGCATTAAATTTGTTATCTTTAACTTCCAGGATCCAGGAGGATGAAGTAAGAAGTAAGTCACCATAAATCTCCTATATTCACCTGCAAACAATCATAAAATGCCACCCACAAAAGATGCAGGAACAGTAAAATCAGCAAAAAGATGGAGTGACAAAGATTTTTAGCCCAAGAAACTTTGAAGATCAGCAATAAAGGTCTGTCTCTATGGGCAAAAGGACAGCATAGTCCAACAGAGGAAACATCACTGTAAACCAGCAAGAGGTCCCATCACAGCAAAGTAGTGGGAGATCTTGAGCCCTAGTGCAATATAGTAAGCAAATGACAATAACAGGATACACCATGTGCCTCAGCATAGCCAAGGAAATAGGCAGACTCCAGATCCAAGAACCATCATATGCTTTAGGATAGCTCTGGTCAGACAGCCACCAGCAGCCAGATTTTGAGATACTCCCAGAGAATCAGTCAGCCTCCAGAAGCCAAACCCCTCCCACTTGCCTCAGTGCAGTCAAAGGGAAATGCAGAAACATACCACCAGCATCAACACAAGCCAGATTCCATGACTAGTATCCTGCATCATCAACAGACAAGCTGCCATATCCCTATCCCTCTACCTACTTACTCAGCACAGCAACAGACACAAGGGTCCACTGGGGGTCAGAGAGCAACATATAGCCCCCAGCAGAAGAAGGCTGAGACAATGCCCCTTCAACTCTAGGAGCAGAGATCACCTTTAAAGGAAATAAAAGGATGAAAAAGGAATGAGCAAAAAACAAACAAACAAAAGAACATGATCATAGAAATTTATTATAGTGACTAGAAAAACCAAGACAAAATTGAGAAGAGGAAAAAATTATCAAAACAACTATGGCAAACCCCACCCCCACATTGGGAAGTGGTGAAAAGCCCAGAAAGAACTCATGGAAGAGTTCAAAAAGGAGCTTAAAATTCATATAAGAGAGGTAGAAGAAAAATTGGGAAAAGAAATGAGAATAATGCAGGAGAATTATGAAAAAAGTCAATAGCTTGGGAAAAAAACTACTTAAACAGTATAACTGAACAAATGAAAAAAGGAGATAAAAAATCACTACATTAAACAACTGCTAAATAGGAAAGGAAGCACAAAAGCTAATTGATGCAAACAGCACATTAAATGTTAGGATAATGGAAACTAATGACTCTGTGAGACATCACGAATTAATCAAATTCAAGAGAATGCAATGCATGTGAATGTAATGAAATACTATTGTGCAGTAGGAAATGATGAACAGGAACACCTTAGAGAAGCCTGAAAGGGCTTATATGAATTGATAATGAGGGAAATTAGCAGAACCAAGAGAACATTATACACAGTAACAGCCACAGTGTGCAAGAATTTTTTCTGATAGACTTAGCCCTTCATGACAAGGCAAGTACCTGAAACATTTCCAAAGTACTCTTAAAATAAAATGCCACCCATGTTCATGGAAAGAACTATGGAGTTGAGATGCAGAACGAAGCAGAACATATTCTCTTGTGTTATGTTATGTTTTGTTTTGTTTCTCATGGTTTCCCCCATTCATTTTAATTTTTCTATGCAACATGACTAATGGGAAAATGTGCTTAATAAGAATGTATGTATAGAACCATATAAGATTACATGCCATCTTGGGGAGAGAGAGAGGTGGGAGAGAGAAAAAATCTTTGACTTATGGAAGTGATTTTAGAAAACTGAAAACAAGCAGATTAATGACAGCAAGAATGAAGAAATGGAAGTGAACATAAAATGCCTCATTGGAAAAAACAAATGACCTGGAAAACAGATCAAGGAGACAATATCAGAATCATTACACTACCTAAATACCATAATGAATAGGAGTTGCTAGATGGCATCATTCAAGAAATTATCAAGGAAAATTGACCCGATGTCCTGTAAACAGAGGGCAAAGCAGACATTGAAAGAATCTACTGATCACCTCAAGAAAGAGATCCCAAAAGAAAAATCTCAGGCAACATTGTAGTCAAATTTCTTCATAATCGGATCAAAGAAAAATAATATAGAAGTGTCCATAAAGAAACAATTCAATTATTGGAGAGTCACAATCAGGGTAACATGGAATTTAACAGTTGCAACATTAAAAGATTGTTGGTCACGGAACATGATATTCTGAAAGGTAAAGGGGCAAGGACTACAAACAAGAATCATTTAACCCGCAAAATTACACATAATACATCAAGGGTAAAAGTGACCATTCAATCAAATAGGCAAGTTTTACACATTCATAAGAAGACCAGAACTAAATAAAAAATTTCACCTCCAATATTAAGATCCAAGACAAGCATAAACAGATAAAAAAGGAAAAGAAATATAAGTTTTATAATGGAGCTGAATTATTTATATTCATACATGAGAGGATGACACATGTAACTTCTTTTTGTTTCTTTGCTTGTTTTAATGAGGAAGTTGATATGACACATCTTTGTTATTAATTACTTATTTTTAGTTTTAAACTTTCACTTCCATAAGATTTTAAATTCCAAAGGGTTTCCTTATTCCTCCTTCTCCCCAACCCACAATTGCACAAAATCTGTATGTTCATATTAAAATATATTTTCATATTAGTCATGTTGTAAAGAAGAATCAGAACCAATGTGAGGAACAATGAGAAAGAAACAAAAAAATGAGAGCAAATAGTGTGCTTCAATCTTCATCCAGAATCCATAGCTACCCCCCATCCCCCAGATATGGAGAGAATTTTCCATCATGAGTCTTTTGCAGTTGTGTTAGATCCTTGCATTGCTGAGGAGAGGTAAGTCTAACAAAGTTACTCATCATACAATATTGCTGTTATGGTATATAATGTTCTCCCACATCTGCTCACTTCACTCAGCATCAGTTCATTTAAGTCTTTCCAAATTAAAACATATCTGAGGTATTACCTCATACTTGTTAGATTGACTAATAGAACAGAAAAGGTAAATGAAAAATGTTTGAGGGAATGTGGGAAAAGTGACACAATGCATTGCTGGTTGATTTGTAAACTGATTCAAACATGCTATAGAGCAAATTAGAACTATGCCCAGAAGGTTACAAAACCATGTGTTTTGGTCCTTGTCCCCATGGAAATATTCTATGGTCTTTTCTTTTATGCTTTGCTTCTTATTCATGGTAATCACCATTTTTGTGGCTTTTATAGTAGATCTCTGCATCTGGTTCACAGGGGCCTCTGTCCCACAGTTCTTGTGCTAAAACTTGAGACTTTGTGTATTGTGGCCTCTGGTTCTTTCAGCTAGAAGCTATAATGTTCCAGCTTACCTGGTGCTAAGCTGGCAGGTGTTGGAAAGCAGAGGCTGGGTGAGGTCATTTTCTGTTTCCCTGCAGTTACTCTGGAGCTAGTTTGTAAAGTGTTTGGGGAGGGACTGTCTGGCCACAGGAAATCTCCTCTGCTGAGATAGAGCATAGGCAAGCTCAGGGGTTTGTGATCCTGTCTGTCCTAGTGTCTTCCCTATTCCTCTGGGTCTACTGAGGCTTACCTAGGATCCTAGAGTTGGGGGTTTCTGGCTTCACCACCCTTGAGCTCAGTGTCTTCTCTCGGTTTACTGAGGTGGGGTTGTCTGGGAAAGCTCTGATTCTGTACTAGTCCCTTTCAGTCACACCAAAGGAACCCTCCTTATCAATCTTCCTAGCTTCACAGGCTAAGATACTGTTTACCTGCTCCCTCTCTTCCAGGATTTTCCCAGGGAGATATTCTCTGGTCTGGTCAAGGTCAAGAAGGAGAAGGAGATAGCAATTATCAATCACTGCACTGTCCTGGCTTCTGGAACCAGAAATCCCTGAACTTTACTTTCATCAGGATTGGCTCAAAGATGAGATAACATACACAGTCAGTTAAATATAAAAATCTGTCTTACACAACAGGAAAATAGGTGGGGAGCAAATCAAGTAAAAGGGGGCTGACTGATAGAAGACAGACAATAAGAGGTGATAGTCAGAGGCAAAACACTGTCAAGGAAGGAAAGGGTGAAATGAGAGAGAGGACAAACAGGAGTAATTGTAAGTCAGTAGAAACAGAGTTAGTTATCTTAACTATGAGTGTGAATGGCATGAACTCTCCAATAATATGGAAGTGGACAGCAGAGTAGATCAAAATCAGAATCCCACAATAAATTTTCTATTAGAGCCATACTTGAAGAAGAAAGACACAGAATATAAAGGTAAGGGAATGAAGCAGTATCTTTCATGCTTCAGTTGAAATAGAATAAAAATAAGGAGTAGCAATCATGACATCAGGGAAAGCAACAGCAAAAAATAAACCTAAGAGATAAGGAGGGAAAATACACCTTGCTAAAAGGTACCATGGAAAATGAATTAATATCAATACTAAACATACACACATATAGAATTCAAATTCTTAAAGAAATTAAGTGAGTTACAATTTTGGAATTAAACAAAATAATAAATACGTCAACGTTACTATATCAAATTAAAAATTTTTTGCACAAAATTAATGCAAACAGGTTTAGAAGAAAAGCAAAAAGGTGGGCAATAATTTTTACAGTAACCATCTCTGATAAAGGCCTCAATTCTCAACATAGCGAGCTAAGTCAAATTTATAAGAGTGCAAGCCATTCCCAAAGTGATCGATGGTCAAAGGATATGCAGTGTATCCAGATGAAAAAAATGAAAGCCATCTATAGGCATGTGAGGAAGTGCTCTAAATCACTACTGATTAGAGCAATGCCAATTAAAACAACTCTGAGCTACCACTTCACACATATCAGATTGTCTAATATGACAAAAAAGTAAAATTATAAGTGTTGCAGAGAATGTGGAAAAAATTGGGACAGCAATGCACTGTTGGTAGAGTTGTGAACTTATTCAACTATTCTGGCAAGTAATTGGAACAATGTCCAAAGGGCTATAAAACTGTGCATTCCTCTCTGTATTCTAAAGAGGTCATTAAAAAAGGGAAAAGGACATACATAAGCAAAAGAATTTATAGCAATCTTTTTCATGGTGGCAAAATGCTGGAAGTTGAGGGGATCTTCATCAGTTGGGGAATGACTGAACAAGCTATGGTAAACGAGTGTTATGGCATACTATTGTGCAATGAAAAATGATAAAGAGGCATATTTCAGAAGAAAAAACTTGAAAGACTTGTATGTACTGATGCAAAGTTAAATGAGCACAATCAGGAAAACACTGTACACAGTATCAGCAACATCTTATGATGATCAGCTATGAAAGACTTAACTCTTCTCAGCAATACAATGATCCTTAAGACAAGTACAAGGGACTCACAAAGGAAAATTCTGTCTACATCCAGATAAAGAAATGCTGGATTCTGAATGCAAGTTAAAGCATGCTTTCTTTGCTTACTTTATTCTTTCTTTGTTTTATTCTTTTCAATCTACTTTCACAACTTTGACTAATATGGAAATATATTTTCTGTGATAGAACATGTAGAACCAATATCACATTGTCTATCATTTTAAGAAAAGAGAAGGCTAGGGGAGGGCTAAAGCAAGAATAATTTGGAATTCAAAATCTTGTAAAAATAAATGTTAAAAATTACCTTCTGATGTTATTGGGGAAAAATAAAATACTATTTGCAAGAAGATTTGTCATTTTTGAAAATATGCATCTTTTGACCTTGTGTATATTTATATGTGTCAATATATGTCTCATCATACTTTTATGCAAACCAAGAGCAAAATAAATCTAAAAAAATAAATTGAACTTATTGAGCTCTAAAATTTATCAAAAATAATATCTCATTGTAGGAAATTGTACATAACATTTATTTTGAAAAAGAAAAAAATAATTAAATTGCATGTTTTTCAAATTTTAAATAAATTTCATGCTTGGAATATCAAATGATATGAGGTGGAATATCTCATAGAAGGAGAATTATTGTAACATAGCAGTATCAGTTAGAAAACTAACATAATGCTATCTTGCTTCCAGGTCTATCAATCAGAAATAATTTTTTTAAGAAGCATTCAACAACTCATAAATGGTGCCATAATATTGAATTTCTTCATTAAGTCTGGATATTAATAATAATCTTTAATCTTCCCTAGACAACTTCATAAGATATTACATGTATTTTCTGGCTTAACAAAAATTGTTTGAAATTCCCAAGAAGGGGATAAAGTTGATATTTATATACATCTATTAAACTGAAGGTCATAGACTTCCACTCTGCAGCCAGTCTAGTGATTCATTAGAAACAAACTGCCAGCCCCTGGAAAGTATCATGACTTTGGATCTGTTAGCAGCTTATTAGGAAAAGGAGCTTTACATACTCCCATCTACAGTATTTTCTCCTTCACCTCTCAATCGTCAGCCCATTTGGCTTGACATAGTTTGTTGTTTTCATGCAGTTGACTGTCACTTTGCTAGAATAATAGCAATGTCTCACATCTAAATACAGCCTTAAGTGGAGATGGACATATAAGGGACTTCTTCCTATGGACAGTTGGACAGTGAAAGCTATAGATTTGTTAAATCTGATGCTGGTGAAAAAGCCATAGAGGAAACTAGAATTAATGAGTGCCATGATACATTAGCATTAATGGGGCTCCCAATGTGTCTAGTTTAGAACTTGGGTTTCTGTTGGAACTTTGTAGTTCAGATGGACCAACAAAGGAAATAAACACTCTTCAGGCAGAAAGAGGATTTTTAACCCACATTCAGAAAATATCACATTTTTTTTTCCTACACTCTAAACTTCATCTCTTCTCTCTAGTCACCTTAGCAAGTTAGGCCCAGATGCCAGTATCCCACCTGGTTAACCAGAAGGTGAAGATTAGCAGGTTTATGTAGAGAACCTTGAGGGGTTTGAAACAGCCCCTTATCAAGAATTCCTCTCCTCCAAGGGAGAATGATAGCTGACTTGAGAAGTTAAGTGAAATATTCTTCTCAGTGCACGTCCTTAAATTCGGATGTTGAAGTTCCAGGAATCAGGCCCCTGCTATACAGGATAATATTCTGAGAAAAGAGGCCCAGAGGCCTCCCTTGCTACTTACCACGATCTGTTCTGTTCTTATGCCTCAATTGCTACTCCTATGGTTTTTTTACTATATAAGCACCCCGACTCCCTGATTTGTTGGTTCAGTATGTCAAGAATAAACTCAACTTGCTCAGACTGCTGTGTCCTGCCTGTCTTTTCATCGTCGCTCTGTGAACCCCATAACTGCCCTGGACCTGCCTGACTGCACTGACCACAGCAGGTTTACTTGTCCGCAAATCATATAGGTAGATTGTCTACACCTCCCTTAATTCCTGCTAGAGGCTATAAAGTGTTTTTAAAGGAACATTTACTAAGAAACTAAGGTAAAAATACGAAACAGTTTTTTTAAAGGAACTTTGTAAACTCTTATTTCCAGATGATCTAGATACTAAGTATAGGTAATCTAAATTTGAACAACAGGTAACTTTAAATTGTCAGTATACAATCATCTGTTTCTTCAGTCTATCCCAGAAAGAGCTTCTTATAGCTATTAGAAATAGTTTGAATTTATACTGATGAAGTTCACTGACATACCTCATAAGATTTGGATCTGAATGGTATCTTACAGAAAAATCTAATCCTCATTTTGAAAGATCCATGGATTTCTATGAAATAATATACATAATATGGGGAAAATTAGTTGAACAAAAATGGAGAAAAATTCAATCACATAATCATCCATAAGATTTTCTCAGATGAGCTGTAAGACTGAAATGCAACTATGAACTAATTCTATAGAAAATTATATGCTGCTGTTGTTGTTGTTCAGTTGTTTTTCAGCCATTTCTGACCCTTTCTGACTCTATTTGGGGTTTTATTAGCAAAGATAATAGAGTGGTTTACCAAAACTTTCTCCAGTTCATTTTACAGATGAGGAAACTGAGGCAAACAGGGTTAAGTGACTTACCAAAGGTCACACAGCCAGTAAGTATCAGAGGCCAAATTTGAACTCAGGAAGATGACTTTTCCTGACTACAGGTCCATCAAACTCTATTATGTACTTTATACATAAAAGGCATGGACTTCCATAACGGTTAGTCTTGGAAATGTCTCATCAATTTTTTCTGTTAGTGACCCCTATTTAAGTGTCCTCTGGGGAGATCATAATTTGATTTAATTGTTCTTCATCTCAGCATGTTAATCCTCTTGCCAGTACCAAGCTAGCAAGACATGGATTATAAAGTAAATTTCAGATATACACCAATGAATATTTTTTAAAATAATGAAAATTAAAACCTCATACCTAGGCTCATAGATGCTCAAATATATTTTTTCCTTCAGGGAATACCACATTCTTAGAAATGTATAAGATTATGTGAACTTTTAATATTATGGATGCTTTGCTAGCCTCCCTCCCTCTCCATTATCTCTGAAAGAGAAGGATGTCTGAGTTGCTAGAGAATGAAGCAACACATCCCACCAATGAAATCTCTCTGTCAGGATAGACTAAGAAATCAACATGTGAGTTAAAATAGAAGGAAAAGATACAAGGTCCTAGGAGAGAGCATGGGGAGGGGGAGTAAGAATCATACATGAATAACAGGTATGACATGAATGAATTACAACCAAAGGGTACTGAGATATAGCAATCAGACAGAAGAAAAACTGAGAAATCCACAAAAATCCAAAGAAGTGAAATGTTACAGAAGAAGAACTTGATCAAGCCAGATAAAGTCTGCAGAGAGGTCAAGAAGAATGAAGGCTGAGAACAAAACTTTCTTCTATCAGTGAAGATATCATTAGTAACTTTGGTGTGAACAATTTCACTTGTGGTTGGAAACCAGATTGCAAAAGGTGTAAAAGAAAATGGGAAGAGCGAAAGTGAAAACATCTATTCTTTAAAGTCTCAGTTCAAATCCTGCCTTTGGCAGGAGACTTCTTATCTTCACACTTGTTACTAGCTTCTGTTCTGAGAGCACCTCCAATAACATGTGTTCATGCATGTACATGCAGATATATCTGAGTGTGCATGTATGCAAATATGCACATTATCATATACATGTTTTTGTTCAGGGATGCCTGCCTCTTTATGACCCCATTTGGGGTTTGCATGGCAAAGATTCTGGAGTGCTTTCCCATTTTCTTCTCCAGATCATTTTTGGCATGAAAAAAATGAGGTAAACAGGGCTAAGTGACTTGGCCAGAGTCATGCAGCTAGTACATATCTGAGACCAGGTTTGAACTCCGAAAAATGCATCTTCCTGATTCCAAATTCAATGTGCTATCCACTATACCAACTAGCTGTCCCATACATGCATACATATAAATGGCTGCTTTCCTTCATTCTCAAAGAGGACCAAAATGACATCACCATGATAAAGTCAAGTTTCAATGTTTCCAACTGTGGTTGATCAGACCAATAAAAGCTCAGAATGCTCTACCACAGATTGGGCACAGATTGTCTATGTGAACATTTGGAGTGGATATTCTAAATTTGTGTATCCCATGTTTCCCTTGTGCTGTCTCAATTTTGCTTTGCTCATAGAGCACAGCATGTTTTCTGATGTAGGCATGCCATGCTGAGCAGTCCTGTGCCAGCGTCTTCCATGTCGCACAATCAAAACCAAAGTTCTTGAGAGAAACCTTGAGAGTGTCCTTGTATTGCTTCTTGTGACCACCTTGTGATCGCCTGCCTCATGCAATTTCTCCATAAAATAGTCTTTTCGGCAAACTAACATTTGCTTTCAAACAATGTGGCCAGTCCATTGGATTGAGCTCTCGGATGCATAGTTTGAATGCTTGACAATTTAGTTAGAATAACAACCTCAGTGTCAGGTATCTTGCCAGATACCCTCAGATGTGTGGTATCTGCCAGGTGATCTTCAGACTCTTCCTAAGACAGTTCAAATGCAAGTGATTCAGTTTTCTGGCATGGCGCTGGTAGACTGTCCATGATTCACAGGCATATGGATATGCATATAAATATAGATGCAAAAATACATATAAGTAGAGATATATAGATACATAAAAATAGGTCTTTCATGCACGTATTTATTGTTTTGACCCCAACTAAAATTTAAGCTTCTCAAGAGCAAAGAGCATTGTTTTTTTTTCTTTTCTTTAAGTCTTCAGCACATAAAGTATTCATTACTTATTACTGACTTCCTAGTATCATGACATAATACATGTCTTTTGATTGATAGACACAGTTTTTCGGACATTTACTGTCACTATAGATTGAGACACCCCTCTCCTCCAAAAGGGACAGTGTATAGAGTCATTAGAGTATTTTGAATACTCCCTCAAAAACTTACTATGGGATCCTGGGCAAAAAGATAGAATTAAACTTAATCTCTTATGCCTTTCAGTTCTTAAAATATTATCCTGTACCAAAGTACTCTGGGTTCAAGTAAGCCTCATTATTTCCAGGGCTAGTCTTCTATATTTAGAGGATGAACCAGGGTATTTTCTCCCAACAAAGTTGTATGGCTAGAGGGTCAAAGAACCCTTGTTCCTTTTTCTATCCTGAACTGAAGAAGTATTGTAGAAAGTACTTTGTTTTGTTAAGGAGACCTTCAGAGAAAGTTCTTGAAAGTTGATAACAAGTTACCTTTTCTTGAATTTGTATGGCCCATGCATTTCAGAGAATCAGTGATGGGCAAGAATCAGGCTCATTCCTGTATATAATTGTCGCTTTCTGCAACTCTATCTTCTACTCTCTCCAGAAACTCCTTCAAAACCCAAATTTGCTTTAGGAATTCCTATTGTCTGGCTCAAATTTTCTTCACTACACCTGGTTTCTTCTGAGTATTTCATTCCCTGGAGGAACCACATGGTTATATTGGCTTTGATTAGGGTAACAATTTACTCCTCTTCCCTCTGTTTAACCTTCAGGTTCTGAATCATTTTCAATTTATTCATTTGTTCCACTTTTTTCTCTTTTTCTCTAATAGTATAATAATCAAATATCTGTACAAAAACATTAGATTTTGTTTTGAACAACAACAACAAAAAAGCAATAATTCAGCCACAAGACAATTTTAAGTGATATTCAGAATGATTTTCTAAATGTAGAACTGTAAGGTAGTATGTGAGTAGTACTCTGTCAAACAATCCTGAGGAAAAAAATATATATTCATTGTGCTAAATAAAATACTGAAATTGGGCCAAATTGCTGAAAGGAAACTTTAAATTAAATGGAGACCCATAGCTTATCTGAACAAATTCCAATTTAATGCTATTTTAACAGATATTTATTTTAGTCTATGATGTCTTTATAACCTTTCTTAATTGATTCATTCATTCATTCAAAAAGTGCTAATTTAGCACTAAAAAACCCTACAATTATCTGTGTTCACAAAATCCCCCCCTTAGAATAAAAACTCCTTGAAGACAAGAACTACTTCATTATAATGTGTTTATTTCACAATTCCTTCAATATAATAGCTGTTCAACAGATATTTTTGTATTGAATTAAGCATTCATATATATATGTATATACACATATACATATATATACACACACATACACACATGCATGTGTGTCTGTAATTCCAATTTCCTCTGTTTTCTTCTGTTATGTGTGTGGAATTCAATAGTATTTCATATTTATTTCTCCCTTCCCCCTTCTCAAAATAAGAAATATGATATAGGTTCTATAATGCTATCAGAGAAAGCACATTTTCATAGTAATCAAAGTTATGAAAGAGGAGTTAGATGAAAAGGAAAAACAACGCAAAAAAAGAATGAAGTGAAAAAATATGTTTCAATCTGCACTCAGAGTCTACCATTTCTTTATGTGATGTGGTAAAATTTTCCTTTGTGAGTCCTTTGTACTTGTCTTCAGGATCATTGTGTTGCTGTGAAGAGTGGAGTCATTTGCAGTTGATCATTACAGGTTGTTGATACTGTGTACAATGTTTTCCTGGTTGTACTCATTTCATTTTACATAATTTCATACAAATCTTTCCAGGTTTTTCTAAAATCTGCCTTTTCATCATTTCTTATTGCACAATAGTATGCTATTACATTCATATACCACAGGTTGTTCAGTCATTCCCCAGTTGATTGGCATCCTACTAGTTTCCAACATTTTGCCTCCATAAGAAGGGGTGCTCTAAAATTTTTGACATGTATAGGTTCTTTTCCTTTTTTTATTATTTCTTTGGGGTAAAGAAATAATAGTGGTATTGCTGGATCAAAGAGAATGCACAGTTTTATAACCCTTTGAGCATAGTTCTAAATTACTTGCCAGAATAGTTAAATAATTTCATAACTCTAACAACAATGCATTAGTGTCCCAATTTTCCTACACTATCTGCAACATTTTTCATTTTCCGTTTTTTGTTATATAAGGCAAGCTGATAAGTGTGGTGTAGTATCTCAGAGTTGTTTTAACTTGCACTATTCTAATTGGAAAGGATTTAGAGCACTTCATATGCTTATTAAAAGATTTGATATTTTTCATCTGAAAACTGGCTGTTCATGTTCTCTGACCATTTGTCAGTAGGGAAATGTCTTATGTTCTTATGAATTTGACTTAGTTGTCTGTATTGTGAAATGAGCACTTTATCAGAAGTACTTGCTGTAAAAATTGTTTCCTGGCCTTCTGTGTTCCTTCTAATCTTGGTTACTTGTTATTATTTGTGCAAAAGATTTTTTTAATATAATCTAAATTATCTATTTTACAATGTATAATGCTCTCTATTTCTTGTTTGATGATGATTTCTTACCTTCCCAATAGATCTGAGAGGTAAATTATTCCCTGTTTTTTCTAATTTGTTTATTGGGTCCTTCTTTATGTTTAAATTAAGCCCCCATTTTTATCTTATTTTGTAATATGGTGTGAGATGTTGGTCTATACCTCATTTGTGTCCTACTGTTTTCCAGTTTTTCCAGCAGTTTTTGTCAAAGAGTGAGTTTTTATCCCAAGGGCTAAAATCTTTGGGTTTATTGAATACTAGGTTTCTTTGGTCATTGACTACTGTGTCTTGTGCACATAATTAACTCCACTGATCCACCACACTATTTCTTAGCACGTATAAGATAGTTTTGATGATTACTGCTTTATAATATAGTTAGAGATCTGATATCGCTAGGTCTCCTTCTTTTGTATTTTTTCATTAATTTTCTTGGTATTCTAAACCTTTGTTCTTCTAGATGAAGTTTGTTGCTATTTTTTCTAGCTCTATCAAAAAATTGTTTGTATGGCACTGAATAAATAAATTAGCTATTTTTATTATTCTCTTTCAATCTAACAGTGACCAACTGATATTTTTGCAATTATTTAGATCTGACTTTCTTTGTGTGAAATGCATTATGATTTCCTTCTTAACTGGTAGACTCCCAATATAATACATTATATGCCCTTATTTTAATGTAATTTCTCTTTCTTTCTCTCACAATGGGGCTTTGTTTGTCATATAAAGAGATGCTAATCATTTATGGGAGTTGATCTTATGTTCTGTCACTTTGCTAAAGATGCTAGTTATTTTAAGTAGTTTTCTTATTTCATCCCCTAGGGTTGTCTAAGTATATTATAATAACATCTACAAATAGTAATAGTTTTCTCATTGCCTCTTCTAATACCTTCAATTTCTTTTTCTTCTCTTCTTGCCAGAACTTATATTTCTAGTACTATATCACATAATAGTCATAATAATGGGCATCTTTGCTACACCCCTGATCTTGTTGGGAAGTCTTCTAGCTTTTCTCCAGTATATACAAGTCTGGCTGATGGTTGTAGATCAGTACAGCTTATCATTTTAAGGAATGTTTCTTTATTCCTATGCCCTTTATTGTTCTTAGTAGAAATTGTTGCTGTATTTTGTCAAAAGGGTTTTTTTTGCTTCTAATGAGACCCTCATGATTCCTACCAGGTTTGTTACTGATGTGGTCAATTTGATAGTTTTCTTAATATTGAGCTGGCCCTGCATGCCTGTTACAAATCCCACCTGGTCATAATATATATTCCTGTGATGTATTGCTGTAACTTCCTCTTATTAATCATTTTACTTCAATGTTCATTAAATAAATTGGTCTATAATTTTCTTTTTCTGTTTTTAACTCTTCCTAGTTTTGTTATCAGCACTGTATTTGTATTATAAAATGACTTTTGTAGGACTTCTTTGCCTTTTTTTCCCCAAACAGTTTATATGGTATTGGAATTCATTGTTCCTTAAATGTTTGGCTGAAGGCACTTGTAAACCTCCCTGGCTTTGGGAATTCATTTTTAGGGAGTTAATTAATGGTATCTTCCATTTTTTTCTAAGGTAGGCTTATTTAGGCATACTATTTCTTTTTTTATTAAATTATTTTATTTATTTTCAGTGTTCCACAATCGCTACATTTTTTCCCCTCCCTCCTCACTCCCTCCCTGAGACAGTGTACAATCTTATATAGGTTCTACATATACATTCCTATCAAATACATTTTCACCTTAGTCATGTTGCATAGAAGAATTAAAATGAGTGGGAATAATCATAAAACAAAACAAAAGATAATCCAAATGAAAATGGTCTGCTTCATTCTGCGATCCAATTCCATAGTTGTTTCTCTGGATGTGGAAACATTTTGCCTCAAGAGTATAATGGGAATTTTTTAAGTCCTTGTACTGTAATGAAGTACTAAGTCTACCAGAAAAATTCCTCACACACTGTGGTTATTGCTGTGTACAGAGTTCTCCTGGTTCTGCTCCTTTCACTCAGCATTGGTTCATATAAGTCCTTCTGGGCCTCTCTGAAATTTTGCTGCTCATCATTTCTTATAGCACAATAGTATTCCATTGCATTCATATGCCCCAATTTGTTCAGCCATTCCCCAATTGATGAGCAACCCCTTGATTCCCAGTTTTTGGTCACTACAAAGAGAGCTGCTATAAATATTTTTGTACATGTGGGGCCCTTTCCCATTTTTATGATATCTTTGAGATACAGTTCCAGGAGCAGTATGAAGGCATACTATTTCTTGATCCTTTAAATACTATCATTTATATTTTCACCAATAATCATTTTGTTCAGATTGTCAGAATTACTGGCATACCATTAAGCAAAATATTTCCTAGTGATTACTTAAATTTCTTCTTCAGTAAGGATAATTTCACCCTATTCATTTTTGATACTGGTAATTTGGTTTTCTTCTTTCTTATTTGAATCAAATCAAGGAATAATTTGTAGTTTTGTTTTGCTTTTTACTTTTAATCTTATTAATCTCATCTTTGATTTTCAGGATTTCCAATTTGTTATTCAATTGGGAATTTCTAATTTATTTCTTTTAGTGTTTTGTTTTGTTTTGTTTTAGTTTCATTTATTTGCTCATTTTTCTATTAGCTGATGTATGAATTTAGAGAGATACATTTTCACTTAAGTACTGCTTTGGCTGAATCTCATAAATTTTATTATCATAGTTTTTCCATTGTTGTCATTATCTTTTTTGAAATTTCTTATTATTTCTGTGATTTTCTCTTGGACTGACATTTAGTTTCCACCTTTTTTTTGCATTTAGTATTGTATTTTCTCCTAGTTGTATGTAATACATTTTTAAACATTTGTTTTGGAAACTTTGAATTTAAAATTCACTCCCTCCTTCCATGCCCACCACCACTCATCAGGAAGTCAAGAAATTTGTTATAGGTTATACATGTGCATTCATGCAAAACATTTCTGTAATAGTCATGTTGTGAAAGAAGACATAGGCAAAAAAAATTAACTTATAATTATGCTTGAATGTATATTCAGATATCATCAGTTCTTTCTCTGGGTAATGGATCACATTTTTCATCATAACTCCTTCAGAGTTGTCTTGGATCATTGTACTGCTGAGAAGAGCTAAGTCATGCATGGCTGACCATCAAATGACATTGCTATTACATTCTACACAGTACATTTCAGTTTACATCAGCTCATTTAAGTCTTTCTAGATTTTCCTGAGGACATCCTGCTTCATCATTTCATTTTGGGGAGTTATTTTTTTAATTTTACTTAACGTTTTATTTTTTACCAGTAACAGGTAAAAACAGTTTTTAACATTCATTTTTTTTTAAATTTATGTATTTATTGTTACTTTTCAACATTCATGTCCACAAGATTTTGAGTTCTGAATTTTCTCCCCATCTTTCCCTTCCACCCATCCTAAGACACCATGCATTCTTATTACCCCTTCCCCCAATTTATTTTTTTTTTATCACACCCCTCCCATCCCTTATCCCCATCTCCTCTATTTGCTGGTAGGGCAAAATAGACTTCTATACCATATCACCTGTATTTCTTATTTCCAAGCCGCATATAAAATCAATGTTTAACATTCATTTTTAAATTTTGGGTTCCAACTTCTCTCCCTTCTTCCCACCCCACACATTCCCACTAAGAAGACAAGCAATTCAATTTAGGTTATAGATGTGTAGGTATGTAAAAGACTTCCATAATAGTCATGTAGTGAAAGACTAAATATATTTCCCTCCATCCTATCCTACCCCCATTTATTCTATCCTCTCTTTTGCCCTTGTCCCTCCTCAAAAGTGTTTACTTCTTAATACCTCCCTCCCATTTGCCTTCCCTTCTATCATCCCCCTAAACCCCACTTATCCCCTTCTCCTCTACTTTAATGTAGTATAAGATAGATTTCCACACCAAACTGAGTAAATGTTATTTCCTCCTTGAGTACAATGTGATGAGAATAAGCTCCACTTTTCCCCTCTGTTCTTCCCTCCTTTTCCTTTCCATTGAAAAATCTTTTTCTTGCCTCTTTAAAGAGAGATAATTTGCCCCATTCCCTTTCTCCCTTTCTTCTCCCAATATATTGCTCTCTCACCCCTAATTTTATTTTTTTAGATATCATCCCTTCCTGTTCAGCTCATCCTGTGCCCTCTCTCTATAAGTATATAATCCTCCAACTACCCAAATACTTAGAAAATCTCAAGAGTTAAAAATATTGTCTTTTCATGTAGGAATGTAAACAGTTCAATTTTAGTAAGTCCCTTATGATTTCTCTCCCTTGTTTTCCTTTTCATGTTTCTCTTGATTCTTGAGTTTGAAAGTCAAATTCTCTATTCAGCTCTCATCTTTCAATTAAGAATGCTTAAAATTTATCTATTTCATTGAATGATCATTTTTCACCCTGAAGGATTAGACACAGTTTTGCTAGGTAGATGATTCTTGGTTTTAATCCCAGTTCTTTGACTTCTGGAATATCATATTCCAAGTCCTTTTATCTCTTAATGTAGAAGCTGCTAGATCTTGTATTATCCTGATTGTGTTTTCATAATACTTGAATTGATCCTTTCTGGCAGCTTGTAATATTTTATCCTTGACCTGGGAGCTATGAAATTTGGCTACAATATTCCTAGGAGTTTTCCTTTTAGGATCTCTTTCAGGAGGTGATCAGTGGATTCTTTCAATATCCTGGAAGGCCGATCAGAAGGATCTATCACACTACTCTCTGAGCAATATGGTCCAGTGTGGGCCACACATCACACACAGGACTGGATCAGACTTCAGGGCACTGAATCATGGGAAACTGCTGCAGTTTCCAGAATTCTCCACCCACAAACACTGAAGATAGCTTTAAAGATCAGTGAGAAAACACTTTCACCTGCTTGAGAGGGGAACTTGGTCCAGCCACTGCCGCATCAACACCTGCTTCTAGAGCTCTCAGCCTACAGATGGTGAAGAATCAAGTGACTGATCTGGGTCTCTGTCCCGAGTGGTGGTCCTGGGTTGACCAGGAATACTGATTTGGCAGAGCTGATGGCAGTTTGGAGAGGGACTCAGACTTCCAGTTCCAGGACAAAAAAGAGGGTTTGTGATTGTTCACAGATCAGAGTTCAGGGTAGGAGAGGAGAATACTCCTTTCCTGGAGGAACCGAGAAGTTACAGGTCCCTAGTGATATCTTGGAGAACAGCTACACAAAACTTCTGAAGCCTGGGGTAGTACTTGACAAAGGGCTCAAAAGTCAAGTAATTGGTTTGGAAAATGCCCCAAAAGGGGAAAAATATAAGACTATAGAAGGATACTTTCTTGGTAAAAAGGGATTTTCTTCCATCCTTTCAGATGAGGAAGATGAAAGCATACAATCAGAGGAAGACAAAAACATACAACTGGAGGAAGATAGCAAGATCAAAGCTGCTACTTCAAAAGCCTCTGCAAAACCAATATGGAATAGTCTCAGATTAGGGAAGAACTCAAAAAGGATTTTGAAAATCAAGTAACAGAAGTGGAAGAAAAATTGAGAAGACAAATGAGAGTGATGCAAGAAAACCACAAAAAAATGAGTCAAAAGTTTGCTAAAGGAGAGCCTAAAAATTCTGAAGAAAATAACACCTTTAAAAATAGACTAATTCAAATGGCAAAAGAGTTCCAAAAAGGCAATGGGGAGAAGAATGCCTTAATAAGAATTGTTCAAATGGAAAAGCAGGTACAAAACCTCAGTGAAGAAAATGTTTCATTGAAAATTAGAATGGAATAGATCAAAGTTAATGAATTTGTTAGAATTCAAGAAATTATAAAACAAAACCAAAAGAGTGAAAAAATAGAAGACAATGTGAAATATCTCATCAGAAAAAAGCAAACTGAGGGGGCAGAGTCAAGATGGCAGAGTAGAAAGATGCACACTCTCTAGTTCTTTCCACACAGTGCATAAAATACCTGTGAAAAATTACTCTAAACAAATTCCAGAGTGACAGAAGCCAACAAACAACAGAGTAAGATTTCCATCCCAAGGTAGGCTGGAAGGTAGACAAGAAGGATCAATTGCACAGAGAACAGAGAAGAAGATAGCCCACAGAGACCAGCTCTGTCTTGGCCAAGCAGTGCAGCATTGACAGGATGGGAACAGGCCCCTGGGGCAGAATCCTCAACAACAGTGGCAGTTTTCAGATTCCTCTACCCACAAATGCCAAAGACACTTCAAAGGTCAGTGAAAAAACTTTTTCTCCTGGGCAAGAAGGGAGCAGGGTCCTCCCCTAGTCCCAGCCCTAGGCATCTATATTTGCAGCAGTGGCAGTAGCAGCAAAAGGATCAACATCCATTTTTGGAGCCCTCAGCCTAAAGCTGCTGAGAGAATTGAGCTGCTGACCTGGGTCTCAGTCCTGAGTGGCATTCCAGGGATGGGAAAGATAGCAGGCTGCCATAATGGAGCTGGTGCAGGCTCTGGAAAGGGAATTCTACTTGTACATCCTAAGCAGGAAATCTTTCATAACTTCCAGACCAGAGCAGCCCAGGAGAGAAGTAAACTCCTCTTCCCTGACTGAGCCACCTTGGAGGGCACGGAAACTTGCAGATCTCCATAGTATACCCCTACTCTTGACAAAGGACTCAAAAGTCAAGTAACTGATTGGGAAAATGCCCAAGAATGGGAAAAAAATTAAGACTATAGAAGGTTACTTTCTTGTTGAAGAGATATTTTCTTCAATCCTTTCAGATGAGGAAGAAAAATATTTTACCAAGGCCTCCAAAATAAATATACAATGGTCTCAGGTCATGGAAAAGCTTACAAAGGATTTTGAAAATCAAGTAAGAGAGGTGAAGGAAAAATTGGGATGAGAATTGAGAGCAATGCAAGAAAATCATGAAAAGGGAGTCAACAGCTTGCTAAAGGAGATCCCAAAAAATGCTGAAGAAAATAACACCTTTAAAAATAGGCCTACTCAATTGACAAAAATATTCAAAAAGCCAATGGGGAGAAGAATGCTTCAAAAAGCAGAATTAGCCAAATGGAAAAGGAGGTTCAAAAGCTCGCTGAAGAAAATAGTTCTTTCAAAATGAGAATGGAGCACATGAAAGCTAATGACTATATGAGAAACCAAGATATTACAAAACAAAACCAAATGAATGAAAACATGGAAGATAATGTGAAATACCTCCTTGGAAAAAGAAACTGACCTGCAAAAGAGATCCAAGAGAGAGAATTTAAAAATTATGGAACTACCTGAAAGCCATGATCAAAAAATAGAGTCTAGACATCATCCTTCATGAAATTATCAAGAAAAACTTCCCTGATATTCTAGAACCAGAGAACAAAATGAATATTGAAAGAATCAACAGATCACCTCCTGAAAGTGACCCAAAAAGAAAAAAATCCTAGGAATATTGTAGCCAAATTTCAGAGTTCCCAGGTCAAGGAGAAAATATTGCAAGCATCTAGAAAGAAACAATTCAAATATTGTGGAAATATAGTCAGGATAACACAGGATATAGCAGCTTCTACATTAAGGGATCAAAATACTTGGAATATGATATTCCAGAAGTCAAAGCAACTGGGATTAAAACCATGAATCACCTCTCCACATAACTGAGTATAAAATACTTCAGGGTAAAAATGGTAATTCAATGATATAAAGGACTTTCGAGCATTATTGATGAAAAGACCAGAGCTGAAGAGAAAGTTTGACTTTCAAACACAAGAATCAAGAGAAACATGAAAAGGTAAACAAGAAAGAGAAATCATAAAGGGCTTTCTAAAGTTGAATTGTTTACATTCCTACATAGAAAGACAATATTTGTAACTCTTGAGACTTTACTCAGTATTTGGGAAGTTGGAGGGATTATGCACACACACACACATATAGATAGATAGACAGATAGATAGATAGATAGATAGATAGATAGATAGATAGATAGATAGATAGATAGATAGACAGACAGGTGGAGAGCACAGGGTGTATTGAGTAAGAAGAGATGATATCTAAAAAATAAAGTTAAAATGTGAGAGAGGAATATATTGGGAGGAGAAAGGGAAAAATGGAATGGGACAAACTATCTCTCTTAAAAGAGGCAAGAAGTTTTTTCAATGCAGGGGAAAACGGGGGGCCGGGGGAATATGAGATGGAAATAGTGAAGCTTACTCTCTTCACATTTGTATTAAAGAGGAAATAACATATTCACCCAGTTTGGTATGAAAATCTGTTTTACACTACAGGAAAGCAGGGGAAAAGGGGACAAGAGGAGTAAGGAATATGATAGAAGAGAGGGCAAATGGGAGAAGAGAGTAATTAGAAGTAAATACTTATGAAGAGGGACAAGGTCAAAAGAGAGAATAGAATAAATGAGTGGTAGAACAGGATGGAGGGAAACATAGTTAGTCTTATACAGCATGATTATTATGGAAGTCTTTTGCAAATTTACACATATATAGCATATATAGAATTGGTTGCCTTCTCTATGGGGATGGAGGGGGAGGGAGGAAGGGAGAGAGGTTGAAATTCAAAGTATTAGGAAGGAATGTAGAAAATTGTTTTTGCATACAACTGGGAAATGAGAAATACATGTAAAGAGGTATAGAAACCTATCATGCAGTAGAAGAAAGAGACAGGATAGGGATAAGGGAAGAGAGGGGTGTGATAGAAGGGAAGGCATATTGAGGGAAAGAGTAATCAGAATGCAAGGCATTAGGGGGTTGGGGGAGGGGAGAGACTGGGAGAAAATTTGGAACTCAAAATTTTGTGGAAGTGAATGCTGAAAACTAAAAATAAGTAAATAAATATTTTTTTTAAAAAAAATAGAAAAAAAAAAACCAAACAACTGACCTGGAGAATAGATCAAGTAAACATAATTGAAAAATTACTGGTCTACTTGAAATCCATGATCATAAAAAGAACTTAGACATCTTCCAAGAAATTATCAAAAAAGAGTGCCATAATATTGTAGATCCAGAGAGGAAAATAAAAATGGAAACTATCCACTGCTAAATTCCTGAAAGAGACACCAAAAGGAAAACTCTAGGTATATTATGGCCAAAGTTTATAGTTCCCAAGTCAAGAAAAAAATTTTACAAACAGCTAGAAAGAAACAATTTAAGTATTGTGGAAATATGATCAGAATAACATGGGATTTAACAGCCTCTACACATAAGAACTGAAGGACTTGAAATATGATATCATATTATTCCAGGGGTCCAAGGAGTTAGGATTAAAATCAAGAATCACCTACCCAGAAAAACTGAGTATAAAACATCAGGGAAAAAAATAGAATTTCAAGCAGTTAGAGGACTTCCAAACATTCTTGCTGAAAAGAGGGGAACTGAATAGAAAATTTGACTTTCAAATACAAAAACGGAGATAAACATGAAAAGGTAATCAAGAATGAGAAGCCATTAGGAATTCATTGAATGTTGAACTTTTTATATTCTTACATGGATAGATGGTATTTGTAAATCATGAGACCCTTTTCATTATTAGGGTAGTTAGAGGGAATATATACATATACATATACGCACACATACATATACATATAGGTATGTAAGCATATATACACATGTACATACACATATATATCTATATGTACATGTGTGTATGTAGGTGTATGTGGGTATGAATGTGTATAGTATATATGCATGTGTGTGTGTGTATACACACATAGACAGAGGGCACTGGTTTAGCTGAATAAGAAAGGAGAATACCTAAAAAGTAAAATTTGCTGTTGAGTGGAATGTACTAGGAGTAAGAGAAAGGAAGAGGTAGAATGTAGGAAATCATTTCACATAAAGGAAGCAAGAATGACCTTTTACAATGGAAGAGAAGAGGGGAAATTGAAAGGGAATAAGTGAACCTTACTCTAACGGTATTTGGCTTAAGGAAGGAATAACACCGATGGATATGGAAATCTATTTTACCCTGTAGGAAGGCAGGGAGAGGGGAATAGGAGAGGGAAGATAATAGAAGGGAAGCAAATTGGGGAAAGATATAATCAGAAACAAAACCTATTTTGAGAGGAAAAGTCAAGAAAGAGAATGGAGTAAATTGAGGGCAGGATAGGACAGAACAAAATGTGTTTAGTATTTTGCAACATTAACTGCTATGGAAGTGTTTTGCATGGCTACACATGTATGACCTATATCAAATTGTTTGCTTTCTCAAGGAGGGTGCATGGGAAGGGAGAAAGAGAGAGAATAAGGAACTGAAAGCTTTAAAAATGAATGTTAAAAATTGCTTTTGCATGCAACTGGGAAATAAGATGTATAGACAATGGGGTACAGAAATCTATTTTACCTTACAGGAAAGTGGAAGTAAGGAGGATGGAAGAAAGGAGGTGATGGAAGGGAGGACAGACTGGAGGAAGTAGTGATGCAATGCATGCTATCCTGCTGTGGGGATGAAAATCTGGAATTCAAATTCTTGTGAAAGTAAATGTTGAAAACTTAAAAATAAATAAATTATGTATTTAAAAAAAAAAAGAATTCTTGATAGTCCTCTAATTCATTGTACATCCTTTTTTTCCTTGAAGGACTACAGTCAGTTTTACTGGTTAGGTGATTTTTGGTTCTAATCTTTCAAGTCCTTTGCCTATCCAATTACTATATTCAAAATCAACTGATTCTTTAATGTAGAAGCTGCTAAATTTTTTGTTCTCCTGGTTATGACTCCATAATATTTGAACAGTTTTCTTTCTGGCTGCTTGCAATATTTTTTCATTAATCTGGAAACTTTGAAATTTGACAATATTATTCCTAGGAGTTTTCATTTGCGAATTCTTTTGGGTGTATATTGATTAATTTAAATTTGTTTTATCTTCTTGTTCCAGAGCATCAGGGCAATTTGCTTTGAAATTCTTGAATTCATTCTTGAAAGATGATATCTAGGCTTTTTTTTTAATCATAGCTTTCAGGTAGTACAATAATTTCTAAGTTATCTCTCCTTGATCAATTTTCTAGGTCAGTTGGTTTTCCAATGACCTTTCACATTGTCTTCTATTTTTTATGCTTTTGGATTTGTTTTATTGTTTCTTGATTTCTTATAAAATTATTGGGTTCCATTTGCTAGATTATAATTTTTAAGGCATTATTTTCTTTAGAGTGGTTTTTGTATCTCCTTTTTCATTGAGTCAATTCTACTTTTTTAAAGCATTTTTTTCTTCAGGGAATTTTTGTGCCTTTTTTTCCATTTTGCCAATTCTGTTGTTTAAGGCATTCCTCTCAGTGTTAGCTTTTTTTTTTTTTTTTACCCCTTTTACTATTTACCCTGGTCTGTTTTTTAAGGTGTTATTTTCTTGGGTATTTCTTTGTATCTTTTTCATCACATTGTTGATTAATTTTACATGATATTCTTGCTTCATTCTCATTTCTTTTGCTATTTTTACCTCTACCTCTCTTACTTGATTCTCAAAATCCTTTTTGAGCTCTTCCATAGCATGAGACTAATTCATATTTTTCTTAGAGGCTTTGGATGTAGGAGCTTTGACTTTGTTATCTTTTTTGTGTTTAGATCTTTCTTTTAACTATAGAAACTTTCCATGGTCAGATTTTTTTTCTGTTATTTGCTCATATTTCTAGCCCATTACGTACTGTTTAACTCTTTGTCAAAATAAGGCTCTGACTGCCCTGTAACTTTTTAGTGTGAAGCTAGTGCCCCATTGAAATGAAGCACTAAAGCATAAGCACAGAATTTTCTGTGAGAATGAGACATGAACCTAGATTCTAGTTGAATAATTCCATGCTGATCCTAATTCTAGAGTCTAATGAAATCAATGTTATTCCTCATAAATGAGGACAGTGCTTAGAAAGCAAGTAGACAGACAGAACTTGATGTTTACTTCAAGTACATTTTAATATTTGAGAGAGTTTTTAACTACTATGATGAACATGAAATTGCCAGTACCTAATCATCATGTTATTCTGACCACTCCCTCCATAGCCTCTTCAACAACTGATTCTCAGGCCTCTATAAAGGACCATAACAGTTCTTTGTCATCTCAACCTAATGTCTTTACCCCCAGGCCTTCTGTATTTTACCAGAAACCATCCCCAGACCAGGTCACTTCCAACCCTTTTCCCTTGCATCTTGTCTAGACTCCCCATGTCTGTCTGTCTGTCTGTCTGTCTGTCTATCTATCTATCTGTCTGTATATCTATCCATTCATCTCTCTCCATATGTATGTTTGTATGTATGTGTATGTGTGTATACGTGTATGTATACTTGTTGGCTCTGAGGTATGCTTTCTTGAATTCAGAGCATACAGTATTACTACCTGCCCTGACTTTCAATCTCAAGGAATGACACTGAAAAAATCTAATCAATTACCTCTTCTATAAGACTATATTACCTATAGACTTCTGTCTAAAGAGATACTCTGTCTAGACCCATTTCTATTTGGCTTACATATTTTCAACCCCTAATTCTCTCCCCATTCCTGCAATTTTAGACTCCTGAATAGCAATGGTGAAAAAAATGCTCATTTACTTCTGTCTCCCTTAGTCCTATTGTCATTTCCTTTTTAAGTTATTCTGACCCCTTTCTCTCCCAATAATTAACAAATTTGCTTTCTCTTTAAGCCCTTTCCTTTCTCAAACCTTATTTCTTCTAGCATTCATTGAGATATTGATTTCTTCTCATAACATTGCATCCCTGTCATGGTTTCCAGTACTATTTACACTTTTACTCATACCTCAGGATAAATTAATAATAGAAGAATTGGAATACTCTATGCTCCATATTGTCACTTTCAGATTCTTCTTTTGCCACGATGACTCAAGAATCTCTGCAATTTTGAGTTCCATACTACTTAAAATTTTCACCCAGTTCACATATTGGGAGTTGTTGCTATCAGTCCCAGGGAAAGTCTCCTTTGTTCCTCAATGAGTTCATTCCCTAGTTCTATGCCTTTCTCACTAGCACAAATCTGAACCTTGTTCTAGAGGATTTCAACATATATAATGATTTTCACTGAAGCACTCTATTTCTACTCTTCCTTGATCTAATCAATTTTGATGACTTACTCTCAACACCACCTTAGCTATATACAGATATGGTTATAATCCTTTTTTTTTGTCATTAACCACAAATGTTCCATTTCCATGTTTATGAGCTCTGAAACTTCTATAATTCTTTCTACCCTGTTCTTTGTCCCTACCACAACCTCAAATTTTTAAATCCATAAATTATCTTACTTCTAATTACTTCTATTACTAATTTTGTTACTAACCTTACTACTCACCTTCGCTCTGTCTAATTTCTCCTTCCTTTCATTATTCATTTGGCCACTCAGCAAATCAGTTCAATTCAGTACTACATTCTACACTTGAATTTGCTTGCTTCTTTGTCTTACTGTTAATTACATGTTGGGAAACTCTACCTTTAGGTAGCTTACACTGTTTCCTTCTTTCTTATTCACATATTACTGAACAGAACTGGAGGAAATAATGTAACCATTCTAATATGCCATATTATTCTAATTAATTCACTACCCCACTCAGCAGACCATATATTTCAAATAGTTTTGTTGCTCCTCAACTTCCCCTTCACCATCTACTTACCTTCTCAGATATGTGTCTCCCTCAAATACTATTTAAACAACTATAACCATTTTCCAAGAACTTCTCTCCCCTCTTCTTTCACTTCACATCACTAAGATAGCTCCCTTAACTATCCCCGCATTTCCTTCTGTCTCATTGAAAAATTGGTACTCCTCCATGCAAAGTCAAAGCTCTCAATATTCATCCTCCTTTCTATCCTCTCTCATCTTAGATAGACATCTCCCTTCACCATACCTATTCTTTTTCCAGTCTCCACTCTCTGCTGCTAATGAATATGCCCATGTTGCCCATGTAGTAAAACAATTAAATAACAACAAAACTTCCCTTCCAGGTATGTTGATTTATGCCTATGTTTTCTTCTACTGGGTAAGTTGAAGTTTGGGAATTGCTTACACTCAGAAGTTTGGAGTTGCAGTAGGACTAAAAAAAAATAATCTTCAATGAAACCAACACTGATATGAAAAGTCCTCAAATGTGGGGCGCCTCCTAAAGAGAAACAATCTGATACAGGTCAGAAACAGAGCAGGTCAATACTTGTGTCCCAATGATGAATGGTCGCTATAATTTTAGGTTAGGCAAGATGGGGGAGATTCAGCATAAAACAAATAAGAAAACAAACAAACAAAGACCCATGTGATTTGACCCTTTCTTCCAGTTATTGTCTTGTCTTACCTGTCCCATACATAGTTGGAAAACTATCTACACATGAACCTCCCCTTCTTCTCTCACCTGCTACTAACTTTTCAGTTGGACTTCCAGCCTCATGATTCAAACTGAAATGTTGATCTCCTAATTTTCCAAAGGTCTCTTAATTGCCAGATTGAATGGGTTACTTAAAGTCCTAATTCTTTAGCTATCTAGAGTATCAGGTACTAGAAATCATCCTCTCCCTATTATTGTTCTCCTTCTTTCTAGGATTTCATGATACTATTCTCTCATGTTTCCTTTGTTACCAGTTCTACCACTCATTCTGACTCCATTATTATTTCATCTATATCATGTACAATAAATGTGGGTGCCTTTTAAAGTAATAAACTGTATCCTCTTTTCTTTTCCATATATTATATGTAACTTGGCAGTTCCACCCACCTCCATGCGTTTAATTATCCGTTCTTTTCATATGATATCTCAGTTGATATATTATATTCAACCCCTTCTGTCTTACTGTCTTTAGTTCCACATTGCCAACTTCCCTTTAAGATCTATAATACTGGATGTATGAGAAGTTTCTCAGACTTCATATCTCCAAAAGAAAGGAAAGAAACCTCAGGCTTTCCACTAAATCTTTCCTCTTCAAAACTTCCTTGTTACTATTCAGAGCATTGACATTCTCCATATTACATGGGATCACAATCTTAGAATCATTTCTTATTGCTTACTCACACTCACCTCACACCTGGACTGTTTCAGTAGCCTATTTAGTAGGTCTCCCTGACTCAAAACTTTCTCCATTCATATCTCTCTCTCTCAGCTTCCAAAGTGAGCTTCCAGAAAACATTACTCTTCTGCTCAATAAACACTAGTGATGGTCTATTACTTTTGGATAAAATAAAAAAATCTTATTTTGCTGTTTAGAGCCCTTTGCTAACTGGCTCTTCCCATGTTTCTAGTCTTCTACTCTTCCCTCTTCTACAAAATCTATAATTTAGCTTCTCCCTCCTATTTATTGGTGTTCATAAACAATAATACATTTACAAATTTGGTGCTTTCCAAATTTGTCCTACTGTTGTTCATACACAATAATTAATCTTCAAACTCTTTATTTTTTCATTGCCTTTCCCTGGCAATGTCTAGCATACTCTTCCTCCTCACCTTTGTCTGGCTTTTCTGGGTTCTTTCAAGAGTCAGCTCAAACCCCATTCACGTAAGAAGGATTGCTTTTCATAAAGTACTTTCCATTTACACAGAGTATGTACAAAGTCATTTGCATATTCTCCTTCATTCAAATGTTAGTACTTTGAAGGTAGAGATTGTTTTTTGCCTTTCTCTGCATCTTCAGATCTAGAAGAATGTCTGTCATGTATAGTGTTTGCTTAATGAATGCTTATTAATTGATACACTGAATCCCCATAGCTTCAACCCTAGTTTTACTTTCTGTAGTCAAACAGAAAAAAAGTCTAATCTTCTTGAGTTAGACCTTGGTATGTTTGAGGATATTATTCCCATTGATCCAAAGTTTTAAATGCAAAATTCACCAGCTTTCTGACTAACTTATTTTTTTACTCTAAATGTATTGATTTTCAGTAATTCCAAGTATACTGCATTTTAAAAGCGTAGATTGCTATAATAGACATAAAATGGTAATACAACAGTTTGCCCCTGGGTCATCTTTTGTTCCTTCTAATATTCTAAACAGATTCATTGCTAAGATTCATAAAAAATTCTTTTTGATAAGATCATTCAGTGCAGGTACTAAATGTTTTAATTAGTGAGAAAATGACTTTGAAAATTAAATAGTAAGAATGAAACAATGGTCTTTAAAATTAACTGGAAGCAAGTGTTTATTACTTTCCTAGATCTCTACATCCCAGTAAATGCATAACAAATAATTGGCTACCTTGAAACTGTAATTATTGTTTCCTGTTAAATTCCTTACCAAAATAACCTTGGGGAGGGGTTAGGTATTATAATTGCTATTGTTTGCATATTTGTTCATTTTTATTCCACATTTTCCCATCGGCAACAAAACCAGGTATTTGGAGATATAGTTGAAGGTTTATTAATATACAATATATGACTTTTAAGTAATAGAACTGTTTGGAGTTACAAGGGTAACAGGATCTCAGAATTAGCTTCATTACTTTATTTGGAGGCCTCAAACTTTCTGGAAATATAAACTATAATAAAGGGGAGGCTAGAGACATTTAAATGACATATTTCCATTAAAATAAGGGCATGTTTCAGTGTATCTAAGGATACTATTATTGAGAGAGGAGTAAATTAAAAGACACCTGGGTGGCATGGTATATGAAGTGGGCCTAGAGTCAGAGGCATCCATCTCTTTGAGTTCAAACCTGGCCTGAGATGCTCACTAGCTGTATCACTCTGGGCAAGTCATTTAATCATGTTTGCCAAAATTTCCTCATCTGTAAAATTAGCTGGAGAAGGAAATGACAAGTCATTCCAGTATCTTTGCTAGGACTACACCAAATGGGGTCATGTGAAGTCAGATATGACTTAAAAACTAAATAACCCAAGAAAATTGGGAGGAAAGGATGATAAATATTAAATGGTGAGGTGTGATGGGGTGGGGATTGGAATATACTTACTATTTTATGCAATCATGGACTTCTTGGCATTGAAATTTCAATCACTGATGAAAAATATTTAACTTCTCTAATATTTATAGTCTTATCATTGCCTAGACACAATAAAGATAAATAATTAACCTATAATCCCATGATTAATATGTAGTCATATTAGTATGTATATATACACACGTATATGTAACAGTATATAAACAGTATATAGCAGTATATAAATATCCACTGTCAATTATTATTGATCATTATTGTTATTATATTTGATCTCCAGAAATTCTGAATGATAATTTAAATATTACAGATATTTTTAAGCATCATCATTAACACTTTTACAAAAGTTAGCAATGTACCAATTAACTAATATAGGAACCCATAAATATTATGTATGCTTTCTAGATCATAGTACAAGAATTAAAAAAAAACTAATCAATAAAAGGTATATTAGGAAAATATACAGAAAAACACTTGTTCAAGTAATAGTATCTTAAATAAAAAGTATATCAAATATTAAAGCTATACAACTGAATAATTATATTAATAATAGCTAGCATACATGCAGCATTTACACAGTGCCAGGTACTCATTGAACTCAAATCTTTTGATTCCATGTCTAGTGATCCCTTCACTGAACCAAAGAAAACTATAATAATGAAACTACACAATTCAATGTATATTGGATGTAGGTAAAATTGATCTTAAAATGAAATGTGAATCTCTGAAAATGCATATTGCCAGTAAAAAAACCCATGAAATAACCCATTTTATTTATTTATTTTTAATATAGGGAAAGCTTTGATATTTTTAGCTCATCCCCATTTTTAATATTCTTATTAGCTAATTTATTTATTTTTAGATTTCAACATATACTTTTATAAATTCCAAATTTTCTCCCTCTCCCTCCCCAAGATGACATGCAGTCTGATATAAGTTCTACACATATGTTCCTATTAAACACATTTTCACATTAGTCATGTTGTATAGAAGAATTATAATGATGGGATACACCGTGAGAAAGAAAAAAATAACATAAAAGAAAACTGTCTGTTTCACTCTGCATTCAGACTCCATGATTCTTTCTCTGGATGTGAATGGCAGTTTCCAGCATGAGTCCTTTGGAATTGTTTTAGGTCCTTGCATTGCTGAGAAGGGTTAAATCTATCAAAATCAGTCCTCTCAACTTGTGGCTTTTACTGTGTGCAATTTTCCCCTGGTTCTGCTCACTTCACTCAGCATCAGTTCATTTAAGTCTTTCCAGGTATTTCTTAAATCTGCCCATTAATCATTTCTTATAACACAATAGTATTCCATTATAGTCAAATACCACAACTTGTTTAGCTATTTCCCCAAATGAGAGGCATCCCTTCAATTTCCAGTTCTTGATCACCACAAAAAGAGCTGCTATAAATATTTTGTACATCTGTATAAAAGGATCCATTTTTAAAAGTAACGTAAAAACAACATATTAGCAACACTGAAGCAAGTATAAATTAGAAAATTTAGTTGCTAAGAATATATAAATTTGAAGGCAAAATACTAAATTTGTTATAAGAACTGTTTTTGAAAAATTAACAAAAACAATAAACATTAAATAAATTTTAGAGCAACAATAAAGAATATACGAAAAAGAAGAAAATGAAATTGTTATAATAGGAAATGAATTGGATGGAATTCTGAGAGCCTAAATGGTGGAGTAAGCAGTAAATCTCTGTAACTCTCACATATTCACCTCCAAAGAACCATAAATCGCACTCAAAAACAAATTCTGGGATAGCAGAAATAGCAAAAAGAAGGGATGAAAGTATTTGAGCCTTATAAACTTGAAAGACTGGCAGGAAAAGTCTGTCTCACTCAGGTAAAAGAAAAGTACAGTGCAGGATAGGAAGAGTCCCAGCAAGCCAGTAGCAAGGTCCATCTCAACAAACCAGTACAAGATCCTAAGCCCCAGTGTAGTGGAGCAAACAAATGTCAATCCCAGGACCCCCTATGTGCCTCAGTATAGCCAAGAGAATGGGCAGACTACAGCTCTGAGAATTTCCACATGCTTCAGCAAAGTTTTGGGCAAATGCAACCTCCAGCTGCCAGACCTCCATTTGCTTCAGCATAGCCCTAAGCAACAAGGCAACCACTAGTGGCCAGTACTCCAAGTGCAGCCCTAGGAAATGCAGAAACACTCCACCAGCATCAGTGCATGTGACACACCAGCATTAGGACCCAGGATCAGCACCAAGTAAGCTGCCAGACCCCTACAGACTCCAGTATAACCACATTGGGGAAACCAAAATGAGCTCAGGAAAATCTGTACAAGTAAGTACTGCTAATGTTTTCGTTTTTTTTTTTTTTTAATTAATTAATTTCAATGCCATGTATACAGTCTCAATAATAGAGATAGAAGGCTCTGTATCAAACTCCTTTTCTGAGAAAAATAAAGACTGGCTACCTAAAATAGGAAGTGATAAAATAATCCGTTTTTAATAGTCCACACACAAAAGCCCCTAAGACACCAATACTTTAATTGTAGAAAATTTTGTAGCACTTGAAACACAAAAGATATGGAAGCACAAGCAATAAATCAAAGCCTATTGACAGGGGAATGGGAACAAAACATCAAGATACTTAAATCTGAAGGAGTATTACTTGACGGCAAAAAATTATGTTTATAAATTATGATCTATCTCTACTTCCACTTCTCTCTCTGCTATTCATGTTACTTTTTCATCCTGTTCTCCATAGCAATTAAAAGTTGTTATATTTTCTGCTAAAAGACTAAATTTAATTAACTTATTTTTATCTATTAATCAATCTTATATGAGTCTCCATCATAGTTAGCTGAATATTATTTCTTAAGTGAACTGAAGAAAAAGTCTTTTTTCTCTAAGTCTTTCTAATCTTTCCACATATGTGGAGGTCCCTAATCTCCTGGACTTAAAATAAATATTTGTGGGCTATAAAATTATTAAAGCAATAACAAGCACAAATACTTATTTTCATCTTGTCATCTATGAAAAAGATAACTGATAGAATAGATAGGCAGACAAATAGACAGACAGATTGATAGACAGACAGACAGACAGATAGGTAGATAGATGATAGATAGATAGATAGATAGATAGATAGATAGATAGATAGATAGATAGATAAATAGATAGATGATACATAGATAGATGATAGATCGAAGGCACAGAGTGAGTTGAAATAAATTAAGTAAAATATCTAAATTTAAAAAAATATATTGGGAGAAGTAGAAAGAGAGATAGAATGGGTGAATTATCTCACATAAAAGAGGAGAGAGAAAGGTTTTACAATGGAGTGGAAGGGGGAGAAGGAATGAGTGAACCTTATTCTCATCAAATTTGGCTTAAAGAGGGAATAATATGCACATTTGATTGGGTATTTTGCCCTACAGGAAAGTAGGGAAGTTGGGGATAACAGGGTGGGATTATAGAGATGACAGAAGATTAGGGGAGGGAATAATCAGAAGCAAATACTTTGAAGAAGGACAGGGTCAAAGGAGAGAATAGAATAAATGAGCGTGGGACAGGATGGAGGCAAATATAATTTAGTCGTTTATAACATGACGATTATGAAAGTGTTTGCATAACTATACACACATAAACTATATTGAATTGCTCACCCTCTAAATGGGAGTGGGTGGGGAGGGGAGAAGGCAAAAAATTTGAAATTCAAAGTTTGGAAAACAAATGTTAAAAAATGGTTTTTACATGCAACTGCCAATCAAGATACACAGGCACTGGAGTATAGAAATCTATCTTGCCCTTCAAGAAATTAAAGGAGAAGGGGATAAGAGGGAGATGATGTAAGAGAGAACACACTGGGGGAAGGGGTAATCAGAATGAATTCTACCTAGGGTGAGGGAGGGAAAAGATGGAGAGAAAATTTGGAACTCAAAATCTTGTGGAAATGAATGCTGAAAACTAAAAATTAATTAATTAATTAAAAAGTACTAGCACTTAACACAGTGCCTACCACCTAGTAAACAGTTAAAATAAAACAAGATAACATTTACTCTACTTTCCACTGCTACTGTCGCTCTCAATTCAGTATATCCAGTCTCATTATTCTGCTTACTCAAAGTAGCAGCCAAAGTCTAGAATTCTGTCCATATAGTTTCTTCCCAAGATCAGAGTTAAATTCAGGATCTCAGAAAATGTCTTTTCAGACACTTTCTTCTTGAAAGTGAAATTTCTCCATCTCTTAGGAACTAAATTCACTTACACTTTCATCTTATTTTACAGAACTTCAAGTATCTTTTTCTAGAATGACAGGGAGCTGTGTGAAACAACAGTAACATTCAGTCTCCAGAGAGACTTAAAAATAATGCAATTTCCCAAGATTCCAAATTTTTCAGATCCATTAATAATGTCAATAATGTTTTTGAGAGAGGGTATTCAAATTGATGCTACAGAAAAATTCAAAGAAATACAAAAAAAGGTTTATATGAATTGATAAAGAATGACAGTAACTAAATGGAACAGTAGATAGAGTGCTGAATCTGGAGTTAGGAAGACATCTTCCTGAGTTCAAATCTGGCTTCAGAGACTTGCTCTGATTCTAAGCAAATCATTAAATTCTATTTGTCTCAGTTTCCTCATCTGTAAAATGGCAAGCCACTCCATTATCTTTGCCAAGAAAATGCCAGATGGGATTACAAAGTGTCAAACACAACGGAAACAACTGAAAAACAACAACAAAAAAAGATAGAGTAAGCAGAAGCAGGAAAGCTATGTGTGTAATGACCATAATATAAACAGAAAACTATACTACATATTGCATAATTATAATCACATGATTTGTTCCACAAGAAAGTATTTGTACATTTTTTCTTTCCTTTCCCTTCCCTTGACCTTGGGGATAGGAGACTCAGTTTTTTATAGTATATAAATTGTCATATTTGGTTTCTATGTTGGCTGCTTTTGATGAGCATGTTTTTCTTTTACTTTATAAGTCTTTGTTTTGAAAGGATATCTCTCTTGAGAGTGATAAGGAAGATATTTATTTGTAAATTAATGTAACTTTAAAGTTAAAAATAATCAAACATTTTATAGAAGAAAAAAATATTTCATACCCAATGGTTTCCTTTTTTACCTCTGTCTTCTACAGTTCCCTCAGATCCTGAAAATTCACTTTATAATCCATCTTCTACTGAACCAACTCTCTCAAAAGTCACGGATCACCTAATTCTATTGTTTTATAATTTCTACTTTTTTCCTCTTTATAATGTATGAATTGTTGATAACTCTTTCTACAGGACATTATTTTCTCTTGCCTGATTCTCCTACTTCTCTAACTACTTTTTCAGAGGACAAATGACATCATGATACTGGGGTAAAATAGTGGATAATGGGTGACATAGTTACCTGCCCTTGAAGTAGATTTAAATTCTAAATGAGGCAGAGTTCAGCAAAGTCATTACCCTCACTCCCTCTTGCACAGTCATCAAAGTGCAGTGGTCCAGTGGCAGGACAAAAGTTAACATAACTGGCAATGGCTTGTATTACCAGGAATGATGTTGCAATCTTTGATGTCTGACAAAATGCTAAGCAACTCCACAACATCTGCTTTATCTGCCTTCAGGACTACAACAACAGATTGTTGTCTTCTGGCCATTTTTTTGGGGGGAGGGAAAGGAGTCGATTTCATTTGCTTGGGGTTGACATCCCTCTAACTCACCTATGGGTTTGAGGCCTGTAAGTTATTCTCAACCTGATTTCACTCATCTGATAAGAAGGTAGATTTTTACCAAAAAACTACTGAAACCACTATAAAAGCTACAACTTGTTGGAGTAAAGATTTCTTCAAGCATCTGTTGCTTATTTTTGCTGTTTTATTGTTACCTTTGAAAATCATTTTTGTATATGTGTGTTTGTTGCAATTATGCTCCCAAAGCATAATGTTGATTCTTTGGGCTGTAGGTTGAGTTGGTTCAGTGTTAGATATTTTATCAAACTTATTTGAAGGTATGGAGGGGAGTGTAGATGACAAAGAGGTCATATTCTTTAACCATAGATGTACCACAGGGATCTGTCATTGGTCCTTTTTTGTTTTCCCTTTACACTACTACATTTAGTGATCTTGTCAGCACCCATGGATTTTATTAATATCTCGAGGATGGTAATTCTCAAATGAACCTTTTATGAACCAATCTATTGACAACAAATTTCACATCTCTGACTGTCCTTCAAACAAATAGTCCTATTGAACACATTTTCACTTTAGTCATGCTGCAAAGAAAAATCATAACAAATGGGAGAAGCCATGAGAAAGAAAACAAAACAAACAAAAAGAAAATAGTCTGCTCTTCATTCCAACTCCATATTTCTTTCTCTGGATGTTAATGGCATTTTCCATCATGAGTCTTTTGGATTTGCCTTAAATCCTTACAGTGCTGAGAAGGACTAAGTCTATCAAAATCAGTAGCTGCTACTGTGTACAAAGTTCCCCTGGTTTTGCTCACTTCACTCAGCATCAGTTTATATACGACTTTCAAGGATTTTCTCTTGAAAATCAAGAAAATTTATGGAAGTTCTCCTGTTCATCATTTCTTATACCACAATAGTATTCCATTACATTGCCACATACTTATGCCACAACTTATTCAGCCATTACCCAATTTATGGGCATCTTCTCAATTTCTAGTTCTTGGCCACCACGAAAAGAGCTGATGGAAATATATTTTTATATGTGGGTCCTTTTCCCATTTTTATGATCTCTTTGGGATACAACCCTAGAAGTGATGCTGCTGGGTGAAAGAGAATGCACATTTTTATAGACCTTTGGGCGTTGTTCCAGATTGTTCTCCAGAATGGTTGGATTAGCATAGAACTCCACCACTAATGAATTAGTTTTCCAATTTTCCCACATCTTCTCCAACATGTATCATTTTCCTGTTTTGTCTTTTTATCCAATCTGACAAGTGTGATGTTGTACCTCAGAGTTGTTTTGATTAACATCTCTCTAATCAATGATGATTTAGAGCATTTTTTTCATGTAACTCTAGATAACTTTAATTTCTTCCTTGGAAAACTCCCTGTACATATTCTTTAACCATTTATTAATTTGGAAATGACTTGTATTCTTATAAATTTTACGCAGTTATCTATAAATTTTGGAAATGAGACTTTTATTATAGACACTAGTTGTAAAAATTCTTTCCCAGTTTTCTGCTTCCCTCTTAATCTTTGTTTTTGTTTGTGCAAAAACTTTTCCATTTAATGTAATAAAAACTATTCATTTTACACTTCATAATATTCTCTATCTCTTGTTTGGTCACAATTTTTTCTATTCTCCATAAATCTTACAGATAAAATATTCCTTGCTCCGCTAATTTGTTTATATCAGCCTTTATATCTAAACGATGTACCTATTTGAACTTCATTTTGGTATTTTTTTGCTAGATTTTTTTTTGTTTTGCTAGAAAATTTTTAGTACTTTGATTTGTATGAAACTGAATAAGTAAATTAATTTAGGTGGAATTGCCATTTTTGTTATATTACCTCACTTGACCCATGAACAACTGATGTTTTTTCAATTATTTAGATCTGACTTTATTTGTGTGAAAAGTGTTTCATGATTGTGTTCATATATTTCCTGGCTTTGTTTTGGCAGATAGACTCCCAAATATATTATAATGTCATCAACAACTTTTAACGCAATTTCTCTTTATATCTATCTCTAGCGGTTATGCTTTGTTAGTAATATATAGAAATGCCAATGATTTATGTGGTTTTATTTTATATCATGCAACTTTGCTAAAGTTGCTTATTATTTCAAGTAGCTTTTTACTTGATTCTTTAGGATTCTCTAAGTATATCATCATACCATCTGCAAAGAGTGATAAATTAATTTCTTCTTTGCTTTATCTAATTCCTTCAATTTCTTTTTCTTCTCATTGCTAAAACTGATATTTCTAGTACTGTACTGAATAACCATGCTGAAAATAGACATCGTTGTTTCACTACTAATCTTACTAGAAAAGTATCTAGCTTATCTCTATCCTACAAAACACTTGTTGAAGGTTTTAAGTAGATGTTATTTATTTTAAGGAATGATCCTTTTATTCCTACGCTCTTAAGCATTTTTAATAGGAATGGTGTTGTATTTTGTCAAGCCTTTTTCTACATCAATTGAGATAATCATATAATTTGATAGTTTTGTTGTTGATATGATCAATATTGCATTCCTGGTATAACTCTTACCTGATCAAAATGTATCATATTTACGATAAGTTGCCATTGGAAGTTGATTTAATTTGTCTTTATCTAGCCAATAATGTTTTTGAGCATTTTTATGTGATTATTGATAACTTTGATTTCTTCTCCTGAAAACTTCCTGTTAATATATTTTGACCCTTTATCAACTGGGGAATAGCTCTTACTTTTCTATATTGATGTCAATTCACCTTACACATTTATTTACAGAGAAATGAGACTTTATCAGAGAAACTTTATAATTTTTTCTGTTTCCTGTTTTCCTTTTAATTTTGGAAGCCTTAGTTTTATTTGTGCAAAAGTCCTAAAATTTAATACAATAAAATATCTATTTTACATTTTGTAGTAAGGTAGCCTGTTCCTTGCTCTCCTAATTTGTTTTTAGCTTCCTCCTTAATGTATTTATAACCTTATCTTATTATGTAGTGTGAGATGTTGGTCTATTCCTACTTTGTGTCCTACAGTTTTTCACTTTTCCCAGCAACTATTATTCAATAGTCAGTTCTTATTTCAAAAGCTGAAGTCTTTGAGTTTATGAAACATTAGATTACTATCATCATTGACTACTGTGTCTTGTGTACTTAATACATTTCACTGATTCACAGATTTATTTCTTAGTCGGTACAGATAATTTTGAAGATTATGCTTTACATTATAGTTTGAGATCTCGTACAGCTAGGCCTCATTCCTTTGTATTTTAAAAATTGATTCCCTCAATATTATAGAACTTTTGCTGTTCCAAATGAATTTTGTTGTTATTTTTTCTAGTGTTATAAATTAAGTTTTGGTAGATTGGTATGTTACTGAATAAGTAAGTTAGTTTAGGCAGAATTCACATCCTTATCACATTGTCTTATCCTAATGATGAGCAATTGATATTTTTCCAATTATTTAGATCTTTCTTTGTGTGAAAAGTGTTTAGAATATGGTAATATAGATTCTGGATTTTTCTTGCAGTATTTTATAGTATTTTATATATTTTATATTGTTATATTTTTGCAGTTATTTTAATTAGAATTTTTCTTTCTGTCTCTTGCTGCTGGGCTTTATTTGTCATATGAAGTAATGCTGATAATTCATGTGGGTTTATCATATTTTTGGAACATTGCATAAGTTGTTAATTATCCAAGTAATTTTCCTAGTTGATGCTCTAGGGTTCTCTAAGCATACCATTATATGTTGTACTAGGAGTGATACTTTTGTTTCCTTATTGCCTATTCTCATTCCTTCAATTTCTTTTTTCTTCTTTTATTGCTATATCTAATATTTCTAGTACTATTTTCAATAATGGCGATGATAATGAACATCTTTGCTTCGTTATGATCTTGTTGGGAAGTCTTTTAAGTTATCTCTATTACAGATAATGCTTTCTGATGATTTTAGATAGATACTGCTTATCATTTTAAGGAAAGGTTCCTGTATTATTATGTTCTGTAACCTTTTTAATAGGAATGGCTGTTGTATTTTGTCAAAAGCTTTTCTTCATCCATTGAGTTAATGATATGATTTTTGTTGGTTTTGTTCTTGATACTGTTAATTGTATTGATAGTTTTCTAATATTGAAATAACTATATATTCCTGGTATAAATTCCCCCTGGTCATGGTGTGTAATTCTGTTTATATATTGCTATAGTTGTCATGGTAGTGTTTTGTTAAAAAATTTTCCATCAATATTCTTGATGGAAATTTCCCTATAATTTTCTTTCTCTGTTTTGACTCTTCCTGATTTAGGTGTCAGCATCATATTTGTGTCTCAAAAGGGGTTTGGCAGGACTTCTTCTTTCCCTATTTTTCCAGATAATTTATATAGTAGTGGAATTATTAAATTAATAATTTAAATCTTTGGTGGAATTCACTTGTGAATCCATCTGGCCCTAGGGATTCAATTTCTTTTTCTAAGATAGGGTTATTTAGGCATTCTATTTCTTGGTATGTTAATCTAAGTAATTTATATTTTTGTAAATATTCATCAATTTCATTCAAATTGTCAGATTTATTGACATACAGTTGGGCAAAACCTTTCCTCATGATTGCTTTAAATACTTCTTCATTGGTGGTTATTTCACCCTTTTTGTTTTTGATACATGATATTTGGTTTTCTCTTTTTTCAATCAAATTAACCAATGGCTTATATAACTTATTGTTTTTCCCCTATGAAACCAACTTCCACCTTTATTTATTAGCTCAATAGTTTTCTTACTTTTAGTCTTATTATTCGTCTCTTTGAGTTTTCAGGATTTCAAACTTGGTGCTCAACTAAGGAATTTTTTCTCTTCTTTTTAGTTGCATACACATTTCATGGATCAATTCTTTTTCCATATTGTTGATCTAAGAATTTAGAGAAATAAATTTTGCCCTAAGTACTGTTTTGACTGCATCCCATAAATGTGATGTGTTTTCTCATTGTTGTCATTCCCTTCAATGAATTTATTGATTGTTTCTGTGATTTGTTCTTTGACTCATTTATCCTTTAGAATCAGATTATACAGTTTCTAACTAATTTTTAATATGCATTTTCACTACTCTTTGTTCAATGCAATTTCTATTGCATCATGATGTGAAAAGAATACATTGCTATTTTTTTCCCATTTTATGGAAAATGGCCTATTACATGACCAATGTCTGTGTAGGTTCCATGTGCTGCTCAGAAAAGAAATATACTTTTCTGTTCCCATTAATCTTTCTCCAAATGTCTGGCATGTCTAATTTTTCTAACACTCTATTTAACTCCTTAGTTCTCTCACTTTTTTTATTGGATTTATTGAGTTACTAGAGAGGACAGTAGAGGTCCCACAGTAGTATAGTTTTTCTGTTTCTTTCTGTAACTCACTAAACTTCTTCTTTTAGAATTTGGATGCTCTAACACTTGTTGCATATATGTTAATTATTGTTACGGCTTCGTTGCTTACCTTTTAGCAAGATGTAGTTTCCTTTTTCATCTCTTTTAATTAGATATGTTTTTGTTTTTACTTTATTTGGATCCAGGATTGATATCCTTATTATATATATATATATACACATATAATTTTTTTAAACTTTGGCTTAAGTATGATATATTCTACTCCAGACCTTTCACTTTACCCTGTGTGTCTCACTTCTTCACATGTGGTTCTTCTAAACAATGTATGGTAGGATCCTGCATTTGGTTTGGTTGTGCAAAAACTTTTCAGTTTAATATAATCAAAATTATCCATCTTGCATTTCATAATGCTTTCTATCTCTTCTTTAGTAAAAAAATTCTTCCTTTCTCCATAAATCTGATAAATACACTATTTCTTGCTTCTCCAGTTTATTCATGGCATCAATCTTTATGCGTAAATAATGTACCCATTTGGACGTTATTCTTGTGTATGGTGTCAGGCTTGGGTCTATGCCTAATTTCTGCCAAACTGTTATCCAGTTTTCCCAGCAATTTTTGTCAAACAGTGAGTTCTTATCCCAGAAGCTGGGGTCCTTGGGTTTATCAAATAGGAGGTTGCTATATTCCTTGCCTACTGTGTCTTGAGTGCCAAGTCTATTCCACTTGTCTACCTTTCTGTTTCTTAGCCAATACCAAGTAGTTTTAATAATTGCTGCTTTCTAGTACAATTTGAGGTCTGGTAGTGCTAGGCCACCTTCCCAAGCATTTCTTTTCATTAGTCCCTTTGATATTCTGGACATTTTGTTCTTCCAAATGAATTTTGATATTATTTTATCCAGCTCTAGAAAATAATTATCTGATAGCTTAATTGACCCTAGATCTCTTTCACTTTTAATATTAGTAAATTGATTTTCTTCTTTCTTTTTTTAATCAAATTGACCAAAAGGTTTATCAATTTTATTAGTTTTTTCATAAAACCAACTATTGGTTTTATTTATTAATTCAATAGTTTTCTTAATTTCAATTTTATTAATCTCTCATTTGTTTTTCAGTATTTCTAATTTGGTATTTACTTGGGGATTTTCAATTTGTTCTTTTTCTAGCTTTTTCAACTGCAAGCCCAAGTCATTGATCTCCTCTTTCTCTATTTTATTTATGTAGGCATTCAAAGGTATAACACTTCCCCTAAGAACTGCTTTTGCAGTATCCCATAAGATTTGGTATGTTGTCTCATTATTGTCATTCTCTTGAATGAAATTGTTGATTATTTCTATGATTTCTTCTTTAACCCAATCCTTCTTTAGGATTAGATTATTTAGTTTCCAATTGATTTTTGGTTTATCTTTCCATGGCCTTTTATTACATGTAATTTTTATTGCATTATGATCTGAGAATGATGCATTGATTATCTCTAACTTTCTGCACTGGACTGTGAGATTTTTATCTCCTAACACACGGTCAATTTTTGTAAATATTCCACGTACTGCTGAGAAAAAGGTATATTCCTTTCTATTCCCATTAAATTTTCTTCAAAGATCTATCATATCTACCTTATCCAGAGTTTTATTTACCTCCTTAAACTCTTTCTTGTTTATTTTGAGGTTAGATTTATCCAGTTCAGAGAGGGGGAGGTTGAGGTCCCCCACTAGCATAGTTTTGAGGTCAATTTCTTCCTTCAATTCCCCCAACCTCTCCTCTAAGAATCTGGATTCTATACCACTTGGAGCATACATGTTTAGTAATGATGTTGCTTCATTGTCTATGGTGCCTTTTAGCAGGATATAGTTTTCATCTTTATCCCTTTTGATTAGATCTATTTCTTCTTTTGCTTTGTCTGAGATTAGGATTGCTACTTCTGCCTTTCTTACATCAGGTGAAGCACAATATATTCTGCTCCATCCTTTCACCTTTATCCTATGTGTATCCCCCTGTTTCAAATGTGTTTCTTGTAAGCAGCATATTGTTGGATTATGGCTTTTAATCCATTCTGCTATCCATCTCCATTTTATGGGAGAATTCATTCCATGCACATTCACAGTTATGATTACAATCTGTGTATTTCCCTCCATCCTCTTTCCCGCCATTTGTGCTTTTAGCTCTCAGTCTCCCTACCCCTCCTCAATAGTATTCACTTTTCACCACCTCCTCCTGCAGCCTTCCCCTCCTTCTTTTAGCCCCCTTCCCTTTTACTCCCCTTTACTCTTATTGCTTCTTCCCTCCCTTTTAGCCTCCCTCCCCTTTCTTCCCCCTTCCCCTCCTACTGCCTATAGAGCTAGTTAGGATTATGTACTCAAGATTATTGTTCCCTCCTTTTAGCAAATCAGATGAGAGTACCTCTCAAACAATGCTCATCTCCCTCCCCTCCTTCCCTCTACTATAATTTTGTACTTCTTCCTGTGATGTAATTTGCCATTTTCTGCTTCCTCTTTTTCACACCTCCTATTACAATCCCTTCTCATACTTAAATCATATTTTTGACATGGCATCATTTACTTTATACCCATTACCTCTATGTATATCCCTTTTATCATAATAGCTCCACAATTCTCAAGATTAACAGGTGTCATCTTCCCTTATAGGGAGGTAAACAGTTTGCCCTAATTGAGTAACAAGTTTTTCTTTTTGTTTTTTCTCCCCTGTTTACCTTTATATGATTCTTTTGAGACCTGCATTTGAAGATCAAATTGTCTATTGATTCTGAGGTTTTGGTCAGGAAACTCTGGAAATCCCTTATTTCATTGAATGACTTTCTCCTTGCCTGAAATGTTGTCCTGAACTTTGCTGGGTTGAAGTCCCAACTCCTTTGCCTTACAGAATATTGGGTTCCAATTCTTTTGATCTTTTAATGTAGAAGCTGCAAGGTCCTGTGTGATCCTGATTGTATGTCCTTGATATTTGAATTGTTTCTTTCTGGCTGCTTGTAGTATTTTCTCCTTCACTTGATAGCTCTGGAATTTGGCAACGATATTTCTTGGGGTTTTGAGTTTGGGATCCCTTTCGGGGGGAGAACGGTGGATTCTTTCAATGACTATTTTGCCCTCTGAGTCTAGTAGTTCTAGGCAGTTTTCCTTGATAATTTCCTGGAAGATATTGTCCAGACTCTTTTCTTCATCATGGGTTTTGGGAAGGACAATAATTCTTAAATTTTTTGTCCTGGATCTATTTTCCAGGTCAGTTGTTCTTCCAATGAAATATTTTACATTTTCTTTTATCTTTTCATTCTTTACATTTTGTTTGACTGATTCTTGCTGTCTCATTGAGTCATTAGTTTCTACTTGCCCAATTCTAATCTTTATTATATTGTTTTCTTCAGTTAACTTTTGCATCTCCTTTTCCATCTGACCAATTTTTCCCTTTAAGGAGCTATTTTCTCCAGTTAACTTTTGTATTTCCTTTTCCATTTGACCAATTTTCCCAGTTAGGTTTTGTGTTTCCTTTTCCATTTTACCAAGTTTCCCAATTAGGTTTTGGGTTTCCTTTTCCATTTGATCTACTCTTCCTTTTAGGGAATTATTTTCTCCAGTTAATTTTTGAACTTCCTTTTCCATTTCTTCAATTTTCCTTTTCAAAGTGATATTCTCATCAGAGAATTCTTTTTTTATAATTTTAAAATGATTGCCAAGTTTTTCTTCTATTTCCTTCTTCAGCTGCTCCAGAATAGCTGCTTGTGCTTGCGAGAAGTTCATAGTCCCTTCTGAAGTTTCAAATGGAAGTACAGTCTCAGCTCTGACCTCTTTGGTGTTTGTGTTTTGGTCCTTATCCCCATAGAAAGATTCTATGGCTTTTTCTCCCTTCATCTGTCTTTTCTTGTTCATGATGTTGACTGAGTGTTGTAGCTTCTGGTTCTTTCAGTAAGAAGCTACAGAACTTTGTGTTGAGCTGATGTGTGAAAAAGCTAAAAGCAGGTTTTTGTTTTTTGTTTCCCTGATCAACCCTGGGGTTAGCTTGTTAAGTGTGTGGGAGGAGTGGTCTGGTCACAGGAGATCTCCTCAGATGAACTGAGGCAAAGGCAAGCTCAGGAGATGGTGATCCCAGCTTCCCTATTGTCTTCCCGTTTCCCTGGAGTGCTGAGGCACACCTAGATACTAATGCATGTTCCCACCCCTCCTGGGGCTCCTCTCCTGGCACTGAGGCTTGCCTGGGTCCTAGTGCGAGTTTTCTCTTTCCTGGGTCCTCTGTCTTTCTGGTTTGCCTCTGCCACAGTAGGATGAATCCCCCTTAGCTATTTTCCTAGCCTCAGGTGTTATGAGACTATTTTCCCCTTCTGCTGTTCCCACTGATCCAGGATTTTTCTGGGGAAATATTTTATGGTTCTTTCTAGGTCATCAACGGGGAAGGAGAGATCATTTACTGATCACTCTGCCATCCTGTCTCCCAGAAGTTCAAGTAGGTGACTTACTGAAGTTTAATCTTCAGGCTGAAGGTCTCAGGAGCTGCTGTGCTGACATCTGGCACTCAGCGGCTCTCACTGGCTTGGTTCTGCTTGTCTCCCACTCCGTCAATTCTTCCCGCAACTCTCAGGTTTCTTGGGTCCCTTTTGCTCCTCTGTTCTGACCACGCTGCGCTGTGCACTGGGGGCTCATCCCAGTGGAACAGATCCTTACCATGGACCTTCCAGTCTAATCTGGGCTCCAAATCCATCACAGTCTGTCTCCCACTGGATTCCACACCTCCAAAATTTAGTCAGATTCCCCTTTCAGAGGTATCGGAAGGAGTTTGTTCAAGAGCTTCGGTGAGTCATTGCTCTCACTCCTCCATCTTCAAACGTCAGCCACTTCTTTCTCTTTTACCCAGGAATGCAGAGGGACCTCCCTTCCCAGTATGTTTTTTTTTTCTTTTTTTCTTTTTTTTTTTTTTATTGAAGGGGCCATCCCTTGCGTAATTACTTAAAGAAGCTTATTCATTGAATGGATACTTCTCACTCAAAGTGAGAATGTGATAAAACCTTAACCTGAAAGGGCCAGGGTCCCACATTTTATCCTGGACCATCTCCAGTTGTCCTGATGAATATCAGGCCACTGGACCCAGATGACTCAGGAGAAGAAAGTGAGGTTGGCAAACTTGCACAGCCCTCCTTCACTCAAAGTCAACTTTCAGTCATGTCATCATCTTCACGTCATGGTCCTCTTTGAGAAGGTAGGACAAACACAACAACCCTCCTTGAGCCAATACAAATAAGAGTAAGGTTCAAGCAATGCTTATTGCCCCCAGTCCCATTTTCCACTACAAAATAATGTGTTTTTAGTGCCTCTTCATGTCTAATAATTTATCACATTATACCTCTTCCTTCCTTCTGCACCCATTGTACTCCTCTTTCTCTTCTCTTAAATTCTTTTATGTTATTCCTTCAAGCTCACCTTACACAGATACCCACTTTCTATGTATATGCCTTCTTTCTGTATTGTTAGAGATAAAATTTTTAAGAATTACAAGTCCCATCTTCTTTTGTGGGGATATAAATAGTTTAACCCTGTTGAATCCCTTATGTGTTCTTTCCCTCTTTTTATGTATTTATGATTCTCTGAGGTCTTAATATTAGAGTTTGTAATTCTAATTTAAATGGGGAGATCTTTCCCATTCATTAATAGGCCCATGTGACCTGCCTGGGTCACGTGGAAGTCTGAGTCACATGGAATCTGTAGTTGTAGGAGTTTGCTGAATGGTTGGAACAGGAAGGGTAGAACAGGAAGAGGTGGAGCTAGAGCAGAGCTGAGAGGAAAGTAGTAAGAGAAAAGGCAGAAATGAAAGATGCAGGCAAGCCTGCAGATGTCTGTGTGTGAGAGAAGGGCATTTTGTTTGAGGGATGTCTGTTTGTGATTTGCTTAAGAGAAGCCTGTTTGTGATTTGTGTAAGGTAAGCCTGCTTGTGATTTGTTTAAGGGACCTGGTTTGTGGGAAGCCTAGCAGGGTATTCTTTTCTGCATTGTTATTGTGTACAGATTTTTGTTACTATGATTAATTTGGCTTTCTTGTATCTGAATAAATGTTTTGGTTTTGTCTTCAGTGTGGAGAATCTGTTGTATTTTGCTATTCAGAATTGTGTCAAGTTATTCATGGCCACCATGGGCACTGTGCATACCACATTGGTGCTACAGGGGTCAAATTTTTGTTCTAGTCTTCTCTTTATAAAAACTTGAGATCACTCTATTTTGTGGAATGGTCATTTTTCCCCTTTATGTATTGTGCTTAATCTTGCTGGGGAAATTACTCTTCTTTGTAGCATCAACTCCTTTGCCTCCTGGAATATCATTTGCCATGACCTCTGAGGTTGGGAATTCCATGTGAATTGTGATTCTGGTTTTGACTCTCCAGTGTTAGAGCTGTTTCTTTCAAGACACCCGTACTTTTTTTGTCTTGACCTGATAGTTGGGAAATTTAGCTATAATGTTCCTTGAGGTTTTTATTTTGGGATCCCTTTGCTGAGGTGATCAGTGGATTCTTTCAATGACTCTTTTGCACTCTGGTTCCAGAACATCAAGGCACTTTTGCTTATAATTTTTTGAAAGATGCTGTCCAGGCCCTCCTTTTGATTATGGCTTTCAGACACTCTAATGATTTCAATATTTGTTTCTCCTGGATGCATTTTCCAGGTGAGTTGTTTGTTTTCAATGTGATATTGTACATTTACTTCCATTTTTTCACTCTTTTGATTTTTTTGATTCATTCTTGATGTCTTTGTAGAGTCACTAGCTTCCACTTCCGTGATTCTAACTTTTAAGGTATTGTTTTCCTCTATTAGCTTTTGTACTTTCTTTTCCATTTAGCCAATTGTACTCTTTAAGGAGCTGTATTCTTCAGCGTTTTTTTTATGCTTCCTATTACATTTAGAAATTCTACTTTTTAAGCAGTTTTTGAAGCCATGACTCTTTTCTTCATAATTCTCTTGCATCACTCTCATTTCTTTTCCCAAATTTTCTTCTACCTCTTTTAAATTATTTTAACTTCCTTTTTGAGTTCTTCCATGTGACTTTTATGGACCTGAGACTCCTTCCTTTTTTTCCCTTGGGGTTTTGCCCATATATGTTTTGACATTGTTGTCCTCTTCTAATTTTTTGTCTTGGTCTTCCCTGCAACCATAATAATTTTCTATGGTCATATTCAGTTTTTTTAAATTGTTTTTTGATCATCTTTTTTTAGAGGGAGGGAGTTAAAGTTTGATATCTGCTCTCAGGGTTCAACGGGCTTTGCCTCAGTCTTCTTGTTCCAGTGACTGCAGTCTTTGTCTGTTTGCTTGGTACTACACTGATGTTACCCTGAGACCCATGGACGATCCTAGTTTTTGATGCTCTGTTGAGTGGGTGTGCTGGAGGGTTATTGGTGTTTCTGGAGAGAGTCAGGGATCTGCCAGTTTACCTGGTACAGACCTGGTGTTCTTGTACTGGTTTCTGGTGTGTTCTGAGTCTCTGTGGTTTTTCCTGCATTTTCCTGGAGCTACAGTGAAGCCTGTGGAGGTCTGCCTGCTAAAGGGTGTCTGTTTGCCCTGGTCTTTGCTGATGTTCATGGATTTCTGGCCCCTGGAGGATAACTACCTGCCCAGAGTTCTACACAGGAGGCCCAATCACTGGAGGATGGTTGTTTACCTTGAGTTATGCTGAACCCAGGCTGCTTTGGGGACTTGGGTTCTGTCAGTTTCCCTGACTATGCTAAGTTATATGGGGATGGGGCTTCCTGGTGTTAGAATTTGCTTACTCAACCACCCTGGAGCTCAGAATCTTCCACTAGCTTGATGAAGTGAGGCTTGCTGCTATTTGCTGGGGTACTTCCTGTCCTCAACTGTGCTCCCTTTTTACCTAAGTGAGATGGACCTTTCTTGCTGATGCTCCAATTCTCCCAGGTCATAGTGCTGCTCCACTCTGTCTTTTTGCTGACTCTACTGTTCCAAGATTTTTTCTGGGGTTCTATTTAATGATTGTTTGGAGGTGAATAAGGGAGAGCTCCTGCAGTTTACCACTTATTCAGCCATCTTGTCTCCCATAAGTTTTATGAAGAAGTTTCAACGTGGCCAATATCCTCTTGCTTGCAGACTTAGAATAAATATTGGACACAGATTTTTTTTTTCACATTCTATTTGTATTTTTCAATTCCTAAAAAACAAAACAAGGAAAAACCTTTCTAGAAAGAAAACTCAACTAGGTTCTGGTGAAGATACAATATTTAGGAAAACCCATGTTATCTTACAGGAAATAGTTTAGTAAGGGATTATAATACATACTATGATTTCAATATGATATGTGGTCAATCAACAAATATTTATTGAACATCTACTATATGCCAGGTGCTGTAGCAAGAACCAAGGTTAAAAAAAGTTAAAAGACAGTGCTTGCCATTAAAGAGCTTATAATCTGATCTGGAGAGACAATACAGAAGTAAATATATTTAAAGAATTCTATATAAAGGATAGATAGGAAATAAGAAAAGGGAAGACACTAAAATCAACAATGACTAAGGCAGTACTCTTGTAGGAAACTGGATTTAATTGAGCCTTAAAGGAAACCAGAAACATCACAGTCATAGAAGAGAAAAGAGCATTCCAGGCCATCAGGAGAGCCCATGAAAATTCCTGCAACTGAGAAATATTATTTCTTATTCATTGAAGAGTAAGGAGGCCTGTGTCATTGAAATGAAGAATCAATTATAAATATACAACATCATATAACTTGATTACTTTAAAAATTATCATTTTTTTCCTCTTTATAACATAAGACGATGTTGAGTGCCCTTGTTTCCAGATATTTTATTTATTTTGCCTTCCCTGATTTTTCTGCTTCTTTAACTGCTCTTTGTCTTCCTTTTATAAATTAAGTTGGGGAGTAAAGCTTAAGAAGAATGAAAACTCAGAAGGGGAATAGAGAGTAAAGGGCTTTGAATTCCAAACAGAAAATTTTGTATTTGATACTCGAGATAATACATAGGGAGTCAATGGACATTGTTAAGTAGAAGAGTGACATAGTTAGACCTGCACACTATGAAAGTGAAAGGTGATTGAATGGAAGATAAACTGGAATAAGGAGAGTTTAGGGAGGCAGAGAATGAAGCATGCTATTACAGTAATTTAGGTATGATGTCATGAAGACCCATAATGAGTACAGTACAGTAATGAAGAATAATGAGGCATATTTTAGAGATGTTACAGAGGTGAAATGAACAGTCCTTGGCAAATTAGAGAGGTTGAGAGATAGGAATCCAAGATAACTTTTAGTTTGTGAGCCTGAGGTCCTGGGATGATAGCGTTGCCTTCAACATGGTAGGACTGGAAAAAATGCTTTAGTTGGAGAGGCAAGATTTCACTATATTATAATACTATCTCAGACATTTAACTGTCTCTAATTCACTAAACCTCTAGAAATATCAATCTATGAAAAGGGGAATAATATTAACATCTACCTCACAATTATTGGAAGACTCAAATAAGACAATATATGCAAAGTGCTTTCTAAACTTGAAGAGCAATGGATTTGTGGAGTCAGAAGATCTGAGTTTGAAACACAGCTTTGCCACTTATTAACTATGGGGTAATTTAACCTCTCTAACCCTCTGTCTCTTCATCTGTAAAATCAGAACATCAAATTAAATGATTGGCAATGTTTATTCCAGATGCAAATCTATAATCTTATACTCATGGATATGGGATTAAGTGCTAACTCAGCTTGTACAAATTGAAAGTGCTACTTAAATTCAGAATAGAAGATGCTTAAAGGTTATAAGAGTCAAGGGAGACTTAAAGAGAAAAGGAAAAGAAACTGAGCCTTGAAGAATTCAGGTTGGCAAAGGGGAACAGGAAAGACACACTACATGACATGAAAAGAATGAGGGAATGGAGAATGTACAGATTCAGGGAGAAGTTATATGGATTTCTATATTTCTCGTGGTCTTTCAGTTATCAATACCATAATTATTTGACACCTGGAATACTGGTGATAGAGGACAGATGCTCTTTTTCAGTGACAATTTAAAATATGCATTTCTAATTCCACCTCCATCCCCAGCCCCACCCACATCCCTTAAGTTGATTGTGAGAGTCTCGTAATATTTTCTATGAAATCTTTAGATTTAATGAGCTTATCACTTGTTTAAATTAGCTGCCACTAGAGAGGTGTCAGCATAAAATAATCTTGCAAAATCTCATTTGGAAAGCTCTCTCAGGAATTGAATGATCAAGGACATGATTAAATGGGGAGAGGAGGAGGAGAAAGAGAGAGGAAGAGATAAGGAGAGAGAGATAAAGACAGAGACAGAGAGGCAATGGGCAAAATTGCATAGACTTGCCATTTAAAAATGTTTTCAAAAATTGATCATTTCTGAATATCCTCAATCAGTGGATCAAGAAATTAGCAATGAATTAATTTTAAAATCTCTGCAGCAAATGTGATGATGTGCCTTGCATGATTTAGAAATAAGTGAAAAATATATCATGGTTAGAGTCAACAAAACTACCAATTCATTAACATAGCACAGGTATCACTAAGCTATATGTAGTCATCAGGAATAATGCTCATTATAAAAAGATAAGGGAAAATCCCCTTTCTAATCATGTAATGTCTCTGATACCAACATATTATATGTCACCAATTATGTTTTCTAGTCCTAATCACTAAGATCACTTATTGGCAAACAATGTGAATCTCTGAGCCCATGGAGTTCATTCTCACAAAAGGAATAAATTTATGTTCACACAGGCTTATAATTCAACCTGGGACTGAGAAGGAAGAGGGGTGACTGGCCCAAAAGAGTTGGGTCAGACTTCTCTGCGTCTTTGTATATGACCCTACTCTATAGTGAAACTCTGAGAATGTTTCTAAAGATGGATCATGTTGAGTGTTACTCCAAATTTAAGTAATTAAGTCCATTCTACAAAAAATATTATATGGGGAGGCACCAATATGATGGAGTAGAAAGATACACATATGCCAACTCTGAACCCACAGCCCATAAAATACTTGTGGGGAAGAATTCCCAACAAATTCTGGAGCAGCAGAAGCCACAGAACAACAAAGCAGAGGATATTTCTGTTTCAGAGAGACCTGAAAAACTGACGCAAAATGTCCATCATGCACTGGACCCAGAGCAGAGCCCAGCCCTGTCTTGGCTGCACAGCACCAAGAGGAGCAGATCCAACTGGGTTTCAGGGACAGAATCTCCAGCTGTAGCACAGGTCCCTCCACCCACAAACAACAAACCTCAGCAAGAAAGTCTTTTCTGCTTGCTGAGAGGGGAGTGGGGTGTCCCCATGGCTCAGACCCCCTAAGGAGGCAGCAGTGGAGGGAGCAGCAGACAAGGGCTCCCAAAGCAGGCAGGAGCTTGGATCCATTGTTGAAGGTCTCAGCATAAACTCCCCAGGGAACTGAGCCCAGTGTGGCGGCCCTGCCCCCACCTGAGCACCTAAACTTAATCTCACACTGAATAGCAGCCCCACCCCTGCTGAAAGCCCTAAGGCTGGGAAGTAGCATTTGAATCTTAGACCCCAAGCACTGGGCAGATCTGGAAGCCAGGTGGGTGTGGGGAGGAAACTCAGAAGTCAGGTAACTGGTTAGGAAAAAGCCCAGAAAAGGGGGAAAAAAATAAGACCATACAAGGTTACTTTCTTGGTGAAAAGATATCTCCTCCCATCCTTTCTAATGAGGAAGAACAATGCCTACCATCAGGGAAAGACATAGAATTCAAAGCTTCTGTATCCCAAACATCCAAAATAAATACTCAATGGGATCAGGCCATAGAAGAGCTCAAAAAGGATTTTGAAAATCAAGTTAGAGAGGTGAGGGAAAAACTGGGAAGAGAAATGAGAGAGATGAAAGAAAAGCATGAAAAGCAAGTAAACACCTTACTAAAGGAGACCCAAAAAAAATGCTGAAGAAAATAACACCTTGAAAACTAGCCTAACTCAATTGGCAAAAGAGATTCAAAAAGCCAATGAGGAGAAGAATGCTTTCAAAAGCAGAATTAGCCAAATGGAAAAGGAGGTTCAAAAGATCACTGAAGAAAATAGTTCTTTCAAAATTAGAATGGAACAGATGGAGGCTAATGACTTTATGAGAAACCAAGAAATCACAAAACAAAACCAAAAGAATGAAAAAAATAGAAGATAATGTGAAATATCTCATTGGAAAAACAACTGACCTGGAAAATAGATCCAGGAGAGACAATTTAAAAATTATGGGACTACCTGAAATCCATAATCAAAAAAAGAGCCTAGACATCATCCTTCATGAAATTATCAAGGAAAACTGCCCTGAGATTCTAGAACCAGAGGGCAAAATAATTATTCAAGGAATCCACCAATCACTGCCTGAAAGAGACCCCAAAAGAGAAACTCCTAGGAACATTGTGGCCAAATTCCAGAGTTCCTAGGTCAAGGAGAAAAATATTGCAAGCAGCTAGAAAGAAACAATTCAAATATTGTGGAAATACAATCAGGATAACACAAGATCTAGCAGCTTCTACATTAAGGCATCAAAGGGCGTGGAATATCATATTCCAGAAGTCAAAGGAACTAGGACTAAAACCAAGAATCACCTACCCAGCAAAACTGAGTATAGTATTTCATGGGGAAAAAATGGTCTTTCAATGAAATAGAGGACTTTCAAGCATTGTTGATAAAAAGACCAGAGCTGAAAAGAAAATTTGACTTTCAAACACAAGAATTAAGAGAAGCATTAAAAGGTAAACAGCAAAGAGAAGTCATAAGGGACTTTACTAAAGTTGAACTGTTTACATTCCTATATGGAATGACAATATTTGTAACTCTTGAAACTTTTCAGTATCTGGGTAGTTGGCGGGATTACATACACACACAGACACACGCACACACATACACACAGAGAGCACAAAGTGAATGGAATAGGTTGGGATCATATCTTTAAAAAATGAAATTAAGCAGTGAGAGAGAAATATATTGGGAGGAGAAAGGGAGAAATGGAATGGGGCAAATTATCTGTCATAAAAGAGGCAAGCAAAAGACTTTTAGTGGAGGGAAAAAGAGGGGAGGTAAGAGAAAAACATGAAGTTTACTCATCACATTCGACTAAAGGAAGGAATAAAATGCACACTCATTTTGGTATGAAAACCTATCTTACAATACAGGAAAGTTGGGGAGAAGGGAATAAGGGGGAGGGGGATGATGGAAAGGAGGGCAATGGGAGGGGGGAGCAATCTGAAGTCAACACTCTTGGGGAGGGACAGGATCAAAAGAGAGAATAGAAGCAATGGGGGCAGGATAGGATGGAGGGAAATATAGTTAGTCTTACACAACAAAACTATTATGGAAGTCATTTGCAAAACTATACAGATATGGTCTATATTGAATTGCTTGCCTTCCCAAAGGGAATGGGTGGGGAGGGAGGGATGAAGAGAAGTTGGAACTCAAAGTTTTAGGAACAACTGTCAAGTGTTCTTGCTACTAGGAAATAAGAAATATAGGTAATGGGATATAGAAAGTTTTCTGACCCTACAGGACAAAAGAGAAGATGGGGATAAGGGAAGGGAGGGATGTTAGAAGAGAGGGCAGATTGGTGATAGGGGCAATTAGAATGCTCGGCTTTTGGGGGTGGGGGAGGGGAGAAATGGGGAGAAAAATTTGGAACCCAAAATTTTGTGGAAATGAATGTTGAAAGTTAAATAAATAAATTTAAAAAAAATTACTTGTACCATATATATCTGCTATACTGTAGCAGTTTACTTCTCTTATTGTAGAAAATGTTTAAGATACAAAAGACTCAAAGAATGAATACTGTACCAGGAAACAGCCAAACACAAAGTTAGCCCATTACATCTGTTAAACTCCTCTTTGAACATTAGGAAAAAAATGTAGGTCTGTTGAATAGATATTTTTGTTCTCCTCACAATGCAATATCCAAATAATTCTTTAAGTCCAGATATCCTGGACAGTAAGGTATGGCTTTCTCTTGACAGTTAGCTGAAATATCCTCTTAGAAAAGGTTTTCTTCCCTTGAGAATCATGTTCTTATGAAAATCACTTCCCACTAGACAGCCAGCACCTTTTTCATTTGACTCTTCTACTGCCTGTAAATATACTCACCTCTGTCCAAACCTACTCCAATGCATCTTTGACCTCATCGAAATGGTAATTCTCTCTGATGATGTAGATCACAACTGAGATCTGTCCACCCTTCCTTTGTAACTTTCATTCATATGCTCCCTTAAGTTGATGATAGATGATTCACCCAACAGACTGAAGACCTTCCTATATTTTTACTGGAATTGTATGGGTTCCAGGGAATCACTCTGGAAGTCCATTTGCTATCCCCTTTTCTTGCCATTTGGCCAATTCACCTTTTCTTCCTATCATGCAGTTTCTTAAGGAAAAACTCTGTGTAGTTCTTACATGTTTTAGCCTCCTCATCCAGTTTTACAGCTCTCCATTCCTCTCTGGTTAATACTCGTCTGTAATTCTTTGGAAACTGTTGTATTTCATGTCTTATGTCACTATGTATTCTACTTTCCAGATTTCTTACACTCAACCGTTATGATAACTCTGAAATAATGATGTCATAACATTCTAGATTTACAGAAAAAAAGAAAGTAAAACAGTACTATTACTTCTTTTATCCTTAGTCCTATCTTAGCTTCTATCTGAAATCTGGGAAGCTGAATGCCAAAGTATCCAACTTTCTTTTGTGCCCATTTCACTATGATTCTACTTCTTTCACTGTCTTCCTTTATTTTTGTCTTCTTTAGTCTCCAAATAGAATTCAATGTCTCATTATACTTCACTTCATTTTATTTTCTTTTATTATGAAGCGAAATATTCACAAACTTAATCTTCCCATAGTGATGTTTTCCTATGATTCCTTTACCTAGACTTCATTGTTATTTACAATATCCAAATGCTGTTCCCCCTTTTTTGACCATATGGTTCATCCTTTAATCACTGATCAAAAGTCAGTAGAAATCACAAAATTATCCAGATTTTCCTTTGCAACTCTGCTAACAACTAACTACACTCCCCTTAACTCATTGTAATGGGCCAACTTTCTATCTCCTCCAAATATTTTTTCTCCAGTAGAAGGGCTTTTATTAGCCACTTGCCACTTCTTACCCTGTGAATTAAGAATAGCTCTGCCATCAATAAACCATGTATGAACTTATTTTCTAGATCTTACAAGGTGGGATATTTTTTAGCAAGGAATTTCTTATTCTGGTGATTCAGCTTTCTGGCTACTTATTTGAAACATTAGTAGTATAAGATGTCATGTTTTCATAAAAATTACTTATCTCAGTTCCCCAGTACTGACTCTTAGTTACACATAATTTCTGCTTGATCATTGACTAAATGAAAGCAGTTCCAATGTACTTTATTTGGACAACTTGGGGTCCCTGTCAGCAGAAGAATCACTATGCACTGTGTCAGTGGAATACTTTCGTCAATTCCTAGCCCTCTGTTTGTGTAATGGTGTGATATTCTAACGGGGTTATTTTTTTTTCCCACAATAATATATCTAATCTGAGGATTAGTCATCCTTTTAGTTCAAATCCTATCAATATGTAAAACTTACTATTATTCCTACTTTTCTTGGTCCATAAGGACTAATTCATAAAGATTTCTTCATGGTTGATTTATACTCTAAAAGAGAGTTCTGAATAAATCAGACCAGAAGATATGCTATTTTATACAATCTCTTCTGCCTGTTCTGGACAATTCTCTTATTTTTGGACTCACTGAAAATTTATCAGTTTTCTCATGACTTCACACATTAGTGCTAGCATCACACCTAAAATAGGGAATATCATTCCTCCAGGAAATAAATCACCCAAACAATCCCTATGCTTCCTTCTTACCCTTTGTGGATGTCAAGGATTAGATCTTTTTTGCTTCTAGTAGGGAATTGATATTCTCTCTGAGGTCCAACTCATACCTAGAATCTTAATTGATGATTGTCTTTTATATAACTTTTGAGGACAACTAATTTTCTTGTCTTTCTATATGTCTATAATAACTTCCTCCACCTAGTGTCTTGCCATGCCCCAAATTTGAATATATCATTTATTCAGTGTTGAATAAGGCAAGTAGTTGCATCTAATTTATCTTGATCACATATACACAGGTTATGGCATAAAACTGAGCTGTTAACATATGCTTATGCAGTTTTCAGAAAGTATAATGTGCCCCTTGCATTGTATGATTCCTGTATTTCCTATACTTGAAAATTTGAAAACAATGCTGATTAATTAACACTTGCCAGAATGCAACCTCAGAGGGTGACACATGACTGGGCAGGAAAGGAACATTTGCACTGAACAATGGTACAGTACATGCTTTCTTGATCCTTTAGGAAACAGATTGTTAATATATTTTCTTCTCTGATAGAATGCAAGCTCCTTGAGAGTAAGCATTGTTTTATCCTTTGTATATTTTCAGACTGTAGCATAGTGCCTGGTATCTAATAGGTGTTTAATCAGTACTCATTACTTATAACATTGCACATTGTCTTTATATTAAATCATTCGAATGACTGACCACAGTGTGGAAGTAAAGGGCTTCAAAGTAAATACGGAATTAAACCCTGTCACTTTGGCAAAACATATTGACCAGTCATTTTCTAATACACTTCTCCCTTTCAACCCTCTCCTTATAAAAAAAGGATAATAATTAAATGAATTTCACTGGCACAGCCATATCATTTGATTGTGTAGACCATATCTTACTTGAAGAAAATTGCATTGTTCTCGTCAAGAAATATGGCCCAATGAAGTTAATGATTTGTTCAAGGATACACAAGTGGGATGGTCCAATCCAAAGCCTAGACTGCCTAACTCCAAGTTTAGTGGTCTCCCACTACATTTCACTGTCAGGTACAAATCAGAAACAACTAACAGTCAGAAACCATGTTCATTTAACAAACTTAGTATAAGCCAAAACAACACCTAAATAGATAATATTTTTTTTAAATATGAATAAGAGTAGATATATTTAATTGGGGGGGAAGCATATTCTAATTAGATATCTATTAAAGAAAGCTTCCTGGGAGCCAACAATAGGGAATCACTGAAATGTGACACACGCAATTTGGATTGCTTTTACATAGTGGTTTTCAATCATTTATATTAACATAAAGCAAGCAACATTATGGTCAAATTCTACATCACCTATTGTTTTGGGAATATGATTTTTCCTACTAGGGGAGACTTCCCAGAGATCCATCTAAAATAGGATTTTTGCCACTTATTAGAGATGTGATCTGAATAGAGATTATCCTGCCTTGCCTAAGTATCAACCCCATTTGGGATAACATAATGCTTCTAATAGTCTTCACAATATATTCACAACACTCTTCCTTTCCACAAAATTAGCTTGTACAAACCCTCTATGGAAAACATTTTGTGATGTCTGACAAACCCTGAATTTTCCTGCCATTAATTGGAACTCCAAATATCACCTATTTCTGAATCTCCCTCTTTGTTCACTTCCTAGATTCTTATACCTTCTATCAAAATTCAAACCATAGCCTCTAATTCATGCTGTAATACATTACACTGTCACATTTATTAAACTAAAGCTTTTTTTACAGCTTTGAAAGGCAACAAATTTTGGCCTGTCCCTAATTCCTTTAAGTACCATTCTTGGTCTTGAATGGGAATTGTATCCTGCTTCCTTATTTAGTCACGCTCCAAAAAATAACTTCCACCACATTTTTCATACTTTCATGAAACAGCTAAGGGCTATAGCGTTCACTCTCAATCTTGAAATAGATAAGATAGATGTTTTCTTAGCCGTCTGATTTCACAACTGAAAAAACTTTTAAAGAAAGTTTAATTTTATATACATATTTGGATTATGCAAAGAGTTGATATTCTCATAATCTTAAGTAGCAAAACTACTTGGGATAAATATCATGTCTGGAAAGTATTCTACTGAATACTACTGAAAGCACAATTGAAAATATCACACATACACAGACATGCATCTCTTTTGGGGGTAGGATTGTTTCTGAAGTTGCATGTTTGTTTGAGGGGATCCAGACCTATTATTTCATCTGTATGACTATGCCCATATATAGGCTGAAGTTTTGGAGAATTATCTGGGTCATTGAGAAGTTTAGTAATCTGATCATGGTAACATAGTTGGTATTTTGTAGTAGGTTTAAACCTAGGTTTACTTTCTCCAAGGTGAACCCTGTTCTCTATGTTAAATTCTCTTTTTGACTATTTCTGACTCTCTACCTCCCTATTCTCACTGTCTCTTTTTCTCTGTTGCTGTTTCTGTCTCTGTCTCTGTCTCTCTCTCTCTCTCTGTCTCTCTCTGTCTCTCTCTTTCATGCTAGTTTTCTCTCTGTCTCATCCTCATACCTCTCTCTTTCTTTCTTTGTTCTCCCCTTCTTCACTCCATCTCTCTTCTACCTCTCACACTTGAAATGGATGTGTAAATCTAATAATAGTATCTGATAAATCAATCAATTTATTAACAGGTATTTATTAAACACTGACTATGTTCCAGAAACTCTTCTAAGTACTGGAGACTGAAAAACAGGCAAAAGACAAGCCCTACCCTCATTTAGTTTACAATCTAATGGAAAAACATGAAAATAAATATATTCAAACAATCTATGTAGGTAATAAATAAACAAAAATGACTTGACAATCAAACACACTTCAACAGAATAGAAAATGACACTTCAACTGTATTTTGCTACCTGGCTGTATTTTTTGTGCCCACATTATTAAGGTTTTAACTAATTCTAGAAGAAAGTTTTGTTTAATTGGATCTAAAAGAAGTTATTTTAAAAATTATCCAAAAAAGTGGATCGTTATGTTTAGTGAAAAAATGAGAAATATTTTCTTCCCCTTGCTTTTTCACTCAATCAAAGATCAAAGTTGATCTTTGATTTCAATAATATAATTGTTCTTTCCATTGAAAAAAATCACAATCCATTCATTCTTATTCATCTTCTGTTAGTCTTATCCACTCCTCTCATTTAAGGAATAGCCAACCAACTTACGGTCTATACAACTTTGTCTTGACATTGCAACAATAACCAGATGGCATCATTCTCAACATATAATGAACCCATTTCCTTTTTCATTCAGATATTTTCTTTATTTGCAGCCTTTACTTTGTCTCTGTTTCATAGTATCTGATGTCATATATTATAGCTTACTTAAGTCTCCTATAAATCTTAATTGCTCTGATGATAATTTTGTCATTTTAAGTCTTCAGAAAGTATATAATTTTCCATGGCTAAAAGACATGAAACAGTACTGGGAGACTGTTGGTATTAAAAATATGGGCCTTGGTTTCAGGGGAAAATTTTAGTTCATTAAGAAATCTGCAGTTTTACAGAGGAGGTCTAGCCCATTTGACTTCTTCTGTTCAAAGGTGGAACAAGGTTTCCTGTCAGCTTGTGATGTGTAGTAAAAATATTCAATGAGAAATGACCTTTCTTGAGGTTGTCCAGTCAAATCATAGTCTGGACAAATTATATATTTGTTTTGTTTTCCTGTACAAATACAATTCTTTTCCCCTTTCATCCAAGCGGGTTTTCAGTCTCACTCTTTAAGACACAAGATATAATTAACAAAAGACTATATGTTGATAGGAAATTATAAAGATATCGCAAGAAATTATCTCTTAGACTTTAACTATATTCTTTTTATTGTCATGAAAAATATTTAAAAAATAACCATGCTCCAAAAAACACTACCAGGAAAAGTATAGAGTAAAATATGCTTCCATCTGCACTCCAAGTCCATCATTTCTCTATCAGGAGATAGATATCATTTTATGTCATGAATCCTTTGGCATTGTAGTCCATTACTGTATTGAACATAACTACTAAGTTTTTTTGCAGTTGAATATCTTTATGATATTGCTGTTACTATGTAAATTGTTCTCTTGGTTCTGCTATTTTAACCTTCCATCAGTTAATGCAAGTTCTCCCAGGTTTCTTTGAAAACATTTCTTTTCTCATTTCTTATAGCACAATAGTATCTCATCAAGGTAATGTGCTATATTTTGTTCAGCCCTTTCCCGATAGGACATCCTTTCATTTTTCAATCTTTGCCATAAAATGAGATGCTATAAACACTTTTGTAGTTTTCAGTCCTTTTTCCTTTTCCTTTCATATTCCTGGGGTAAAAACCTAGTAGCAAAATTGCTAAGGAATAGGGTGTGCAAAATGAATAGTTCCAAATTATTCTCCACAATGTTTGGATTATTTAGCTCGACCAACGATGTATTGTATCTGTTTTCCTGTATCTCCTCCACTTTAATCATTTATTTTTCTGATATATTAGCAAATTTGATGGAAATAAGGTGGCATCTCATAGTTGTTCCACTTTATATTTCACAAGTTATTGGCAATTTAGAGTATTTTATATGATTATTGGTTTATTTGTTTTTTTTTCCTCTGAAAACTACCTGTTCATATTGTTTGACCAGTTAATACCAGCGAAATGGCTTATTTTTGTATAAATTTGCTTCAGTTTTCTACATAGCTGAGAATTGAAATCTTATCAGAGAAACTTGCTATAAATCATTTTACCTAGTTTGGTGCTTTTATTCTAATTTTGGCTATATTGTTGTGTTAGTATAAAAATTTTTAATTTTATGTAATTTAAATTATCTATTTTACCTCTTCTGTACCTTTATATCTCTTATACGCTCATGAATTCTACCCCTATTTCTTCCATTTTTCCTTAATTTGCTTACATTATCACCCTTTGTGTCTGAATATTGTACCTATTTTGAGCTTATCTTGGCATATCATGGTCAAAGTCTTCCAATCCTTTAATGCAGAGCTGCTAAAACGTGTCTTATGTGACTATGGCTTCAAAACATACGATTTTTTACTGCCTTCTTGCAATATTTTCTCCTTATACTGAAGTTCTGTAATTTGGCTATAGTATTCATGAAAATTTTCATTGTGAGATCTCTTTCAGGAGGTAATCAGTAGATCCTTTCAATTTCTACTTTATTGTATGGTTCTAGGATATCAAAATAGTTTTTCTTGGTGATTTCTTGAAATGTATTGTCTAGCATCTTCTTTTCTTTTTTTAATCATTAGGATTTTATTAAATCTGTTTATTTATTTTTAGTTTTCAACATTCACCTCTATAAAATTTTTACTTCTAAATTTTCTCCTCCTTCCTACTCTCCCCCTACTCCAAGATGACATTCAATCTGATATAGTTTATACGTATACAATCATATTAAAATATTTTCTTATTAGTCATGTTGCAAAGAAGAATTAGAATAAAAGGAAAAATCATAAGAAAGGAGAAACAAGAAAGAGAGAGAAAAAATAGTATCGTTTGATCTTCATTCAGAATTCCATAGTTCTTTCTCTGGATGTGGATAGCATTTTCTACAGTGAGTCTTTGAGATAAGTCTTTCAGTCTTAGAAAACTCTATTGCTGAGAAGAGCTAAGTCTGTCAAAGGTGGTGATCACACAATGTTACTGGTACTGTCTACAATGTTCTCCTAGTTCTGTTCATTTCACTTGGCATCAGTTCATATAAGTCTTCCAGGTTTTTCTAAAGTCCAACGCTCCTCATTTCATATGGACCAACAGTATTCCATTACATTCATATACCTCAACTTGTTCAGCCTTTCCCCAATTAATGGGCATCCCCTCAATTTCCAGTTATTGGCCACCACAAAAATACCTGCTATAAATATTTTTGCACATGTTGGTCCTTTTCCCATTTGTATGATTTCTAAGTGGTATTGCTGAGTCAAAGGGTTTGTGCAATTTTACAGCCCTTAAGGCATAGATCCAAATTGCTCTCCAGTATGACTGGAACAGTTCACAACCTCCAGCAATTCCAATTTTCCTACACCTTCTCCAACATTTATAATATTTCTCTTTTCTCATGTTAGACACTTTGATAAATGTGATATGATACCTCAGAGTTGTTTAAATTTGCATTTTTCTAATCAATATTGATGTAGAATATCTTTTATATGACTAGAGATGGCTTCAATTTCTTCATCTGAAAATCTGAATATTTGACCATTCATCAATTGGAAAATGAATTGTATTGTTATAGATTTGATTTAGTTCTGTGTATATTGTAGAAATGAGACACCTACCAGAGACACTGACCATAAATATTCTTTCCCAGCTGTCCTCTTCTAGTCTTGGTTGCACTGTCTTTGTCTGGGCAAAAACTTTTTAAATTTAATGTAATGGAAATTATCCATTTTGCATTTCATTGGGATCTTATTTTCATTGTGGCTTTCAAGTTGCCCAATAATTCTCATGTTACCTCTCTTCTATCCATTTCCCAGATCTTTTGTTTTTCTTTTAAAAAATGTATACTTTATTTATTTTTCTATTCTCAACATTCACTTCCCAAAGAATGTGAATTCAAAATTTTCTCCCCATCATTTTCCACTCCCACCCCTTCCTCCAGTTTGTCTTCACTCCAATTATCCACCATTCTTCCACCCTCCCCTTCCCTTCTATTTTCCTGTAGGGCAAAATACATTTCTATACTCTATTGCCTGGACATCTTATTTCATACTTGCATGCAAAAGCAATTTTCAATATTCATTTTTAAAGCTTTGAGTTCCATATTCTCTCCCTCCCTTCCCAACCACTCTCACTGAGAAAACAACAATTCAATACAGGTCATACATGTGTAATGATGCAAATCGCTTCCATTGTAGTTATGTTGTAAAAGACTAACCACATTTCCCTCTGTCCTATCCTGCCCTTCATTTATTTCATTCTCTCCCTTGACCTGTCATCCCATAATAGTGTTTGCTTCTGATTATCCCTTCCCTCAATTTGCTGTTCCTTCTATTATCTCCCCTCTCGTATCCTCTTTCCCCTTGCCTTCCTGCATGGTAACATAGATATCCATATCCAAAGGAGTGTGTGGTATTCCTTTCTTAAGTCAAATCTCATGAGAGGAAGATTCAATTATTTCCTTGTATCTCTCCCCTCTTCCTCTCCATTTCAAAAGTTCTTTGTTCCGTCTTTTAAGTGAGATGATGTGCCACATTCTGCCTCTCCCTTTCTCTTACTCCTAGTATATTCAACACCAAATTTTATCTTTTTTATGTATTCTACATCATATTCATCTCACCCTGTGCCCTCTATCTATGTATGTATACACACACACACACACACACACACACACACACACATATACACACACACATGCAAAATGATGGCCAGTTCTTTGCTGATATCTTGCCTGAGTTGGGTTTGTGTAAAATTTTGCAATATCCCCCTAGGCCTCCTACCTTCCTTTCTGGAAAGCTGCTGAATAATTCGTTATCAATCATCAAATAAGTATTTATCAGTTTATTTGTTTGTTTTTACAGATACTGGACCTGCATTTGGATTTTGTGTTTGCAAAATTATCAGTAAACTTTTCAACAATTATCAGAACATGATGATCTTTCCATCAAAATCTATGTCATGTTTCTGAAATTTTTGAATGTTTTCTGTGCAGAAAAATGTTTTTGCCTCACCTTCACGCTGAAAGGTTGTTTGCTTTATGGTACAAGTGAAAATTGAGTGTTATTCAAGAGAAGGTACCTCTCCAGAGTAGCAGAGACATAGAAAGCATGTATTAGTGTCCACAGAATTGAAGGAGTAGTATCAAGAGAGAGAGAACAGCCCCAGTTATTTTGTTTAAGAAAGCATATACTCTATAAGTCTTTTGCTTATCATATTGTTTTATTGGAGAAACAATTTTTAACATTTTTAATGTCCTTAACCTAATTTTTATACTAAAGTCATTGAATAGAATACATTTTTTTTTATGTGGAAAGCCAAAATTCTTTCTAGAATCTCTAGTACATCTTCATTCTCTGTAAAAGATGCAGATATATGAACTACAATTATTTTGTGTTTTTGTTTCTCTTTTTACAAATAGTTATCATAAACACAATAATACAGAATGTCAAAACACCCCATGAAGTGATGATTCTTGTTTTCTTTAGATGACTGGAAAAAACAACAAAAATACAAAACCAAAATTCTTTAGAATTTTGCCTCTTCACCAACAATCAGTAAATCTTCACTACATTTATCTGACACTGTCCACTGTTATTGGGTTTCATATATAACAATGATGCCAAGACCCTCTTCCAATACTATGTCAATATTCATAGGATGGGGGACAGAGCCAAGATGGTGGAGTAGAATCAAGGACCTGTCTGAACTCCCCCACAAAACTTCAAAACATCTATAAACAATGACCCGGAACAATTTCTAGAGCAGCAGAATCCATAAAATTGCAGGCTGAAGCAAATTTCCAGCACAATACAATCTAGAAGCTCAATAAGAAATGTCTATTGTCCTAGGTTGGAAGTGGAGCAATGGGGCTGGAGCAGTCCTTAGAGGACTTATTCACTGGAAGCTGCAAAAGTTTCCAGATTTCACAACACGCTAACATCAAAGATAGCTTTGAACATCAGTGGGAAAGGTCTCTCACCTGGGTGAGAAAGGAGTGTGGACCAAGTACAGCCCCAGGCCAAGTCCAAGCCCAATCTCCTGGCTGATATCAGCCACTACTACAATGACAGCTACTTTGAGAGCACTACACTTAACAAAGAGTTCAAAAGTCAAGTAATTGGCTGGTGACTAATTCTGGAACTTTCCACATAGTAAAGAGATAAAAGGTTAAGTAATTGGCTGGAAACATGAGCAAACAGGGGGAAAAATCTGACTAAATGGTCTTAATTACTTGGTAAAAATGCATTTTCTTATGTTCTCAGTGAAGAGGAAGATAAAAACATACAATAATAAGAAGAAAGCAAAGTCAAAGATCCTGCACTCAAAGTCTCCAGGAAAAATATGAATTAGTCTCAGGCCATGGAAGAGCTCAAAAAGGATTTTGAAAATCAGGTAAGGGAAATACAGGAAAAATTGGGAAGAGAAGTAAGACAGATGCAAGAAAATCATGAAAATTAGTCAAGAGCTTTTTACAGGAAACTCAAAATAATGGTGAAGAAAATAACCCTTTTAGAAATACACTAATCTGTCAGGAAGTGGGGGAGGAGCCAAGATGGCGGAGTAGAAAGAAGCACATATGCTAGCTTCGAACCCACAGCCCATGAAATATCTGTAAAGAAGAACTCCCAACAAATTTTGGAGCAGCAGAATCCACAGAACAACAGAGTGAAGGAGATTTCTGTTCCAGAGAGCCCTGAAAACCTGACACGAAAGGTCTCTTGTGCACCAGACAAAGAGCAGAGCTCAGCCCTGCCTTGGCCATGCAGCACCAAGAGGAGCAGATCCCAGCAGGCTTCAGGGAAAGAATCTCCAGCTGCAGCACAGGTTCCTCCACCCACAGGCACCAGGAGTGAGTGAGAGAGTCTTTTTGGCTTGCCAAGAGGGGAGCAGGGTATCTCCATAACTCAGGCCCCCTCGGGAGGCAGCAGCAGAGATGGCAGTAGACCAGGGCTCCCCAAGCAGGCAGGAACTCAGATCCATTGTTAAAGGTCTCTGCATAAACCCCCTGAGGGAACTGAGCCCCTTGAGGCGGCCCTGCCCAAACCTGAGCACCTCAACTTAATTTCCCACTAAATAGCAGCCCTGCCCCTGCCTAAAGCCCTGAGGCTGGAAGCAGCATTTGAATCTCAGACCCTAAGCTCCACCTGGGTGGATCTGGAGGCATGATGGGTGTGAAGAGGACACTCAGAAGTCAAGTCACTGGCTGGGAAAATGCCCGGAAAAGGGAAAAAAAATGATTATAGAAGGTTATTTTCTTGGTTAACAGATATTTCCTCCCTTCCTTTCTGATGAGGAAGAACAATGCTTACCATCAGGAAAAGACATGGAATTCAAGGCTTCTGTATCCCAGCCCACCCAATGGGCTCAGGCCATGGAAGAGCCCAAAATGGATTTTGAAAATCAATTAAGAGAGGTGGAGGAAAAACTGGGAAGAGAAATGAGAGAGATGCAAGAAAATCATGAGAAGCAGGTCAACACCTTGCTAAAGGAGACCAGAAAAAATGCTGAAGAAAGTAACACCTTGAAAAATAGGCTAACTCAATAGGCAAAAGATGTTCAAAAAGCCAATGAGGAAAAGAATGCTTTCAAAAACAGAATTAGCCAAATGGAAAAGGAGGTTCAAAAGCTCACTGAAGAAAATAGTTCTTTCAAAATTAGAATGGAACAGATGGAGGTTAATGACATTGTGAGAAACCAAGAAATCACGAAACAAAACCAAAAGAATGAAAAAAGTGGAAGATAATGTGAAATATCTCATTGGAAAAACAACTGACCTGGAAAATAGATCCAGGAGAAACAATTTAAAAATTATGGGACTATCTGAAAGCCATGACCAGAAAAAGAGCCTAGACATCATCTTTCATGAAATTATCAAGGAAAACTACCCTGATATTCTAGAACCAGAGGGCAAAATAAGTATTCAAGGAATCCACAGATCACCGCCTGAAAGAGATCCAAAAAGAGAAATTCCTAGGAACATTGTGGCCAAATTCCAGAGTTCCCTGGTCAAGGGGAAAATATTGCAAGCAGCAGAAATACAATCAGGATAACACAAGATCTAGCAGCTTCTACATTAAGGGATCAAAGGGCATGGAACAGGATATTCCAGAAGTCAAAGGAACTAGGACTAAAACCAAGAATCACCTACCCAGCAAAACTGAGTATAGTACTTCAGGGGAAAAAAATGGTCTTTCATTGTAATAGGGGACTTTCCAGCATTCTTGATGAAAAGACCAGAGCTGAAAAGAAAATGACTTTCAACACAAGAATGAAGAGAAGTATGAAGAGGTGAACAGCAAAGAGAAGTCACAAGGGACTTACTAAAGTTGAACTGTTTACATTGCTACATGGAAAGAAAATATTTGTAACTCTTGAAACTTTTCAGTATCTGAATAGTTGGTGGGATTACACACACACACACACACACACACACACACACACACACCGAGACAGAGAGACAGAGAGAGAGAGAGAGCACAGAGTGAATTGAATAGGACGGGATCATATCTTAAAAAAATGAAATTAAGTGGTGACAGAGAAATATACTGGGAGGAGAAAAAGAGAAATGGAAAGGGGCAAATTATCTCTCATAAAAGAGGCAAGCAAAAGACTTTTTAGTGGAGGGAAAATGAAGGGAGGTGAGAGAAAAACATGAAGTTTACTCTCATCACATTCGACTAAAGGAAGGAAAAAAAATGCACTCATTTTGGTATGAAAACCTATCTTACAATACAGGAAAGTGGGGGAGAAGGGGATAAGCAGGGTGGGGGGGGATGATGGAAGGGAGGGTAATGGGAGGAGGGAGCAATTTGAAGTCAACACTCTTGGGGAGGGACAGGATCAAAAGAGAGAATAGAAGCAATGGGGGGGCAGGATAGGATGGAGGGAAGTCAATTGCAAAACTACACAGATATAGCCTATATTGAATTGCTTGCCTTCCAAAGGGAATGGGTGGGGAGGGAGGGATGAAGAGAAGTTGGAACTCAACATTTTAGGATCAACTGTCAAGTAGTGTTCTTGCTACTAGGAAATAAGTAATACAGGTAAAGGGGTATAAAAAGTTATCTGGCCCTACAGGACAAAAGAGAAGATGGGGACAAGGGAAGGGAGGGATGATAGAAAAGAGGGCAGATTAGTGATAGAGGCAATTAGAATGCTTGGTGTTTTGGAGTGGGGGGAGGGGAAAAATGGGGAGAAAATTTGGAACCCAAAATTTTGTGAAAATGAATGTTAAAAGTTAAATAAATTAATAAATATATATATATATATATATATATATATATATATATATATATATATATATATATATATATATATATATATATAAATAAATAAATGAAAATACACTAATCCAAATGGGGAAAGAGTTCTCAAAAGACAATGAGGAAAAGGATGCCTTAAAGAGCAGAAAGTGCCAAGTGGGAAAGGAGGTCCAAAACCTCACTGAAGAAAATAATTCATTAAAAATTAGAATGAAGAAAATGGAAGCTAATGAATTTATGATAAATGAAAAAAAATATTCAAAAATCCAAAAGAATGAAAAATTGAAGATAATGAGAAATATCTCATTGAAAAAACAATTTACCTGGAAAATAGATCTAGGAGAGAGAATTTAAAAATTGTGAGACCACATGAAAGCCATGATCAACAAAAGAACCTAGACATCATCTTTCAGGAAATTATCAAGGAAAATTGCTCTGCTATTCTAGAACCAGAGGATAAAATAAATATTGAAAGAATCCACTGATCACCTCCTAAAAGAGATCCCAAAAGTAAAACTCCTGGAAATATTGCAGACAAATTCCAGAGTTCCCATGTCAAGGAGAAAATCTTGCAAGGAACAAGAAAGGATCAATTTGTATATTGTGGAAATACAATCAGGATAACACAAGATCTAGCAGCTTCTATGTTAAGCAATTGATGGGCTTGGAACATGATGTTCTAGAAGGCAAAGGAACTAGTATGAAAACCAAGAATCACCTACCCAGGAAAACTGAGTATACTTCAGGGGAAAAAATGACCATTAAATGAAATAGAAGATTTTGTAGCATTCTTGATGAAGAGACAAGAGCTGAATAGAAAATATGACTTTCAAGCACAAGAATCAAGAGAAGTTTGAAAAGGTAAACAGGAAAGAGAAATCCTAAAGGAATTATTAAAGTTGAACTGTTTATATTCCTACATGGAAAGATAATACTTGTAGCTCTTGAAACTTTTCTCAATATTTGGGTAGTTGGTGGGACTATGTACATACATACATACATACATACATACATACATACATACATGTATGTGTATATATATATACATACACACACTCACAAAAGTATATATGTGTATGTATATATGTATATATGTGTATATAAGTATATATACATATATATGTATGTGTGTATATCTATATCTATAGAAATCTAGATATAGATATAGACAGAGGGCACAGGGTAAGTTGAATAGGAAGGATGATATCTAAAAAAATAAACATAAATGGTGAGAGAGCAATATATTGGGAAGAGAAAGGGAGAAACTGAATGGGTCAAATTATCTCTCATAAAAGAAGCAATAAAAAGCATTTTCAATGGAGGGGTAAACAGAAGAGGTGAGAGGGAAATAGAAAAACTTACTCTCATCACATTTGACTTAAGGAGTGAATAACATGCACACTCAGTTTCATATGAAAATCTGTCACACTACAGAGAAGTAGAGGAGAAGAGTAAGTTAGGTGTGGGGGGGATAGAAGGGAGGGCAAAGGGGAGGAGGGAACAGTTAGAAGTAAACACATTTGGGGAGGGACAAAGTCAAAAGAGAGAATAGAATATATGGGGGCTATATATTTCACAATGTGACTGTTATGGAAGTTTTTTGCATGATTACACACGTATGACCTATATTGAACTGATTGCCTTCTCAGAGGAGAGAGAAGGGAGGAAGAAAGAAGCTGGAAGTCGAAGTTTTAGGAATAAATGTTGAGAATTTTTTTTTGCATGCAGCTGGGAAATAAATATAGATAATGGGATATAGAAATCTATCTTGCCCTACAAGAAAAGAGATAAGATGTGGATAAGCGAAGGGAGGGGTGTGAAATAAGGGAGGGCAGATTAGGGGAAGAGGTCATCGGAATGCATGGTGTCTTGGAGCGAGGGGAGGAGAGAGATGGTGAGAAAATTTGGAACTCAGAATCTTAGTCAATTGAATGTTGAAAACCAAAAATAAATTAATTAAAGTATCAAAACAAGAGAAATTATAACCACAACTCATAAGGTCATTCTGATGCATTTATGTTTGTGCTGAGCTAGAAATTTCTCTGAAAATCTATGGTCAGCCTGCTAAGAACTTTATTATCAATTGCTGAGAAGACCTCAAGATGGACAAAGTTGGCTTGGAACAGTCTTGGAGAATTTTACTTTTGTTTAGTTTAGTTTCAACAATTCTTGGAGGAAAGAAATAAGCAGAGTTTCTTGTGGAACCATGTAAGCATGGAGTTTATGACATAGCTCCCCATAACTCAGTCCTTTTTAAAGTATTCTTTCCAACTTTTTGGCTTTTGCTTCAAACATTTGTTTTTCCTCTTCATCTGGTACTCCCTTAGGGAGGAGAGAAGAAGATAACGGTGCCCATGAAGAAGTTGATTAGTGATTTTTTTTACTTGAGTGGAAAAGATTTTGTGTCATTTCCAAGCCCTTCTCATGTGCTTACCTGCTTGAAACTACGATTTGGATAAAATGAATGTCCAAAGAAATGTGGATTATCTGTTGATGTGCTATCAATTAACTTATATTGGAATGCTTAAAAGAATAGAAAAGAATGAATAATAGAAGATAATGTGAAATATCTCATTGGAAAAAATAACTGACTAGAAAATGGATCCAGGGGAGACAATTGAAAAACCAATAAACTACCTGAATGCCATGATCAAAAAAAGTCTAAACATGTACTTTTAAAAAATTATCAGGGTAAACTACCCTGATACTCAAATAAAAATGAAAAGAATCCACGAATCGCTTCCTGAAAGAGATCCCAAAATCAAAACTCTTAGGAATGTTGCAACAAAATTCCAGAGTTCCCAGGTCAAGGAGAAAATTTAACAAGCAGCTAGAAAGAAGGAATTCAAGTACTGTAGGAACATAATCAGGATAACATAAGATTTAGCAGCTTAGGGATCAAAGGGTTTGGAATATGATATTGCAGAGGTCAAAGGAGGTAGGATTAAACCAAGAATCACCCTCCCAGCAAAACATATTATAATACTTCAGGGGAAAAAATGGAATTCCAATGAAATAGAGGACTTCCAAGCATTCTTGTTGAAAGACCATATTTGAATAGAAAATTTGACTTTCAAATACAAGAATCAAGAGAAGCATGGAAAGGTAAACAAGGAAGAGAAATCATAAGAGACTGACTAAAGTTGACCTGTTTACACTCCTACAAGGAAAGATTGTACTTGTAACTCATGAGAACTTTCTCAGTATTAGTATAGTTCTAAGGCATATATATATGTGTATATATATATATATATACATATATATGTATATATATACATATATATGTATATATGTGTGTGTGTGTTTCTATGTATATATACGTATGTATGTATGTATATGTGTGTGTATGTATACGTGTGTGTGGAGAGGGAGAGAGAGAGAGAGAAATGGGGGGACACAGGGTGAGCTGAATATGAAGGAATGAGATCTAAAAAGTAAAATTAAGTATTGAGAGCAATGTACTAGGAGAAAGAGAGAGTAGAAGGTATAATATAGTAAATCATCTCAAATAGGAGGGAATAAGTGAGTCTTATTTTCATCAGATTTGGCTTCAGAAGGGAATACCATAAACACTCAATTTGGCATGGAAGTTTACCTTACCCTTCAGGGAAGCAGAGGGGAAGGGAATATGATAAGGGGAAAATAAAAGGATTGATCAATTTGGGGAAGGAGTAATCAGAAGCAAATACTTTGGTAAAGGGACAAGTCAAAGGAGAGAATAGAACAAATGGAGAGTGGGACAGGACAGCAGGAAATATTCACAGCATGGTTGTTATGGAAGTGTTTTGCATGACTTCACATGTATTATCTCTAATGATTCCCTTGTCTTCTTAATCAGGATGAATGGACATAGGGGAAGGGAAGAAAATGGAGATAGGGGAAGGGAAGAATGTGGAATTCAAAGCTTTCAAAATTAGTGTTAAAATTGTTTTTACAGGCAACTAGGAAATAGGTTATACAGGCAATGGGGGTATAGAAACCTATCTTGCCCTACAGGAAAATAGAAGGAAAGAGGATGGGGGGAAAGTGTTAGCAGGGAGGGCAGAATGCAGTAAAGGATAATTAGAATGCATGCTGTCATGAAGTGGGAGAAGGGGCAAAATAAGGAGAAAACTGAAATTCAAAATTTTGTGGAAGTGAATGTTGAAAACTGAAAACAAATAAATTTAAAAAACCTGGTAGGCAAAGATAACTCATTTGATTTATAATATACAGATTCAAAACTTTTCTTTAAGAAGATAGATGGGAAAAGTTAACTTTAAACTATCATTTAATGACACAATGGAATTAGTTTGCATTCAACTTTTTTTTTATGCTCAATCAAAAAGATAGTTTGTTCAGATTAAAAGCTTTGCTTAATTTTAATTCAATTTTGCTAAATACAGATTGCTTAACATCTGTAAGATGCAGAGAAATTACTTTCTCAGAATCTCTGTCCCTGAAAATTGTTCTCCAAATGATCTAGTGTTAAAAGGAATCAGATTCATAATGAGAAACAGTATGTCTAAAATATTTCTATGACTTACTATTTAATTTATTACATTGCTTATCCATGATAAATATTGAAACATGAGTTGTGAATATGAAAATACTCTTCAAGTAACTTGGCTTTAGGAATCTGATGCCACCAGAATGATTTCATTTCAGTCCACTACTTACAGTGATAACATTCTCAGTGACTGGAACACCAGATATAGGTCAGCAGAATAATTAGTGAGGTTGATAGCAATTAAGAACAGATGGTTAGCCCAAGTGCTGTAGTGATACCCTTGAAATTTTAAGAGATATTGGGTAAGGATGTTGCATGAAACCCTTTGGGAAGATTTTCTGGAAAGATTTGGACAATAATCCCACAAGATGAGAAGGGAAGGGAGTGTTATTCTTTGTACAGTTGAATTGAATTCCTATATTGGAGTGATTCATAATCATTGATAACAGACCTTTGGAAGTATTTAGATCTTTGATTTTCTTTTCTCAATTTTCTTTGGGTTAATTGTTGTAACATGGCTGTAAATGTGGCTGCATAAAGTAAGTACATAAACCAATTAATACAGTGCATAGATACACTGAATGTGACTTACAGTCAGAGAAAAAGTTATATATAGTACAAAGATAAGTGAAGTTGACATTGGTTTTAAATGAATTATATGTCTGCGTATGTCTACATTTATTTTTCTCTCTATATATGGACATTCATATGCATATAGATATAGATATGTGTGTATGAATGTTTTAGGGCATGTATTATATCCTGTACTCTCTCAATCCCTTCACAAAGAGAAACGGTTCTAGAAAGTATGATTCCTCAAGTCAAATGGTAAGAGGGATTTAAATGCAGTATATATACATATATATATATAAATATATATGTGTGTATATTTATATATATGTATGTATGTACATACATATACACATATAAAGATATATATGTAAACATACACTTACATTCATACATAAACACACATGTGTGTGTATAGGCATGATGGAACGAACCAAAGAAAGATTTTGAAATAATCATCCATCTCATTCAGACTGCTGAATTTATGGGAATACAGTTGGGCAAAGTAATTTATAATTATTGTTTTAATTGCCTCCTAATTTTAAGTTCGGTCACCCTTTTCCTTTGTGACATTGGTAATTTGGTTTTCTTTTTTCTTTTTTTTTTTATCAAATTGACCAAAGGTTTATCAATTTTATTGTTTTTTCCATAAAACCAAGCCTTAGTTTTATTTATTAGGTCAATAGTTTTCTGAATTTTAATTTTATTAATCTATCCTTTGGTTTTGAATATTTCAAATTTGATATTTACTTGTGGATTTTCTATTTGTTCTGTTTCTAGCTTTTTCAGTTGCATGCCCAATTCACTGATCTCCTCTTTCTCCATTTTATTCATGTAGGTGTTCAAAGATATAAAGCTTCCCCCAAGAACTACTTTTGCAGTATCCCATAACATTCAGTAGCTTGTCTCATTATTGTCGTTCTTTTGAATGAAGTTGTTGATTGTTTCTATAATTTGTTGTCTAACCCACTCATTCTTTAGGATTATGTTGATTGGTTTCCAAATACTTTTTGGTTTATATTTCCATGACCTTTGAGTACATATAATTTTTATTGCATTATGATCTGAGAAGGATGGTTTGACTATCTCTGCCTTTCATCACTGGATTGTGAGGGTTTTATGGCCTAGTACATGGTCTAATTTTGTATATGTGCCATTTACCACTGAGAAAAAGGTATATTCCTTTCTATCCCCATGCAATTGTCTCCAGAGATCTGTCATATCTACATTATCCAGAGTTTTATTTACCCTTTTAACTTCTTTATTGCTTAATTTGAGGTTCGATTTATCAAGTTCAGATAGAGGGAGGCTGAGGTCCCCCACTAGTATAGTTTTGATGCCTATTTCTTTCTGTAACTGCCTTAACTTCTCTAAGAATCTGTTTTCTATACCACTTGCAGTATACATGTTTAGTAATGAAATTGCTTCATTGTCTATGGTGTCTTTTAGAAGAATATAGTTTCCTTCCTTATCTCTTTTGATTAGGTCTATTTCTGTTTTTGTTTTGTCTGAGATTAGGATTGCTACCCCTGCTTTTTTTACATCAGCTGAAACACAAAATATTCTGCTCCAACCTTTTACCTTTACCCTGTGTGTATGCCCCCGTTTCAAATGTATTTCTTGTAAATAACATATTATTGGATTATGGTTTTTAGTCCATTCAGCTATCCATCTCCATTTTATGGCAAAGTTCATCCCATTCACATTCACAGTTAGGGTAACTATCTGTGTTTATCCTTTCATCTGCTTTCCCCTTGTTTATGCTTTTAGTTCTCTTTCTCCCTTCTCCTCCACAATAGAGTTTTACTTTTAGACCACCACCTTGCTCAGGCTTCCCTCTCTTCTCTTAGACCCACTCCCTTTTTATCCCCTTTGGCCTTACTACTTCTTCCCTCCATTTTAGCCTCCCTTCCCTTTTCTTCCTCCCTTCCCCTCCTACTGCCTTTAGAGTTAGTTGTATCTCTATGCTTAATTGAGTTTGTTGTACCTTCCTTGAATCCAATAAGATAGGAGTACCTCTCAAACAATGCTCATCTCCCTCCCCTCTTCCTGTCTCCTGTAATATAATTTTGTGCCTTTTTCTGTGATGTAATTCATTTTTTTTGCCTCCTCCTCTTAACATTCCCCACTACAATCCCTGCAAACCCTTAAATCACATTTGTTGCCATCACATCATTTAATTTATACCTGCTTCTTCTACCTATGTATATCTCTTTTGTATTTCATAATAAATATGCAATTATAAGATCAACAAGTATCACCTTCCTTTATAGGGTTGTAAACAGTTTTTCCATATTGAGTAAAGAGTTTTTCCCCCTATTTACCTTTTTATGCCTCTCTTGGGACCTGCATTTGAAGACTGAATTTTCTATTGAGTTCTGGCCTTTTCATCAGGAAGGTCTGGAAATTCCTTATTTCACTGAATACCCATCTCTTTGCCTGAAATATTATGCTCAACTTTGCTGTGCAATTAATCTTTGACTGTAGTTCCAGCTCCTTTGCCTTATGGAATTCTAATTCCTTCAGTCTTTTATTGTAGAAGCTACAAGGTCTTGTGTGATCCTTACTGTAGGTCCTAAACATTTAAAATGTTTCTTTTTGGCTACCTGCAGTATTTACTCCTTTAATTGATAGTTCTGGAATTTGGCAATGATACTCCTTGGTGTTTTTAGTTTGGATTCCCTTTCAGGAGGTGAATGGTGGATTCTTTCAATGAGTATTTTTCCCTCTGGATCTAGGACTTCTGAGCAATTTTCCTTGATAATTTCTTGGATGATTTCATCATGGCTTTCTGGTAGCCCAATAATCCTTAGATTTTCTCTCCTGAGTCTATTTTCTGTTGGGATTGGAAGCTCAATTCCGTGTGGACGGTCTCGGGCGGGTAAAAGTGGGACTTCTAAATCTTAGAGTCTTACGAGGCCCTCCATGAACAACGGGGATTCGAGAAGGTCAGACTGAGCTAGCTCGGCTAGCTTGGGTATTTCTGCCTCTCCCCGGGAGATACGTTATGGGTGGAGTCTCCCTGCCCTCGAGGTCGTCCCAGATCTGGGCACACTATTGTTATCTAACAGCACGGTATTTAGATGCAAACTATGCTGCTGGAGAGTTAAGTAGGATTGAGGAAGCCTGAAAGCTTCTCTTAGCACGTAAGGAGCCAAGACGACAGTAGGCTCTGCTTCTCTCCTCTCCTCTCTCCCCTCCCCCTCTCTCCCCGCTTGTACTTCTACTTCCAAGCCCTTAAGATCCTAGCCTCCTTAGGAAATCTCCCCCTCTTCCTCCTAAGGAAGACCCCCCTGCACTTGTAACTAGACCCTGAAATAAAGCTCAACCCTTGTTCAACTCTGGAACGTCCTTTCTCTCATATGTGCATCCGGTTTTGGCCAACCGAAGACCTCAGAGGTGAGGTAAGAAAGACTCGGGTAGCCCACACAGGCCTCTAGGCCTGGCAATTTTCCAGGTCAGTGGTTTTGTAATTAGATATTTTACATTTTCTTCTATCTTTTCATTCTTTAGATTCTGTTTGATTGATTCTTGATATATCATAGATTCACTAGTTTCTATTTGCCTGATGCTAATTTTTATCAATTTTTTTCTTCAGTTAACTTTTGCATCTCCTTTTTCATCTGTCCAATTGTCATGTTTAAGGAGTTATTTTCTCCATTTAGCTTTTGTACTTCCTTTTCCATTTGTTCAATTGTCCTTTTAAATACTTCTGTGATTTCTTTTTTCATATTTTTAAAGTCATTGGTCAGCTTTTCTTTCAGGTGAGAGTACAGTCTCAATGCTGACCTCTTTGGTATTTGTGTTTTGGTCCTTGTCCCCATAGAAAGATTCTATGGTCTTTTCTTTTCTGCTTTGCTTCTTACTCATGATGATCACCCTTTTCCTGGATTTTATAGTAGATTTCTGTGTCTGGGGCACAGGGGGCTCTGTCCCACAGTGCTTGTGCCTACAACTTGAGACTTTATATGTTGTGGCCTCTGGTTCTTTCAGCTAAAAGCTAAAATACTGCAGCTTACCTAATGCTGAGCTGGTTGGTGTGGGAAAGCAGAGGCCAGGTAAGGTCCTTGTGGGTTTCCTAGAATTTACCCTTGAGCTAGCTTGTTAAGTGTGGAGGAGGGGTGGTCTGGCCACAGGAGGTCTCCTCTGCTGAGCTAGAGCATAGGCAAGCTCAGAGTTGATGATCCCCTTTATACTAGTGTCTTCCCTATTCCCCTGGGCTGCTGAGGCATGCTTGGGGTCCTGGTATTTTCAGTTGCTGGCTTCACGCCCCTGGAGTTCAGTATATTGGTTTGCTGAGGTGGAACTGTCTGGGACAGCTCTGATTCTGCACTGGTCCCTCTCAGCCATACCAAGAGGGACACTCCTTAGTGATCTTTATAATCTCTTGGGCTAAGAGAGTGTTTATCCCTTTTGTTGCTCCCACTATTGAGGGTTTTTCCCAGGGATATATTCTGTGGGCTCATCAAGGTCAACAAGGGGAGGGAGATAATCACTCTGCCATCCTGGCTCCCCCACATGTAGATTTTGGAATCAGTATCTAGGTTTGATGTCTAGCTCTGTAACTTATTGCCTGTGTAACTATAGGAAAGTAACTTCATCTCACTGTGACTCCTTTTCCTCATCTGTAAAATGCAGTGTTTGGACTAAGCCTCTAAGGTCCCTTCAGCTCTAAAGATATAATCCTAAAAACATCATCTAATTAGATGCAAATATGATCACAACAAATATATATATATACATTTAGATGCATATATGCATAAGATATGTCCACATGTGTGCATATGCAATATAACTTACATATATGTGTAGACATACATATAGATAAATAAGTAAATATATAATTAGATAGATCATAGATAGATGGATGGATGGATGGATAGATAGATAGACAGACACACAGACAGAAAGACAGACAGATAGATAGATAGATAGATAGATAGATAGATAGATAGATAGATAGATAGATAGATAGATAAATAACCTGGTCCTAGGCATGGCTGGACATTTTGTCCATATTTTGTGAACTGGACCAATGAAATTCCAAAGGGGCACATAGGATGATAATTTTTTTAATGAGAGCATTTTAAATTTTTTAATTGTATTTTATTTTTTCAATCATATGTCAAGACAATTTTTAGAATCCATTTTGCAGAATTTTGATTTCTAAATTGTTCTCCCTCCTTTCCTGCCTGTCCTACCCTCTTCCTAAGATGATAAGCAATTTGCTATAGGTTACATATATATGGACAATTATATAAAACATCTTTCCCTATTAGTCACTGTGGTGAAAGAACAAACAGATCACAAAAAAACATGAAAAAAATAAAGTGGGGACGAAAAGGATGTTTCAGCCTGCATTCAGAGCCCATTAGTTCTTTATTTCTATAGTAAAACCATTTTCCTTACTGAGTCCTTTGCACTTGTCTTGGATCATTGTGTTGATGAGAAGAGCTAAGTCATTTACAGCTGGTCATCATACAGTGTTGCTCATATTGCATACAGTGTTGGTTCTGCTCATTTCACTTTGTATCGGTTCGTACAAGTCTTTCCATTTTTTTCCTGAAGTGTGCCTGTTCATCATGTCTTATTGCACGATAGCATTCTATTAGAATCATATACCCAGTTTGTTCAGTTATTCCTCAGTTGATGTGAATCCCTTTACTTTCCAATATTTTCTCACTGTGAAAGGCGCTGCTGTAAATATTTTTGGACATGTAGTTACTTTTACCTTTGTAATGATTTCTTTGTAATACAGACCTAGTAGTAGTATTCTGAGGTCAAATGATATGCACAGTTTGGTTGCCTTTTGGACATAGTTCCATATTGCTCTCAAGAATGGTAAGATTAGTTTACAATTCCACCAATAGTACATTAGTGTTTCAGTTGCCCCCCATACTTTCCAACATTTACCACTTTCCTTTTTGTCACATGAGGCAATCAGGTAGATATAAGTTTGTATCTCAGAATTGTTTTGATTATCATTATTCTAATCAACAGTGATTTAGAGCACTTCTTCATATGTCTATAGATAGCTTTGATTTCTTCATCAAAAACTGCCTGTTCTCATCCTTTGATCATTCACCAATTTGTGAATGGCTTATATTCTTATAAATTTGACTTGGTTCTCTATATATTTGAGAAATGATGCCTTTATCAGATATATTTTCTATAAAGATTGTTTCTCAGCTTTTTGTTTTCCTGCTAATGTTGTTTGAATTGATTTTGTTTGTGCAAAAAAGCTTTTTAATTTAATATAATACAAATTATTTATTTTGCATTTTTTAATGTTCTCTGTGTCTTGGTTGTTCACGAATTCTTCTCTCTGCCATAGATCTGACAGGTACATTATTCCTTCCTCTTGTAATTTGCTTATGGTGTCACTCAGTATACCTCAGTTATGTGCCCATTTTGACCATATTTTGGTATATGGTGTGAGATGTTGGTCTATACCTACTTTGTGCTCTATTGTTTTCCAGTTTTCTCAGCAGGTTTTGTTAAATAGTGATTTCATACATGAGACACTGAGGTCTTTGGATCAGTAAACACTAAATTACTTTGGTCATTAGCTGCTGTGTCTTGGGTACATAATTTATTCCACTGTTGTACCATGATATTGCTTAGCCAGTACCAGATATTTTGATGATTACTACTCTATAATATAGTTTTAGATCTTGTATTGCTATGCCTCCTTCCTTTGTATTTTTTCATTAATTTTCTGGATATTCTTGAACTTTTGTTCTTCCAGATGTATCTTTTGATATTTTTCTAGCTCTATCAAATCATTATCAATAGTTTGTTAACACATTGAATAAGTAACAAGAAAAGTTTTAATCCTTATGTTAATTAACTTAGTTAAATGAATTCTTTAAATGCATCTGCTAAATTATAACACCAATAGAGGTAATTCCTGCTTTGATAATATTGTAGATCCTTAAAGCATGACGGGGTTTGATGATGATGTAAGTTTAAGGAGGAGGTACAAAATATATATTTTTTACATGCCAGCAAATGCCAACATATAATGACAGGAATCCTTATCCAAAAGGACAATATTGTAGGGAAAAATAACGGCTCATTAATTATATTGTGTGTTATTATATACTGTGTATAAGACAACTGCAAAAGAAAGTTCTATGTTATATGGAAGGGAAGGGGAATTATTGATGAGTCTTAATGTAGACTTGGTCCTTAGAAAGATTTCAACTGGCAAAAAGGAGGAGAAAGGCATTCCAGGAGTAAGGAGGAGGCTTCATAAGCAGAAACACATTGAGAAATGATATAATTCAGTATGTGGTTAGGTTAGAAGTTGGGTCAGGTAGCAATCCAACTTGTCTATATCATAAATTCCATCCAATTAATGTTATTCAAGGTTTTAAAGAGAGGAGAGTACCATATTGTGAATGACTTTGAATGACTGGAACAGAGTGCTCAAATTTTACATTATAGTCAATAGGGAGCCACTGAAGGATTTTGAGCAGAATATTTTATACATAAGCAAAATTTTTCTGGCAGCAGGATGAATATCTGATCAGAGTGAGGAGAGAGTGGATATAGCAAAACTATGAGATAATTGCAATAGAATATTAAGATGATAGGATTCTAGTGCTGATAAACAACTGTGTTGAATATTGTTTTGAGAAACAATTCTATTTCATTGAATTAGAAATGAAATAGAAAGAAGGGAATAGATTTTAGAAAAGTCAATAACCATTGGTATAATTTAAACATCAATTATTGTTGATATAAGTGAAAAAATAGTTTACTGAATGAAAATTTTGATAGGATTTGCAGGAAGACATGAACAAGAGACATATCAAGTCAGAAAACATGGGGTCAGGGTAGGTGGTAATCTGCATTAAGGGAGCATTATTTTCATTTCTTTTAGCTTTGCATGTCCAATGCCCACTGTTGTGCCTGGTATATAGTTGGTACTTAAGAAATATTTATTGAATGAATATTTATGAACTTAAATAATAATTGATAAAATCATACATTTAAAGAATTAGTCTGAAAGAGTGAAATAATATTCTAATTTTCAAATGACTTGGTGCAAAGACTAGAAGTAAATTAAACAATTTTTAGTAATAATATTAGTAACTCAAAATTACATAACCCTTTAAGATGTGCAAAGTGTTATTTTTATAGTAACCTTTTGAGGTATAAGTAGAATTGTTATTTCTCCACTTAACACAAAGAAAATTGGTACTCTGAGAAATGGAATGGATATCTAAAGGTCAGACAGGAAGTGTATGTCAGATCACAAGATAATAATACACTTATATACTGCATTAAGTATAATTTTTGAAAGATATATTGTTATCTCATTTGATCTTACAACAAAATTTGAAGGTAGGTATTATCAGTCATATTTTAGTGACAGGATACTGAGACTAAAATTTGTTCCATTGTTACTCCCTGTCCTTTATACACTACTGTTCTGTCAGGCATTGATACTGGTCCCATTCTTTTCATTACCTATTAATGAGAAAAGAATCATCCCAGCAAATATGTTGATAACTTCAGATTATTCTAATAACGTAGGATGCCATGGACAAGTTCCTGTCTCAGAGGTTTTAAGGCAATGCCCTTCCTTTCTTTGTTTTTCAGTTCCCTTCCAATGATAATTTTACGTTTCTTTAAGAAGGGGTCATTTGCACAGAGCCTAACAACATTATTTGGTCAACATGTGTTGCAAAAGCTATTGGAGAAGACATCCTCATTTTCTCCATTCAGTAAGATCATGCCCAGTTTGACCTCATATAGTTGATTGTTTTCTATTAGAATTTAACCCATATTAAAATATTTACATAAATGTCTTGTTCTCAATTAGAGTTTAAACTCCATGAAGGCAGAGACAATGACTTCCCTAACACAATGCTTCTTTTGAATTCTAGCACAGTGTTTTTTCATATAGTAGGAGATAGGTGATAAGTTTGTGTATAATCAAATTAAGCTAAATTACATCTTCAGACATTTGACTTCCAAGTAGTCTATGAGAATATTAAAATAATATTGAATGATGAAATCCTGAGCCAACAGCTACTTCAAATTCTTGGAAGTTTTGTTATTAGAAAATTTCATAGAATCACATCTTAGTAGGACTCAATTCAAACAGTGAATTGTATGTAGTCCCTAGTTGGGTAGTATTCTTGAGTTGGGTGTGAAAGTGTATCTAACAAAGAAAACTACTAAGAAATTGACAAGCTGTCTGTTTTAACTATCTACCCCAAGCTTTTAATGTTGGGAAGGAATTGCTTTGTTTTTCACTAGGTAGTCATCACATTACCTTAGCCAGCGTAGTGAAAATTGTTCTTGTGAAGTCATTAGAGAGAAGTAAATTCTTTGATGCAAAATTGATTGTTTTATTGAAAGGAACATAAGGGGTATAAAACATGCCAGAGTACTTAGCACAATGCACTTAAGGTGCTTACTTTTTCTGAAAGAAGTAAACAAGAAGTCCTTGTAAAATAATTCATATTGATTTAAAAAAACTATAATATAATAAGGATGAAATTTTTGATTGTGGTACAGTCCTCAAAATAACTCAAAATGCTTTTCCAACTACCTCAAATCTCTGCTGCAACAATCATAGCTCTATAACTGTTATGTGCAACACACATTTGATAGATGCTTGCTGTTCCTAACAATGGATCAAAATTTTCCTTGTTTGACTTCCAGGACAAAAGACTATTTGAGTTTTCAAGATTATACTTTATCACTCTCAAGTAAGTAATCCAGGTAATAGGATGATCCATACTGCCAAGAAAACTCTGAAGTAGATCACTGAAGATAGGCTGACCAGAAAACTTTTCAGTTTCCTTTTAGCTCAAAATGTCACCCCAAGCTTAAAAACAAAACCAAGTCTGTTCAATTGTAAATAGGAAAGTTTCTAATAACTTACTTTACTGATCATTATCTAGATTTACCTAAAGACTTACAGGAAAAATATATCCATTATTTTTATCACATTATGCAGACTAAAGCAGATGAGTTTTGAATCTGAAAAAGAGAAGCTGTGGGCAATAGTCCTAAAGACTGTCATATCTTCTTTCCTATGGAGAATACTCTAGAAGATCATAGCTGAAGAGATGCCTTAACAGTTTAGCAAAGAAGGAAAGAAATAAAAAAGAAAGGGTAGGGGAATGGAAGAAAGGTGGGAAATAAAGGAAAGGGAAAAGGAAGGAAGGAAAATACAGGAAGGGAAAGTAATAGGAGAAGGAAAGAAAGAGAAGGAAAGGAAAAAGAAGGGAAAATGAAAAGAGGAGAGGGAAACAAGATAGTCCTATAACTTTTCTGCACAGAATCAGGGTACTTATAGCTCTTGGGTATTCCTGGGTAACTTTCCCTTTATATCTGTTTCTGTGTTCAGCCATTTTGCAGTCCCTGAGGAAGTCTTACCATTGTTTTGACTTATCTAAGGTCTTGGATGGAAGATTTTGGGGGAGTGATGATTACTATGTATCACCAGGTTAACAATAGCTACATCCTTTATAGCATATTTTCTTGGAATTATAGGTAAAGATAAATTCATGCAAGAGATCATTGATATAAGTCACATAAGTTAAAAAAAAAAGATTCTCCCCAGGGAGTACTGGAATTCAAACATTTATTGAGCACATCATATGGAAAAAATATTGTACCATTCACTAGGGATATGACGGCAAAACTAGTAATCTCTTCCCTTAAAGAGTTTACATTTTAAGAAGTAAAGATTTTAGGAGCACTTCATCCAAAGCCATGTGGCATTGACCTTTCCACTCTACCTGCAGAAGACTCACCAGATCAAAAGAAGGAAGGTATCATTAGCTATCATAATAATTAAAAAGTCAATAATGTGATAGTGATAAAAGAAAAAACCAGAAAGTTGTTTATATTTATTGGTCATATATCACCATGTAAGTATTTTTGAAATTGATCTTCATTCTGTGATATTGAAAAAAACAGGTTCTACCCTTTATTTCCTATCTGAAATCTTCAATAATTACAAGTACCTTTTTTTAGTAGCTGCTATACGCAAGGCCCTGTTTGGGGCACAAAGATAGAAATGAAATGATCCCTACCCTCAGAGACCTGGCATTCCATTAGAGGAGACATCTAGGACATATACAAGTATATGAAATATGAACACAAGGGATTGTATTTGGTATGAAGGTATTATGGAGGGATGTACCAACATTTGGTGATAGAGGTGGAATTAAGAGAGACCTAATGTTGAAAGTGATGGAATTCTCAATGGTAGAGCTAAGGAGGGAGTGCTTTCCAGGCATATGAGACAATATATGTCAAGGCACAAAGATAACAGATGCAATCATTAAATTCATGTGGATAGACACTCAGTTCATTACACTCAGCCAACCATTTGTGAGACAAGTCTCATTGAACAGCAGAATGACAGATGTATGAAATGTTAACTTCAGAAAGAACCTCAAATCTCTATTAGTCCATTCCTTATACAAATCATGTGATCTTTCCACACAATGCTCAATAAGTAGTCATACGTTGCCACTTGATGGCCTCCAGTAACAAGAAACTCATTGTGGCTTAAGGATTTCTTTAGATGTAAAAGAGAATTGGTCTCATATTAGAGAAATCTATCTACCAGTTCCGTCTATGACATACTGGTTGTGAATTCATGGCTTTTTCATTGAACTTCTTGGTTCTCTATGTATCTCTCTAACATTATGAGTTGGAGAAAATATATTGACATACACTGATAAAGTTCTTCAATGGGAGCTCTCTATACTAATAAAAATATGAGCCTACTCATTATAAACAATAATTGGAAGTTTATAATTGTGATGAATAAAACTATAACTTCCACTTAATAGTACTAGATCTGCTTTCCAGAGATAAGCAGAACAAGATTAATACTTCTTCCATGGTCTAACTATTTAGACTGCAATCATTTCATCCACCTATAAGTTTCCATCAATCTAAAATAAATTTTCTAAATTTCAATTAATAATTCTCATGAGGCATACATTTTGCCCTCACCTTTGGATGTGCTCTAGCTTATCTTTGTCCTCTCAAAATAGTGACAATCAGAACATAATACAGTAATCAAGTACAACCAAGGAAGACTGTCATTTTCTTCTAGGATCTCCATTATTTCTACTTCATTAAGGAATTCCTCAGTCTGGCCAAGACTGAGAGCAAATATAGCAGCAATTCTTTCCAATTCTATCTTCGGAAAGTTTAACTTATCAACAGGGAAAGTTTAATGTATTTGGCTCTCTGTTATAAGAAACAGAGAAAAATAAAAATGCCCACCTAATTGAATCCTCCCATCACAAATATATGATATCTTTAGTTCTGCTTAGTTATCTAAATCAGAAACTCACTATCTGATTCCTCAAGAAGGTCTAGCCAGTTAGAGAGTATTTGCACTCTATTATTATTTCTTTCCTCTTCCTTTAATTTTTCACTCAACTTTATTAATACCTCTTATGATCATGGATTTCCTCAAAAGAAAATACCTTTTTGATGTGCCATTGCTTCCCTAACTCCTTCTGTTCTTTCTCCCCTAAACAAACAGAAGCACTTTAGAGAGTGGTTATCTACTACGTCTTACTACTTATGCTTTTCTCTGTCTCTTTGTTTCTGTCATATATATGTGTATATGTGTGTGTATGTATACAAATATGTGTGTGCATATATAATGTGTTTGGTATGATGGTAATTTGTGTTATTATTAACATACAAATTTCTGAGGCATGCTGTCATAACCAACAAGGATGGAAATGTTTATCAATTAGCAACTAATAATTTAATTAGTTCAGAGTTAAAAAATGAAAAGAAGAAAAAAAGAGAAAAATCAATTAGTAAAGTTATTTTCAGCTATCATATACCCAAAGGGTATAATCTCCAAATGAATTCCATGCTAGTGAGGAAGAAATAACTGTAATGAAAATTCATGTTCCTGTGCTCCTAGGAAAAGGAGTGTATCATAGTTGAAACCATTCACAGAGCCCTATCTACTATCTACTAAACAATTTGTTATGTCTTATTGGATTTGAGCTCCACATCTTCCATTTTCCTTGAATTAGCCTGAGACTTCTACTTATTATTACTATATTTTTTAAACTACCATTCCCTTGTATGTTTTTTAACAGTTGATAGCTGAAACTCCATACTACCCTCAACAAATGTTATTCCTTTTTTTCCTCTGAAGGTATTATTTTCTAGGTCTTTGATGAGCTGTTGCTACTATCTGCTTCTATCTCCATCCCTTACTATGGCTTTTAACTTATGGTTAAATATTACTGCTCTTTTATGAAAGAATCCTGAGTCCAACCTAGTGGCAAATTCCCATATTTTCTGTTATTTTCTTATTAGGAGCAAATGCTATGTAGTTCAAATTCACATATTGTTTTAAGCTTTCAAAAATATTTTGAAAATATCTCTTTGTTGTTGCTGTTTGAAAGGTCTGTATCATAAAGAGCATAAAAGAGATAATTCAGAGAGCTGGACTAGATAGAAGCTCTTGCCTATTCAAGTTCAAACTCCATTCCTCTAATGGGGCTGGCAATGGTAAATTCCTATTACCTTTAAACTTACCCAGATCCCTCATGTGATCCATACGTTTATGTGTGTATGCATGTGTGAGCAAAATGACTTCAAAGTACTTCAGAACTTTTCTCAGTGAAGTGATCAATGATCAATTTAAACATGCCCCCTGCCTCTTGGTTGAGAGCCAAAAGACTACATATAAGTAGAGAATAAGGCATACTTTTACAGGCATGACCAAAGCATTGTTTTGTGTTGTTACTCTACTTATTTATTGCAGAGCATGCATTTGAAGGGGATGAGTTAGTTATTTAAGAAAAAGAAAGTAAAGCGCAACAGTACAATTTTAAAGTGATACAGAAGTATTTCATTTTTCTTTAAGTCCTAAATTATAGAAACCATCAGGCTAGTTTTGTTACTCTCTAGTAAATAATACACACTTAAAATATACATAAAAGTGGTTTCTTCTACATTTCATTTTGCTATTTGTACATTTGAAATTTCTTTTGTTTGTTGAGGATTGTTGAGTTCTTAATTAATATGCAACATAAAAGGGAGTATGAGGTGTTAGGGGAGAATGAGCATGTCTGATGTGAGAACTTGTCAAGTGTTTATTAGGGATGTTCACCTACCTTTGCTGTTCACTTTTATCCAACTTTCCCCTGAGATTCCAAGAAGCTGTAATAAGTAGAATAGTCATACCTGTGCTCAGGGTCAGGGCCCGAGCCCCCCGGGTCCCCCAGACCAATAGGTCTTTGACCAGCAGTGCCTGTCAGTCTTGGTTAAGTGAACTGTGAGCAAAGAATGAGGCAGGAGATAAGATGACAAGCAACTCCATTTATTCAGGTGAGATTCAGGGTTTATAAAGGCTGTAACCATAATCACATGCAGGCTGAGCTCATCCCATTACTTCACCATCTCATGACTATCCCACGTTCTTACACCTGAAGTAAGTAATGAAGCTTATCTTGTTCCTGAAGCTAGTTCCTGGGTTCCCAGGCCCTATTGCAACTTTTCTTGATGGAACATCAGTATCTGCAGGAACATCAGGTTCCAGGGTCATGGAGAGCTTCTGCCAGGGTTTGAGTAAGCACAAGTTCCACGGGAACAGGCTTTGCCTCTGCTATAGCCTTGATCACAGAACTTGCATTCCCCTGAGCCTTCTACATCTCCCCCTTTTTTTGTTTTTGCAGATCTGAGGTACCATACAAGCAAGCACAACACAGCCAATACATGGTTTTTGTCACATCTCTTTCTGTAGGTAATGTTTACCCTCAATTTGATACCAAGTATGGATTACTTTAACAGGGAACATAGCATATGTGGGTTGCTGTACAATCATAGCAAAGCGGTCTGAATGAGAATTGATACATCGAGATAAAGTACAATTCATACCAGTTATAGCATACACCCTTCCTTCATATCCCATGGTGGTATGAATACCCACTGTAGTGTTTGGTTTTTGCAAGGAAGGGGTGGTGGCCTAATGAGCTGGGATCTCTATAGATAAGTGCAGTCAGTCCCAAGTTGGTGGCTATTTTCTATTTGTTTCATCATAATATACAGAGAATCAATACCCAGGGTGACAGTCAAACAAATTGGAGAGTGCAGATATGTCTGAGTATAGGATACACATGATTGGTCAGTGAATAGTAAATGTCATTATGACCCAGTGCATAGTTTGGTATGTAGCTGGCAGCTGAGTTCTATAGGTGTAGTTGACTACTACAGGAGGAAGGGAGATAACGGTTGTCCTTGAGGGAGAAACTGCCTGAGATAGCATTCTGTGGCTAGAGAGAAATATGATGTTCAAATGTGCTTTTAGCATTAGGGCCCAAGTAAATGCATCCAAATACCTCAAACACCCCATCATTCCCCATCCCTCCTTTTAAAAGAGATGAAACCCAGATCAGTTGGGGAAAGGGACGAAGGTCGCAGTTTCTGCAGTTGCTTCCTGCTGAGAGTGGACGTAGAGTTGTCCCTGCCACACAAGGTCCCAACAGTGGAGAGGTCTTAGCAATCCAGAGGCTCACGAGCCATGGACAGTAGGTCATAGACAGCTGGAACAGTCATCTTTAAAGTGGAAGACACGAAACGTGGAGGAGACAAATCTGACAAGGAGGTTAAGCAAGCAAAGGACAAATATTGACCAGAAGGTTTTAAAAATGGTACTTGCATCATCTTCCCAAATACATCCCCATACTTCCTCGACATACTTAAACCCTCTGAGACTGGCACAAAAGTACCCAGAGCAACAATCTGGGGATAGGAGGGGCTTTGATGACCCCCATTTGCCCCAACTTCCTATCTGCTTTCCATAGTTTCAATCAAACCTTTTATGTAACCACATCCTTTGAACCCATCATGCAGACTGCTTCAACTTCCTCAATCTTTCTACCATAGACAGGATAGCTCACAAGGTATTACTCTTCACTAGCATAGCTGTATGGTCTTAAACAAAAGAGGTTCCTAACTTGAACTTCACAACTGAATAGATTTTCATCTATTTTTCACAGGCTTGTATATCTTTTTCTGGATAATAGTCATTGGGGAAGAAAGACTCACAGAAATAAAGTGGTGAATACATTCACACATGAATTTCAACTGTTGCTTATCAAAACAGCAAGATCCTTCCTGCTTCATAATACCGTATCTCCAAAAGTGCAAATGTTAGTTGGTTTGGTTGGAAACACTTCTTCCAGAAATATGCCTTCTGCCTTTAAAACAGTGTAAATTCACCTGAGCCCTCTACATACCTGGGTAAAACTTTCTTGTCAAACAAACTACACCAGGATGAAAGTAACCAACATGGCTCAAACCCATCAGTGAGTTATGGGGATGCCTACCCTGGGCATGTAAAGATGCTCCCTGCACTGGAATGAATGGATGGGAATATTTTTTTTTCATTTGCCATGAAGGCAACTGAAGCAGAGCCTGTGGAACACTTAGAATTTAGTCAGACATTGAAGACACCAAGGTCATCTAGTACATCCTGGGTCACTGCCACTTGTTTCAACTTATTTCTTTTCACTGGACTTCTCTGACTCTGGAGGAGAGAATGAGGCTAAAAATTTTGTGCAACTTTTTCTCACTTAAGTCTAATTCATATGCAAGTGAAAACATCACCCTATGATGTCCTGTTCAAAAAACAGAGAAACAACACTAAATATAATGTAAGGTAATGTGATATGATATGACATAATCCATAATATAACATAATATAATGCAATATGAGATGATATGAGTTAGGATGAAATGAAATTTAACATAACATATCATAATATGTCATAACATATGTATTTTGTCATGAATGAATGTAAACTTATACGAAAAATATATTATTTGTGTATGTTATCATTATTAGATTTTGTCCAATAAATAGTCATTACTACTCTACAAAAGTACTGAAGCATACATGATAATAATTCCCAAGGGTAGATCCTCAATGGGACATTTTTCAAAAAAACAGAAATACTAACTACATAGGATAAATAGACACAGATGGGTTCCAATCTTCAATGTGCAAAGGGTGCCCATTTTCATGAGATTATATGTTCATTAAAATATAAAAAAATGTTTTATAGATCCTCAGTACTCTGTATTAGAAGGGACTTCAGAGTCCCAGGTCCAAATGGGACTTAAACAAGGATCTCCTTTATCACAGCATATCATTGAAGTAATCATTTGATCTCCCTTGGAAAGCTTTCACTAAGAAAACTATTGCCTCCAAGGAAGTTTCTCCATTTGGAGGTAACTCTAACTGCTAAATAATTCCTCTCTCCCCAGTCCCAGCATTAGGCCAGAATCAACCTCCCTACAATTTTTATTTATTTCTTCTAGTTTTACCCTTTAGGGAAACACACAAGTTCAGACTGTTGGTGCAATCTTAAGTCACTTCACTATCTCAGACATCCTCCTCCAGTAGTTTTCCTCCTTACCAATTACCTTCTCAACTATGGCAACCAGAACTGAATGACAATATAAAGAACAATCAGCTGTTGTTTAACCAGGCCACCTCTGTTGCTCTAAAGACCATCCCTCTCTTAATACACTATGAAATTGCATTATTGGAGTGGGGATACATGCTGCCATATGACATTAATGGCTTGCATTGAGCTAAAAGTCCCTTACACCTTCCCAATCTTTTTATTAAATTAACTTCTTTCTAGTCATTTTTCTCTCTGTTGTACTTCTGAAGCTTTTTAATCACTCTCTTAAAAGTTTAACAACTCTTACTACTAAATTTCATCTAACTAGGCATATTCCAATATTCTATATTTTGAAGATATATGTGTTTCTTGACTGTCATCCAGCATAGCAGTTATCTCTCATTGTTTTGTGTGGTTAACAAATTCTATGAGCATATCATCTGTCATATTTTGTCAATCATTTAATTGTATTAAATATCACAGGGGCAAAAATTCAAAATATATACTATATTTCATTTATTCATAATACTTCATATAAAACACTAAAATGGCTATCCTTGAGTATCTGTAAAATGGTAGAAGAGATTAAGGTCTGGGCTATTGGAAACAGGTTTGTAATAATCAACTTGATCTTTGAAAATTTACAAAATATAGAGTATTATCACTGTTCTGCTTTTTATAATGTTATAAGCTGGATGACTGCATTCTTATAACCACTTACATTCAAATGATCTTGTTATGTGCTGTTGACAAGATGAGGTTATATATGTCATTATATAATTGATCTTTTCTGCCATAACTATTATTAATGGCAGACATAAACACAGAGATGATTACAAAGTGCTTGTATTTCAAAGGTTAAGTCATGATCATTCATGCCTTGAAGGAAGTCAGAAAATTTTTTATATAAAACCAATTTCAGCCAGTTGTCATTTAGCCCTGGGCACCTCTTTCAGGAGAAGACAATCATTACACCAATTTCCATTAACTGGCCTTCCTAGTGCCTTTAATATTTGATAGAATTCAGGATGATATTCAAAGGTAAACCAAATTTATCAGGGGCAGATCTCTGCTATATGATCACACTGAAAAAGTAAACAAGAAGGAAATACTTAGGAGTCTGACAACAAAGATTAAGAATCTAAAACACTAAGTGCTTTTTTTAATCTACTAATACCAATGTCAACTATTCTGTGGGAAAGAAATCATACAAGATTATTTATTTCATGATAATTATGATATATCTTATTGATCAAATTTATGACAAAATATTGCACCATGTATGAAAAGATGATGTTTTTAAATTTTTTAGCTTATTTATTTTCAGTTTTCAACAGTCCCTTCCACAAAATTTTAAATGTCAAATTTTCTTCCCAACTACCTCCTGTCCCCACACCAGGACAGCATGTATTCTGTTTACCCTTCCCTCGAAACTGCTGTGCCTTCTATCGCCTCTCTCCTCTCTTATCCCCTTCCCTTCTATTTTCCTATAGGATAAGATAGATTTCTATATTCCATTGCCTACGTATCTTATCTCATAGCAGCATGTAAAAACAGCTTTTACCATTCATTTTTAAAACTTTGAGTTCCACATTTTCTCCCTCCATTCATCCTGATTGAGAAGGCAAGCAATTCATTATAGGTTACACATGTATAGTCATGAACAACACTTCCATAACGGTCTTGATGTGAAAGATTGTATTTCCCTCTATACTATTCCTTTCTAATTTATTCTGTTCTTTCCTTTTATTTGTCCATCTACAAAAGTGTTCACTTCTAGTTACACCTTTGCCAGTCTGCTATGCCATCTATTGTCCTCCCTCTCTTAATCTCTCTCTCCCTGTTTTCCTGTAGGGTAAGATAAACTTCCATACCAAATTGAGTGTGTATGTTATTCCCTGCTGAAGCCAAATATGATGAAAGTATGGAACACTTATTCCCTCTTATCTTCCCCTTCTACCCCTTCAATGTAAAAGCTTCCTTGCCTCATTTGTGTGAGATGATTTACTAGATTCTACCTATCCCTTTCTCCTTCTCCTAGCACATTTCTCTTAACACTTAAATTTTCTTTTTTAGATATCATCCCTTAATTTTCAACTCACCCTGTGCCCTCTCCTCTCTCTCTCTCTCTCTCTCTCTCTCTCTCTCTCTCTCTCTCTCTCTCTCTCTCTCTCTCTCTCACACACACACACACACACACACACACACACATGCATACATACATTTTTCTGCCAGGCCTAGAGGCCTGAGGGCTACCCAAGTCTTACCTTACCTATCGCAGGTCTTCGGCTGGCCAAACCAGATAAACGTATGAGAGAAGAGACTTTCCGGAGTCGAACAAGGGTTAGGCTTTATTCAGGGTCCTGGTTACATGTGCAGGGGGAACTCTTCCTTAGGAGAGAGAGAGAAATCTCCCAAGGAGGCAAAGATCTTACAGTAAGAGAATGGAAACAGAAGTGGAAGTGGGGAGAGAGGGGGGAGGGAAGAGCGAAGAGAGGAACAGGGGCCTTCTGTCCTGAAAGGGCCCCTCAGCGCTAAGAAAACCTTCGGGCTTTCCTGACCCTACTTAAGCTCTCCTGCCGTATCGTTTGCACCTCAATACCATGCCTGTTAGATAACAATAGGTGTGCCCAGATCCGGGCCAGTCTCGAGGGCGGGGATGCTCTCTCCCATCACGTTCTCACGGGAAGAGGTGGAAATACACGAGATCTCACTCCTCAATTCCCTGCTGTTTCCTGGGGGCCCTCATGAGAACTCTAAGGTTTAGAAGCTCTCACCTTTACCCACTCGAGACTGTCCACATGGAACTGAGCTTACACCCCCAACATTTTTCTATTTGCTGTCAGCTTGGATAAAAGAGTTTATTTGCTACTCACTATGTTTATTTAATTTTTATTTGTTGAGAAGGGAGTCAAATCTTTGTGTGTTTGTATGTGTGTGTATATATATATATATATATATATATATATATATATATATGTATGTATGTATGTATGTATGTATGTATGTATATAGGAGCACAGCTTCCACATTAAGGCAAAGCTACCAGCAGCGCAAATTGAACCTGAAAAATCATATCTAGATTAACGTTATTAAGGGGGCAGATAGATATAATTCTACCTTCATAGAGACTTCTCTTAGAAGATAGATTCCCAAGATATCTATTAGCTCCTCTTTGTGTACTATATCTAGACAAACAAAACCTATCTAGGCAGTGTACACCCACCTATACCTACATTAAGAGCAAATTTCATGGATAGAGAGAGGGAAAATACTCTAAGATTTTGATGATTTTAGGGGAACCAAGTTTTCTAACGCTGAGCATCAGGCCAAATCAGGATCATGTCTGGTGTTCAAAAGTAGGACTGTGTATGTCAGAAGAAAATATTCTGAAAGTCTTGTGCTACTTTTAAGGTGAGTTAGTAAGGTTCATCTGGAATGCAAGGAAACAATCCATGGAGAGCTTTCTACATTACCAAAAATGCAACAGTTAAGCAGTTTGTTCAAGTAAAAGCATTGTAATATAAAATATTCAGAAAGAGCATTTAGTCTGTATTTGGGCTTCTGGGTCAACTACAACAAAACCACAAACCCACACAAACTAGTTTCTATTTAAATTTTTAAAACCTGTCATGACAGCACTTCTTGTGAACAAAAGTCCTGGAGCATTTATTTGACTATATGGTTAATAGAATCCAATGGTATGATGTTGATGATAAATGAAGTAATATAATCGTAGGCTACATTTTCAGTAGCATATTAGGTCAAAGGAAGTAATATTCTGTATTCTTCTCTGTTTAGAGCATATATGCAGGGCTATATTCAGTCTTTGTTGCATGCCACATTTTATATAGGATGAATTGAATTGAATCCAGAGAATAGTGAACAACATGGAGATGTATCCAAAAAGCATGTGATCTAAAGAAACTAAACATATTTAGGCCAGAAAGGAGGAGACTAAATGGAAGAAGAACTGATAATCTTTAAACATCTGAAGGATTATCATGTAAAAGATTAATTAGACTTATTTACTTGAATCTACAGGACTGAATTATTAAAATTAGATTAAAATGTTATAGGAAGGCAGTTTTGGGAATCAATACTTTCTAAGTACTTAGCAGTCAAAAGTTTCTAGCAATTAGAAGCATGAAAAATGGATTATATAGGCTCTCTTGTGAAGTACATAACTCTGTATCATTGAAAATCTTTAGAAGTATATTATAAATATCTGTCAGGGTATTTTCCAGTGTTCCTTACACTAGAGCCACTATGTTTTTTTTTAAACTCTTCTTTCTCAAGGTAAGAAATTATAATCACCTTCTTTATTAGATTTTCTTTCAATAATATATTTGAATCTCTCTACTGCAATTAAAACCCATTTTTCTTGTCCTTTATCAATGAAAACTGCTTAAATATAATTACAAGATCTCTCCTTCTAACCCTCCCCTCTTTTTATCTTTAAATCTAAATCTTTATGGCTTTTATTTTTCCTCAAAGATCTTCAGTCAGTTATTTATTGTTTTTTGCAGTGCTGGGAATTTTCTTCAAGATCCCTCTAAAGTTAGAAAGAAAGTTCATTTTTTTTTTGGAAAAGAGATGTTTGAACACCTTTACTTTTTAAACACCTTTTCTGTTGTATTCAACTTATTATACATGAGAAGAGATATTCAATAATCACAACTTTAAATCATTTCATTCCTCTTGAATGTAGGCATTTTTTTTTTTTGGCAAATAAATTCAATTCAATAAGAGTAGATCTCTATACCATTAAGTTGTCCTCAACTTATTTTGGATTTCAAGACACTGCTCATAGCTTACATTCTCCTTCATAACCTTATAGATAATTTCATTTTATTTGTTTGGATTTAATTTGGAGAATATGGGGTGGAGCCAAGATGGCAGAGTAGAACGACACATATACTCTAGTACTTCCACCACAGCTCACAAAATACCTGTAAAAAATGACTCAACAAATTCTAGAGCTGCAGAAACCACAGAACTACAGAGTGAAAGAGATTTCCAGCCAAAGGCAACCTGGAAGGCCAACAGGAAAGATCTACCCTATGAATGTTGAGCCAGCCCTGTCCTCACAACATGGGGAGAAACAGGACCAGAGCAAGCATCTAGGGCAGAATTCCCAGCAGGGAGGGTCCGAGATCCCTCAACCCACAAGCAACAAAGAAAGCTTTAAAGGTTAGTGTAGGAATGCTTTCCCAGCTGGGGGAGAGGGGAGTGGGGTCCCTGCAGCTCTGGCCTCAGGCAGCTGCAGAGGCAGCTGCAGCAGCAGCCAGCAGACAGCTACAGTGGCCACTGAAGCAGCCTGGGTCCATTGTCCCAGCTGTTCAGCTTAAAGACTCTGAGGGGATCTGAAACTCAGCATTCAGTGGCTGCCTCACTGCCCCCACCTAAAACCCCTGTGGGAATTGAGCAGCTGAACTGCTCAGCCATGAACACAGTGCTGGGGGGCAGGAGGAGTACTAGGATCCTCCAATTGAAAAAGAGTTCAGAAGTCAAGTAGCTGCCTGGGAAAATGCCCTCAAAAGGGAAAAAAGTAGGACCATAGAAGATAACTTTCTTGGTGAATAGGTATCTCCTTCCATTCTTTTAGAGGAGGAAAAAACAATGCATACTGCCAGAAGAAATCAAGGCTTCTGCCTCCTGTACCTCCAAAATGAATATGAAATATGCTCAAGCCACAGAGGAACTTGAAAAGTGAGTCAGTAACTTCCTAAAGAGAATCAAAAAATACTGAGGAAAATAATACCCTTAAAAAGAGGCCAACTCAACTGGAAAAAGAGGTCCAAAAAAGTCAATGAAGAGAAGAAGACTTTAAAAAGCAGAGTTAGCCAAATGGAAAAGAAGGCTCAAAAGCTTACTGAACAAAATAATTCTTTTAATATGACAGTGGAGTTCAGGGAAGCTAATGACTATACAATAAACCAAGAAGTTTCAAAACAAAACCAAAAGATTTAAAAACTAGAAGATAATGTAAAATATCTGATTGGAAAAACAACTGACCTGGAAAATAGATCCAGAATATAAAAATACTAAAGATAAACATAAAAGCAGTTTTTGACGTTAGTTTAGGAATTTTTATTGCAAATTTCTCCCCTTCCTCCCTCCAAACCCCGATCCCTAACATGTTAAGAAATTTAGAATAGATTATATATGTGTAATCATGCAAAACATATCTCAATATTAGTCATCTTGTGAAACAGAAAACAACAACGTAGAACATAAAGTGTGCATTCAGACTCCTTCAGTTCCTTCTCGGGAGTCACATAGAATTCTTTCATCATGAGTCCTTTGGAACTGGGTTTGATTATTGTACTGAAAAGAATTGTTAAGTTATTCACAGTTTATCATTGCACAAGACTGCTTTTACAGTGTACGATGGTCTCTCCTCACACCACAACAGTTCATGTCAGCCTTTCAAGGTTTTCTAAAATTACTACACTCTTTGTTTCTTTTCCACCACAAAAACAGCTGCTTTGAATACTTTTGTTACGATTAGGTCCTTTTATGTTCTGTTTTCTGATGTTTTTTTTTTTTTTTGGAGGGGGAGATATTGCTGAGTCAAAGGGTATATTCAGTTTTTTAAGAGTTTTTGTTTGTTTGCTTGTTTTTTAGTGCTTTTATTAAAGCACAGTTCCAAATTTTTCTCTAGAATAGTTGGATCAGTTTACAATTCCATCAACAGTGCATTACTGTTCCAAATTTCCCACATTGTCTTCAAGATTTATCATTTTTCCTTTCTGTCATATTAGCTGATCCAATAGGTGTGAGGTGGTACCTCAGAGTTGTTTTAATTTGCATTTCACTAATCAGTTATGATTTAAATCTGTTTTTGATATGACTATAGATAGATTTCATTTGAAAACTGCCTGTCCAGGATCTTTGACCATTTATCAACTGAGAATAGCATATTTGAGAAATTATACTTTTATCAGACACTTGTTGTAAGACTTTTCCCTCAGGTTTGCTCTTTCCTTCTTTTGTTAGTTGCTTTGGTTTTATTAGTGCAAAAGCTTACAGATTTCATATAATCAAAATCATATTCATTTTTATCATAATATTTTTTGTCTTATTTGGATAAATATTTCTTCTCTTACCCATAGATCTGACATGAAAATTATTCCAATCCTTCCTAATTTGTTTATGACAACACCTTTTATGTGTAAATCAGGAACTCATTTTGACCTTATGGTGCTGTATGCTGTAAGATGTTGGTCTATCACTAATTTCTGCCATACTGTTTCCAGTTGCCCCAGTAGTATTTGTCAAATAGCAATTCTTTGGGTTTTTAAAACATCAGATTACTACTGTCATTTCCTGCTATGTATTCTGCACCAAATCTTTGGACTGACTCATCACTCTATTCTTATTCAGCACAAGATTGTTTTGATGATTAACACTTTATAATTCAGTTTGATATTTGGTACAATTAGGCCACATTCCTTCAAATATTTTTTTCATTAACTCTTTTAGTATCCTTGACTTTTATTTCTTCAAGATGATTTTTTTCTAGATCTATATTTTAGTAGTTTTACATGTTAATGAATAAGTAAATTAACTTAGATAGAATTGTCATTTTCTTATACTGACTCAGTCTAATCATGAACATTTTATATTTTTTCCAAATTTTTTAGATCTGACTTTTTTTGTTTAAAAAACAAATTTTTAATTGACAGGTAGAATCCTAAGTACTTTATATTCTCTACATCAATTTTCAATGAAATTAATATTTCTATATTCTGTTATATGGAAACACTGATCATTTGGATGGATTTATTTTATTTCCTGCTACTTTGCTAAAGTTTTAATTATTTCAAGTAGTTTAAAAGTTGAATCTCCAGAATTACCTAAGTATACATTGTATCATCTGCAAGTCATCTTTTAATTTCTTTTTTCTTTAGTGGTGCAGCTAACATTTCTAGTATTCTAACAATATTGAATGATGGTAGTGATAATGTGCACCCTTGTTTCATTCCTGATTTTACTGGGAAGACTTTAGCTTATCCCCATTTTATGTAATGCTTGCTGATGCTTTTCAGTATTTATCTAGTTCTAAGAGGAGAAAGTTGAAATACTAACTAGTGTAAGTTTTATTGTGTATTTACTCCTGTAATACATTTGACTTGTTTTTTTTTTAAATTTCAGATGCTATGAGACTTGGTGCTTATATGTTTAGTATTATGATTACTTCATTGTTTCTGCTACAGTTTGAAAGATGCAATTTCCTTATTTCTTTAATTAGATTTATTTTTGTTTTTGCTTTATCTGAGATAATGATTGTCACCCTAGTTATGTTTTTTCTTCAGCTGAAGCATAAGAAGTTCTCCTCTAGCCTCTGCCTTTACTCTGCATGTCTTTCTGCTTCAAATGAATTTCTTGTAAATAATGTTGAATTCCAGTTTTTAATCCATTCCGCTATCTGCTTCTGCTTTATGGATGAAGCCATATTATTCACATTAGTAGCTATGATTACTATGTATTTCCCTACGTTCTATTTTCCCCCTGTTTTATCATATCTCTATTTCCTTTCATTCTCCCCTGCCTCTCAAAGTTTTCACATCTGATTATGTCTTTGCTCAAAATTTTGCCCCTTCTTTCAGTCCCTCCCGTTCACTTCTCTATGGAGTAATATAGATTTATATAACCAGCTAAGTGTGTATCTTATTCCCTCCTTAAGCCAGTTGTAATGAGAGTAATGTTCAAGTTTTGCCTAAAATCCCTTCATCTTTCCCTCCAATACAATAGATTTTTGTATCTCTTCATATGCTAATTTATCCCATTTCAAATTCTCCCTTCACTCTTCTTCAAGTGCAACCCTCTTTTTCACCAATTAATTTGTTTTTATTTTGGATATTATCCCACCATAATCAAATTGTACCCATTTTCTCTGTCTTTATAATAATAATAATACTTAAGAGTTAGAAGTTTGATCTACTTATGCGTGTCAGTAAGCAACCCAGCATATTCAGGAGGGCCTGCTGCACAGGTTCTTCAGTCTGCTTAACTAAAAGGAGAGCAACTTTTGAGGGGTCAACAATCACTTTAATCAAACACATATACCAACAGAGAAAATACAAGCAAGACTAAGAGATAGGTCTTCCAAATATCTGACCATAAGCAAGAGAAATCGTTAACCAGAAAGAGAAGCAACAACATCTGGGTTTTCAAAACAGGGGGGTTCTTAAAATGTCTGCCCAGAGTCTCAGTCAGCACATGAACTTTCTTCTGAAAACTAAGCCTCAAAGCAAAAAATCACCTAGGAATATATATACTCTTTTCATAATGAGAAGGCAGGACGACTCCTAACCCAGTGCCTCATTAGCAATAAGCAAAAGGTGTAGACCTTCACACAAAAATAAGAAGCCTTTCCTTTATCAAGCTTCCCTTCAATAGCCCTATCTGAGGCTTATTGATGGGCTGGGAAGACATTTAACTCCCATTACACCATGTAGGAATGTAAACACTTAACCTTATTGAATTCCTTATATTTTCTTATTCTTTCTTTCCTTCTTATACTTCCTTTTTAGCATTATATTTGAAAACTTAGATTTTCTCTTCAGCTCTGATCTTTTCACCAGGATTATTTGAACATCCATTACAGTGAATGTTCATTTCTGTTCTGAAGGATTACCCCAAGTTTTGCTTGGTAGGTGATTCTTGTTTGTAACCCTAGCTTCTTTGCCTTTCAGAATTTCATATTCTAGGCCTTTCATTTATTTAACTTAGAAACTGCTAGATGATTTAAAATTCTGACTGGTTCAAGAATGTTTGATTTTCCTTCTAGCTTCTTATAGAATTTTCTTCTTCACCAGAGAGCTCTGGATTTTGTCAATAATATTCCTGGAATTTTACATTTTCTAATCTTTTTTCAGGAGGTGATCAGTGGTTTCTTTTAAGATGTATTTTGCCCTCTGGTTCTAATATATCAAAGCAATTTTCCTTCATAATTTCTTAAAATATGATTTCTAGGTTCTTTTTTATTATTATGGCTCTCACAAAGTTCAATAATTCTTGAATTCTCTCTCCTGGATCTATTTTCCAGGTCAGTTGTTGTTCCAATGAGATATTTCACATTTTCCTCTTTTTTCCCATTCTTTTGATCCTATTTTATTGTTTCTTGATGTCTCACGGAATCATTAGCTTTCACTTGTTCAATTCTAATTTTTAAGGAATTTATTTCTCCAGTGAGTTTTTATACTTCCTTTTCCATTTGGCCAATTCTACTTTTTAAAAAGTTTTTTCAGTGAATTTCTGTTTATCTTTTTTTTCCCTTTTGTACTTCCTTTACAAAGCTATTAACATTTTCCCCATGATTCTCTTGTACCACTCTCATTTATTTTCACATTTTTCTTCTTCCACTTTTATTGATTTTGAAAATCCGTTTTGAGATTTTACTGGAGATCTTTTTTTTTTTTTTTAACTGAAACCAGTTCACATTTTTTTTGATGTTTAGCATGTAGCCATTTCATCACTGTTCTCCTCATCTGTGATTGTGTTTTGATTTTTTCTGTTCCCATCATCACTTTCTACATTCAGTATGTTTTATCTTTCCTTTTGTAAACCTATTTTGTGACTTTTAACTTTGTATTAAAGTTGGGCTCTGTTCCTAGAGTGTATGGGGCATTATCTCTAAGTACTTATGCCTGGGGCAATAGGGTTCACTGACCTGCACCAATTACACTAGGCTATTCTGTGTAAAAGGTGCAGCACTGCTCAACTGCTCAGTGTCCATGGAATCTCACCATTGATGTGCTGGAGCACACCCTATTGTTGACTTGCCCAGACAACATTTGTGCTTAACTGTCCTTTTCTTTTAACCCAGTGAGACAGACTTCTCCTGCCAACTTTGTGTGTTGTCTTGCACTGGAAAAATCTTTCACCTTGTCCTTCTCCTTGTTCTGTCATTCCCAAATTCACTTTATGTCATAATTTTACAGTTGTTTGGAGGTGAATTTGGGAAAGTTCAGGTGAGTTCCTGTCTTACTTCACCATCTTGGTTGTTCTCTCCTCGAATATTCCCTTTAAAAATTTGAGCTGTTCCTTTTGTTTTTCTTTTGAAGCCATATTAATTTCTCAAGCTACCTCCTCCTGTTCTTCTACCTTATATGGATAATTTTCAATTATTTGACTAAATGTTCCATTGTTATAAAATCAGAAGATCTGGAATTAGAATAAACCAGACATTATCCTGTCAAATACCATTTATACATAGAGAAAACCCTTGCTGAAACAATTTAAGTCACTCTTTCTAAGGTCACAAGAGTAACAAAAGGGAATGAGACCCAAGCCCAGGCAATCTTGCACCAAATTCTATAGTCACTATGAGGAATTTTTATTTCTTTGGAGACAATTTTATATTTATTTTTAAGTTCATAGGATCCTAGCAGTGATATTTCATAGAGTTCAGACATTGGAATATTTTAAATTATAAGGAAATTATCTTTCTGAGAGTAGAAGGCAAACATTTGAATAACTATCATGTACAGTTAACCATTATTGAATAATTAAATATAATACTACATGCAAAATGTACATAAAGGAGCTCTCAAGTAGAAATTATGAAAAGGATCTGTTAAGCAAGAATAATTGCCCTTAATTTAAAAAAAAGTGTGAGGGGAGAGAGAGAGAGAGAGAGAGAAAGAGAGAGAGAGAGAGAGATGCAAATAAGAATCAAAGAACAAACAGTTGCACAGTTATTTAAATTCTAGTTGCTTTTCTGGAGAGTTTGCAAGGATTAGAATGAAAAAAAAATCACTCCTGCTTTTCCTTAGTTGTTCAATACTTCTAAATTTTCTAAAGAACCTAATTGTCACTTTTTTTCTCTCAGATAATTTTTTCCACCAAAAGTTTCATGGGTTGTACAAGCATAGTTCATCGAAGGAAGAATTTGATTTATCGGCAATTGATTTCTACGTATGTTGCTTCTGAATAAAAGAACCATAGGATCCTCTCTATCTAATACCTGAGAAGTAATAATACAGTTTTTGCCTGAAGACCTGAAGTGATGAAGAGTCTATATTCATTTGTAATGTGACTAATCTTGGAAATGTTTCCTTATATGAAACCTAAATTGGCATCTTTGTTACTTTTTACACATTTCATATTGTTCTGTGCTGAGATCAAACAGAGCAAATATTTTAATATATCCAACAAAGCTTTTTCACATGCCAAAAGTACTGTTATTTTCAACATCTCCTAAATAGAATAATTTTGAATCTCTTCATCATCCTAGTTGTACTTCTGTGGATATTCATCAGCTTCCTAATATGCTTCCCAAATGATACCAACCAGAACTGAAGTCAGTGTCAGATATAGCCATATCAGTGGGATTACCAACTGCCTAATCCTGGGAAAAACTACCTCAACATTTTGCTTGGCACAATATGGTACTCTCGTAGAAAGCTTCTATCTTTGATCATAATTCTCATGTTATTTTCAGAAGTGTTGTTGTAAAATTGCAATTCCCCTAACTTTTATATCTGAAGTAGATTTTTTTCAAAGCCCAATGAAGAATTGTATACTATTGAACTTGATCTTGTTAGATCTGCTCCAGTATTTAAATTGCTGAGGTCTTTTTGGTCGTAATTCTGGCATTAACTCTTAATTGTATCTTTCTTCGCTTACTCTTTTCAAAAGCTTACCACATGTGCATTTTTCTGAGTCATCAATAAAAATGTTCAAAAGCATATTGTTTCTTGAGGTTAAGGATTATTTCACTTTTTTTGCTCTATTTCCAGGACCTAGCACTTAATAAATGTTTGTAGATTTATTAGTCAATTAATTAATTGGACTTCTCACCTTTGGAATAAGGAAATAATCAAAAAAGCAAGTGAATAAACTATTAACTGAGAACTACAGAAAATTACTAAATAATTGGATGCTTTTATGCCTCCTAACACTACTCATGTAATTTCAAATGGTCTGAAGGATTCTCCAAATGGCATTATCATGTATTTTAGCTTCCATTTCACTTTCTCTCAAATGCATTACTCTGATTCCTTGATTTCCTCATATGAATGCTTCTTCTTATATATGATGTTACTTGTCTTCTTACCTATTTCACTTATTCTGCTCCTTTGGAATAACATATGCCTTTCATGGCCATGTTGCTATTAGTAGACTAATATCACTTAATGTTGTTGATAATCATGTAAGTTAAACATAACATTCTGTTAGGATCTTTAGTTATTTTGCTTGATAATCAAATATTTTTAACATATATACATACATACAGATATAAATAGGTAGATAGATGGATAGGTAGATATAGATATATATGCGTTATATATATACATATATATAGATGTGAATTATATTACTAATTCCTTTCTTACTACTAATATGTTGTGATTTTCTAAGTGTCCTCATTGTAATTCTTTCACATTTTGTTTTTCTTGAACCAGTATAAAAAAAAGATACCAGTATATATGCATATATATATATGTAATATATAATATATTTTAACTCATGGCAAAAAAATTATTTTAGAAAAAAAGGAAACTTTCATTAGCTCTGGGAAAATTAAATCAAATAAGTACTGAGATCTGTGCCTTCGGATATACTAGACTTCCTATTATACAAAATAAGTACTAAAATGTAGATGAAACATAGAAACAATGTTGGGTTTTTTTTTTCCCATGGGTGAGATAAGGGAGCTGTAACAAACAAATTTCAGAAGGAAAAATCCAGACTTTTCTCCATATATTCCCACAACTACAACACAAATAAAATACTATCATATTTCCAAATCTAATCCAACATAAACCTTTTTAAGATGAATTGTTTCTGCTTTCAAATCCAAAAGGAACAATTAGTGCAATAATTGTGTCCAGTTATTCATTACTTAGCTATAGTGCCAGGGTTGGTTAGGTTCCATTCTATTGATAGAAGATTGTGTTATATTTTCTGTAAAGTAAACTAGTCTTGAGGGCAGGAGCATGCATTACTATGCTAATTCTGACATTTATTTTGGAACCATTAAATGGCATTAATTTATTTGTTTTCAGTGCTTGACAAACACTTCCATGTATTTTATATTCTTTTTCTGCTCCCTACTCCTCATTGCCCCTTCCCTCCCCACTCCCTTCCTGAGACAACATACAATCTTATACAAGTTCTACATGTATATTCCTATTGAATGCATGTTGCAAAGAAGAATCAAAATGAATGGGACAAACCATAAAAAAAAAAAAACAAAGCATAATACAAAAGAAAATGGTTTATTTCTATCTGTGGTCAAATTCCATATTTCTTTCTCTGGATGTGGAAGGTATTTTGCCTCAAGAGTATACTGGAAATTTTTTAAGACCATGCATTTGCATGAAGTATTAAGTTTATCAGAAAAATTCCTTGCACACTGTGGTTGTTGTTGTGTAAAAATTTCTCTTGGTTCTACTCCTTTCACTGAGCATCAATTCATATAAGTCTTTCCAGGCTTCTCTGAAGACTTCCTGTTCATGGTTTCTCACAGCATGATATTATTCCATTATAATGACATACCACAACTTGTTCAGCCATTCCCCAATTGATGGGCATCCCTTTGATTTCCAATTTCTGGCCACCATAAACACAGCTGCTATAGATATTTTTGTACATGTGGGACCTTTCCCATTTCTATGATCTGTTTGGGATACAGTCCCAGAAGTGGTATTGCTGGGTCAAAGGGTATGTACATTTTTGTTGGACTTTGAGCATAGTTCCAAATTTCTCTCCAGAGGGATTGGATCAGCTCACAGCTCCACCAACAATGAAGTAATTTTCCAAATGTCCCACATCTCTTCCAACATCAATCATCATCCTGCATTGTGATGTTAGCAAATCTGATAGGTGTGATGTTGTGTCTCACTTATTTTGATTTGCATCTCTCTAATCAATAGTAATTTAGGGCATTTTTATATAATTGTACCTTTAATTTCTTCCACTGAAAACTGCCTGTTCATATTCTTTGACCATTTATCAATTAGGGAATGACTTCTATTCTTGTACATTTGACTCAGTTCTCTTTATAGTTTAGAAATGAGGCCTTTATCACAGACACTAGTTGCAAAAATTGTTTCCCAGTTTTCTGCTTCCCTCCTAATCTTGGTTGCATTGGGTTTGTTTGGGCAACAAGTTTTCTTTTTTTTTTAATTTATTTATTTAGCTTTTAACATTGATTTTCACAAAATTTGGGGCTCCAAATTTTCTCCCCATTTATCCCCTCCCACCACCCCAAAACACTGAGCATTCTGATTGCCCCTATCACCAATCTGCTCTCTCTTCTATCATCCCTCCCTTCCCTTGTCCCCATCTTCTCTTTTGTCCCGTAGGGCCAGATAACTTTCTGTACCCCATTACCTGTATTTCTTATTTCCTAGTAGCAAGAACAATACTCTACAGGTGTTCCTATAACATTGAGTTCCAACTTCTCTTCATCCCTCCCGCCCCACCCATTCTCTTTGGGAAGGCAAGCAATTCAATATAGGGCATATCTATGTAGTTTTGCAAATGACTTCCATAATAGTCGTGTTATGTAGGACTAACTATATTTCCTTCCATCCTATCCTTCCCCCCGTTGCTTCTATTCTCTCTTTTGATCCTGTCCCTCCCCAAGAGTGTTGACTTCAGATTGCTCCCTCCTCCCATTGCCCTCCCTTCCATCATCCCCCCCACCCTGCTTATCCCCTTCTCTCCCACTTTTCTGTATTGTAAGATAGGTTTTCATACCAAAATGAGTGTCTATTTTGTTCCTTCCTTGAGTCAAGTGTGATGAGAGTAAACTTCATGTTTTTCTCTCACCTCTACTCTTTTCCCCTCCACTAAAAAGTATTTTGCCTGCCTCTTTTATGAGAGATAATTTGCCCCATTCGATTTCTCCCTGTCTCCTCCCAATATATTTCTCTCTCACCCCTTAATTTCATTTTTTTAAGTTATGATTCTATCCTATTCCATTCACTCTGTGCTCTCTGTCTCTGTGTGTGCATGCATGCATGTGTGTGTATGTGTATGTAATCCTACCAACTGTCCAGAAACTGAAAAGTTTCAAGTTACAAATATTGTGTTTCCATGTAGGAATGTAAACAGTTCAACTTTAGTAAAGTCCCTTATGACTTCTCTTTGCTGTTTACCTTTTCATGTTTCTCTTCATTCTTATGTTTAAAAGTCAAATTTTCTTTTCAGCTCTGGTTTTTTCATCAAGAATGCTTGAGAGTCCTTCATTTCATTGAAAGACCATTTTTTCCCCTGAAGCATTATGCTCAGTTTTGCTGGGTAGGTGATTCTTGGTTTTAGTCCTAGTTCCTTTGACTTCTGGAATATCCTATTCCATGCCCATTGATGCCTTAATGTAGAAGCTGCAAGATCTTGTGTTACCCTGATTGTGTTTCCATAATACTTGAATTGTTTCTTTCTAGCTGCTTGCAATATTTTCTCCTCGACCAGGGAACTCTGGAATTTGGCCACAATGTTCCTAGGAGTTTCTCTTTTTGGATCTCTTTCAGGCGTTGATCTGTGGATTCCTTGAATACTTATTTTGCCCTCTGGTTCTAGAATCTCAGGGCAGTTTTCCTTGATATTTCATGAAAGATGATGTCTAGGCTCTTTTTTTGATCATGGCTTTCAGGCAGTCCCATAATTTTTAAATTGTCTCTCCTGGATCTATTTTCCAGGTCAGTTGTTTTTCCAATGAGATATTTCACATTATCTTCGATTTTTTCATTCTTTTGGTTTTGTTTTGTGATTTCTTGGTTTGTCATAAAGTCATTATCTCATCCATTCTAATTTTGAAAGAACTATTTTCTTCAGTGAGCTTTTGAATCTACTTTTCCATTTGGCTAATTCTGCTTTTGAAAGCATTCTTCTCCTTATTGGCTTTTTGAACCTCTTTTGACAATTGAGTTAGCCTATTTTTCAAGGTGTTATTTTCTTCAGCATTTTTTTGGGTCTCCTTTAGAAAGGTGTTGACCTGCTTTTTATGCTTTTCTAGCGTCTCTCTCATTTCTTGCCAGGCCTAGAGGCCTGAGGGCTACCCGAGTCTTCTTACCTCTATCCCGAGGTCTTCAGTTGGCCAAACCGGATGATCGTATGAGAGAAAGGACGTTCCAGAGTCGAACAAGGGTTGAGCTTTATTTCAGGGTCTAGTTACAAGTGCAGGGGAATTCTTCCTTAGGAGGGAGTGAAGAATCTCCCAAGGAGGCAAAGATCTTACAATAAGAGATTGGAAGTAGAAGTATAAGTGGGGAGAGAGGGGGAGGGGAGAGAAGAGAGAGGAAAAGTGGAGCCTTGTTGTCCTCACCACTCCACGCCCCTCTGCCCAAGAGCTTTCAGGCTTTCCTGATCCTACTTAAACTCTTCAGCAGCATAGTTTGCATCTGAATACCATGCTGTTAAATAACAATAGTGTGCCCAGATCTGGGACAATCTCGAGGGCAGGGAGAGCTCTCTCCCATCACGTTTCTCACGGGAAGAGGCGGAAATACACGAGATAGCTCGGTTCACCTCGATTCCCAGTCGTTTCCTGGGGGGTCTCATGAGAACTCTAAGATTTAGAAGTTCCCACGTTTACCCGCCCGAGACTATCCACCTGGAATTGAGCTTCCATCCCCAACATCTCCCCCTTTTTATTTTGCGCTGCACGCACATGGCTCTAGAGCAAACAGTGGCTGGAGGCTGAGTGGATTAGGAAGGCCTTTAGCATATGAGTACCCCACAACAAGACTTCATTTACACAGAAATCTGCAGCTAGCACAACTGACAAAGAGAGGCATCAGACAAAACAAAGATGAAGCTAAATGGCTGAGTTACAGCAAGAGAAAGGGCAATCACTAATTCCAAAGCATATTCCAAGAGAAGCAGCTAGTGCTGGCGCCTTACACATCACCACCCCCTCAGTCATGCAAATGGATCTCAATGGCCAAGCCTGATGTCCAAGCCTGTGGTATTCAGGCGAAAGGTTGGTGGTCACCCCTTCCCCCCCAATGTCCTGGGTTTGTGATATCAAAGCCCTCCTTCAGCTGCTGGAAAGAGATGCCTAGATGGAGTGGTCAGCTATGTTGGGATGAGTGCTGCTTCCTCTCTGGGCAACAGGGTTAAAGTTGTCATCAGCAGACTCAGGTGGTGCATGATCCTTCTCCGGGGTCTCCGGGGTCTCCGGGGTCTCCGCCTCCTGCGTCTTCACCGTCTCCGACATCGGTTTACACCTACGGATCCTTCTAATGGGAATCCACGCGTCCCCTCTTCCTGTGGAGACACAAACATACCCTGGACCCCATATTAGTATCTTATATGGACCTTTCCATTTCCCTGAGGCCATATCCTTAATCATGGCCCATGTGTCCTTATTTCCAGCCTGGGTATTACTTTCCTTGCGGGGTTGTCTTGGAATAGTCACAAAATGTCTCATAGCTGTAGTAGTATGTGAGTTTTTTGAGATATGCAAAAAATTCTGTGTATACACAGCTGTATCAAGCTCTGATTGTATTAGGCAACCTCTTAATCTCCCCCTTTTTTGTTTAGCGAGAATTGCCTTTAAGGTAAGATTGGCCCTTTCCACTATGGCCTGGCCTTGTGGATTGTAGGGGATTCCTGTAACATGTCGAATCCCTAGATCGTGGAGGAAGTGTGTAAGGGTTTGAGAAGTATAGGCAGGACCGTTATCTGTCTTTATTTCTAAGGGTAAACCTGAAACAGAAAAACAGTGCCAAAGATGTTGAATTACTTTAGCACTTGATTCACCTGGCTGTAAAGTCACCATAAGAAATACGGACCATGTGTCAACTGTCACATGTATGCACTGGCCCTTAAGATGGGTGACATCCATTTGCCAAATTTCATTGGGTGCCAAGCCGCGAGGATTGACACCCTGGTCTAGAGATGGGTGGAATGGGATACATTGGAGACAGCTCTTAACAATTTTTCTGGCCTGTTCTTGAGTTATCCCATATAATTTGCAGAGGGCTTCTGTGGCTAGGTGGAACCTATCATGAGCCTTTTGGGCCCTTTCCTGTGGTTCCACAGTGTGCCCTACAAGGTATAGTGAATTGTCCGCTATTTGATTTCCTTCAAAAATTGGTCCTGTGCCATTAGTATGTGAGCGCACATGTAAAACATAAAAAGGGTGTGTTCTGTTATTAATGGTGGTCAATAGCCACTCACACTGTGAAAAAATATTGGACCGATAATCTACAATAGAGTCCTCAATCCGTGAAATTAATAAAGATGCATACTGACTATCAGTAATAATGTTAATGGGTATGCCATTATATATTTGGAGAGCTTGGATTATAGCTTCCAACTCGTTCTGTTGAGTAGAGGTGTAGGGTGTGTTAACTATATATATCTCTTGGGAAGCCGAATTATAAATAGATGACTTGTGATGTTTTGTGGCATTGTAAAAATGATAGGCCCCTCTACTGGGTTTGGTGAGTACCTTTTCACTGGTGCTGGGGCCCACTGTAATAACTCTTTGAATAGGAAAGTCGAATTTGGTTTCACCTGGCCCCACTGGAGTATAGTGGCTCAAGAAACGTGATTCTGAGCTAACTCTTCTACATCCTTAGTGGTGACTGTAGCATAAAGAATTGGCTGTTTTTGACACATGTGGGTAGCTCTTTTTACTGCCTCTAGTGCTAACCGTCCTAGAAATTCCCACTTGTTTAGTAAACTGCTTCCTGTTTTACTTAAATATACCCACTCTAGGGGCTTCTCTTTTTGGTGTATGACAGCATAGGGAGGTGTGGTGGAGATAATAGATACCTCCACATCTCTTCCTGGATCCCACCGGAGTGTGGTGGACTCTAAAAATTGTTTTTTTATTGCCTCTATGGCCTTGGCTGCTTCAGGAGTCAATGTTCGTGGGGAATTTAAAGCAGAGTCTCCTATCAATAGTGAATATAAAGGTTGCATGAGAGGTAGAGGTATAGGCACCTTTGATCTTATCCATTGGATAGCTCCTACTAGTTTCTGAGCATCATTGAGTGTTTGGATCTTTATATCCCATTTTGGGGGTTCTGGCTGAATGATGGTGCCCTGTATCTGATATCCCAAATATTTGTAACTGGATCCTCTCTGTATCTTTTCAGGAGCAATAACTAATCCTAGTCCTAGAAGGTTCCTTTCTACTGCTTGGAAACACTTCTCCAGATCCTTGAGCTGAGGTGCAGCTATAAGGATGTCATCCATATAATGGATGATTTTGCATTGGTATTGCTGTCTGGGTCTTTCTAATGCTTGATTAACATACCACTGGCAGATGGTGGGGCTGCAACTCATACCTGGGGGCAATACCTTCCACTGATACCTCTTTGCAGGTCCTTCATTATTGGGGTGAGGTATTGTAAAAGCAAACTGAGGACAATCTACTTTGTTTAAAGGAATGGAAAAAAAACCAATCCTGAATGTCAATGATTATAAGTGACCAACCATCCGGGATGGCATTAGGAGAAGGGAGACCTGGTTGCAGGGCTCCCATAGGCATGAGAAACTGATTTACCTTCCTTAGATCTGTAAGGAACCTGAATTTCCCAGATTTTTTCTTTATAACAAACACAGGAGCATTCCAGGGTGACTGTGATGGCTCTATATTTCCTTTTTCTAATTGCTCCTTAACCAACAGTTGTAGTGCCTGGAGTTTTTCTGGAGTCAGGGGCCATTGCTCCACCCAAATTGGGGTGTCTGAATTCCAATTCAAGGGTGGGGACTCCAGTGCAACAGCAATGGCCCTTACTAAAAATTTGATAGCTTCATCCCCAGGCGGCTCATGATGTCCCTGCCCCAGATGTTAAAACTAAGTCCTGGAATCACCAACGGCCATACGGTCCCTTGGCGATGCTCTGCCTCCCACTTTACTGGGTGCATTGTCTCTAAGGTATTTTGGCACCCTCCTATTCCCCACACTGGTCTCTGGCTTTCTTTAAGCTTCCAGTGCCGGGGTACTGAGCGACCGCTAAGGCAGGTCCTATCCGCTACAGTATCAAGGAGGCCAGTCATGGGAATTCCATTGAGCCAGATTGTACACTCAGGTCTATTCTGTCCTATTTCCTTTAGTAACTGTATTTGAACTGAGTGCTTTAAGGGAAGGGCAATAGCTATGGGAAGCTGATTGTCTATATGAGCTGGCTCGGCTACCACATTGGAGCATGGAAGTGCTGTGGTGCCGGTGGGATAAACTCCGGTATATATAACTACGGGTCCATGAGAGGGGTTCTGTAATATCAGGGATTCCTCCTGTATGGGGTCTCTCAGGGGAATCATAGTAAACTGATGAGCTGCAAGCTGGCACTTCTCTAAGCTGTAAAGGTGTTGCATTCCTTCCTCTGGCCCCATAATCTCCTGTATTCTCCCTCCAAGGGGCCGTCCCAATTCTCTGCCAAAGGGTACACTTTCGGGACCCTCGAGGGGCCCCTCACCCCGTTTCCCGACTTCCTACATTGTCTAGCTAGGTGACCTGGCTTTCCACATGAAAAACAAGGGTCCTGGCCCCTCTCTGTACTTATTTCTTTCCTACACTCTTTCTTAAGCTGTCCCGGTTTTCCGCAGTTAACACATTTTTTCTCCAAAGAGATATTACTTAAGGCTGCGGCCAGGTACTTCCCTTGCACCTGTGCCAAGTAGACCTGACTTCCTACCCTGTCACATCTTTGTATCATTTCTTCTACAGATGCATTCTTTGGCAGTCCCAGCATTGCCTTTTTGCAGTCATGATTACAAATCTGCCGCAGCAATGTCCTCAACACTATCTCTGTCCCTTGATTCTCGTCTCCCATGTCTCGGCCTACTGCCTCCTTCAGCCTGGCTACAAAATTAGTAAATGGCTCAGTGTTTCCCTGCGTAATCCTAGTCATGGGAAACTCTCTCTCTTTCTTAGAGGCTATAACCTTCCAGGCGGCAATAGCCATTCCGGCAATCAAGACATAATCGGCGGCCGAGTACTGTAATTGATTTCCTGTAGCCTCAAACTTCCCTGTTCCTGTAAATCGCTGATAAGCCTGGAGGGCCTGAGTCCCTAGCCCACTGGTAGTGCTCTTTACCCTCTGAGAAAATTCTGATACCCAAATCACATTCTGCCCAGGGGTAAGGCAGGCTCTAGCTAAGCTCTTCCAGTCATTAGGAGTCAGAACGAACTGACCACTGAGAGTCTCAAGCATGGCTATGACAAAGGGTGAATTGGGGCCGTGCTTGCTACAAGCCTCTTTGAGAGTCGCTACTCTCTTCCACTCTATAGGTATGTGGCTCCTCCGAACCCCACCAGGGACGCTGGGGTCCGCTATTTCTAGCACAGGAAATGTCCCTACATCTTCTCCATTCTCTATAGCTTTTTGTATTCCCTTTTCCAAACTGGACTGTGGCCCTGGATTGTCTGACCAATGGAGCATGCTATAAGGAGGAGCAGAGGGAAGACACGGCGTATGCTCCCCTCCTTCGCCTTTCCCATCAGCTAGATGGAGCTCCGAATCTATTTTTTCTCTACACTCCTTAACTTTCTGCTCACCAGGGTTCTCCCCTCCCCTCTCTCCGCTTCCACTCTCATTCCAATCCCGCCCTGGCCTCTCTGGCCCTTCCAAAAGGCTCTTAATTACACCGTATATCAGGAAATCTAAATCCTCCAGCTCCCCGGGGCATAGTTGCTCATAAGCGGTCATTTGTTCTCTGACCGCTCCCCATCTTTCTCTTGATATTCCTGTCTGCTTGAGCCAAGGAGAAACTTTCCAAATCCTTTTACAAAATTCTCAGAGGTCGTTTAACTCTATAGTGACCACTGCCTCCCTGCATTCCCTGTAAAGTATCTCAGCCCAGACCTCCTGTTCCTCTGGCTTTATTACTGGCAATTGATTCTCCATCCCTGCCCTTTTCCCATGGGTGTGGGAAGCTACTCTCACTCTTTCTCTCCTTCCGAATCTAGGATTCAGGACTCGAGTCTTTCACAGCCCCTTCCGGGTGTTCCCAAAGCACCCAGGATATCTGCGCTCCCAGTCCTCTGTTTGGGGCGCCAACTGCCAGGCCTAGAGGCCTGAGGGCTACCCGAGTCTTCTTACCTCTATCCTGAGGTCTTCAGTTGGCCAAACCGGATGCTCGTATGAGAGAAAGGACGTTCCAGAGTCAAACAAGGGTTGAGCTTTATTTCAGGGTCTAGTTACAAGTGCAGGGGAATTCTTCCTTAGGAGGGAGAGAAGAATCTCCCAAGGAGGCAAAGATCTTACAATAAGAGATTGGAAGTAGAAGTATAAGTGGGGAGAGAGGGGGAGGGGAGAGAAGAGAGAGGAAAAGTGGAGCCTTGTTGTCCTCACCACTCTGCGCCCCTATGCCCAAGAGCTTTCAGGCTTTCCTGATCCTACTTAAACTCTTCAGCAGCATAGTTTGCATCTGAATACTATGCTGTTAGATAACAATAGTGTGCCCAGATCCGGGACAATCTCGAGGGCGGGGAGAGCTCTCTCCCATCACGTTTCTCACGGGAAGAGGCGGAAATACACGAGATAGCTCGGTTCACCTCGATTCCCAGTCGTTTCCTGGGGGGTCTCATGAGAACTCTAAGATTTAGAAGTTCCCACCTTTACCCGCCTGAGACTGTCCAACTGGAATTGAGCTTCCATCCCCAACAATTTCTCTTCCCAGTTTTTCCTCCACCTCTCTAACTTGATTTTCAAAATCCTTTTTGAGCTCTTCCATGTCCTGAGCCCATTGGATGGGCTGGGATACAGAAGCCTTGACTTCCATGTCTTTCCCTGATGTTAAGCATTGTTCCTCCTCATCAGAAAGGAAGGGAGGAGATATCTGTTCACCAAGAAAGCAACCTTCTATGGTCTTATCTTTTCTCCCTTTTCTGGGAATTTTCCCAGCAAGTGACTTGACTTCTGAGTGTCCTGTCCACACCTACCTCGCCTCCAGATCCACCCAGCCAGTGCTTGGGGTCTGATATTCAAATGCTGCTTCCTAGCCTTAGGGCTTTGGGCAGGGGCAGGGCTGCTATTCAGTGTGAGATTAAGTTCAGGTGCTCAGGTGGGGGCAGGGCCACTTCATGGACTCAGTTCACTCAGGGGGTTTACTCAGAGACCTTCAACAATAGATCCAAGCTCCTGTCTGCCTTGGGAGCCCCAGTCCCTTGGCGCCTTCACTGCTGCCTCTGATGCTGCCTCTCGAAGGGGCCTGAGTTATGGGAACACCCCACTCCCCTCTCAACCAGCCAAAGAGACCCTCTCACAGACCTTCAACACCTGTGGGTGGAGGGACCTGCGCAATTGCTGGAGATTCCATCCATGAAGCCTGCTCGGATCTGCTCCTCTCAGTGCAGCATGGCCAAGGCAGGGCTAGGCTCTGCTCTGGGTCCAGTGCACTAGGGACCTTTCGCATCGGTTTTTCAGGGCTCTCTGGAACAGAAATCTCCTCCACTCTGTTGTTCTGTGGCTTCTGCTGCTCCCGAATTTGTTGGGAGTTCTTCTTTGCAGATATTTTATGGGCTGTGGGTTTCAGAGCTAGCATATGTGTGTCTTTCTACTCCGCCATCTTTTGGGCAACAAGTTTTCAATTTAATGTAATGAGAAGTTTCCATTTTGCACTTTATAATCATTTCTATCTCTTGTTTAGTCAAAAATTCTTCCCATGTCTATAAATCTGATAAATATATTATTCCCTGCTCCAGTAGAATACATACCCATTTGGACTTTATTCATGTGTATGGTGTCGGGCATTGGTATAATTTCTGCTACACTGTTATCCACTTTTCCCAGTAATTTTTGTCGAACAGTGAGTTTCTATCTCAGAAGCTGTAATCCTTTGGTTTTTGCTATATTCTTTGCTATATTCTTTGACTACTGTGTCTTGGGTACCTAACATGTTCCACTGGTCTTCCCTTCTGTTTCTTAGCCAGTAGCAAGTGGCTTTAATAATTGCTGCTTTACAGTGCAATTTGATATCTGGTGGGGCTAGGCTACCTTCCTTAGCATTTTTTTATTAGTTTCCTTGGTATTCTGGACCATTTGTTCTTCCAAATGAATTTAGATATTATTTCATCAAGCTCTAGAAAATAATTATCTGATAGTTTGATTGGTATGGCACTGAATAAGTAAATTAATTTAGGTAGAATTGTCATTTTTATTATATTGGTTCGGTCTACCCACAAGGAAATGATGTTTTTTTCCCACTTTCTTAGATCTGACTTTCTTTGTGTGAAATGTGTTTTATAATTGTGGGTTTCTTTTGGCAGGCAGACCCCCAAATATTTTATAGTGTCTACAGTAGCTTTGAATGGGATTTCTCTTTTTATCTCTTTGTCTATTCTAATTCCTTCAATTACTTTTTCTTCATTATTGCTACATCTAACATTTCTAGCACCATATTGAATAATAGTGTTGATAATGGACATCCTTGTTTCTTTCACCCCTGATATTATTGGAAATGCATCTAGCTTATCCCCACTGCATATAATGCTTGCTGATGGTTTTAGGTAGATCCTGTTTAGTGTTTTATGGAAATTTCCATTTATTCCAATGATCTCCACTGTTTTCAATAGGAATGGGTTTTGTGTTTTGTCAAAAGCTTTTTCTACACCTGTTGAGATAATCATGTGGTTTCTGATAATTCTGTTTTTGATATAAACAATATTATTTATAATTTTCCTAATATTGAAGCAGCCCAGCATTCCTGCTATAAATCCTGATTATAATGTATTATTCTCAAGATAAATTGCTATATTCTTTTTGCTAATATCTTATTTAAAATTTTTGCATCTCTATTCAGTAGAGAAATTCCTCTATAATTTTCTTTCTCCATTTTGTCTTTTCCTGGTTTATGTACCAGAACCATATTTGAATCATAAAAAGAGTTTGGTAGGACTCCTTCTTTCAGAATTTTTCCAAATACTCTATATAGTTCTGGAATTAACTGTTCTTTAAATGTCTGACAGAATTCACTTGTAAATCAATGTGGCTCTGGAGATTTTTTCGAAGGGAGTTCATTGATGGATTGTTCAATTTTCTTTTCTGAGTTGGGTTTATTTAAGTACTCAGATTCTTTTCTGTTAATCTGTGTAATTTATACTTTTTAAAATAATCATTCCTCTCATTTAGATTGTAGAATTTATGGGCAAATAGTTGAGCAAAGTAAATTCTAAATATTGCTTCAATTTTTTCCTCATTGGAGGTTAGTTTGCCCTTTCCATTTTTGATATTGGTAATTTGGTTTTCTTCTTTCTTTTTTGTAATCAAATTGACCAAAGGTTTATCAATTTTATTGGTTTTTACATAAGACCAACTCAGTTTTATTTATTAGTTCAAAAGTTTTCTCAGTTTCAATTTTATTATCCTCTCCTTTGATTTTCAGTATTTGTAATTTGGTATTTACTTGGGTACTCAGGGCCTGCCCTGAGCTGTCACCTGGAGCTTACCTCCAACCGTTTTTACCGGTCTTCCAATGGTTCTGGTCCCCTCCTGTGGGGGAGGGGAATGACAAAATAATTCACCCAAGGAGGCTGCTTCCTGCACTTTATTGCTTACCCCAGTCCTCCCGACCTTCCCGTGTTCCCCCTTACATACCCTGCCATAGCTCCTCCCATGTTCCACCCTGGAGGCAGAGCCAGCTCTGTAAGGGGTGTTCCCAGCACCCAAAGGCAGGTTCTCACCCCCTGGTGTCTCCAGGCTCACCAGGGGGCCACAGTCCAGAGCTCAGCTCTCTACAACTCGCCCTTTTTGTTTAAGCAGGGGTTGTGTCCTGCACATCGGGGAGTTGTGGGGATGCAAGGAGGAAATGCAAGTCAGCCTTTACGTCTAGGATAGCTCGTCTGATCAGTGCGCAGATACAGCACAGCAAGCAGGGGAGGCAGATGCAGGTCAATAGCAGGAACGCAGCAGGAACTATAAAGGTGGTGAGCCATTGAAAGTTCACCAGGCTATCAAGCCAGTGGATGAGCTCATTGGCTTCTCGAGAGCATTGTTGCTGGAACTCGGCACTGGTGTTCTGTAGCTCTTTAATGAACAGGGCTAATTGATGTATGTCCCCAGTCACACTTTCTGTGAGAAGGGTGCCCTGCAGAGCGGTGCGCACACTGTCCCAGTCGCCAGGGAAGGAGGTGTTGGTTCCGTTAACAGGCAACGGAGTGACGCAAAGCAGGGCATATTTATGGTGGCATTGTAGCTGTATGTAAAGTTGGGTAAGCTGAAGGTTATCTCCAAGCCACAGGACTGTGGTGGCAAGGGCTCCTATGGAAAGCTGGAAGTGGGTATTGATGGAATTTTGGACAGCCCAAGCACCCAGTTCTTTTTGCATAAAGGTTTGAAGAGTGGACGCCAAGACGTCTAAGGTGTGTTGAAGTTCCTGGATCTGGAACTCCTCGTAGATCTCCATAGCATGGTTCAGGAGTCCTAATGTGGTGCCACCCGCCTCTTGGTGGGTGCGGGTCAAAGGGGTTCGTTGGGGGCTTTTAGGCAATACGTTGCCACAATTCATCAGTCGTTGTAAGAGCAAAAGGTTTGGCTTTGACAGGAAGCAATTGGTAGGGGACTCGCTGTACCAGGAAGATCAGGCGGTCTTTATACTGGACATCCATAGTGTCGGTAAGGGTTGCACTGAAGCAGGTGACACTGTATCTGGGCAGAGAAGGAAAGCTTCATCTGGTGGGGTGTGCACTGAAGCGTGAAACTGGTAACAAAGCAAGTCCTTGCCCTCGTTAAGATGGTGGCATGTACTGTTGGAATCTCTGAACACTGGCTTCCAAGTAATCCATGTGAAGTCATGGCAGTGGGTCAGGGCTTTTCTGGAGTTAAAACATGGCCATATCTCCACTGAGGTGTTCATGGGGGCAAAGGCAAGTCCCACTTTCCAGATCTCCGAGTGTAAAGTCCCATAGGGGGAGGCTACAGGGGCAGGGGCTGGAAGCTGGCGGTACCTCTTGTATTTGGCTACATGGTCCCAGAAATGGAGTGACACATTGCCTATAGTTGGTCCACAAGAGAACACACTGGTGGAGCAAGCCTTGTAGGGTTCCCATATGTCTCCGCTTCCTTCTAGACATGGGGTTGGGGCATGGGTGTGATTGAAATATGTAGAATACTGGTGATATGACTGTCTCTGGGCCTGGGTACACTTTATGGAGTGAGGTATGGCAAGCAGAGATACATTAAGTCGAGCAGTATGATTGTATATGTCTTGAGTGAAATGTGGATTGGAAGTAACTGTAAAGTTCACAGCTGCAAGCAGTACGTGGTGAGGTTGGTGAGGTTGGCCGCTGTGAGGCAAATAGGCTGTATATAGGCTACAAAAGTCATGGGGCCCCCGGAAGGTGTGTGAAGTGGCGGCCTCGGGAGTTCCCATCAGGGCGCCCTGCTGGATATAATCTGAGGGGCTATCTCCCACTAACTTAGAGGCATTGCCTCTGGCAAAGAGCTTCGAGGGTCCATTCCCCCATCCCAGCACTCTCACGGTTGGAGGGGGTCTTTCATTACTGCCCAGTAGTGCTGGCCTTGTTCATCTGCTCGTTATCTTTGGGGGCTGGTGAGGTTGTACCATTTGGAGTGCACAGCTGAGGCTTGGGTCGTGGAGAGATTGAGTTGCAAGAGGAGTAGCACAGCCATTTTCCTTGCCCATTTCCTAAATCTCCTGGTGCCCCTGACGACTTCGCTGTCGTCTCATCATCTCCGGCTCCAGTTGCGGCCAGCCCTCCGAGTTGTCCTGGTTGGAGTTCTGCTGTCCATCAGGTTGGGACCCACCGTTGGTCAGCCTCTGTTCTGCCATCTGGTAAAATACAAAGATGACCCTGTCCTCTAATAACAACTGTGCCGGGGCCTTCCCAGCCCCTGGTCAGTGACTTCCACATCACCCGCACACCTGTTAAGCAGGTGGAGGGATGGGGGTCAGAGAGGGATAATTTGGTCTTAGGACTAGAGGGGACAAAGAAGCGCAAAGCGGGCATGGTGTTGTCATCCCGAAAAGTTAAAAAATTGTAGGTGAACACCACCTGGACCAGCAAAGCGCCAGAGAGGCATCCCCCAGATCCCCCTTTTTGTTGAACAAGGAGAGACTTGAGGGTGCAACTGGCACATTCCACAATGGCCTGGCCTTGAGGATTATAAGGAATGCCAGTAACATGGGAAATGGGGAACTCAGAACAAAACTGCGCAAAGGCGCGGGAAATGTAAGCTGGACCGTTTTGGTCTTAAGGACTCTGGGGGGTCCAGCGAGGGCAAAACAATGAAGGAGGTGCACTGCAATGTGACGGGCCACTTCACCAGGGTGTAAAGAAGCAAAAAGAAAATTGGAAAAGGTGTCAACCTTCACATGTACGAGGGATGAGCCAAAATGAGTGACGTCCATCTGCCACACCTCATTGGGGTAGGTACCATGAGGATTAATAGCGTGGTCCTGTGGAGGTGGGTGAAAAGGGACACAGGAGGTACAGCGCTTCACAAGGGTACGAGCCTCCTCTTTGGATAAGCCGTAGAGGAGGCGTAAGGAACGGGTGGACAAATGGAATTTGGAGTGAGCTTGCTGAGCATCAGCCATCATGGGGCACAGTAAGGCCTTGTCCACCACATCATTACCTTGATAAATAGGACCAGCAAGACTCAAGTGAGAACGAACGTGTAAAATGTAAACGGATTGAGCGCGAGCACAGAGAAGGGTTTGCGTGTCAACAAACAAAGAGGCCACCGGAGACAGGCGGGGATTGATAGTCGCAGATGGCAAGGCAGAAAGGGCCGCAGCACAATACTGGCTATCGGTTATAAGGTTGAATAGGATGGCTGGAAAAAGCCGAAGAGCTTGGCAAATGACATAAAGCTCCTTTTTCTGGGCGGACGTGTGAGGAGTGGAGTAGACCTTAAGCAGCTTACAGTGTGGGGCATAGACAGCTGCGTGACCATTCTTTGTGGCATCAGTAAAAACATTAGGGCCCGAGACGGGCTGGGAAGACATGACACAAGAGGGAGGAGATAAAGGTAGCGCAGTCCACCCCTGAAGGAGTGGTGGCAAAATTAATGAGACAAAAACACACATAGATAGGAGAACAGCCCATTCTTCATGGCGGTCCACATAAAGGCGGAGGACCTCCTCACCAGTGGGAAAATTGAATTGCGGGTACATCCCAAAGATTTGGAGACCACGTTGGGCAATGTCTAAACAATATTGTGCCAAAAGGAGGTATTTATCTGGAAGGCTTCTGTTTGCCTTCTTTGGGTACACCCACTCTATTGTTCCGTGTTGTTGGTACAGACAGGCAATAAGGGAGTCAGGGTTAAGCAAGATGGCAAAAATGGGGCTACTAGGGTCATATTGTACAATGTAGCCGTCTGATCGATGTTGGATGTCAGAAAGGGCCTTCTTGGCCGCGGGAGTCCACTCCCTGGGGAAGGTAAGGTCACTATCTCCCCTTAGGATGTCATACAATGGTGTCATGAGGTTCTCGGGGATGGGCTTTGTGGTCCGCAACCACTGGAGAGAATCGATCAATTTTTGGAAGTCATTCAAGGTACAGACCTTCCAACAGTCAATAATGGGTGGCTGCCATGAACCACAACCATTCTGCAGGATATGGCCCAGATAAAGGTATGGGGCAGTATTTTGTATCTTATGTGGTGCCACCTGGAGGCCATACTCCACCAGACATTGCAGCGTCTCTTCTACAAGAGCTGTTAACTTGGTCACATCTGGGGAGGCCAGGAGAATATCATCCATATAATGAAGGATGACAGCATCTTGGGAAGGTTTCTCTTATCGGGGCTATGACAGCTTCTACATAAGTTTGGCACATAGTGGGACTGTTAGCCATCCCTTGAGGAAGGACTTTGAACTGGAATCTGTGAGAGGGACCTTGGAAGTTAAGGCGAGGAATGGAAAAGGCAAATTTATGTTGGTCCTCGGGGTGCAAAGGGATGAGATAAAAGCAGTCCTTAATGTCTATGATCTGTATATGGTAATTCTTTGGTATAAAGGCCAGAGATGGCAAACCAGTCTGTAAAGGGCCCATGGACCGCATGCATTGATTGATGGCACATAGGTCTATTAACATCCTCCATGTGCCAGCCTTTTTCTTAATGACCAATACAGGAGAATTGAAGTTACTTGTAGTAGGTTCTATATGGCCCGCCTCTAGCAAGCCCTTTACTATCTGTTCTAAGGCGGTGAGCTTTTCTGCACTTAGGGGCCACTGTTCTACCCACACAGGGATCTGGGAAGTCCATTCGATTTGTGGGCATCTCACCACACGAGTAGCTCTGATCAGTTTTTTGCCATATGTTCTGGGGTGACTAAACGCACCTGCATTTGTTCGAGGACATCTCGGACCCAGAGGGCTGACGACAGCCCTGCTATCCTTAAAGGCCTGAATAGTCCAGTTTGTTCTTCATGAGTCCAAGTCAAGTGCCTGGCCTCCTTTCTGGCTATCTGGTCTCCTACTCCAGCGACCGTGAGAGATAAGGGCTCAAGAGGCCATGAGGGAGCCCATTGTTCAGCATTTATCACGGAGAGATCTGCTCTGGTGTCTAACATGCCGAGAACAGGGCGTCCTTCTACCATAAGGGTCATCATAGGCCTCTGCTTACCTACAACTTGGCACCAATTTATGTCTAGGGTGTTCTCTTCAACCCATGGGAGGCCGATGCTGTGCCCAATGGGTGTCCCCGGGGGTAAAGTAACAGGATAACAGTGGGTGTTGGTGATGTAGACAGCGGAACCCCCTGGCAGTAATTGTGTATGTACTATGCCGGGAAAATACCCTGTAAGCCCTACTACTAACCGGGGGAAGGAGGCTGAAGAGATGTGGACTGCTGTCGTATCCCATGGCTTAAGGACAATATCTGGTTCCTCTCCTTCCCCTTCTGCTGAGGTACACGTTAGTACTTCAGTTGTTGCAACTCTTGGCAATATCTTTCGTCCAAGCCTGTTGGGAGTGGCTGTGGTCCTACGTTGGGAGTGGCTGTGGTCCTATCGGAATCTCTGGGGCTACTTGGATGGGATAGCTTTGAGGGTGCCTGGGTTGGGGGCCCCCACAAGGAGGGCCCCTCTCCCGTTTCCCGGCACCGAAGCACTGTACTGTCTCCTGCTGTGGCACCGGCTGGCACGGTGCCCCTGTTTTCCACAGGCCCAACAGCTGAGGTTGGGGTCAGACCAGCACTCCTTGCGATAATGCCCAGGCCTGCCACAACGGAAGCAGTTTCCAGTATCCCTCCTTCCGTTTCCGGCATCCCGCCTGCCATGAAGGCCGGAGACTATCCCCTGAGCTAAGGCGGTAGCCATAGCAGTCAGCTTGGGGTCCTCGCCAGGCGTACTCAGGAGGTGGTCGACCACGTCTCCCAGAGAGGCAGTCGAGCTGAGACTTGCCAGTGCCTTCTGATACCGGCCTCTAAGCCCCTCCTTCACAATTTGGGTGATGACCAATTCAGTGCCTGCTCCCTGGCCAAAGAGGCGCTGTACTGTTGTTTGGACTCTACTGACGAAGTCAGTGGGGTTTTCCTCGGGCTGCTGCTTCAGGCCTGTAAGCCTGGAGCGGCCTTCTCCTTGGGCCTCTACATTGGCAAAGGCCTGCAGAGCACAGGCAGTGACCCCTGCAAACACCAACGGGGCATAGTCGTGTTGGCTCTGAGGGGTTTTCCACTTCCCATTGCCTGTGAGCATCTCATAGGCATCATCAGCATTAGTAAAGTCCTTTTCTTCAATGTGTAGGTCGGCCTCACTTTTACACAACACCTCCCACGTTATATACTGGCTAGGAGTAAGGACTGTTTGTGCTACATCCTTCCAATCTGCGGGGGTCCATGGCCAGGTGGAAGTGGCGTTCTTCAGTAATTGGGAAACACATGGGGCTGAAGGGCCGAATTTCGCCACTGCTTCCTTTAAGTCTTTGAGTAATTTAAATGGTACTGGCTCATGGGTTCTTTGCCCCCCTGGGGCATCCCTTACTGGGAACATTCGCGGTACAGTGTCCCATCCTTCCAGGGTCTCCCCCTTTCTCATAACCTCCTGGAGGCTCCTAGTCACTACACTCCCTCCAGGGGGCCTACTACTATGCCCAAAGACAAAGTCACTGGGCATCACCAGTGTGGCCAGATCAGCAGCAATGTCCTCCACCCCTTCCTCTCTGGGGTGGTGTTTCACTGGTTTGGGCCTTGTGCCAGTGCCGGAGGTACTTCTGGGTTGTTTAAGATGCAGCACAAGGGAGCTGGGTGACGTGCCAAGCTCGGGGCGGGGGGAGACTTCCTGGCTGGAAGTTTTGCTGCGCCACAGCCCTAGGCCGTGTGCCATCTTGCTGCGCCACAGCACCCAAAGGACATGAGGGTGCAGTTGGCTGGGGCTTCCCTTCCTCCTCAGATGTTTCTCCTAGGGAATCCCCCACTTTGGTTGCACAGGTAGCTGCTACAGCAGGGCACGGCGCCCTTGGAGGACTATCTTAATCAGCCTGTACATGGTGAAATCCATGTCCATTAACATACCAGGCGTGATCTTTTCACAGGACGCCATCTGTTGGCCTACCAGCTTCCAATTGTTCTTTGTTATCCCTGAATATTCTAGCCATGGGGACACCTTCCAAATATGCTCAACAAAATCTCGACAATGACTTAAGTGGGGCTTAATTCCTTCCTTCTTACACAGCTTATATAAGTGACTAGCAAACACTGCCTTCTCCTCTGGCTTGATCAGTGGGATACTATACCCCATCTAACAGCGAGGCGCTGACTAACAGCGGCTTGTTCCTGCTCCCAGCTGGGCTCTCCTTTCCCGCCAACAAACTCTCCTTTCCCGCCGATGAACGGGGAGGCGCAGACATACAGTGACTTCTGCCTGCTGCCCAGCAGCAAGGCTCTCGTGCTAGCTGCCAGCGACTTCTTCCCTCTCCCAGCCAGGATCTCCTTCCTACCTACTTGCTAATGGAGCTTTTGGTCCTTCCCCCCAACTATGGGGGGCCTGTGGACCCTGTTTGGGCACCAGCTGCTCGGGGCCTGCCCTGAGCTGTCACCTGGAGCTTACCTCCAACCGTTTTTACCGGTCTTCCAATGGTTCTGGTCCCCTCCTGTGGGGGAGGGGAATGACCAAACAGTTCACCCAAGGACGCTGCTTCCTGCACTTTATTGCTTACCCCAGTCCTCCCGACCTTCCTGTGTTCCCCCTGTGTGGGATGGCTCAGGTCCCTACATAAATCAATTACTCAGAGGCCTCTCAAAGTGATGACAGAAAAGAGATTTATTCGATTCTCGAGAATCTGGACAATCCTACAGCAGTTCACCTGGAGTAGGAAAGTTGAAGACAAAGAAAGGGCAGTGATTTATATAGACTCTAACGCAAGTCCCTCCCCCCCACTGACCATTATTCTCATTAGCTGAGAATATGATCTTACATTCTAGACACAAAATCTAACCAATCCCTTTTGAAATGAAGACATTGAAGAATTAGGTAAACTTTATCCAATCATTGAGACCCTATTGTACTACACAGTTTTATATCCTTATATGGAATTATTCTGTTCTAAAAATATAGTAACCTTGAGCCTCTCAGTCTTACCTCACCCCTGGGAGAAGAACTACAATCTGAGAAGTCTTCACTAAACCTACCCCACTCACCCCTTATATACCCTGCTGTAGCTCCTCCCATGTTCCTCCATGGAGGCAGAGCTCAGCTCTGTAAGGGGCATTCCCAGCACCCGAAGGTGGGTTCTCACCCCCAGGCGTCTCCGGGCTCACCAGGGGGCCACGGTCCAGAGCTCGGCCCTCTACACTTGGGGATTTTCAATTTGTTCTTTTTTGAGCTTTTTCATTTGCATGCCCAATTTGTTTAACTCCTCTTTCTCTATATTATTCAGGCAGGCACTCATATATATAAAACCTTACCTAAGAACTGCTTTTACAGTATTCCATAGCATTTAGGAGGTTGTCTCATTATTGTCATTCTCTTGAATGAAGTTGTTGATCGTTTCTATAATTTGATGTTTAACCCATGCATTCTTAAGGATTAGATTGTTTAGTTTCCAGTTAGGTTTTGATTTATATTTCCATGGCCTTTGATTACATATAAGTTATATTGCATTATGATCTCAGAAGGATGCATTGACTATATCTGCCTTTCTTCACTGAATTGTGAGGTTCTTATGGCCTAGTATATGGTCAATTTTTTATATGTGTCATGTACCACTGAGAAAAAGGTATATACTTTTCTATCCTCATTCAATTTTCTCCAGAGATCTATCATATTTACCTTTCTCAGAGATTTATTCACTTCCTTTAACTTCTTTCTTGTTTATTTTGAGGTAAGATTTATCAAGTTCAGAGAGAGGAACTAGCACAGTTTCGCTGTCTATTTTTTTCCCATAACTCCCTTAACTTCTCCTCTAAGAATCTGGATTGTAGCTTACAATACAGCTTAAGAATACAGCTTGTAGCATGTATGTTTAGTAATGAAATTTCTTCATAGTCTACGGCAGGATATAATTTCCTTCCTTTTCACTTTGGATTAGATCTGAGATTTGGATTGCTACCCTTATTTTGTTTTCATCAGCTGAAGCATGAAATATTCTGTTCCAACGTTTTACCTTTAACCTGTGTGTATGCCCCCATTGCACATGTGTTTCTTGTAAACAACATATTATTGCATTATAGTTTTTAATACATTCTGCTATCCTTCACCATTTTATGAGAGTTCAACCCATTTACATTCACATTAATGATTACTATCTGTCTTTCCCTCCATCCCTTGTCCCCTTGTTTATACGGTTAGTTCTCCCTTCTCTCTTCCCCTCCATACCAGAGTTTTAATTTTTGGCCACTACCTCCCTCAGTCTTTCCCCTGTTCTTTCAGCTCCCCTCCCTTTTAATCCCCTTCTCCCTTACTACTTCTTCCCTACCTTTGAGCCTCCTCTCCCTTTCCTTTCCCCCATCCCCTCTTACTGCCTATAGAGCTAGTTGCATTTCTATACTTAACTGAGTTTGTTGCACCCTCCTTGTATCCAATCAGATGAGAGTACCTCTTAAGCAATGCCCTTCTCCTTTCCCTTTCCCTACACTGTAATATATTTTTATGTCACTTACTGTGATAAAATTTATTTTTTTCTGCTACCTCCTTTTCACATTTCCCGTTACAATCCCTTAAACCCTTAAATCACATTTGTTATCATCACATCATTTAATTCATACCCACTTCCTCTATCTATGTATATCCTTTTTATATTTCATAATAAATATACAATTCTCAAGATTAACAAATATCACCATCCCTCATATGCATGTAAACAGCTTGCCCATACTAAGTAACAAGTTGGTTTTTTTTTTCCCTGTTTACCTTTTAATGCCTCTCTTGAGACTTGCATTTGAAAATTGAATTTTCTATTGAGTTCTGGTCTTTTCATCAGGAAAGTCTGCAAATCCCTTATTTCATTGAACGTCCATCTCCTTGCCTGAAATATTATGCTCAACTTTGCTAGGTACTTAATCATTGGTTGTAGTCTCAGCTCCTTTGCTTTATAGGATGTCATATTCCAATTCCTTTATTCTTTTAATTTAAAAACTGCAAGGTCCTCTGTGATCTTGACTGTAGCTCCTCGATATTTCAATTGTTTCTTTTTGGCTGCCTGCAGTATTTTCTCCATCACTTGATAATTCTGGAATTTGGCAATGATATGCCTCGGTGATTTTAGTTTGGGGTCCCTTTCAGGAGGTGCATGGTGGATTCTTTCCATTACTGTTTTGCCCTCGGAATCTAGGACTTCTGGGCAATATTCCTTGATGATTTCTTGGATGGTATTATTCAGGCTATTTTTTTCATCATGACTTTCTTGTAGACCAATAATCCTTAGATTTTTCTCTCCTGGATCTATTTTCCAGGTCAATTGTTTTTTCAATTAGCTATTTTACATTTTCTTCTCTCATTTCATTTTTTTGATTCTGTTTGACTGACTCTTGATGTCTCATAGATTCATTAGCTTCTACTTGACCAATTATAATTTTTATCAAATTGTTTTCATCAGTTAACTTATGAATCTCCTTTTCCATCTGTCCAAATGTCATGTTAAGGAGTTATTTTCCCCAGTTAGGTAATTCCTTTTCCATTTATCCAATTTTCCTTTAAAATACTTCTGTGATTTATTTTTTCATATTTTTAAATTCATCTGTCAGTTTTTCTTCTATTTTCCTAATTTTATTTTAAAATCCTTCCTGAGCTCTTCCAAGAAGGCTTTTTGTGCTTCAGACCAGTTCATATTTCCTTCTGAAGTTTCAGATGGGAGTGCAGTTTCAAAGCTTATGCCTTTGGTATTTGTGTTTTGGCTCTTGTCCCCATAGAAAGATTCTATAGTCTTCTTTTCTGCTTTGCTTCTTACTCATGATAATCACCCTTTTACTGGCTTTTAAATTAGATCTTTGTGTCTGTGGCACAGGAACTGTCCTACAGTTCTTGTGCCTAAAACTTGAAGCTTTGTGTGTTCTGGCCTCTGGTTCTTTAAGTTAGAAGCTAAAATGCTGCAGCTTACCTGATGCTGAGTTGGCTGGTGTTGGGAAGCAGAGGTCACATGAGATCTTTTTGGGTTTCTCTGCATTTAACCTGAAGCTAGCTCCTTAACTGTGGGGGAAGAGTGGTCTGGCCACAGGAGGTCTCCTCTGGTGAGCTAGAGCATAGGCAAGCTCAGCAGTTGGTTATCCCCTCTATGCTAGTGCCTTCCCTATTCCCCTTTGCTCCTGAGGCATGCTTCAGGTCCTGGCAGTTGGCAGTTGCTGGCTTCATCCCTCCAGGGCTCAGGATCTTCTCGTTTGTTGAGGTGGGCTGTTTGGGACAACTCTGATCCTGCACTGGTCCCCTTCATTAGTAGCAGGAGGGATCCTCCTTTGCATCTTCCTAGCCTCATAGGCTAAGAGTCTGTTTACCCCTTCTGCTGCTCCCACTGTTTCAGGTTTTTCTCAGGGAGATATTCTCTGGGCTCCTGAAGCTCAGCAAGGGGAGGGAGATAGCAATTACCAATCACTCTGCCATTTTGGCTCCCTAATTCTGACATTTGAATAGGTAGAAGAGCCTAGACAAATCCTAACCTCTCTGTAGCTGAGTTTGCTCATCTGTAAAATAGAAATAAAATATTTGTACTATTTAGCTCACTCTGTTATTATGAGGAAGTAATTTTTAAATCAGTTCAAGTATTTTTAAAATCCATTTAAATATTTAGTTCCATTTTTTTCTCTTCTTCCCATCCTTCATCCACACATTGAGAAGGCAAGCAACATTTTATATGAGAAGTCTTGCAAAAGATATTACCAGGGGCATCCTCCTTAAGCAGAGGGTGTCCCCCTTAGTGGGAGTCCTCCTTCAATGGGGTGACATCCCCCCCTTACTCAAGCATCTCCCTTAATCCCCGAGGCTGCCACCCTTTAGCTGGGGTTTCTCTTAAGTGTCAGGGAGTCTGCTAGATGTGTTGGTCTTGGTACGTTGCGTTGTGTGTTAATCCCAATGAATGTTTTTATTGATTTGGAAATTGTATGAGTTAATTCTTTTGAGACAAGTTTGCAACCCAAAATTTTGGTGTGCATCCTGAACCTCATCATTTCTGATACCCAGTTTTAGGCTTGTCTTCACCTCAGGGCCCTCATCAAATTGAGGTAAGTCCATTCTTTCCCTTTACGGACAGACTAGGAGTAGTCTGGAGTCTCTGCACCCTGTTTATATGTTCTCACTAAATGGGAGTTGCCCTGCTTGAGGATTCCATATTTTCCCTTCCCCATGGGAAGCTAAACCCCTTTGCCTGGTTGGAGTCTCCCGGTTGCACAGCCTCTGTGCTCAGTTTTGGGGCCTTTGTGCCCTGTAGTAGGTCTTTGTACCTTGTTTGCACATTCTCCCTAAGTAGAAGATACTCCACTTGAAAGCCCTGTTTTTCTCCTCTCATGTGGGACACCAGATGGAATTGAGTAACTCAAAGGGAAAGTGAGTTGTTTTGGACATATGGCACAATGGGGTGTTTTCCTTCCACACAAGAGACTTCTCACTAGGCAGTTTTTATTTGTCTGTTTGTTTTTTTACAAAATTAGAAGAAATTTTTTCTTTAAGAACACTCTTCTTCCTGTGATCCCAGCTATAGCCTTGCTGAGGCTATAGTGAAATTTTTGCAACTAAAAATATCTTAGAAGATTCTGGAAGTTTTGAGATTAATCAGTAAGGGGTCTGAAAACTGCCCGTTTTAAGACTGTAGGATAAAACTGAAACTTTGTCCCTGACTTCTGAAACACCTCCTTATAATCACAGATTGGGCTGAGGGAAAGGTGGTGATGGAGAGTTTTGGGGGCTTGGGTCCCTCTCCCCCACCTGGTGATGAGGGGGCAGTAGTTTCAGTGGTGGCCCTGTTCCCTTGGGCACTCTGCAACTAGACACTCTGGATGGGGCTTGGGAGGGTTGCCCAGGTTTGCTGTATCCTCCCCAGTCCAGTCTAAAATCTGATAGGTCAGATCTCTGAGGGTCATTGTTCCCTGGGTCTTGTTGCTGGCAGTTCATTACTGACCCTAGGATTAGCCACCCCAGATCCAAGGCAATACTAAACTAGAAATATGAGGTAAGAAACAAGCCAGCTTCTGCATTTAGTAAGCCCACCGTTCTCTCAAAGATCTTTATATGCAATGATTTGGAAATGTAATTAACGCCATCTAAGGTTTATTGTTGATGCTATTATTTTATTTCTAAATTGTATTGTAAAATCTTATATATTGTAAAATTTGAGTGCTCCTTGTGACCCAGAAATGGTATTAGCAAAGAAATTTTTAATCTGAATTTTGTGGCATGGAATTGGGCTTTTAAAAGAATATGATAAAAATAGAAAGCTAAGAGGAATCAAAATGCAAGACACCTCCTGTTTCAAGTCCCTCTTGTTTACATTTATAAAGGGGGGAGCCTGTGCTCTTGTTAGCACATCATCTTGTGTTTACATCAATAAATCAAAGCAGGATGATACATAGGTTGCGAACATCCTTCTAAAGTCTCAATGGTTGAAGGAAATCGACAGTCAGCTAGCTGTTCCCTTCTGGATCACCTGGTTCTTAGCTTTCTAACTCTCCTGTCCCCAGTCCTCACTCCATTATCTTTTATTGTGGTTGTTTTTTCATGTTCAGACCTTGCCTGGTTAAACCTTCTAACACAGTTTTTGCCCTCCAGCAAAGTTCAGTCAAATTTCTGATGGCCCTGTGGATAACAGTCTGAACTAGCGCCCCTCATCAATGCCCTATATTCAATTCCAGTCAACCTATCATATGGACCCACTGATGCAGGAACAAGTCTATGCCCTTTGTGAGCCTGAATTAGTTCCAGAAGATGAGATCTCCACCTATGTCCCCAAATGAATCTGAGTCCCCACTGTTTCAGGGGAAATTGATGAGGAATCTATGACCCTTGCTTGACCTTTTTACCAAATGAATGTGTGTATACTTTTTTTTCATTTTTTAAATGTTCTACAATCACCACCAAAAAGCTTACATTTTTACCCCCCTGCCCACCCCCTACCACCCCTCTTTCTCCCCAAGACACTACACAATTCTATATATGATCTACATATACTTTCCTATTGAATATGTTTTCAATATAGCCATGCTGTATAGACAAACTAAAATAAATGGAAGAAATTCTATAACAAATCGAAACATAATACACACACACATACACACACACACACACACACACACACACACATACAAATACAGACATGATCTGCTACATTCTGCAAATGAATTCCATAGTTCTTTCTCTGAGTGTGGAAGGGGTTTTGCCTTAGAAAACCAGTGGGAATTATTATTGTTTCTTTTTAAGTTCTTGGGTTATTATGAAGTTCCAAGTCTACCAGAAAAAAAACTCTTGCATACTGTAATTGTTGTTGTGCACTAAGTTCTTCTAGTTCTGCTGCTTTCACTCAGCATCATATCATATAAGTCCCTCCAGGACTCTCTGAAGTCTTCTTGTTCATTATTTCTTATGGCTCAATAGTACTCCATTACATTCATATACCTCAACATATTCAGCCATTCCCTAATTGATGGGCATCCCCTTGATTTCCAGTTTTTGGCAACTACAAAGAGTGCTGCTATAAATATTTTTGTGCATGTGAGACCCTTTCCCATTTTTATGATCTCTTGGCGATACAATCCTAGCAGCAATATTGTTGGGTTCAAGGGTATACACATTTTTGTAGCCCTTTGGGCATAGTTCCAAATTGCTCTCCAGAGTGGTTGGATGAGCTCAAAGCTTCAGCAACAATGAATTAGTATTCCAACTCACCCACATCCTCTCCAACATTTATCATTTTCCTGTTCTGTCATGTTTGCCAATCTCACAGGTGTGATGTGGTACCTCAGAGTTGTTTTGATTTGCATCTCTCTATTCAAAGGTTATTTAGAGCATTTTTTCATATGATTATAGATATCTTTAACTTCTTCCTCTGAAAATTGCCTATTCATATCCTTTGACCATTTACAAATGAGCAATGACTTATATTGCTGTACATTTGAATGAGTTCTCTATATATTCCAGAAATGAGGCCTTTATCCCCAAGATTACCTGTAAAAATTCTGTCCCAATTTACTACATCCCTCCGAATTTTGGTTGCATTGGGTTTGGTTGTGCGGAAACTTTTCAGTTTAATGTAATCAAAATTATCCATCTTGCATTTCATAATGCTTTCTATCTCTTCTTTAGTAAAAAAAAAAAAATCTTCCCTTCTCCATAAATCTGAGAAATACACTATTCCTTGGTTTGTCCAGGGTATCAATCTTTACACCTAGATCATGTATCAATTTGTACTCTATTCTTGTGTACAGTGTCAGGCATGGGTCTATGCCTAGTTTCTCCCACACTGTTATCCAGTTTTCCCAGCAATTTTTGTTGAACAGTGAGTTCTTAATCCAAGCAGCCAGGGTCCTTGGGTTTACCAAACAGGAGGTTGCTATATTCCTTGCCTACTCTGTCTTGAGTGCTAAGTCTATCCCACTTGTCTACCTCTCCGTTTCTTAGCCAATATCAAGTGATTTTGATAATTGCTGTTTTATAGTACAATTTGAGAACTGGTAGCATTAGGCCACCTTCCCTAGCATTTCTTTTCATTAGCCCGTTTGATATTCTGTAACTTTTGTTCTTCCAGATGAATTTTGATATTATTTTATCCAGCTCTAGAAAATAATTATCTGATAGTTTAATTGGTATGGCACTAAATAAATTAATTAATTTAGGTAGAATTGTCATTTTTATTATATTAGCTCGGCATACCCATGAGCAACTGATGTTTTTCCATTTACTTAAATCTGACTTTATTTGTGCAAGAAGTATCTTGTAGTTGTGTTCATACAGTCCCTGGGTTTGTTTTGGCAGGTAAACTCCCAAGTATTTTACAGTGTCTACCCTAGCTTTAAATGAGATTTCTCTTTCTATCTCTTGCTGTTAAACTTTGTTGCTAATACATAGGAATGCAGAAGATTTGTGTGTGTTTATTTTGTAACCTGCAACTTTGCCAAAATTGTTTATTATTTCAAATAGTTTTTTATTGAATCTCTGGGATTGTCTAAGTATATCATCATATCATCTGCAAAGAGTGATTACTAACTTCTTTTGCCTATTCTTATTCCTTCAATTACTTTATCTTATCTAATTGCTACAGCTAACATTTCTAATACCATATTGAATAATAGTGGTGATAATAGACATCCTTATTTCACCCTTGATCTTATTGGAAATGCATCTAGCTTATTCCCATTGCATATAATGCTTGCTGAAGGTTTTAGATAGATACTGCTCATTATACTTGAATTTTTGGAATTCTCTAAGTATATTATCATTTCATTTGCAAAGAAGGATACCTTAGTTTCTTCTTTGCCTGTTCTAATTCCTTCAATTTCTTTATTTTCTCTTACTGCTACAGCTGACATTTCTAGTACAATATTGAACAACAGTAGTGATAATGGACATCCTTGTTTCACCCCTGACCTTATTAAAAATGCATCTAGCTTATCTCCATTGCATATAATGTTACCTGAAGGTTTTAGATAGATACTGCTCATTATTTTCTGGAAAGTTCCCTTTATTTTTATGTTCTCCAGTGCTTTTAATAGGAATGACTGGTATATTTTGTCAAAATGTTTTTTCTGCATCTATTGAGATAATCATGTGGTTTTTGTTAGTTTTGTTGTTAATGCAATCAATAATGCTAATAGTTTTCCTAATGAGCCTGCCCTGCATTCCTGACATGCATCTTACCTGATCATAACAATTATTCTCATGATAAATTGTTGTATTCTTTTTGCTAAAATCTTAGTTAAAATTTTAGCATCTATATTCATTAGAGAAATTGGTCTACAATTTTCTTTCTCTGTTTTGTCTCTCCCTGGTTTAGGTATCAAAATCATATTGGTATCATAAAAAGAATTTAGGAGGACTCCTTCTCCAATTTTCCCAAATAGTCTATATAGTATTGGAGTTAACTATTCTTTAAATGTTTGATAAAATTCATTTGTAAATCCATCCTGCCCTGGAGATTTTTCCCTAGGGATTTCATTGATGGCTTGTTCAATCTATTTTTCTGAGATGGTGTTGTTTAGGTGTTCAATTTCTTCTACTGTTAATATGGGCAATTTTTATTTTTTAAAATAATCTTCCATCTCATTGGATTGTCAAATTTATGGGCATAAATTTGGGCAAAGTAATTTCTAAGTATTGTTTTTATTTCCTTCTTATTGAAGATGAGTTCACACCTTTAATTTTTGATACTGGTAATTTGGTTTTCTTCTTTCTTTCTTTAAATCAAATTGTCCAAAGGTTTATCAATTTTATTCATTTTTTCATAAAACCAACTTTTCGTTTTATTTATTAGTTCAATAGTTTTGTTAATTTCAATTTTATTAATCTCTGCTTTGGTTTTCAGTATTTCTAATTTGGTATTTACTTGGGGATTTTCAATTTGTTCTTTTTCTAGCTTTTTCAGCTGCATGCCCAATTCATTGATCTCCTCTTTCTTTATTCATGTAGGCATTCAAAGATATAAAGCTTCTCCTAAGAACCGCTTTTGAAATATCCCATAAGATTTGGTAGGTTGTCTCATTATTGTCATTCTCTTGAATGAAGTTGTTGATTGTTTCTTTGATTTGTTGTTTACCCCACTCCTTCTTTAGGATTAGATTATTTAGTTTCCAATTAGTTTTTGGTTTATCTTTCCATGGCTTTTTGTTACATATGATTTTTATTGCATTATGATGTGAGAAAGATGCATTTACTATCTCTGCCTTTCATCACTTGATTGTGAGGTACTTATAGGTTAGTACAAGGTCTATTTTTGTATATGTGCCATGTACCACAGAGAAAAAGGTATATTTCTTTCTATCCCCATTCAGTTTTCTCCCAAGGTCTATCATATCTAATGTATCCAGAATTTTTTTCACCTCCTTAACTTTTCTTATTTATTTTAAGCTTACATTTATCAAGTTCAGAGAGGGGGAATGTGAGATCCCCCAATAGTATAGTTCTGCTGTCTATTTCCTTATGCAACTATTTTAACTTCTCCTCTAAGAATGTGGATGCTGTTCCACTTGGAGCATACATGGTTAGTAATGATATTTCTTCATTTTCTATGGTGCCTTTAAGGAGGATATAATTTCCTTCCTTATCTCTTTTATCTCTTTTGATTAGATCTGTTTCTGCTTTTGCTTTATCTCAGATTAGGATTGCTACCCCTGATTTTCTTACATCTGTTGAAGCACAATGTATTCTGCTCCAACCCTTTACCTTTACCCTGTGTGTATCCTCCCATTTCAAATGCATTTCTTGTAAACAACCTATTGTTGGATTATGGCTTTTCACCCATTGTGCTATCAGTCTCTGTTATGGGAGAATTCATCTTGTTCACATTCACAGTTACATGATCTGATGCTGAGTGAAAGGAGCAGAATCGGGAGAACTTTGTACAGAGCAACAACCACAGTGTGCAAGGACTTTTTCTGGTAGACTTAGAACTTCATTGCAATGCAAGGACTTAAAAAATTTCCAGCGGTCTTTTAAGGCAAAATGCCTTCCACATCCAGAGAAAGAACTATGGAATGCAATTGCAGATTGTAGCAGATCATTTTCTTTTGTATTACATTTTGGTTTCTTATATGATTTCTCCCATTCATTTTAATTCTTCTGTACAACATGACTATGCTGAAAATGTGCTTAATAGGAATGTATGTGTAGAGCCTATATAAAATTGTATGCTATCTTGGGGGGAGAAGGGGGAGGGGAGAGTAAGGGAAAGGGTAACAGGGAAAGAAATAATTTCAGTTGTATGGTAGTGATTGTGGAAAAAGTCCTCACTATGCTAGGGTATGTGGTGAGAGTCCTGGGGTTGGTGTTTGCCTTCTGCACTACACAAGGGCTCAGAAACTCCCACTGTTTTACTGCAGTGAGGCTTGCTGCTGGTTTTCTGGGATGCTTCCCATCCTGCAGTGTGTTCTCCTTTCACCCAAGTGGGTCAGACCTTTCTTGTTGATTCTCCAAAATTCTTCTGCTAAAAGATTGCTTCACCCCCTCTTTTTGTGATTCCAGGACTTGTTTTAGGGCTCTATTTTATGGGTATTTGGAGATGAATATGGGAGAGTTGCAGCAGTTTGTTGTTTACTTCACCATGTTGACTCCTGGAAGTTCACCCTTGCTTATGTCTTTAAAATAGTACAAAGAAATATCATTCTTAATGATAGTTATCGCTATTCAGTTCAAAAGAAAGAGAAGAAGGACGGAACAAAGAAAAAAAGGAAGGGAGGGAGGGAAAGCAGAAGGAAAGAGGAAAGAAAGGAGAAGAAGAAAGGGAGCAAGAAAGACAGAAGGAAAGTAAGATTTAAAAAATAAAACATATTTTTACTTCTGCTATTTTTCAAAAATATTTCTTAGAAGAGAAATGTTAACTATATGCAGTCATCCTATGCTATGAAAATCACATTTCAACAAACTTTTGTATTTTTTATTTCCAGCCATGTGGTTGTTGTAGGCTATTTTTTTCATGCCTGTGGTACAGTGATAATTATTCTCATCACAAGGAACAACACATTTGTAAAGAATTTTAAAGCATGGTAAGTGTTATTATGCCTTCATTAAAACTGCTAAATTTAATTATGAATACTTATTTAATTGACAGCGAATTTCAAGGCTTTATTTTTCACTTTCTGGAAAAAAATCCCTTTTTATTAAAGTTATCATATGCTTAGGCTTTGAAAATACATATATTATGATGTTTTGAACTGATAATAGTTTAATTATCACACTAAAAGGTTTTGTACAAAAATTAGTGGAAAGTTCACTGTTAGCTTCCTAAGACGCAAGAAACCTGGGTTCTTAACATCCTGTGCTTTTTCACTCATTACCTATATAATCTCAGACACATTGCTACATGTATAAGCCTAAATATCTTCCTCTGTAAGATGTTTATAATAATACCTGTCTGCCTCCTTCAGGTTTTGTTGGGAGTAAAAATACTCTTCTATGAGTGAGGGGTATATGCTGAGAAGAAACTATGCAGATAATTGGAGGAGTTGTTTATAAAAATGTTTCAGAGGCAAGAAAAGAAAGAGGAAAGCTGTTGTCTAATGCTGGAGTACTAGTTGGAGGATAAAAAATAAATTATTTAAGCATAAGTATCATAGTTTAAGAGGCAGAGCTGTTGAGAGGAATAAGTATTTCTGCATCTGACAACTTCATTGATGATTTGTACAAGACTTGAAGACTTCCTGAATGAGTCTTTGACTACAAATTCTCATGGCATATGAAAAATAATAACACGACGATAATACTGAAATAAGAAATATTAACAATGTTACTTTTAAAGTAATGAGTGGAGCATATTAGAAAATGAAGTCCAAGTTAACTACTTAGGACAATAAATATTTGTCTTTTTCAGAATTTGTTTAGAGTTGTTTTTACAACTATTTGACTGGGTTTAGGGGGAGAGCTATATCAAGTCCCTGTTTTTAATCTGACATCTTGGTTCCACCTCTTAGCCTACTTTGTAAAGTGAAAATCCTGGGAAGAAACAGTTAATCAGAGAGAAAGACTACAGAGACAGTCCTTCTAATCAATGAAGTCCAGGATTGAGGTGAAATTCCAGCATGAAAAGTTTCTGGAAGATTGTACAGAAAGTCCATGAGAATCAGTACTGTAGGCCAAGTAGAAAATGAAATTAATGTGTTGAAGGGAGTAAACAAGAAATATCTGTGCTATCTTTCATCATATATATGATCTGCCAACTTGTTTATTAAAAAATACAAGCTAAACTTGTTGAAGACATGCAAGATTTTACATACTTAATATAGATGCTGACAACAGTAGAAATGAAGAAAACATTTGAAATATATAAAATGTAGCAGATAATTAACTCATCAAGTTATAGTGTAAAATATCAGTAATGGAAGAAAAAAAGAAAATAGTTTGCATCATATGAGCAATAAGATAAAGGACTAGATTTTTTTTGTTGTTTTTCTTATTACCCTCAAACTACTCTAAAATAAACGTTTTTCACATGAGATAAAATAATTTCACCTGTCTCTACTATCTAAGGCACCAAGAACTCCAATAATGTTGAAATTAGTGGTCTAAAAGCAGAAAAGACTATTTCCTAACCCTTAACCCAATCACTCAGCTCCCCTTTTCTCACTGACCACCACTCTCTTACATTAGAACTGCACAACTAGTTTGATGGGATCATAACAAATCTCAATTCTACCTCTCCCTCTCTCAGTGCCACAGTGGCAAATTTGTGAAAGTGAAGGAAATGAAAAAAGCAGAAAATCATTCATACTGGAGAGTGGCATGGCAGTCCTCACTATTGTAAGAAAGCTCAGCCAGAGAGATGCAAAATAGAAAAATCTAGAATAGAAAATTAATGTTTGACTTTATGCTACTCCTTTAAGCCTAAGGAAAGAGCCCAGAATTGGATAATGGAATTATATTCCCCAAAATATCACTTTGGGCAGAAACCAAGCCTTGTGAAACATGAATTGCCTACCACGGAGAGATCTTTCAGATTTCTTTCTCCAGGGAGAACCTCAATCCAAAAACAATGTCAGAAAGTGTGCAATAAAAAAAATAATTGAAATAAATATCTGTGGAGGAAGAATTAAACATTTTAAGCACAAGTACATAAACCAAAACAGAAAATATAAATAATTGAAGGGGATATGGTCATCATAGCAGCTAAAAGAGTCCAGACATCTATGACTAAATATTAGTCAAAAGAAAAATGATGAATATCTAATGGAGCAGAGGACTGTGTGGATAGAAAAAAAGCATAGTGATAGATTTCCCAATGGTTTAAAAGAGAAATAAAAATTGTAAAAGTAGAATTTATGGTCAGTACAGCACACACAAAAAAATTTGAATTCATGATAGAAAGTCTCATCGAAAGAGAGAATAACTTGATTGAAAATGCAAAAAAACAATGTGGAACTGAAAGATAATCTGGAAGAAGAAAATAAAAAATAACCATAAAACATTAATTCCATACAAGCAAACTATAACTAATGTGAAAGACATGATAGAGAAAAAATTCAAAGATTATAGATCCATAAAAGGATAGGACAGATCAAAAAACCTCAAAATTCTAATACAAGAAATAATACAAGAAAACTGTCCAATAATCTGAACACAGAAAATGTGTTAACAGAAAGTATCCAGACCTGTATTTAATTCTTTGAGCATAAAAATCCACTTCAGTATGGCCCTCAGTCATAAATGGCTCCCTTCATTTCTTCTCCTTTCATCTTCTAAGTGCAAAAATAGTAGAAAAGAAGTCAGAATATCCTAAAAAATATGGATTGTTACTTTTCAGCCTCCTCTAAATATTAATTTAGCAGTTGACAGCCTAAATATGAAATCCTTATGCAGTGAGAGAATTGATAAACTACTGTCTATAATAATAAATAAATAACTGTTTGGAAGTACCAAATCATTTATTTGGGATGTTGTTATTATCAGCAAAAGTAAAAGATAAAGTACAGTTGAATAGAGTTCATGGTTCATGGAAGGCAAATAAAGGAGCTTGCTGAACAGATTCTATTGTATATCTAAAGATAATATCATTCATTGGGGTGCCTGATCATTTTCTATTGAAATACTTGTGAGAAGTGAAATTTCTTGCAGGGGATAAAGACATAGAAATAGTCTATGAGCAATGTAAAACTTTGAAGTCCAAGCTCTTTGGCTCTCATTGTCTTTTAAACTCATTACAATCTGGTTTCTGACTTTTTCATTCAACTGAAACTGTTCAAAATTTCTATAGATCTCTTTATTACCAATTACAATGATCTTTTCTCAGTTTTCATATTTCTTGACCTCTCAGTAGCCTTTGAAATCATCAATCACACTCTGCTCCTTGATACTCTCTTCTCTCTAAGTTTCTGTGACACTACTCCATCTTGATTATCCTAATTGTCCCTATACTACTCTTTTTCCTTTACTGTATTTTCACATAATTCACAGCCATTAAAGGAGAGTTTTTATAGTGTATTGCCCTAGGCTCTCTTCTCTTCTCCCTGTATATTGTTTTACTTGGTTGTCTCAGAATTTCCCATGTTTTCAATTATCCTCTCTATACTGATGATTCTCAAATCTGCTTGTCCACCTATTTCTCTACTGATTTTCATTCTTGCATCTTCAACTTCCTACTAAACATCTCAAAATGGATATCTGAAACCTAACGTATCAAGCCTGTACTCTATATCTTTTTCCTCAACCCCATCTTCCAGAATTACCTATTACTACTGAATGAACTACCATCCTCCCAGGCATCTAGATGCATAAGCTGTGTTATCCTTGACTTCTCATACTTTCTCATCTTTCATATGAAATTCATTACCAAATCTTTCCAGGTTTTTACCTTTTTAACTTTCTTATATGCCCTCTTCTCTCCTCTGACACTGCCATCACCCTGGTGCAGGCACTCATCCTTTAACACCTGGATTATTTCAGTAGTTTTCTATTGGTCTCCCTGTCTCTCACTACAATCTGTTCTCTACTCAGCTGTCAAATTAATCTTCCTAACATGAATGTATGCTATGCCAACATTAACCAATTCAATAAGAAAGATTACATATAAATTCCTTGATTGGCATTCAAAATCTTTCACAAATAGGTCTATCCTCCCTTACCAGTCTGATCACACCTTAATTTCTACTCATTACCCTGAGATCCACAGACTCTGGCTTTCTTACTGTCTTGAAGAAGAAACTCTCTCTCTCCAGACTCCTGGAATTTTCACTGGCCATTCCATATGTCTTGAATAATCTCTTCCTGGTCTCTTTCTCCTGACTACCCTAGCTTCCTTAAAGGTCCAACTAAACTTCTGTATTCTAGGAGAACCTTTTCCTAATCTTCTGTAATGTTAGATACTTTACTCTTTTGATTATCTCGCACTTGTCCTGAATATATCTAGTTTATACATGGTGGCTGTCCATGCTTCTTCCCTCAATCAAACTGTGAGATCCACAAGAGTAAAGACTCTTTTATCTTTGTTTGCATTCCCAGGGCATAAAATATTGCCTGAAAAATAATAGACACTTAGTAAATGCATACTGGTAACTAGAATTAGCTACTCTCCTAGTTCTTTTCAATAAGAAGGATAAGGAATTGAGCAACGCCATGTCCATACTGACATCATCCTGTGTATAATATATATCATTTAGATATATGCTTTAATTTATGTAGCTATATATTATAAATACATCCGGATGTGTATGTATTATTAAAAGGGAGAGAGGAGGACTAAAATCTTACTGAATCTACTGAAAATCTAAAACCACATAGTATGAATATTTTCTTCAAAGAACTAGTCAGGAAATAGTGAACATAACCAGTATCAAATGCAATGGAGCCAACTTCAATTTAAATAAGCAATTGATTGTGAGAGGCAGATAGGTGGCAGAGTGGGTAGAAGACTAGCCCTGGAGTCAGGAGGACCAGAGTTCAAATCTAGCCTCAAGCACTTAGTAGTTGTGTGACTCTAGGTAAGTCACTTAAGCCTGTTTGCCTTAATTCTTTATCTGTAAAATGAGCTGGGAATGGAATAGCAAACCACTCCAACATCTTTGAAAAGAAAAGCCCAAATGGGGTCAAGAGAGTCAGACACCTCTGAAATGTGTCAATAACTAAAAAGCTATGGCACAAAGGAAATGAGTCAAAGAGCATATATTGACCCAACTATTACCATTTTCCAAGGAAAATTAATTGATATATATTGATCAGCATAAAGAGGGGACCAAAAGCCTAAAAAGTGTCTCTTCTAGAAGTACTTGATCTCATAGCCAAGTAGAGAGATAAGGCAACACTAATTTAGTATATGAAATTGAATGTAATATCTGAAGGTGGGTGGTGAAAGGAATTGAAAGGTATGCTACCTTGCGAAACAGTGAAAACTTAGAGAGGGAAAATAAGTTTTTAGAAAACTTGGAAAGTGACCTAAATATCATCCCAAGTACAATTAAAAGTATAATGTCACTATCATTAAGGTGTGATGTATTAATTTTCATTATTAGGTAGAGATTTCCCTACCAATGGTCCTTGGAGCTCATGATACAAAAGTGAAACTGAAGGAACTGCAAATACATAAAAAATGAAAAGGACATCTAATGTTATTAAACACAACTCTGTAGCCACCACATGTCACCTTTATGTGTTGACAAGTAAAATAGGAACTATTCCTGCTTTTGTTTTAGTATAATCAAGTACAATGCCTTTATTTGAGTGTAACTGAGGTGGATCTTTCCCACCCCTTGTCTGGCCTGGGAAGATTTGTAAGAAAGTCCATTTCTTTTATTAGTGAGGCACTGGTTCTCAAAGGATGTGATGCCCTCTGGCTCTAAAAACTGCATAAAGACTGTGAGGTGCAATTTTAATTTGAGGCTTAATTTTGGTAAGAAGGTTTGAGTGCCACATGAGAACTCTGGGAAGCCACTAAAGAGACCCCCAGCTTTAAGAACCCAGATGTCATGATTCTCTCTCTGGTAAATCGTCAGACAGCTGTACTTGTTTGCTTAATTATGGTCAGACAGAGGAAGCCATGTCTGTTGATTAATTTGGGGTTCAGTGTGTTGACTTCCCTGACTGGTTGAATGCTATATGTGTTTGACTAAAGGACTGATTCGTGTGCTTGATTAAAGTGATTGTTAACCCCTCAAAAGTTAACTTTCCTTTTATGAATGTAGATCTAAGAAACTGTGATAGCAGGCCCCCACCTTTATAATTTAGAGTGCTTACATCTGATACACTTTAACATCAGGGTTCCAGTTGCATTACATTTAGAAGTAGGAATAACATTGAAATAAAAATAATGATCATATCTCACAAATATATATCTATGTATGCATCCATACACAAATATATGCATGTATGCATGCTAAGTTTGTAGACTAGTCAATGTACTATAATTGCAACAAAATCTCATTAATTTAGACTATGCTAACTTCAAATTTATGATGAGTTATAGGCTGAGAAACATCTAATTACCTTCCTGCTCCCTATAAATTGGGTTTATAAAGTTAATTAGTATAAACAAGATTTCAGGGTTTATCTTTAATTGAATGAACTACTTTTAAGAATTTTAGGGTATGAAATATTTACATAAAAATGATACTTAGGACAAGTATTGCCCCAAATATCTTTCCTCAGATATACTCTCTTAGTTCAAGTGACTATAGTAGCTATGACTTCAAATATATGTTAAAAATGCTACTTAACTCATTTACTTCATATTTACAGTGAAACAGAATGTTTCATTTCATCAATACAATTCCAAAGGACTTTTGATGGAAAAAAAATGCTGCTCAACTACAGAGAGAGAACTGCTGAACTCAAAATGAAGCAAACTTTTTTTTCACTTTAGGTTTTTTGTTTCAATATAGCTAATATAGAAATGTTTTATGTGGATATTGCTTGACATCACCTTAGGTGGGGGGAAGTGAGAGAGTAAAGAAATTTGGAACTCAAAATTTAATAAATTAGAGAATGTTAGAATTAACATTTAAAAAGACTCCGGGGTTGCTTTTATATTATATAGATAAGCACACATATAAATATATATGTATATATACACTCATATACATGCTGATATATACACAAACACATGTGTATATGAAAATATAGTCAATAAACACAAGGGAATTTTTATATTTTGTTCCATAAAATAAATAAATAAACATGAAGCATTATGTTTAAAGGTACATAAAAAGTCATATAAAATTTGTAATAAAACTATAGAAATCAAAGATGATGATTAATATTTTTCATTATTATTCACTAAATTTTTGTATCCATAGTGTTTGAAGTAACTTAAAATATATATCAGAGCCAGAGAAAAACCTTGCTTGATTTTGCTTTATTTTCAACAGGTTTTCTACTGAGCAATTTACATATTTATCAGCTAAGTACAAAGCAGTCATACATGATCCTTTAATACTCATTTTTAAAGAAATCTTTTGTTATTTTCTGGTTCTTTGCTAATTTGTTCCATTGAACTACTTTATATTTTATCCAGTATCAAAAGGATTTTATGTTTATAGTTTTACACTGTGATACGAGATGTGGAAATTCTCTAGATAATTTATTCCTACTTTTATTCATTGATTCCTTTATTATTCTAGACATTATATTCTTTTAAATTTTTTTATTCTTTTTTATTATTTTATCTAGCTTTGCAAACTATCCTTGATTATTTGCTATAGCACGAAATCAGCAAATTTATTTAGGTAACAATTATTTTTAATGTAATGTCACAGACTATACATTAGCAATGACAATCTCTGCAGTTATTAAATCATTATTTATTTCTTTGTGTAGTATATTTTGATAGATTCATTTATTTCACAATATATTTTTTTAAGTTTCTTGAGTGAGAATTTTTATTATTTGCTTCTAGATTTATCATTACAAGAAATTGTTACTATTATTGATATGTAGAAATGCCATTGATTTGGAAGAATTTAATTTGTATACTTCTATTGTTTAATCATTCAACTATCTTACATTAAGCACTTTTATGATTGCATTCACTGTGCTAAAATACTGGGAACACAAAGAAACTTCCAATATTTCTTGTAGCCCCTGATCTCAAGGTGCATAAATTCTTTAAGGGCAGTGAAGATGTAAAAAATGGAGGCACAGAGAGGATTTATATAGAGAAGATAGAAAGGAATCTATGGGAAGTTATGTGTCCAAGAGGGGCAGGGAGTGGAATAATAATTGCCTCTTGCAAATGGTAGGACTTGAACTGGGTTTGAAGGAAAGCTTAATTGTTTCAATTAGTTTCTTTGCTGATTCTCTAGAGTTCTCATAGTCCTTCTTTCCAAAAAAAGAGTTGTATAAACACTTTGGCTTTCATTATGACTTTATTGCTTTTCTCTTGTATGATTGCTATTATTATTTCTTGAACTGTGTCAACAGAAGAGAAAGAAGACAGTCATGTTTTACTGTTGTACTTACTGAGAAAGCCTCTAGTATTTTCCATTAAATGTTATACTAAGTTTTCATTTTAGATAAACTCGTTTTATATGTAAATATTTTTCTTTGTCTATGTGTTGTAGCTTTTTTAAAGCAGATATTAATACCACAATTTGCTACAATCTTTTCCTATTTCTCTAATTACACTTATATGGTGTTGGATATTTTTATTCTAATAAAATTATATCTATGTTTTGTTAATGTTGAGCCATACTTGTATCCCTAGTATCAAATTAAATTGCTCATAGATAATCTATTTTTTTCAAATCTCTTGCCAATACTTGATGTCATATATTTTAATTGAGATTCATTAATTATATTGATGCACATTTCTCTTTTATTGATTTATCCTTCCCTACTTTACTCATTAGGAATATGTGTGTGTTTTCATCCTTCGTTGCCAAAGAAGACTATGTCATCAGAGAAATAATGACATGACTTGCACTTGACTTTGTTTGGAGTGAGGGAGGGCTGTGCAGGTCACCAGCCTCACTTCTCCTCCAGAGCCATCTGAATCCAGTGGCCAGATATTCATCAGGATGGCTGCAGATGACCCAGGATGAGGCAGTTGGGCTTAAGTGACTTGCTCAAGGTCACACAGCTAGTGAGTGTCAAGTATCTGAGATGAGATTTCAACTCGGGTCCTCCTAACTCCTGAACTGATGCTCTATCCACTGCACCATCTAGCTGCCCCTCATTAGGAATATAGTGGTCTCATAAAAGAAGTGGGGTGGTATTTTTTCCTTAATTTTTGAGACAAGTTGATGTTGCATGGATAATATTCACTCTTTAAAAGTCTGTCAAAATTCTCATTCCCATCTCTCTTAAGTTTTTGTTTTCTTTTGTTCATTTGTTTTAGCCCTTTTATAGGACTTTTATTACTATTTCAGTTGTTTTTCTTGAAATTGAATTATTTAAGTCATTTTTGGCATACTGAAAAATTTTATAGTTTATGTTTTGTACCTAATATTCTATTTCTTTTGAATACTCAGTCTAATTGGAATCTAATGTTACATATAATGTTCTTTTAATTATTCTTATTTATTCTATAACTATTACAAATACATGTGGTTCATTTCTAACACTGTTGGTTTGATTTTCATCTCCCTTCCTTTTAATCAGTTTGGATAAAAGTTTATTATTTTTTCAGTCTCTTCAAATAATTCACTTTTAGGTGTTGGTTTTTTTTTTTGTTTTTTTTTGTCTTTCAACATGTGTATTTTTCCTCTGATTTTCAAGTATTTCCCTTCTATGTTTGACTTGACAATTTTCATAAGTGGGGAAAACTATGCATATTGAACACTGCATAATATGACAGATTTTTCCAATTTGTTTTGTTGCCTTGTTTATAGTTTTCTTTATTCATTCATATAAATGATAGCTCTCATATATGGACACTAAAGGAATACATTGATAAAGATGATGTAAATGTAAATATTTATGCAATATGTACCTTAAATTCACAGATCAAAATTGAAAAAAATATGCGCAGAAAAGAATGTAAACAGGGAAGCTCTATTTGTTAAATAGAATAGACACTAAATTGTTAGCTTGAATATACCCTAAAATGTAAATAATACAAGTTCAGACTTTGAAATGCAATAATCATTTGTTAAACTTTGAACTACCCTCAAGAAAATTCAAATTCTGTTATCATTAAAGAAGCTTCAATTGCATCTTTTTCTGATACAACTATAAAATCTTCTAAGATTTTTTCTATTTTTAAACTATCTTAACATAGTTATTATTAATATTATCTTAGTTAATATGGTATAATATAGTATATTAAATATAATTGTTAATATTATATTTAATATACTATATTATATTTATATAATATATAATAATATAACATATTATTATAATTTAAGTATCTTAATACAATCTCTGTGCTATTTTGATGTTCCAACTTTGTGCCAATAAAAATGAATTAACCATAAAGTAATGGAACAAACTGAAAATTAAGACTTTCTCAAAATAACATTGAGTATGTGGATTTAATTTCACTTTGTTTATAGAACAGTCAATGAAGTTGCATTTCATGTTCTTTAATGAATACTTTTTCTACAACATGTGACCCATTTATTTCTTTTATTTTACCTTTTAAATGAATAATTTAATATTTTGTGTGAACTTTCATAAAAAACATCAGTTTAGAGGGGGAACCTCACACTTTACCTTAATTCAATTATTTTATATAATTCTGTCTTCTTTGTATTCTATTTTGATTTTATTCTTCAGAAATCTCGTTTGAGTTACTTTGAAAAATGTTTTATGGATCAAGGATTCCACTGATTCAATTTCCTTTCCAAGGTGATTAATAGCGAACTTCTTCCCAAAGTTCAGCCTTTCTTATCCACTTTCATCTTTCCTTCAAATGCTACTCATCATTTACAGGATGATCCTTGTGTCTCCATGAGCCAACATATTGATTAATTAGAGAACAATTGTATATTCAAATTTCTGATTTTTTTCTACCACATTTTCATCTTCCTCCCCTGTGGCTGCTCTCCTTCACTTATTCATTGACTCATTAGTGTTTTCATCCATTCAATTTAGTTCTATTTTAGTGTCATCTGAATGTTTATGTTAAGCCCACTGTGGTCTCATGCACCAAGGATAAACAGATTAAAAGAAATGAGATGAAAATCAAAACCAGTACCTTGTTCCTCCTAAATTCAACAGAGAAAAAAAGTTGGGTTATGGAAATAAAACAAAATATATTAACAAAAATAGCATATTTTTAGATTATCTGTGCTATCTCTTTTTATCAGCATGGGATCGTAGAAAGAGAGATAGCCTTATAGCCAGAAAGACATGAGTTTAAGTGACACTCCTGATCCCAGAGAAGTCACTCAAATTGTTGGTGTTCTAGGCCCATCTTTCACTGTTCTAGAAGTGTTCTAGGTGTTAAGCTCAAACAAATCACATAGAAGGAACCTGAAGACTGGTCTATATTGACTTAGAAAACTATGTATTAATATTATCTATATTCTATTTTGTCAAATAATTCCCAAATATATTTTAAACTGGTTCTAGAATCACTGGGGATAATTTTTTTCTTGGTAATATCATACACTGCAGCAGGTTTAACATCTCTGCTCTAAACTTTCAGAGATTATGAATTTTGAGGAAAGACTATATTGGTAGGAGTTTCCTCAAAAGGATGGTTCCTATACCATTGAGACCATAGTTTCAGCTATTATCCTTATATATTGTCCTGTTTCAATGCCATGGACAATTGAAAATGGGTTACTATTTTCTGGTTCTCTTTTTGAATTCTTACTTGTTTGTAAATAACAGTATTTTAATATTTTTCAGCAGTAATACCTTCCTGGTCTTGTCATTAATGCTTTATTTTACATTCTCTTTCCTTAAAATATGAACCAAAGTTATAATGATATACTGGAAAGCCACTATTGCAGTCTAGTCAATGAAAAGTTGATTTGACAGCACAGATTAACTAGAACTGATTTGTGCTCTGCCAAATCATTCAGGTACTGAATTCTGCCTTCTGAATGTATTGTTTCTTTCTTTTCTCACATCATCACTTAACATTTTTCTTTTGCTATTAGACCACTTGCTCTTCTCTGGACATTTTTGTGCTGGTGTTTGCTTTAACTCATTTTTTACTGACTATTGCTCACATTCTCCTCCCATTGTATTTCTTATTTGGAAAAATAATGTTGTGTACCACAAATAGCACTGGATTATAATTACACCTTGTCAGAATTTGTGATGACTGACAAAACTCCCTATTGAGCTTCCTGAGATTCTTAACAAATACTGAGTCCATCCGACACCAAGTTACTTAGTTCAAAGAAAAAAAAGAACTCATTATTTTCAAGTAGCAAATATGTTTCACTTTTTTTTTTTTACTTTTCCTTATTTTTCCAATGAATTGACAGGTCAGTGTTTTAACTGAATCAATACAAATGATTAGGTGTTCTTGACTCATGTACAGATATTTTCAGTAAGTACTGAGTAATTCCTAGTTAATATACATCAAAATGATGAATTTTTAACCCGCTTTTTCCAAGGAATCCCCCCTATTTTGGTACATAACTTCAAAAAGTCTTTTGATATCAAATTTTATATCCTCATTCAAATTTATTTTCAGTTCAAAGAAGACAACTTGAGTTACTTTTCTCTTGTTCTTGTATCTCTGTTAATATTAACAAATTTTTTTCTCAGTTTTGAAGTTCGTGGTATGAATGTTATTTTGGATTCATTTTTACCTTTCAAATGCCATACTTTGTGTAGACATCTCTAAGTTAAACACTATTGCTCTATATGGCCAACTCAATTGCTTGCTGACAGATTATCCATAGTACATTTTATCAGTAATAAACATGCTTTCTATATCTTGTTGACATTTATATAAAATCAAATTACTTAAATGTCTTTATTGACATTACTTCCATCTTCATTTGCTGTTAATTCAAAATTATTTTATAGTGCAGTAAGAGATAGAAAGAAAGACTTTTCAAACAAACCCACTCAATTTTCATTGGATGTGGACCTGGTGTGGGACCTTGGAAACCATCATCTTGGAGAATACTTTGAAAATTGAGGCTGGAAGTCAGAAGATGGTACAAAGTCTCAATAATGAGATTATTGCAATTAAGAAAAGTCAGAAGCAAAGAAAAGTTTAATTAAATAAATAGTGATACAAATGAATAAAAAATACAGGATTATATGACTATAGAATTTGGAGCTGGAACAGAACTTTGAAATCATTTAGTCTAACCTCCTAATTGTATTTCACTTTAGAATTTTATTGAAGTCTGTTTTTATGAGGCAGTCATTAGCTCAAATGTCTCTCCAGAAATCTGCAACCAGTCCTTTTGGTTATAAAAATTTTTAAATATCTGAACAACTTAACCACAACAATAACTATGTCTGACATCACAGGCACTTTTCAGCACTTTCATACTATTAACTCTTTTTTGAGAAGTGAAGGATGTCTTCTCAAACAATAAATTAACATGGCTTGCTACATAATGGAATGAGGGTTCCCTGAATACATAAGATTCAAAAGTAAGGAAAAGAATATCAATTTCTTTTGCCCATTTCAATTCATTCACTTGGCAGTAAAAAAGCATCTCTTAAAATTAGTTATTATATAACAATTCTAGCATTCTTACTAGGGTGGGGAAAAGGAAACCCACACAACATAACAAAAGTTGTTCCTTTAAAAAAAGATTAAGCAATATACTTTATGTTATGTATGGAATAAGAAAGTGCTTCAAATCTTTATCCAGATGGAGGCAAACATGTGGCAGCTCCCCAGATGACAGTGGTATAATATGGCTTCATAATTTTCTCTTTAATAGAGACAAATATCGTCTCAGATATAGTAGGTATTCTCCTTTTGGAGGGCTATGGAAAGGAGTAGATAGATCTTATTGGAACAAAGCTATCTACCCTTTTAAATTTTTACTTTGGGAACTCTAAATGATGTAGTTGGGTGAGGGGCAGAAGAAGATGAATATTTTTTTTCTCCTTTATGTAAGTTAACAAAAGAGATATGAAGGAACTTCTCTATGATACCAGATGCTTTGATGCTATGGGTAACCGAGATAGACCCTTTTTGAAAGATTATTGACAAAAGCAAATTCAAGATCATGGGCAAATTTAAGGGTAGCTTTGGCTTTTATCTCAGGAAAGGACCTAAGGATCTTCTAGAGATGTTTATGTTTCCCTTACTTCCTCCACTACCCTTTGGATGCTACATCATAAATATTAACTGAGATCCTTTTAAGGACTGGCAACAAGCTTCCTATACACAAAATTCCTATAAAGGGGATAGAGGTCTTACTTATTATTAGATAAGCAAAAATATATTTTTGCACGTGTATTTTCCGTAGCAAAACCAGACAGATAATAGATGAATGGATGGATAGATGGATGGTCGAACAGACATACCGACAGATAGATAGAGAGAGAGAGAGAGAGAGAGAAGAGAGAGAGAGAGAGAGAGAGAGAGAGAGAGAGAGAGAGAGAGAGAGAGAGAGATGGAGATCAATTTTTCCTGCTGATGAGAAAGCAAAGTACCTACAGTTATAGAATACTAGAATTCAAGTCCATAGGACCATAGGGTCACAAATGTAGAGTTACAAAGGACCTTGGAAGTTCTCCCGTCAAGTCCACTAATTTTACAGACAGGGACACACAGTAAAAAAGAAAATGACATAAAATTACACTATAGAAAACACTGCAGAAATTATTGTTTTCTTGTACCTGCCACAAACATCAAGCCATAATATGACATTTTCAGAATTTCTTAATTTCAGAGATGCAAAGGGACCTCAGCAACCATCTAGTGTAGTTTGTAACAAAAAGGAATTCTTATGACAAAACAGTCAATAAGAAGTCATCAAACCTTTCCTGAAACTTGCCATAAGGAAAAAGTCTACTGAAGGGAGGCAGAGCCAAGATGGTGAAGTAGAAGGATGGATCTGTAGAAGCTCCCCACCACAGCCCATAAAATACCTATAAAATGAATCTGAACAAATTCTAGAGCAGCAGAAGCAACAAAATGACCAAATAAAAGAGATTTCCAGTCTCTGACAGCCTGGAAGGTCAATGGAAAGTGTCTATGACACCAGCATGAATCACAGCCTGGCCTTGAGCACACAGTGCAGCTGGGATAACACTGAAGTTGGCTTCAAGGCACCACCAGCATTAGCAGTTCTCAGATTATTCAACCTAGAAATGCCAAAGACAGCTTAAAAGATCAGTGAGAAAGCTCTTTCACCTGAGTGAGAAGGGAATGTGGTGTGGCCCTGCAGCAGCAATCTACTGTATTTTTGGAGTCCTGGGGAAAAAACCATGGGGGAATTGAGCCACTGATCTGAATCTCACCTCTGAGTGGTGGCCCTGGGGTAAGGAGGAGCAGTGGCTGGTGTAGCCAGTGGAGGCTCTGGTGGGGGAATTCTACTAGCAGATCCTGGACAGAAGAGAGCTGGTGGTTGTTCCCAGCCAGAGTGCAGGCCAGGAGAGTAAGGTCCTCTCCCTTGATTGTGCCACCTTGAAGGAACTGAGAACTGACAGGTCTCCAAAGTATGTCCTTCTCTTGACAAAGGACTCAAAAGTCAAATAACTGGCTGAGAAAATGTCCAAAAATGGGGGGGGGAAATAAGCCTATAGAAGGCTATTTTCTTTGGAAACAGGTATATTCTTCCATCCTCTTTGATGAGGAAGAACAATGCATTCCATCAGAGGAAGACTTAAAAGTCAAGGCTTCTGCATTTAAACCTCCAAAATAAATACACAATGGTCTCAGGCCATGGAAGAGTTAAAAAATGATTTTTAAAATCAAATAAGAGATGTGGAGGAAAAATTAGGAAGAGAAATGAGAGTGATGCAAGAAAATCGTGAAAAGCAGGTCAAAACCTTGCTAAAGGAGACTCAAAAAATGCTGAAGAAAATAACACCTTGAAAAATAGACTAACTCAATTGAGAAAAGAAGTCCAAAGAGTCAATGAGGAGAAGAATGCTTTAAAAAGCAGAATAATCCAAATGGAAAAGGAAGTTCAAAAGCTCAGTGAAGAAAATAGTTCTTTAAAAGTAAGAATGGCACAGATGGAAGCTAGTGACTTCATGAGAAAGCAAGAAATTGCAAAACAAACCAAAAAAATGAAAAATAGAAGATAAAGTGAAATATCTCACTGGGAAAACAACTGATCCAGGAGAGACAATTTAAAAATTATGGGACTACCTGAAAGCCATGATCAAAAAAAGAGCCTAGACATCATCTTTCATGAAATTATTAAGTAAAGCTGCCCTGATATTCCAGAACCAGAAGGTAAAATAAATATTGAAAGAATCCACTGATCACCTCCTGAAAGAGATCCAAAAAGAGAAACTCCTAGGAATCTTGTAGCCAAATTCCAGTTCCCAGGTCAAGGAGACAATGTTTCAAGTAGGTAGAAAGAAACAGTTTGAGTATTGTGGAAATACAATCAGGATAACACGGATCTGGAAGCATTAAGAGACCAAAGGGTTTGGAATATGATATTCCAGAAGTCAAAGGAACTAGGATTAAAACCAAGAATCACCTACCCAGGAAAATTGAGTATAATACTTCAGGGTAAAAAATGGTCATTCAGTGAAATAGAAGACTTTCAAGCATTCTTGATGAAAACACCAGAACTGAATAGAAAATTTGATTTTCAAACACAAGAAACAAGAGAAGCATGAAAAGGTAAACAAGAAAGAGAAATCGTAAGGGACTTACTAAAGTTGAACTGTTTATCTTCCTCCATGGAAAGATAATAATTGTAAGTCTTGAAACTTTGTTCAGTATTAGGGTAGATGGAGGGATTACATACACACACACACACACACATACACATACACACATGTATATACGTACAGATATACAGAGAGCACAGAGTGAGTTGAATAGGAAGGGATGATATACAAAAATATAATATTAAGGAGTGAGAGTGAAATATATTGAGAGGAGAAATGAAATCGGGTAGGTTATCTCTCATGAAAGAGGCAAGAAAAATCTTTTTCAATGGAGGGCAAAAGTGAGGAGGTAAGAGTGAAAAAGGGAAGCTTACTCTCATCACATTTGTCTTAAGGAGGGAATAATGTGCACACTCAATTTGGTAAGAAAATCTATCTTACGCTACAGGAAAGTAGGGGACACAGGGATTAGTGGAGTAGGGGGATGATAGAAGGGAGAGAAAATAGAAAATGGAAGTAATTAGAAGTAAAACACTTTTGGGAGGGACAAGGTCAAAAGGGAGAATAGAATAAATGGGGGGCAAGATAGGATGAATATACAATATGTTCTAAACAGAGCAGAATACTGCCAAAATAGCACTTCCTTATTCCCTCCCCTTTTTTATTTAACACAGTGTTGTATGAATTCTTTTGCCACTACAGTACATTTTTGACTCACACTGAGTTGGCAGCGTATTCAAATTAGCAGCTAGGTGGAACAGTGGATAAAGTGGTAGGTCAGCAGTGAGGAAGACTCACCTTGCTAAGTTCAAATTTGGCCTTAGATACTTCTGTTTGTGTGTGACTCTGGGCAAGTCATTTCATTGTTTACCTCAATTCATCATCTATGAAATGTTCTGGAGAAGGAAATAACAAATCACTGAACTATCTTTGCCAAGAAAATCCCAAATGGGGTCATGAAGCGTGGCCATGACTTAAATGAGAGAACAACATCAAAAATACTCAAATTGCTCTGTCTTTTTCAGACAAACCACACTATAGTGTTGCCTCCCTCAATTTACTTTTTACATTTTTAACCCAAGAATAAAATTTTACCCTTATCCATATTGCATCTTATTACATTTAGCTCATGCAAAATCTTGACTGTCAAGGCCTTTTTTATATCATAACTCTGTTATTCAGTCTTCCAGCTATCCCTTCCAGGTTTTTGTTTTTATTTCCAAGTTTTACATCATCTCTTCATTTTTCCAAGGTGCTGATAAAAAAGTGGGAAAGTGCTAAGGAGCAAGAACAGATCACTGGGTTATACCACCAGTGCCTTATAAACTGACATTGAACAATTAATGACTACTATTAAAATCTAATCATTCAATCCATTCCAAATCCATTGGGTTATATTCTCAAACTGCTTTACAAATATGAGATAACTTGAGGAAATCTTTTGCTGCAGTCAAAATAAGCTAAACCTACATTATTGCACAAATCTACATTTGTAATCATTTTTTCTTTCTTAGATATTGCTAACAACCTCTTTAAGTTCTTAAGTTTTGCCAAAAATTAGTCAAGTTTGAAAGCTAAGAGATTTTTAGATTATATTCCCACACTATCTTCTCTTTCTTCGATAAATAAGGACGATATTTGTCCAACTCCACTCTTGTATTACCTATCTAATTTATTGTCCATGTCTCACAAATTATATTCACCAGCTTTCCAAGTGGTTCAGCTATGTCAGAAGATAAGAATTCTTTTAAAAAAGTCTAACATTCTCTTCCTATTTCATCTTAACATTAATTATTATCAATATTATCAATTATCCATAAGTGTCAGCACTTCAGTGTAAAAATCAGCTTAATATTTGAGAATTTACAAAATGATTTATAAATATAATCTCATTTTTTTTTCACAACAACACTAGAGGATAAGTGCTCATATTATCCTGATTCTGGGTATGAGGATACTATGGAAGCAGAAAGAGGTTAGGTACTTGCCCAAGGGTCACACAGCTTGTTAAGAGTCTGCTACTGAATTTGAACTCAGGTCTTCCAGATTCCATCTTCAGTGCTTTATCCACTGTACCACCTAGCTGTCAAGATGATGGAGAGAGGTAATGATTAGACAGCATTTTTTTCAAAAGTTATTTAAGACTCTTAACAGACTTCAGGATCAATAAGAGTAGGAAGTGGGATGTGGCAGACAAAAAAAGGTTAACAAAATAATGGGCTGCATTGAGAAAGTTATACCTTCCAGAAACAGAGAGGTTTAGTTCCATTCCACTCTGGCTTTTCAGAATATATTTAGATTATCATTTCCATCTCTTGGCTTCTCTACTTTCCTTCCAGTCCCATATAAAACCTCATTGATGCCTCATAATTGGTGCCTCTTCTCCTTGGTTTCTTTTTCTACTTCATTATGTATATAGTTTGCTCATATGTGGTTATTTGCATATTTTCTCTTCCACTAGACTATATATTCCTTGAGGGAAGGGATTGTCTTTTGCTTTTATGTCTTCAGTATTTAGCATATTGCTTATTGAGCACTTAATTGAGATCAAGCTCGTCTGCTGCTTCCTCCATGAATTGTCCCTTAATTTCTCAGTAAGAAATAACCTCTCTCTTGTAATTTTTAATAAAGCTGTATGTCTTGCCTTCTATACTTAGCCAGCTCTGACTTCTAGCAAAAGTAATGCAATGTGGTGGAAAGAGGTTGTGGTGGCAAGAGGTCATTACAAAATCAGGTTCTGGGTTGGAAAGTAATATTAAATATTTATCTTCTGCATGATCATGAGCAAATTACCTCAGTTCTTGAGACTGTTTCCAGTCTCAAGAGACAGTTTCCAAATCTAAAAAAAATGGGGAGATAGAGAATAATAATACCATGCATGAATGCTTTGAAAATCTTAAAGGCCTTTTTAAATGTGAGTTATTATGTATGTCCCTTCCCTCTACTTTACGCTATACTCCTTTTTATTGGAAAAATTGTAGAACTGAATTGGGCAGGACCACAAATGGCACCTAGATCAATCCTTACCTCAACAAGAATTCCCTCTTCCACACCTTCCAAAAAAGTAGATATCTACCTTTAGACAGAAAAATTCAGTAAAGGGGAATGAATAAAAATGCCAACCCAGAACATTCTACATTTGGATTGCCCAAATTGCTAGGAAGCTTTTCTTTATCGTAAAGCTTAGTTTGTTTCTTTGCAGCATCTACTCCCTAGAATCAAGAAGGTCAAATCTAATCCTTCTTTTACATTTTAGGTCTTTTAAAACACTTATCATGCTTACTCCTACATTTCCTCTTCTCTAAGAATTATTCAGTGTTTTGTTTTTTTTTTCAGTGTATCTTCTATATGGCATGATCTCAATCTCACCATTCCCATAATTCTTTGCTAGATACTCTCCAGGATATCACATGAGGAAATGTAGTATTTACCATTATTATACAGCTAGTATCTAGCAACAAATTCTTCATAAATAGCTTCTTAATAAATATACTGTTGAGTTTTGCCTCTTTTCATAAATAGTGCCTTTTTGCCTTCTGTGGATTGTGAGTCCAAATCTAAACTGCATTAACATTTGCAACTCTTTTTCTTCCTCACATATAAAACCTACTTTTAATAAAACTTCTCCAAAGTTACTTATTGGGTTTGATAAATAAAAAATGAGAAGGATAACAAACTGGATAACTTTTAAATAATATGTATTTTTATCTGTCTTTGTCTCATTCATTGATTCATCATTCAGTCAGAAGCTTAAAACTGCTTGTTATAGTTAACTAATAATGAATATATTTAGCTTAGTGATAGTTAATATAATGAATCATTATAAATTCATAGAGAGATTTTAGCATTGTTAAAATATCTTATAGTAATATGTAATATTTGATATGATAGTTAATAATGTAGAAGATATTTAATTAATAATAATGAACATCACCCTCTCAATCCCAGGGTAACATTTATCATTTTGACATTTTGAGAATTGGGACAACAGTCCCTCATATCAGTCTAATTTCTGATGTGGCTCTGACTTTTTAGTACCGTGATTCAATTGCATTCTAACTCTATAAAATTCTGGACATTTTTACTTTTTTATTTCTATTTTCCCCCATTAGAAGTAAACTGTTTTATCATTCATTTAAAATTGAGTTCTAGGGCGGAGCCAAGATGGCGAAGTAGAAAGATGCACATACACATAGCTCCGAACCCACAAACCACAGAACGGCTAGAGGGGACTAACCCAGGGAGAATTCTGCACCCAGAGACCATGGAATATTGGAGCGAGGGAGATTTCTGTTCCGGAGAGACCTGCAAACCTCTCGCGGGGGGTCCTTCGCGCTGCAGACGCGGAGCCCAGCATGGACCTGCGGTGGTGGCCGAGGCTCCGAGAGGTACAGATCCGAGAAGGCTCCAGAGACGGGATCTCCAAGGGTGGCACCAGCCCCCCCACCAACAGGTGACTGACGGGGATAGGTGAGAGAGTGTCTTTGGCAGGTCGAGAGGAGAGTGGGGTGCCCCCATGGCTCAGGCCCCCCCAGGAGATAGAAGCTGAGAGGTGGCTACAGACAGGGGCTCTCCAAATGGGCAGGAGCCTGGATCCATTGTGGATGGTCTGTGCATAAACCCCCTGAGGGAACTGAGCCAGAGAGGCGGCCCTACCCCTGACCATCTGAACTTAATTCTCGCACTGAATAGCAGCCCTGACCCCGCCAAAAACCCTAAGGCGGGAAGCAGCATTTGAATCTCAGTCCCCAAATGCTGGCTGGGAGGACCAGGAGGCGAGGTGGGTGTGAGGAGAACATTCAGAGGTCAGGTCACTGGTTGGGGAGGATGCCAAGAAAAGGGAAAAGAAATAAAACTATTGAAGGGTATTTTCTTGGAGAAAAGACACTTCCTCCCTTCCTTTCTGATGGGGAGGAACAATGCTTGCCATCAGGCAAAGACACAGAAATCGAGGATTCTGTGTCCCAGCCCACCCAATGGGCTCGGGCCATGGAAGAGCTCCAGAGGAATTTTGAAAATCAAGTTAGAGAGGTGGAGGAAAGACTGGGAAGGGAAATGAGAGGGATGAGGGAGAAGCATGAAAAGCAGATCAGCTCCCTGCTAAAGGAGAACCAAAAAAATCTTGAAGAAATTGGCACCCTGAGAACTAGCCTAACTCAGTAGGCAAGGGAGGTGCAAGGGGCCAGTGAGGAGAAGAATGCTTTCAAAAGCAGAATTAACCAAATGGAAAAGGAGATTCAAAAGCTCACTGAAGAAAATAGATCTTTCAAAACTGGAATGGTACAGAAGGACGCTAAGGACTTTATGAGAAAGACAGATATCTCAGAACATACCACGCAGATTCGAAAAATGGAAGATAATGTGAAATATCTTTTTGGAAAAACAACTGACCTGGAAAATAGAATCAGGAGAGACAATGTAAAAATTCTGGGACTACCTGAAAACCATGATCAAAAGAAGAGCCTAGACATCATCTTTCATGAAATTATCAAGGAAAACTGCCCTGAGATTCTAGAACCTGAAGGCAAAATAAATATTCAAGGAATCCGCAGAACACCGCATGAAAGAGATCCAAAAAGAGAAACTCCCAGGATCATTGTGGCGAAATTACAGAATTCCCAGGTGAAAGAGAAAATATTGCAAGCAGCTAGAAAGAAACAATTCAAGTATTGTGGAAATACAATCAGGGTAGCACAAGATCTGGCACCCTCTACGTTGAGAGATAGAAGGGAATGGAATAGGATATTCCAGAAGTCAAAGGAACTAGGACTGAAGCCAAGAATCACCTACCCAGCAGAACTGAGTATAATACTTCAGGAGAAAAAATGGTCTTTCAATGAAATAGAAGACTTTCAAATTTTCCTGAGGAAAAGACCAGAGCTGGAAAGAAAATTTGACTTTCTAACACAAAAATGAAGAGAACCATGAAAAGGTGAACAGCAAAGAGAAGTCATAAGGGACTTACTAAAGTTGAACTGTTTACATTCCTACATGGAAAGACAATATTTGTAACTCTTGAAACATTTCAGTATCTGGGTACTGGGTGGGAGCACACACACACACACATGCACACACGCACACATACATAGAGACAGATTGCACAGAGTGAATTGAAGAGGATGGGATCATATATTAAAAAAAAAAATGAAATCAAGCAGTGAGAGAGAAATATTGGAAGGAGAAAGGGAGAAGTTATATGGGGCAAATTATCTCTCATAAAAGAGGCAAGCAAAAGACTTATTAGTGATGGGATAAAGAGGGGAGGCAAGAGAAAAACATGAGATCTACTCTCATCACATTCCACTAAAGGAAAGAATATAATGCATACTCATTTTGATAGGAAAACCTATCTCATAATACAGGAGAGTGGGGGACAGGGGCACAAGCAGGGTGGGGGGGAGGATGGAGGGGAGGGCATGGGGAGGAGAATGCAATCCGAGGTCGACACTCATGGGGAGGGAAAGGATCATAAGAGAATAGAAGTAATGGGGGACAGGATAGGATGGAGGGAAATATAGTTAGTCCTATACAACACAACTAGTATGGAAATCATTTGCAAAACTAAACAGATATGGCCTATACTGAATTGCCTGTCTTCCAAGGGGAAGGGGTGGAGAGGGAGGGAGCTAAAGAAGTTGGAACTCAAAGTGTTAGGACCAAATGTATTGTTCTTACCACTGGGTAACAAGAAATACAGGTTAAGGGGTCAAGAAAGCTATCTGGCCCTACAGGACAAAAGAGAAGAAGGAGACAAGGGCAGGGAGGGAGGATAGAGGAGAGAGCAGATAGGTCACAGGGGCAATTAGAAAGCTTGGGTCTGGGGGGGGGGAGGGGAGAAAAGGGGAGAAAATTTGTAACCCAAAATTGTGTGAAAATAAATGTTAAAAATTAAATAAAAAAAATTGAGTTCTAGATTCTTATTCCTATGTCCTTCCTCTGTGCACTGTTTGAGAAAGCAAGCAATTTGATAGAGATAATACATATGCAATCAGACAAACCATTTCCATATTAGTGATGTTGTGAAAGAAATTACAGACTGAAAAAAGAAAGAAAAAGAAAGTTTTTAAAAAGTATACTTTAATTGGCATTCAGATTCTATCAGTTCTTTCTTTGATGATGGATAGCATTTCTTTCATCATAAATCCTTCAGAATTGTCTTAGGTCATTTGTATTGCTGATAATAGCTAAGTCATTCACAGTTGGTCATCACACAATATTGCTGTTACTGTGTAACACTTTATAATGCGTTTTAACTTCTCATCTGGCTACATCGCTTTCCTTCACATTTTTCCCCATTGCTTGCCTTGATATGCTTGACAATTTGCTCTTTCAGACGATTATTTTTCTAGCTCTATAAAATATTTTGGTAGTTTGATTTGTGTGACTGATTAAGTAAATTAATTTGGTTAGAATTGTCATTTTTATTATGTTGTCTTTGCAACTCCATGAACTTTTGATATTTTTCCAATTGTTTAGATTTGATATCATTTGTATGAAAAGTGTTCTGTAATTCTTTCAGTATATTTCATTGATTTGTCTTGTAGGTTCGTGTATTTGTATTGTCTGTGATTATTTTAAAGTTCTCTTTTTATCTATGATAAATTTCTTAGGATTTACAGGCATCATCTTCCCACATAAATATGTAAACAGTTCCACCTTATTGAATCTCTTATGATATCTCTTTACAGATTACCTTATTACGATTCTCTTTATGCTTATGATTATGATTCTCTTTAGTCAAATTTTCTATTCAGGTCATTTTCCCCCATCAGGAATGTCCTCAGTTTTATTATATATACCCCTTCACCATCCTCTAAGTTGTCATGAACTGGAAAATCATTTCTGCCGATCTTTTTGCTCGTTTTACTACTTCAGAATTTAGGTAGAGGCATTATTTTAACATTGTTTGGAGGGGAATTTGGGACCTCCTAGGCAAGTCTCTGACTTTACTCCACCATCTTGGCTCTGCTTTTGGTCATCTTTTTCTAATTGGTTAGCGGGATTAATGCTAAGGATGGTTAAAAACTGACAATGCCTCACTCTCCTAAATGTGCTTCAGACTCTGTGGACTTCAACAACAAACCTAATTCAGCTACCTGTCCCCCACATCAGGTATGCTATGGTCAACTCTTAGGAGCTGGTTAAATTCACAGTATCATTATTTAAATCTATAATTGACAGATGTTACATATCAGGGCTTGAATTATTATTTTGTTGATAATCTGTAGTTATAAAAGTGATGTATAATGTGTTAGTAATGCATATTAAACTCAATAGTAGGTTTATTTTCAGAAAATTATTTTCAGCTCCCTTTTACATCTTACCTCCTCACACTAGAATTTAAGCTCTCTGAAGTCAGGAATTGCCTTTCTTTTTTTATTACATTTATATCCCCAGTGGTTAGTATAGTGATTGGCATATAGTAAGCATTTAATAAATGCTTGTTGCCTGTATCTCTGCTTTGCATAAAAGTTAGAGGTTTTCTAGAAACAATATCTTCTCCAAAAATAGTGACTGTAATTGACATTAAAGGTGGTGTAGTCTTGTAGTCATTTCAAATTTTCTATGATCCCCTTTGGAGTTTTATTGACAAAAATACTAAAGTAGTTTGCCATTTCATTTTCCAAATCACTTTTTGTATGAGGAAACTAAGGTAAACAGCATAAAGTAACTTTCCTATGGTCACAAAGCTATCAATTGTCAGAGCCCAGATTTGAACTCAGGAAGATTCATCTTCCTAACTCCAGGTCTGGTATTCTATCCTCTGTGCCACCTAGGTACATGTTGAGAATCCCAGTCACTAGCAATACAAGGGGCAAGCCCGTGGGAAAAAAAATAAGCAAGCAGATATATTGATTCCTGCTTCCCAGTTCACAAATTTTAGTGTGATGAAAGAAGAACCCCAAGAGGCAGAGTTTCTGAGTAAGTAATATTCTATTTATTAAATAAGCTAGACAATAATCAATTAACTGAGGCTTAGTGTCTTTCCTCAGAACAAACAAAGACAAAATAGAGAGTCAGAAAGTCTTAAATATTCTGTAAAATGGAATGCCCCTGAGAAATGCAAATCAACCCTGATTAGACATTTAATAAGGATGTGGTCTAGGAGTCTTCAGCTTTTTCTTCTGAGAATGTAGCTTGATCATGAGAATCAGTTGACTCCAGGAATCTGGACAGGGGAATTCATTGCCATTGAGACCATTCTGGTTGGATTTCTCTTTCATGAGCTACGTCAACTTAAATTCTAATACAGGGTACAAGAACTGGGGGTTTGTTCTCCTTGGGGTAAATACTTCCCCAGACTGGATTCTGTTTATTGTTTTCTAAACAGAAGTAAGGTCTCCTAGTTGGGTTATGTCTGGCCTAAGATCAAGGAGTATGTTTCCTTAGCGTTTGGCCAATTTCAACAATCAGTCATGTCTTTCAGAGACTGACCTTCTATAGGAGTTGGACCCTAAATGAGGAAATAAAGAGAAAACCCTTTATCCCAATTTAGTAACTGATTGTTAATAAAATAAAAAAGAAAAACCGAACCTACTCAGTAGGTAGCTCCCTAAGCAAAAAGGCTGACCATGGGATAACCTTCAAATTCCTTAGTTTGAGATAAGTGTTTAAACACAAGGCTCTTTACCTATCAGAATGACTATAATCTATTTGAAACGTCTATAGAATACGGCTTTGTAAAAGACAGAGTTTTGCTTCTCTTGTCCCTGGGAAAAATTAGTAAGCTTGTCATCTTTCTCCTTCAGATAATTGACAGCAGTATCTTAATTTTTTAGAGCCATGGTAACTTTTTCTAATAGGTATCTCACATTATGTCAGCAGTTTCCAAGTCTATTTTTCAAAGCTAAAATCAATGCCAATCATTCCCAGTTGTAAATCCCTTGAACCTCTGAAATGTTTGCATTTATTTCAGGTCCCTAAGGGACATCTATTTGTCTGATCAAATTTATATGCACAATTTATTTTTTCTCTTAGTTTTTTTTTTTTAATTGAATAGAGGGAAAAAGATCCTTGACTTTAGACAGACTGTGTCCATAACTGAATATTAAAAAAGTACACTTTTAAAAGTAGCCAGACTAGTTTTCCAGTTCATGTAAACAAAGACTTTGGCTAAATGCCTACATATTTCATTTTACGACTTTGTCTTTGGTGGTATCGTAAATGTATATGGCTTCTCAGACATGAGCTTAGAAGGGTTCAAAGGTGGTTTTGCTACTTCATCCCTGTATGACTGAGACCTACTCATGCCGGAATATGGATATTAAAACATATCTTAATGTTTAATTGAAATTCCATGTTCTCCTAAGTATTCATTTAACTTGAATGTGGGGCAGTTTCTTCCACAGCACAGATGTGAACAGTGCATTTCATTAAGGTGGGTACCCAGGGATTTCCTTTTGTTTGTTTTAAGGCAAACATTATTGAATATTCAGTCATTAAGGACATTATTTTTGTTCATCAAACTAAAAAAAATTAAAACTTAATTAAAGTTTTAAAATTAACTACTAAGCTTTAATTAAAAAACACAAACTTTGCAAATGGCTCCTTTTAATCAAATCAGTACCATACCCTAGACCACAGAATAACTTCTCAACCTTATCTTACTGAATAAAAGAACTCTTTCCAACTGGACCTTTCTCCCCTAACTCCCACTATGTATGTGCAGTCGTGATCAAAGGTGAAGTCTTTTAAAATGTAAATTGTAAACTCTTTTGTCTTCTTTGCCTATGTTACCCTGAGCCATGCTCCTATGAAACATAACATAAAACAACAAGGTGGTTAGATGAAAAAAAAGGAAGTAATATTTAGCTGAATTTTATTGAATTGACTGCAAGTAGTTAGTGTCCTTGGACAGTACTGGAAGTGAAAGAAAACTGTGTCCTACCCTTAAGAAACACCAATGGAGAGATATACACACCAGTTCCTAAATGGTCTTGCTTTAAAGTAATACAAAATATCCATCTTCTGTTTGGGTTCAGAACAGTGATTTCATTCCTTTAGAACAGCAGTGAAATTCAAATTGAAACAGATCCTATTGACTAAGAAAACTAAAATTAATATTATCTATGTTCCATTATATTTTTAAATTTATTTTACTGAATATTTTCCGATTCTAATTTGATCTTGTTCAGGCTTGAGTAAGGGTTTTCTATACAAAGGGCTTGTCTAAGTTTCATATTTCTGTTGTGGGGAACTCTTCTGTGCATATCTCATTTAACCCCATCAGAGTACATCAGCAACTGACAGATAACTTTCAGTTCTTAGAGAGCTGACTACGGTTGGAAAAGTTATGATGTGGAATTGCCAAGTCATTATGTTCCAGAAGCATGATTAGAACACAAGTATTCCTAAATCCAAAGCCTCTATGTTCTGGACTAGAGACTGTTTTACCTTAGTCTTTGCTGTTTTGGGTGAGTTGGACAAAATTCTACTGATTATTGCATTCTTAGAATAATAGTTCTTAGTAATATCTTAGTATTTGAGACAGTTTATTTCTCTTTCTGAATGTGCTCTTGAATTTTCGGACTTCTGCATTTTGTCTCATCAACAATCTAACCCTGGAATATTCATTATTCCCATTCATTAGCAGACTTTCAAACAGGAATATTCCTCTAGTATTTGGTCCTCTTTCTGCCATTGCTGAGTTCTTCATGGGAACTCTGTTCTGTGGAGACCTTCAATTCTCTCTCAGATAGGTTTCTGACTTTCCAGATTTCTTCACCATGGCTCCATTTCAAATAAGTCCTCGGTTCCATCCTCATCTGCATTCCTACTCCATTTTAAGGATGTCTTCCTTCCTAGGGGAGCGTGTAAGCTTCTAGAGGGAAGGGGACATCCTTTTGCTTGAATCTGAAGGCCCAGATCCTAGCAAGTGATTGGTACAAAGGAAGCACTTAAAAGAATAATATTGTCTTGTTTTGCCAAAAGACAAACAAATGAACAAACAAAACACAGTGGTATAGAAAGGTAGGACAGAAGACCTTTTGACAGTTTTCTGAAGAGAATAATACCTGGCCTGTTGATATTTCACGTATGATAAAATAGCTGTACAAATTAACCAGTCTTTCTGTTATTTCAGTTGCCCCACTCAAATAAAGGAAGGAAGAAGAGAAGAGGAGGGGAGGGAAATGAAGGAAAATAGAGGGAAGTGATATGGAAAAGATACACAAAGGACAGAGAGGAAAAAGGAGGAGAAAGAAAGTCAATTTAAATGGAAATTGTACTTAAGATTATTTACATAGGTTTTATGAAAAATAAAGTAAAGCATTGTTAATTTGATTGAGGAAAGAAAATCAAATGTCCAGTATCAAAACATGAAAATTATGAATTTATAACCAATGAAGATTAAATCAAGGCAATTAGTAGTAGCTATTCTGTCCAATTATATGCAATTAAGTCTAGTAAGTTAAGTTATTATTATTATATTATCTACAAAAATATAAATTGCTCAGATTAACAGATTAAAAAAATAGAATCTTTAAATAACCTTGTCTTAGAAAAAAATCAAATAAGCCATGATGGAGCTCCAAAAAAAAAAATCCCAAGGACCAGATGGATTCATAAGTGATTTCTACCAACCATTTAAAAATAAATAATTCTAATACTATCTAAGCTCTTTTGAATAATCAGCAAAGGAGTCCTACCAAATTCTTTTTATGACACAAATATGCTACTGACACCTAAACCAGGAGGAGTTAAAACAGAGAAAGAAAACTAATGAGTATTTCCCTAATGAATATTGATGCAAAAATTTTAAATAAAATACTAGTAAGCAGATGACAGCAATATAACATAAAGATCATACACGATGGGCCCATGGGATTTATGCAAAAAATTCAAGGTTGTCTCAATATTAGGAAAACCATCAACATACCCAAGCATATCGAAAGTCAAAACAGCAAGTCTTATGTGATGATCTCAAGAGATGCAGAAAAAGTTTGAGAAAATACAATAATCGCTCCTATTACAAATGCAAGAAAAGGAATAAATGGAACATTTCTAAAAATCTTAAGTTGTATCTACTTAACACCATCAACAAAAATTATTTCTAATGAAGATAAACTAGAAGTCTTTCTAAGAAATGAGGAATAGGATGCTTCCATAAAAAACCTGGAAAGATTTACATGAACTGATACAAAATTAAATGAGCTGAACCAAGGGACAAGTGTACTCAGTAATAGCGATATTGTTCAGAGATCATCCGTGAATGACGTAGCTATTCTCAGAAATACAAAGATCAAAGACATTTGAACTTACAAAAGACTTACAAAGAACAAAGTGCTACCCACCTATAGAAAAAGATTTGGTGGAGTCATAATGCCGATTAAAGCATATTTTTTCACATTATTATTCTTCATTTTTTTGTTTGTACTTTCATTTGCAACATGTTTAATATGAAAATGTTTTGCTTGACTGCATATGTCTAATCTACATCAGATTGTTCATTGTCTCAAGGAGGGGTAAAAGGAAGGATAGAATTTGCAACTCAAAATTTTATAAAAAACATGAGTGTTTAAAATATTTTTATTTCCATGTAACTGAGAAAATAATAAAAATAAACGCCATGGAAAGATTATATATTTTCCCCATTTAGAATTGGCCTTTACATTTGAAACTTTATAAAGATTATTCACTATACTTAAATCCAAAACTCTACTAAATTGAATCTCTAATAATTGTTCTAGGTCAATTCAAATTATCATTTATCAAAAAAATTTTATGTTCATCTTCATGCAATAGACTGATGCAAGTTAATATGCTTATAATAGATACACATACTACTCTACATTCTCCTATATTTTCTTTGTATGAATATGACTTCCACTGACAATTTTTACTTATTTTTAAATAAATTATTTTTTTCTTCATGGGATTATATTGGCTAAAGGATGAAATGAAAAATCTAGACAAGAACTTGTTCAGATTCAAGGATAAAAAGCATATGGCCTTTCAATGTAATTGGTGAAGGGCTTGCTATCTCTGTTTTCAAAACAGACTGGTGAAAACATTAATCAAAAAATCTTTAGTGGAGAGGAGACAGGACAACTGAGAAAATTTAGATGAATTTAGGCTTGGGCCTTAAGTTACACACATGGTCTTTTGTCAAATACTATATATAATAAGAAAATATATGATGTAGAAAATAATAAAGTAATAGAGAATTATCAAAAATAGGTCACCTTTACCAGTTAATGAACTGAGCCATTATAATAGTCATTTAAATGGGAAGATCTTTCCCATTCAGTAATAGGCCTATGTGACCTGTCTGTGTCACATGGAAGTCTGAATCACATGAACTATAGTCACACACACTATAGCCGTTATAGGTGTTATGAAGATCACATTGGTACTACAGATACCCATATTCAAATGTCAACTGCAACTGTTGCCAACCAATGGAGGGTCCTGTTCCTTACTACCACATTCTATGTCCTATCACCATACATACCACAGGACTTGTATCTGCTGTCTCAGATAAATCATTCAAGACATGATGGGTACAAAGAAATGTTTTACTATCCTAAAGTTGAAAACAGAAAATAAAGGTGAGATAAATGACAACAACATAACAGCATATTCAGAACAATAGTTTGGTTAATCATCTATAAGAGTGTGCTAAAGCATTGCATAAAAAGGTAAATCAAAAGGGTAGGAATTGGGAACTGAAGTTTGAGTAACATGTAAGAAGAAGGACAGGGGAAGGGTACATACAGCCAAGATGGTGGATTAGAAAGAGGGAACTGCCAGAGTTCTCCCCCCAACTGCTCAAAATATCTGCAAAATGACTCTAAGTAAATTCTGGAGAAGCAGAAACCACAAAATGATAGAAGGAAATAGATTTCCAGCCCAGGGAAGTCTGGAAGGCTGAGAAGAATGGTCTATTTCACCAGATTTGGAGCTTAGCACAGCCCAGTGTGGGCCATGCCACACTGATGGGACTGGAGCAGAGCTGAGGACACTGACTCACTGGCCACTGTAGTAGTTTCCAGACTTCTCAATCCACCAACAGCAAAGACAGTTTCAAAGAGGAGTGGGAAATCTCTCTCTTCTAGGTGATAGAGTCCTGGGTGGGGACCCTGGGGTAAGAAGGAGCATCAGTGGGGCAGAGGTGGTAGCAGCTGTGGAGAGGGAATCCTACTTACAATTCCAGGGCACAAAAGAGTGTTTGTAGTTGCTCAGAGAACACAGCGCAGGCCTAGAGAGTAGTAAACACCTCTACTTTGATCATAACACTTTGGATGATTGAAAATTTACAGGTCTCTAGAGATATATCTGAAAACAGCTGCACAAAACACAAGAACCTTGGCTCAAAAGTCAAGTAATTGGCTGGGAAAATGAGAAAAAGTGGGTAAAAATTGCCTTCTTGTTGAAAAGGTATTTTATTATTACTAGAAAGATCAAAGCACCCAAATGGAGGAAGATCAAAGCATACAACCAGGGAAGACAGCAAGGTCATGGCTTCTACATTCAAAGCCTCCAAGAAAAAAAATGAAATGGTCTCAGGCCATAGAATAGTTCAAAAAGGATCTTGAAAATCAATTAATAGAAGTAGAGGAAAAATTGGGAAGAGAAATGAGAATGATGCAATAAAATCATGAAAAAAACAATTTAATATCTTGCTTAAAGAGCCAAAAAATAAATGCTGAACAAAATAACACCTTTAAAAATGGACTAATTCAATTTCCAGTTTCAGGATTCAAGATGGCAGAGTGATGGATAATTGCTATCTCTCTGTCCTTATTGACCTTGATGAGCCCAGAGAATATCTAATCAGGAAAAACCCTGGAAAAATGGGAGCAGCTGAAGGGGTAAACAGACTCTTAGCACATGAGGCTAGGTAGATCATTAAGCAGGGTCCCGCTTGCTGTTGCTGAAGAGGACAAGTGCAGTATCAGATATGTCCCAGACAGCCCCACCTCAATAAATCTGAAAAGATCCTGAGCCCCAGGGCAAAAGTCAGCAGCTGCCAATGCTAGGACACCAGGTGTGCCTCAGTACCCTAGGGGAATCGGGAAGACACTAACACAGGTGGGATCACTCACAGTTAAGCTTGCCTTATGCTCTAACTCAGCAGAGGAGACCACCTGGGACCAGACCACCCCTCCCTTACACTTAACACACTAGCTCTAGGGTAAATGCGGGGAAACCCAAAAAGATGTCACCTGGCCTCTGCTTCCCAACACCAGCCAGCTAAGTACAAGGTAAACTGAAGCATCTTAGCTTTTAGCTGAAAGAACCATGGGCCAAAACATACAAAGCATCAAGTCTTAGGCACAAGAACTGTGGAACAGAGTCCTGTGTGCTCCAGACACAGAGATCTGGGGTGAAAGCCAGGAAAAAGGTGATTATCATGAGTAAGAAGCAAAGAATTGCATATTTATTATGAAAAATAATAGGAATATACATATATAGAGGGAGTGGGTATAAATTAAATGGTGTGATGAAAACAAATTGGATTTAAGGTTGTGAAGGGATTGTAATGGGAGATGTAAAAAGAAGGAGGCATAAAAAAATAAATTCCATCACAGGAAGAAGCACAAAATTATTTTACAGTAGAGAGAAAGAGGGGAAGGAGATAAGCATTGCTTGAGAGGTACTGTCATCTGATTGGATTCAAGGAGGGTAAAACAAACATAGTTAAGTAGAGAAATACAACTAGTTCTACAAGCAGTAGAAGGGGAAGGGGGAATGAAAAGGGAGGAAAGGCTAAAAAGGAAGGAAGAAGTAGTAAGGGAAAAAGAAATTAAAAGGAAGGGGGGTTGAAAGAAGGGAGGGAAGACTGAAGGAGGCAGTGGTCAAAAATTAAAGCTCTATTGTGGAGAGGAAAGGAGAAGGGAGAACTAAAAGCAAAAACAAGGAAAAAGGGGAAGGAGGGAAAGAAACAGATAATCATCATTACTGTGAAAGTGAGTAGGATGAACTCTCCCATAAAATGGAGAGAGATAGCAGAATAGATTAAAAACCATAGTCCAATTATACGTTGATTATAAGAAATACATATGAAATGGGCATACACACACAGTAAAGGTAAAAGGTTGGAGCAGGATATATTTTACTTCAGCTGATGTAAAAAAAAAAGGAAGTGTAGAAATCTTAATCTCGGACAAAGAATAGGAGAAATAGATTTAATCAAAAGAAGTAAGAAGAAAACTATACCCTGCTAAAAGGCAGCATAGACAATGAAGCCATTTCAATGAAGCTCCAAGGTGAATAACATCCAAATTCTTACAGGAAAAATTAAGGAAGTTACAGAAAGAAATAGACAGCAAAGCTATACTAGTGGGGGAACTCAACCTCTCCCTCTGTAAACATGATAAATCTCACCACAAAATAAACAAGAAAGAAGTTAAGGAGGTGAATAAAACTCTGTATAAGGTAGATATGTAAGATCTCTGGAGAAAATTGAATGGGGATAGAAAGGAATATAACTTTCTCTCAGTGGTACATGACACATACACAAAAATTGCCCATGTATTAGGTGAAAATCCCCTCACAATCCAGGGCAGAAAGGCAGAGATAGTCAATGTACCCTTCTCAGATAATAATGCAAAAAATATTAACCAAAGGTAATAGAAAAATAAAACAAAAACTAATTGGAAATTTAACAATCAAATCCTAAAAATAAGTTGGTTAAACAAGAAATTATAGAAACAATCAACAACTTCATTCAAGAGAATGACAATAATGAGACAACCAACAAATCTTATGGGATACTGCAAAAGCAGTTCTTAGGGGAAGTTTTATGTCTTTGAATGACTACATGAATAAAATACAGAAAGAGAAGATCAATGAATTGGGTATGCAGATGAAAAAGCTCAAAAAAGAACAAAGTGAAAATCTCCAAGTAAATACCAAGTTAGAAATACTGTAAACCAAAGGAGAGATAAGTTAAAGTGAAATTAAGAAAGCTATTGAACTAATAAATAAAACTAAGAGTTGGTTTTAAGTAAAAAGCAATAAAATTGATAAACCTTTGATAAACTTGACTAAAAAGAGAAAGAAGAAAGCCAAATTGCCAACATCAAAAAAGGCCAAACTAACTTCCAATGAGGAAAAAATTTAAAAAAAATTATTAGAAATTATTTTTCTGAACTGTATGCTCATAAATTTGATTATGTAAATGAGATGGATAATTACTTTTTAAAGAACATAAATTGCCCAGATTAACAAAAGAGGACGTTGATCACTTAAATAAAACAATCTCAGGAGAAAAAATTGAACAAGTCCTCAATGAACTCCCTAGGAAAATATCTCTAGGGCGAGATGGATTTAAAAGTGAATTCTATCAAACATTTAAAGAACAGTTAATTTCAATACTATATACAATATTTGGGGAAATTGCCAAGGCAGTAGTCCTATCAAATTCTTTTTATGATATAAATATGGTTCTGATACCAAAACCAGGAAAAGCCAAAACAGAGAAAGAAAATTATAGATCAATTTCTGTAATGAATATAGATATAAAATCTTTAAATAAGATATTAGAAAAGAGAATACATCAACTTATCATGACAGTAATGCATTATGATCAGGTAGGATTTAAATCAGAAATTAAAGGGTGGTTCAGTATTAGAAAAACTATTAGCATTATTGGTCATATCAACAACAAAACTAAGAGCAAACACTATTATCTCAATAGATGCGGAGAAAGCTTTTGACAAAATGCAACACCCATTTGCATTGAAAACACTGGAAAGCATAGAAATAAATGGAATTTTGCATAAAGTAATAAGCAGTATCTATCTAAAACCATCAGCAAGCATTATATTCAATGGTTATCCCCATTACAATGCTAAATACATTTCCAGTAGGATCGGGGGTGAAACAAGGATGTCCATTATCATCACTGTTATTCAGTATTATATTAGAAATGCTAGCTGTATTAATAAGAGAAGAGAAAGAAATTGAAAGAATTAGAATAGACAAAGAAGTAACAAAGTTATCACTCTTTGCAGGTAATATGATGATATATTTAGAGAATCCCAGAGAATCAAATAAAAAATAATTGAAATAATAAACAATTTTGGCAAAGTTGCAGATGATTTACGTGAGTTTGCTTTGTAACTATGTAACTATGTTACTAACAAAGCTCAACAGCAAGAGATAGAAAGAGAAATCCCACTTAAAGCTTTGGAAGACATTTTAAAATATCTGGGAATTTTCTACCAAAACAAACCCAGGGACTATATGAACACAATTATAAAATATTTTTCACACAAATAAAGTCAGATTTAAGTACATGGAAAAGCATCAGTTGCTCCTGTGTAGGCCGAGCTAATATAACAAAAATGGCAATTCTACCTGAAATTAATTTACTTATTCAATGCCATACCAATCACACTATCAGATCATTATTTTCTAGAGCTAGAAAAAGCAATACCAAAAATATATCTGGAAGAATAAAAAGCCAAGAATATCAATGGAACTAATGAAAATAAATGCTAGGGAAGGTAGTCTAGCCCTACCAGATCTCAAAATATATTATAATGCAGCAATTATCAAAACCACTTGGTATTGGTTAAGAAAAAGAGAGGTAGACCAGTGGAACAGGTTAGGTATTCAAGACAAAGTAGTTAATGAATATAGCAAACTAATGTTTAATAAACCCAAGGACCTCAACTTCTGGGATAATAACACTGTTTGACAACAATTGCTGGGAAAACTGGATAACAGTGTGGTGGATACTGGACATAGATCGATGCCTGAAATTGTAAAGAAGAACAAAGTCAAGATGGATACATGATCTAGGTATAATGGCTGATATTATAAAAAAATTAGGGGAACAAGCAATTGTGTATTTGCCAGATTTATGGAGAATGGAGAAAGTTTTGACCCAACAGGAAACAGAAAATATTATGAAATGCAAAATGGATAATTTTGATTACATTAAATTGAAAAGTTTTTATTCAAAAAACCCAATGCAACCAATATTAGGAAGGAAGCAGAAAACTGGGAAAGAATTTGTGCAGCTAGCGTCTGTGATAAAGGCTTTGTTTCTAAAATATATAGATAACTTAGTCAAATATATAAGAATACAAGTCATTCTCCAATTGATTAATGGTCACAGGATATGAACAGGGAACTTTCAGAGGAAGAAATTAAGGGTATCTATAATCATATCAAAAAAATTCTCTAAATCACTATTGATTAGAGAGATGCAAATCAAAACAACTCTGAGGCACCATAGCATCCCTATCAGATTGGCTATCATGACAAAACAGGAAGCTGACAAATGCTGGAGAAGATGTGAGAGAGTTGCAACACTAATTCAATGTTGGTGGAGCTGTGAGCTTATCCAACCATTTTGGAGAGCAATTTGGAACGATGCCCAAAAGGCTACAAAAATGTGCATACCCTTTGATCCAGCAGTATCACTTCTGGGACTATATCCCAAAGAAATCAAAGGAATGGGAAATGGCCCCACATGCACAAAAATATTTATAGAAGCTGTCTTTGTAGTGGACAAAAACTGGAAATCAAGGGGATGCTCATGAATGGTTGAACAAATTTTGGAACATAAATGTAATGGAATACGATTTTGTTATGACAAATGATGAACAGGAAGATTTCAGAGAAGCCTGGAAGTACATACATGAACTAATGCTCACTGAAAGGAGCAGGATGAGAACTCTGTACAGAGCAATAACCACAGCATGCGAGGAATTTTTCTGGTAGACTTGGTACTTCATTGAAATGTATGGATTTAAAAAATTTCCAGTGGACTTTATGAGGCAAAATGTCTTCCATATCCAGAGAAAGAAGAATGAAATTGGATGGCAGATGGAAACATTCCATTTTCTTTTGTATTATGTTTTCTTTTGTTTTATTGTTTCTCCCATTCATTTTAATTGTACTCAACATGTATTTAATAGGAATGTACATGCAGAACTTATATAAGATTGTATGCCATCTCAGGGAGGGAGTTGGGTTGGAGAAGGGAATGAGAGCAAGGGAGTGGAAAAATCTAAGACGTATGGAAGTGATTGTCAAACACTGAAAACAAATAAAATAATCCAATTTAAAGAAAATAAAAATATACTAACCCAAATCACAAGAGAGGTCCAAAAATAACATGAGAACAGGAATATCTCAAAAAGCAAAATGGACAAAATGGAAAAGTTGGTCCAAAAGCACAATGAAGAAAATAATCCCCAAACAATTGGAATGGAGGCAGAGCCAAAATGGCAGAGTAGAAGGATGCACCTCTAAAAGCTCTCCTCCCACAACCCATAAAATACCTGTAAAAAATCGCTCTAAACAAATTCTAGAGAAGCAAAAGCTGCAAAATGATTGAGTGAAAGAGATTTCCAGCCCAAGGCAGCTTAGAAACCCGACAGGAAAGATCTGTTGTACCAGGTGTAGAGCACAGCACAGCACACCTCTGAGGCAAGCACACAACTGAAGTGGACTTTAAGGCACCAACATCAGTAGCTGCAGGTGCCAGATTCTTCAACTCATCAACCCCAAAGACAACTTCAAAGGTCAGTGAAAAAACTCCTTCAGTTGAGAGAGAATGGAACACAGTAGTTAAGCCTCAGCCCCAGGAAGAGTTAGCTTGATTGTTGCAGCCCTGGCCTAAAGCCCCTGGGGGAACTGAGCAATCTGATCTCAGTCATGAGTGGTGGTCTTGGGGTGAGGAAGAGAGCTGTCATGGTGGAGGGTCTGGAGAGAGAATTCTGCTCACAAACCATAGTGCAGTACAGCAGAGTGCCATCTTGGAGGAACTGAGAACTTACAGGTCCCCAGAGTGTGCCTTCCCCTTGACAAAGAACTCAAAAGTTAAGTACATGGCTTGGAAAATGACTTAAAAATCAAAAAAGAATAATACAATAGAAAGTTACTTTATTGGTGAGCAGGTATTGTTATCCATCCTTTTGGATGAGGAGGAACAATGCATACCACCAGAGGAAGACCTGAAAGTCAAGAATTTTGCATCCAAAACTTACAAAATAAATACACAATGTTCTCAGCACATGGAAAAGCTCAAAAAGGATTTTGAAATTCATGTAAGAGAGGTGGAGGAAAAATTGGGAAGAGAAATAGGAGCAATGAAAGAAAATCATAAAAAGCAAGTCAACAGCTTGCTGAAGGAGATCCAAAAAAATGCTCAAGAAAATGACACCTTTAAAAATAAACTACCTCAAATGGCAAAAGACTCCCAAAAAGCCAATGAAAAGAAGAATACTTTAAAGAGCAGAATTACTCAAATGGAAAAGGAGACTCAAAAGTTCATTGAAGAAAATAATTCTTTAAAAAATTACAGTGGAGCAGATGGAAGCTAATGACTATATGAGAAACCAAGAAATTACAAAACAAAACCTAAAGAATGAAAAAACAGAAGACAATATGAAATATCTCATCCCGTCTGATGAGCAAGAACAATGCTTGCCATCAAGGAAAGACATAAAAGTCAAGGCTTCTGTATACCAAACAACCAAAATAAATATTCAATGGGCTCAGGCCATGCAAGAGCTCAAAAAGGATTTTGAAAATCAAGTAAGAGAGGTGAAGGGAAAATTGGGAAGAGAAATAAGAGAGATGCAAGAAAATCATGAAAAGCAATTCAACAACTTGTTAAGGAAACCTAAAAAATGCTGAAGAAAATAACACCTTTAAAAAGAGGCTAACTCAATTGGCAAAAGAGGTTGAAAAAGCCAATGAGGAGAAGAATACTTTAAAAAACAGAATTAGCCAAATGGAGAAGGAGGTCCAAAAGCTCACTGAAGAAAATAGTTCTTTCAAATTAGAATGGAACAGATGGAAGCTAATGACTTTATGAGACACCAAGAAATCACAAAACAAAACCAAAAGAATGAAAAAATGGAAGATCATGTGAAATATCTCATTGGAAAAACAACTGGCCTGGAAAATATATCCAGGAGAGACATTTTAAAAATTATGGGACTACCTGAAAGCCATGATCAAAAAAAGAGCCTAGACATCATCTTTCATGAAATTATCAAGAAAAACTGCCCTGGCATTCTAGAGCCAGGGGGCAAAATAAATATTGAAAGAATCCACCAATCACCACCTGAAAGAGATCCAAAAAGAGAAACTCTTAGGAACATTGTGGCCAAATTCCAGAGTTCCTAGGTCAAGGAGAAAATATGGCAAGCAGCTAGAAAGAAACAATTCAAGTACTGTGGAAATGCAACCAGAATAACACAAGATCTAGCAACTTCTACATTAAGGATAGAAGGGGATGGAATATGATATTCCAGAAGTCAAAGGAACTAGGACTAAAACCACGAATCACCTACACAGCAAAACTGAGTATAATACTTCTGGGGAAAAATGGTCTTTCAATGTAATGAAAGACTTTCAAGCATTCTTGATGAAAAGACCAGAGCTGAAAAGAAAATTTGACTTTCAAACACAAGAATGAAGAGAAGCATGAAAAGGTAAACAGCAAAGAGAAGTCATAAGGGACTTCACTAAAGTTGAATTGTTTACATTCCTACATGGAAAGACAATATTTGTAGCTCTTGAAACTTTTCAGTATCTGGGTAGTGGGTGGGATTACATCCACACACATGCACACATGTATGTGCACACACACACACAGGGACAGAGAGCACAGAGTGAATGGAATAGGATGGAGTCATATCTTTAAAAAATTAAATTAAGCAGTGAGAGAGAAATACATTGGGAGGAGAAAGGGAGAAATGGAATGGGGCAAATTATCTCTCACAAAGGAAGCAGGCAAAAGACTTTTTAGTGGAAGGAAAAAGATTAGAGGTGAGAGAAAAACATGAAGTTTACTCTCATCACACTTGACTCAAGGAATAAATAAAGTAGACACTCATATTGGTATGAAAATCTATCTTACAATACAGGAAAGTGGGGGATAAGGGGATAAGCAGGGTGGGGGGGATGATGGAAGGGAAGGCAATGGGAGGAGGGAGCAATCTGAAGTCAGCACTCTTGGGGAGGGACAGGACCAAAAGAGAGAACAGAAGCAATGGGGGGCAGGATAGGATGGAGGGAAATATAGTTAGTCTTATACAACACGACTATTATGGAAGTCATTTGCAAAACTACACAGATATGGCCTATATTGAATTGTTTGCCTTCCCAAAGGGAATGGGTGGGGCAGGAGGGTTGAAGAGAAGTTGGAACTCAAAGTTATAGGAACACCTGTCGAGTACTATTCTTGCTACTAGGAAATAAGAAATATAGGTAATGGGGTACAGGAAGTTATCTGGCCCTACAGGGCAAAAGAGAAGATAGGGACAAAGGAAGGGAGGGATGATAGAAGAGAGGGCAGATTGATTATAGGGGCAATCAGAATACTTGGTGTTTTGGGATGGGGGAAGTGACAAATGGGGAGAAAATTTGGAACCCAAAATTTTGTGAAAATGAATGTCAAAAGTTAAATAAATTAATTAAAATTAAAAAATTAAAAAAATCAACAAATAAAGAAAATTATGGGACTAACTGAAAGTCATGATCAAAAGAAGACTCAGGCCACCATCTTTAGTGAAATTATCAAGGAAAACTGCCCTGATATTCTAGAATCATGGGGCAAAATAAATATTGAAAGCATTCACCAATCATCTCCTGAAAGAGATGCAAAAGAAAAACTCCTAGGAGCATTGTAGCCAAATTCCAGAGTTCCCAGGTCAAGGAGAAAATATTGCAAGCAGTTGGAAAGAAACAATTTGAGTATTGTGGAAATATAATCAAGGTAATACAAGATCTAGCAGCTTCTACATTAAGGGATAGAAGGGCTTCTAATATGATATTCCAGAAATCAAAGGAAGTAGGACTAAAACCAAGAATCACCTACTCAGTAAAACTGAGTATAATACTTCAGGGTAAAAAAAAATGGTCATTCAGTGAAGTAGAGGACTTTCAAGCATTCTTGATGAAAACACCAACACTGAATAGAAAATTTGATTTTAAACACAAGAAACAAGAGAAGCATGAAAAGGTAAACAGCAAAGAGAAATCATAAGGGACTTAGTAAAGTTGAACTGTTTATATTCCTAAATCGAAGGACAATATTTGTAACTCTTGAAACTTTTTTCAATATCTGGGTAGTTGGTGGGATTACACATACACACCCACACACACCCACCCACACACACACACACACACACACACACACACACACACACACAGAGCGCAGGGTGAGTTGAATAGGATGAGATCATATCTTAAAAAATGAAATTAAGGGATGAGAGAGAAATAAATTGGGAGGAGAAAGGGGGAAATGGAATGGGGCAAATTATCTCTCCCAAGAGAGGCAAGTAAAAGACTTTTCAGTGAAGGGAAAAAGTGGGGAGGTGAGAGAAAAAAACATGAACATTACTCTCATCGTATTCAATTAAAGGAAGGAATAAAATGCACACTCATTTTGATATGAAAACATGTCACAATACAGGAAAGTGAGGGAGAAGGGAGTAAGCAGGATGGGGGGGATGATGGAAGGGAGGGCAATGGGAGGAGGGAGCAATTAGAAGTCAGCACTTTTGGGAAGGGACAAAGTCAAAACAGACAATAGAAGAAATGGGGGGGGCAGGATAGGATGGAGGGAAATATAGTTAGTCTTACACATCACTACTCTTATCGAAGTCATTTGCAAAACTGCACAGATATGGCCTATTTTGAATTGTTTGCCTTCTCAGTGGTGATGGGTGTGGAGGGAGGGAGGAAGAGAAGTTGGAACTCAATGTTTTAGGAACAACTGTTGATTGTTGTTCTTGCATACAACTAGGAAATAAGAAATACAGGTAATGGGGTATAGAAATTTATCTTGCCCTACAGGACAAAAGAGAAGATGAGGATAAGGGAAGGGAAGGATATTGGAAGGGAGAGCAGATTGGTGATAGGGGTAATTATAATGCTTGGTGTTTTGGGGTATAGGGAAGGGGAGAAAATCTGGAACTCAAAATTTTGTCGAAATGAATGTTGAAAACTTAAATAAATTAATTTTACAAAATGCCATAGCTGAAAAGAAAAATTGATTTTCGAATTCCATAATCAAGAGAAGCATGAAATGTTTAAACAGGAAAGAGAACCTATAAGGGACTTACTAAAATTGAACTATTTACCCTCCTATATGAAAAGCTGATATTTGTAACTAATGAGATCTTTCTCAGTATTAGGGTAGTTATAATATGTGTATGTGTTTGTGTATGTGTATGTGTGTGTGTGTATCTGTATACATGTGCATGTATATATATACCATGTGCATATATATGCATATATGTGCATATATATATGTACATACACACACCCATGTGTTAGTGTGGTGGGTGTGGGTGAGTATGTATGTGTATCTACACATGTGTGTGTGGGGGGGGGTGTAGGCAGAGGGCACCAGATCAGTTGAATATGAAGGGAGGGTACCTAAAAAATAAAATTAAGTGCTGAAAGGAATGTATTGGGAGAAAGAGAAAAGAAGAGGTAGAAGGTAGCAAATCATCTCACACACAAAAAGGCAAGAAAGAGTTTGTACAATGGAGAGGAAGAGGGCGGAGGTGAGAGGGAATAAGTTAGTCTTAGTCCCACCGGATTTGACTTAAGGAGGAAATAGCACACATCCAATTGGTTTTGGCAATCTATCTTGCCCTGCAGGAAGGCAGAGGGAAGGGGCTAGTAGGGGCAGGATGGTAGAGGGGATGGTAGTTTGGAGGAAGAATTAATCTGAGGAAAATACTATTGTGGGGGAACAGGTCAAGGGAGAGAATGGGATAAATGGAAGGCAGGAAAAGATAGAGGGAAATGTGGTTGCTCTTTTGCAATATGACTATTATGGAGGTGTTTTGTATGGCTACACATGTATGACCTACGTCAAAGTGCTTGTTTTCTCAATGAGGGTTGGTGGGGAGGGAGGATGAGAGAGAATGTAGAACTCAAAACTTTAAAAATGGATGTTAAAAATTGTTTTTGGATGTAACTGAGAAATAACTTGTACATGCCATGGGGTATAGAAATCTGTCTTGCTGTACATGAAAATAGAGGGGAGGGAGGGAATAGAGGATGATAGAGGGGAGGGCAGATTGTGGAAAGTGGTGGGTGTGTTATATGCTGTCATGGGATGGGGAAGGGGAGAAATGGGAAGAAAATTTGGAATTCAAAATCTTGTGGAATGTTGAAAACTGAAAATAAAAAAATTATATTTACGAAAAAGAAGGACAAGGAAGGTACAAGGCCTACAAGTGTAATGGAGAAAGGCTACAGGAGAAACTAGTTTACTTAACATGAGGTCCTATAGTTAAAGAAGTTGGACTTGAACTATACATGTGAAAGAAAGAAAAAAAAAATCTTGGCCTATATAGCTCTTATCTAGAAAAATATAGGATAACAAATTACTTAAGTAAACTTAGGTTCTCTCTCTGTGTCATATATCTACCCCAGTAATCATAGCAGTGAAAACAATCTGAAACCAAAAATTCAAATTACAATAATGATTTGAGCAAGTGTGCTATATTTTTTCTTATTATGTAGGTTATACCTGGGATATTTTTGCCTTCTGACTTACGCTTAGTACTGAATTTTTAATCTATAGTTTAATCACTAAACCTATAAGTATTTTTAAAATATTTTCTGTATTCCAGGCACTTTAATTCAGTTCTCTAGAAGTTGGATTATTTAAACATAATTATTATGATATCTCCAATGATATTTTACTTTAAAGCACTATATTTTATTTTTGGTATTTTTCTTATTAACTATTTCAATTACTGTTGAATAACAATGACGTCTAAAAAATATTGGCAACCTATATAGTACCGAATATTCATCCAAATTATCTAATTTGTAGTCAGGTTAAAAGAGAATGCTGTGGTTTAATTTAGTTTTAGGTAGCCACTATAAGATGTGAAAGGAGTTTCACCAAGAAATGTAATAGAGCAGAGTATTCCTCCTAGCACTAATAACCATTTACACCATCTTTTCTTTTTTCAATCCAAAATATTGTATTTTAACAGATAAATTTTAAAAATGAAATGTTGTAAAAATGAAAATTCTTTTCTTTTTCCTTTATTTTGGAGATGTATTTGAATTTTTAGGAAAGATTATCTTTCTTCCAGTTAAGAAATTTGACTAGCTTGTAGTCATGTTAACTTGAATCAGACCTTGAAATGGTGATTCATGCTTTTTTTTTTTTTATTTCAAGATTAGATTATTGAATTTTCTGACGGCTACTTGCTCAATAGGATGCTGCATGAGTTCCAGGTACATGATGAATCTACCACTCTCTTCTTGCAAAAAAAAATCAGTTTTAACATTTTAAGTCCTTTTCCAATCATTGCTTAGGTCATGATTAAATAACATATCGATTATAAAACAACCCTTCTTCCTTGGAAGTGTCTCATGACATTGGCTCATTGAATGTTATCAGACTTTCCACTTATATAATCTCACTCAAATTTTTGAGCTGCCCTAAGATCAATTCCTAATCACCATGAAGCTAAAGTCTCATAGTGTTGCTATGTGCTTTCATTTTTGCTCCTTTCCAAAAATAAATATGTGACTTGGCATTCCATGTGTTTATGTCATCACTTAAGCTTCTAAAAACATCAAAAATTACTAACTGTTTCAAGGTAACAATGCTCATGCTAACTTTGTTTTCTAAGGTTCCAAAATATTTTAAAGAAAAAAAAATCATAAAGAGGATGCTCTTGGATGATACAGTGTGCATGCTTTGATGGAGTACTAAGATTCATGTTACATAGCAAAAAACATCTGGGACAATTAAATACATCAGAAATTCTGCCTTGAAAAATAAAGTTTATTGATACAAATGATATAATGTTGAAAAGGACAGGAAGTTTTGCCAATCAGTGGGACCCATTCAACTAGGGATCAGGAATGTTCTTCTAATATCATTTCTTATCTGTTGCAAGCCTTTTATTTGCGACCTCCAAGAAAATCATAAACAGAAAATTGTTAAGAGTTCCATATGTATCTATTATGGGAATCACCAACTACTAGAGATTGACTTTGGCCTTAGTCTTATTTTCTAAGTAATTCAGTGGAAGGAAAACTGGAATCATCATTCTCCTGAGAATTTTCATCCTGAAATTAGTTCATTTCAATTTTTATTTCCAGAACATTCTTATTTCAATCACCAGAAAAATAATACAGACATTCTTTATAATCCCTCACCTAGACAGCATTAATAGAAGATGATAGGTTAAAGATTGATGGATGGATAGATAGATAAACATAATGATAATTTGAACTGGAAAATCTTTCCTATTCATAATAGGCCCATTGAGTCACATGGAGCCTGTGGTGGGTGAAGAAGGAAGAGGCCCAGCTAGACCATACCTGAGAGGAAGTGAGTCATGAGAGCAGTCAGAGCTAGGAAAGATGCAGGTTCCTGGATAGCATGAGTGATTTTGTGATTATCTGTTATTTTAAGAGAGCTGGCTTGTGATGAGTAGAATGGACTTCGTTTGTGGGAAGCCTACCAGGGGAAAGCCTTGGGGATGGTGTTGCCCTCTGCATTGTTCTTTTGTATAGATTTTTGTTGCTTGATATATTCGGCTTTTTGGTATCTGAATAAATGTTTTGGTTCTGCCTTCCTTATGTAGAGTCTTTAGTATTTTGTGATACTGAATTGTGCCTTAATACTCATGTCTGCCATGAGCATTGTGAATATTGCATTGGTGCCACAATAGATACATCTGACATCAGCTTTAATCTCACTCCACTTTGTCCTGAATAGGATTACCAAATGAGAGTTTTTGAAAATGCGGTATAAGCTTTTATTTATATCAGTTTAAAAAAGAAGGGGCCAGAAATGAGCATTTATTAAGCAGCTATTAGGTGCCAGGCATTGTGCTAAGTTCTTTACAAATGTTAACTCATTTCTTCATCACAAGAACCTGGTAAGGTGGGTGGTATTTTTATCTCTGTTTTGCCAAGGAGGAAACTGAGGCAGACAGAGGATAAGTGACTTGCCCAGGGTAGCATATCTAGTACCTTCAATTGGATTTAAACTCAGATTTTCTAGACTCCAGGACTTCTGCTGTATCCATTCAGACACATAGCTTCCTTATAATGAACAAAACTCTTCAACAGTTCAAAAATCTTAATAAAATCTTCAATAGCTCACTATTACTTACAAAGTATATTCCAAATTCCTTAACCCAGAACTAGGACAGAAGACTCAGGAAATATAAGAAAAATAGATTAAAAGGAATTTGTGGTGCTTGGAATAATGATTACTCTCTATAAATGCTGCCTTTCTATCATGAATGGACTAACAATTAGTTCCACAGTCATGGAGAAGTGTGTTATTAATTGATACAAATGAGTAGAGATAATTGAAAAGGCTTGGTCATACAATAATTAGTGAAAGAAAAATGAGAAAATACCAGGAAGAAGAAGAGGTCTCAGGGGAATCATGATAGCAATATTCAGTCATTCAAAAGGTTATGCTGTCATGTGAAAGATGGTGGAAACTAGTTCCATTTGGCACAAAAAGTTAGAACCAGGAGCAAGGGGTTGAAGCTGTAATGAGACCAATTAAGATGCAATATTAGGAAAATATTCCTAATAATTCAAGCTATCAAAAAATAGAATACAATGGCACTCCATTCTATTTTAGAGGAGTTCTAGGTACTCTGTCTCATTACTACACTCCATCTCTCTGATTACAAGATGAGACCATGAACTCCAAACCACTACTTAAGGAAAGAGCACAGCTGACACATATCCTCATTTCAGACTTTCAGAAGAAGTACATCCTCCACCTCTTAAGCCCCTATTGGATATCTTCAACTAAAAGTTATATGATTTCTGGGTAGCTTTATCATACTGGTGATGGTTGTACAGTTAGGATTGCACTCACTACATGGCTCTGAGACCCTCTATAAATCAAATTCTGTGGTAGTATGAAAATAACAGAATGCTCTAAGGTTTAGAGTAGGGGTGGGGAACATGCAAACTCAAGGCCACATGTGGTCCTATAGGTTTTCAAGTACGACCTTTTGACTGAATTGAAATTTCATAGAGCAAAGTCTCTTAATAAAAGGATTAGTTCTATAAAACTTGTGTTCAGTCAAAAAGCCATACCCAAAAAACTGGAAGACCATATGTGAGGCCATGGGTTCCCCACCCCTGGTCTTGAGTCTAAGCTGATGGGAGAAGGAACAGCGCTGAGCAGATGCTTAAAACAGTGGCATTAGACAAGATTATGGAAAAATGGGCACATAGGTATAAAGATGATAAAGTCCTGAGATAATTGTTGCTATCAGACAATATTTTATTTAAGCTCCAAGCATATTGGTTTGTTGTAATTATTTTACTTTTGTTTCCTATTTCAACAGCCTCAAGGAATTGAGGAAGTAGGAAGTAGGAAGAGAAAAGGTCTGGTCTTTGAAAGAATGGCACATTACAAATAGAAAGGCTGTAGCTTTTTCTTTTGCTATACTTTAAAAAGAGTGATTGTGTTCCCTTTCTCTTACTTTTCACAAGCATGTGGGAACTCTTCTAGGTACCCTCTTGCAGTTTCCAATGTGGAGAAGGCATTCCTCTCCCCACTACTCATTGTTAGGGTGGTTAGTTACTTATGGTAATGAGCACAGATGTTCCCTAGGCAAAACTGAGTCTATTCCTGAGAGGCTGTTGGCTCTGTTATGTATTATATTTTTTTTCTATCTAGCTCTTCATGTCCAAAGAAAGAGAATAAAAAAAAAAAAAAAAGATCTTCCTCCCCCTGTGGTCACTTCCTGTAATGAACTTTTAGCAATATTTGGACAAGAGTCACAGAATAGGCAGGAAAAGATAAGTTGTGATCTGATTCATTGGAAGGACATTCTAAACTGTTGAAATCACAGATCCACTTCAGAATTTGAGCATAACTAGCTTTAGAATAGTAAAACATTTATTTGCCTTTTTCATGTTTGAAGTGATTTGTCTGAGGCAGCAGCTGAAAAGCATTTCTCAGAATGGCAGATTGAAATTATTGGTAAATCTTGATTTGGGAAAACATCTTACCCTCAGGGAATGCACTTTAAGTAACCGTAGGAAACTTTTATTCTAGTTTTTAAGAGGAAAGAAGTTCCTTGCTGGACCTTGGCACATCATCTTTCACAGGCTATTACTATAGTTAGTCAAAAAACACTTACAACATGCCTACTATGCATAAGGCACTCTGCTAAGCACTGGGGATAACATAACAAAAAAGCCATTAACTTACCTAAAGGAGCTTAAAATTTAATGGGGGTAAAAAATTTGGTAAAGGAAGCTGAAAACAGGGAGAGGAGGGAGAAAGGATCTTATGCTGGGGCATGGTAAAGAAGTCAAAGAAATCCCAAAGTATTGCAACCAATTGAGAAATGAGGTGATTTCTGAGCTGAGATTTCTCCTTAAATGGATGTTTCATGTTCATAACACTACCCTTCACTCAGAGAGGCAGAGGGCAATGATGGGGTGGAGTATTAAAGCTGATGATAAATATGAAGACTATAGGGATGAGGAAGTGGGAATGGAAATGAAGGAGTTTGGGTAAGTAGAGGCCATATTTTGATGGCTCTACATTGAGAAAACAATGTATAAATGCTGGTGTAATACTGAGTTGATAATTCTAGTACACCATTACCAAATCCCATTAAGTTTGTGGGAAAAATAAATTCTTATAAAATATATAAATTATGTATAAGTTATATAGTTTATACCTTACTGTGATCTTTCATTTTTGGCAAATGTTTTTGTGTTAAATTCACATAGTCAAAACAAAATTTCCACTCCTTATATATAGCAGAACAAAATAAAAGACTTCTATATAACAGGGGTTGAATTAGAATTTATTGTGTAACTGCTCTGTGGCAGACACTGCGCTAAACACTTTACAACTGAGGAAACTGAAGCAGATAAGTGTCTCATGCAAGGTTTTATAACTAGGACACATCTGTGGACAAACATGAACTCAAGTCTTCCTAACTACAGGCTTAGCACTCCATGATGCTACCTAGCTGCCTCTAAACAAAACCAGAGATCTCCATTTCATACTACTTTTTTTAAGTATATAATTTACACATTACTTTTAAAAGTATCCCCATCTTTTTTCCTTCTGACCTGCCTTCTTTTTTGTTTTATGAATTTTTAAGTTACAATGTCACTTTTTTTGCGGGGCAGGGATCAAGAGGCAACACTATTCCTAATTCTCCCAATTATGCTCCTTTCTGCTCAATTACAACTAAGAAAAAAAAAAGACAACAAATACAAATGGTCAAACAAAATGAAACCACACATTGACAATGTCCAAAAATGAATAAATTTTTTCTATGCTTTGTGTCCTCTTCTTTATCAGGATTTTGATAACGGTAACATGCTTCATCATAAGTTCTCCAAAGACATGATTGGTCATAGCATTAATAACAGCAACAAAGTTTTCAAAATTGTTTTTCTTTACAATATTGTTTTCCTTTTATAGATAGGTCACCTGGTTCTTCTTACTTCACACTGCATCCATTCACACTATCTATGATTCTCTAAAATTGTCTCATTAAAAATGAGTATGATTGTCTCGTTTGTCACATGATAGTCTATTATATTCAAGATTTATCTTATTCTCTAGTTTTATAGGAGACCATTTAAGGCATCCACTTAGAGTCTAATTATTTTCTTTTCTTCTTTAGCCTTTTAAATCTCCATTTCAGAAACATGATGTTTCATTAACTCTGTCTATTCCTGTTCTTTTATTATCTTCCTTCTGGACTTGGGTTATGAAGCAGATAATTCATGTATTGTTTCTATTTTTACTATGCCTAGTACTTAAACTACATCCTAGAAAGTTTAATTTATGATTTCTTATATTTTGGGGCAATGTATTTGTTTCTGCTTGGTCTCATTGTAACTCTGCTAGATCCTTGAATTGAAATTTACCTGCTAGGGTTAACCTGTCCTGCCTACCTCACCCCAGAATCTTTAAAGCTCTGAGCACTGCATCTTTAGGGACATTTCTGTTATTTCAAGTCAGAATGTAATAGATCTCAGAGCCCCTGTTTCTGGCCTTTCTCAGCCTGTGCTGGGTAACACTCTGCTGTTCACTGCCCTCTGGAAGTTGTTAAGCACTATTGAGATTCTCACCCTCAGGATTTCTGATCTTCTGGGAAATTCATGACCATTTTTTTCCAAGTGATCTGCTTTTTATTGCCTGTAGACCCGTATTCTTTCAGTCTCCATGTATCTGTGACTTTCTTTGATATTGCTGACAGGCTTGTCTGTGCTGAATTTGGTTTTGTTCATGGACACATCTCTTCCTGTTCTGGATACCATCTTGTGCATGTTTGGGGTAAAAGAAGTAAGTTACTGTAAGTTCCTGATCTATTGATCATTATTCAGTCTGGTTCAAACCTTAAGGTTTTGCTGGATAAAGTAGGTGAGTAATGGAGTGGGAGAGAGCTATACCTCCATTCAATCAGCCATCTTGGATTCTGTCACACTGCTGTGATTTTTATGAAAGTTATGTGCATACAAGTCAGGTTACTGAATAAAATGAGGACTTTCAGACCTAGGTGGGGAGGGCAGCAGGGCACAATGAAGAAGCAGAAGCAGATAAGGATCACAAGAAATAAGGAATCAGACATATATCACAAATTTGCTATAAGCTTGCCTTGGGCAGTGGTACTTATCTCATCAATCTTTTGTTCAAGGAGTGGTTCCAAGTTTGATTCCTTTCTACCTCAATTATATGCAGAAAAGTTTGCTTCAGCTTTTTAGAAGGAAGTTTAAAGATTTCTGATATAATAGCCATCATTGAATATTTTCATTAACATGAAAGACTGTCATAGATATACAAATATTTACTTTAATTTCTTTCTTATTGCAATGAGTTTTACAAAACCCAGAAAGACTTCATAAGCTTAAAAGATGGGAGGATTGCTTTGTCTAAACTTTGCTCCTAATGGGTCCCTCAGTTGGGGGAGTTAAATGCTAAATAATTTGTGGACTGAGGCTTGAATGTGTGCAACAGTGTAAATTTGGTTGAGCAGAGCTAATGAGGTATTGGCTATTCCCTCCCTTATACAGAATGCCTTTATTTTGTACCCTACAACAGTAATAATGTGTAGCAATTGGGGAATTTTCACCTTTGTGGGAGGTGAGAATAGGCCAGTATTCTCAGAAAATAATCTTGTAGATGGATAGCCATATCAACTCATCATTTCCATGAGAAAGAACATCATTTCTACCAGTTAATTAGAAAACAAATTACTTTTTAATAAGAGTAGAATTGTTTCTAATAAATTGTTGAAATATCATTAAATTACTTGTAAATGTCAACTAAAATTAACAAATCACTGCAATGTAAAATCATTCAAACAAATTAAATAATTAGCTAGTGAATATTAATCAGTTTTATGGATATTCTATTATTTTTGTGGGGGACAAAGCCCTTATAAAAGAGACTAGTTTGTGCATTTAAAAGATGATTAACATTTAAATAAAATTTTTCTTTTACTTTGAACCCCTAAGCTTAGTAATATCAGAAGTTCCTTCATCTCATATTAAAGGACTGCCATTTTAAGGGGTAAAATGACTTCTAGTCCCATATGAGCTGAGTCATAAGCTTTACACAACAGACAATGATATTTTGTTTAATTTATCATTTTGTTTCTGGAAAGTATAGATGTAGTATGGCCCTGTAAATAAAGTGCTAGGATTGGAAGCAAGGAATACCTTAGTACAAGTTCTACTTCCTTATCTTGCTATGTGACTCTAGGAAATTCACTTAACCTTGCAGATTCTTAAGATTTATTCCCATATTTTTATTAGATTTTTCTGATATTTCCATTTTTTAAAAAGTAGATTTCTATGAACTGGAATATTTAGAACATTTCAAAGCACAATGCTTTTTTGTCCCCTCCAGAAAAGTAATTCCTGATAGATTAATGATCTATCCTTAAAATAAGATTCTTTGCAACTCGGTTCTAGCAAACTTATAAGAAAAATAACACTGTGAAAGCCATTGCTCATTATAATTTCAATTCATTCAAATAATATAAACAAAAAAGAAGGCAATTAGATAACTCTGTGAAGAGTGTTAGACTTGGAATCAGATTCTCTGTGTTCAAATCCTACACTTACTAGCTGGGAAGTCACTAAAGCTCTATGAGGTTTCCTCCCAGGTAAAACAAAGATAAGAATTGCACCCATATTTCTGAGAGTTTCTTTGATGTCCAAATGAAATAACACCTGTAAAGCACTTTGAAAATCTTAAAGTGTCATATAGCTCATTAACTCTGTATATGGGATATTTTAAGATTGAACTGAAATAGACTTTGTGTTATTAAAAAAAATAAAGAAGGAGGGGGAGGACACCCAAAGAAATTAATAGTGAAATGAGGTTACAGAGGAAATGTTTATGAATGTATCCTAACCCCTAAAATCCCATGAGAGTGGGGACTGTAGTTTATCCAAAAGTTCTGTCTCCCTCAGCATCTAAAACAGTCCAGGGCTCAGAACATAATAGAGGATTAACAAATGTTTATTGCTGTTCTTAAAAGAGCAAGCTATTTTTCCAAAACTTCAATAGTATTAATTTGGAGATGAACCAAGTGTCAATGAGCCTTTTTATCTATTCATTAAAGCAGATCTGGGTTGACCTTTAATTGGCAATATTTTGAAAATGAGTTTTTAGAATGACTACGCATTTAGAGACTTTTTTAATGCATTTTAATATCTATACTGTATTTAATTACACTTTTCCATAATTCAGACTGGTATTGCTTCTGACCCAAATGAAAATGTTCATGGTTAGAGAAGAGGGCAAAATGAGTTCTACCAAAATGGGGTGCTAAGGAACAGTGTACACAAAATTCAATCAGAGCTCCAGGCCCCAAAAGAAAAGCCATGGTAAGCAAGTATTAGTCACAGGAGAAAACAGTGCCCTGGTCACAGACCCAGCATACCCTTTATGAGGATGCTACTTTCATCCCTATGGATTAAAAAAAAGGGACAGCTCCGAACCAAGCATATTTAGAGGTGGACAAAGACACTGGTCTTACCATGATATAAAGAAGCTTTGGATAGAATATCAACAGTTATAAAGTTTTTTTATGTCTTTGATGGATGTAAAATAGTACTAAACCACATTTCTAATGGGACTATCCACATTTCCTTGAGTTCAGCTCTGAAAAAAATATCCCTAGATTTCTATTCTGTCTTCCTAAAATCAGATCATGGAAGGATGATCAGGTAAAGAAGAGAGTCCTTAGAGCTTCTGCAATGGATTCACATTGAAGGAATTGAACCAATATAGTGATCTACCAAAATCATGGTAGAATTGAACCCTAACCCAAAGACTGATAACAAAGAATGCTCCCTACCTCCTGACAGAGAAGTAACAGTATAAATATGTGAAATGAAACATAAATTTTTGACATGGCCAGTGGGGGAAATGTTTTTACTTAACTGCTTAACTTTGCATGTTTTTTTCCCCAAGGATTTCTTTTCGTTTATTTGATTTTGTTTTGTTTTTCCCCATTGGGAAGGAAATAAAAGGGAGATAGATAAAGATTGTTAGCTGAAAAGACAATCGTTTTTAAATTGAGTCATAAAGATGAATTTAGAAAGACAGGAATGAGATTGGACTGATTTCTTAGATTAGGGATGAAGGTGAAGGAGATAGGGATAGTACAGAAACTTTTGTACTGAGATTATAGAAAATGCCTTACCTTTCTGCTCGTTTGACAGTAATAGGCTCAAGAGTTAGGCTGACAGAATTCTTAGAATGTTAAGATAGACTGGATTTTAGAAACTATTTATGTTTATATGTGGTATTAAGGTTTGTAAAACATTTTAATACATTTTCTCTTTCATCCCCCATCAAAAAAAATGTCCTATTGCTTAGAATTATGGGAATCATTGTCCTCATTTAGGAGAAAATAAATCTGGAGGTGGTAATACAACTTAACTAAATCAGAGAATCAATTGGAAGGGATTTCAGAGACAGTTTAGCCAACACCTGACCAAGATTCTGCTCTACAGTATACCTGGGATATGCGGTTACAAGTAAGTGTTGTTGGGCCTTCATTTTCAAAGAAGACTGATGACATCATGGGTGGTGACTTGTACTTGGATTAGATTTAAGTAAAACAGATTTGAAAAAGTTATCAGCCTCACTCTCTCTTCCCCAAGCACATTTTTAGGATCTTCAAAGCTCTCACTTTAGTGTCCAATACATTGCTCTTTATACCTGCAAGGACTTGGATCCAAAAAATTCTTTTAACACCATCTACTTTTTTGGCAAACTCTATTTAAACTCACATTCAGCTCATTGAAGTGTCAGGAAATTAAGTAGTTGAAAAATATTCATACCAAGGTGTGAATGACTAATATGTTTCCTTAACGTTCCCATTAACACAGTCAGTTGTTGGGATTTCAACCATGGCTTGAAAATAGTTTAATGCAGAATATTTCTTAAATCATAACCCTCAGATTATTTCCTAGGTTATAATTTTTTGACCTTTTTCTCCTCATTACTCACACACTATGTAACTGTGAACAGTTCACTTTGTTTTCTGAACTTTAGTTCTCTCATCTGAAAAGGGAAATTGTAAAATCGTAATTTAAAGTTGCAAGAAACTTTGGAGATCATCAAGTCCAAGCCCCATATTTTACAAATGAAGAAGGTAAACCACAGAGAGATTAAGTGATGTACAGCTAATTATTATTAAAATAATATTTTATTTTCCCTAGTTGCACATTTTTTTAACATTTCTTGTTGATGTGTATTTTAGAGAGTTCTAAATTCTATCCCTTCATCTCTGGCTTCCCTGCTCCTTGAAACAGTAAGCAATTTGGTATAGGTTATATATACAACCATAAAAACCATTTCCATTTAAATCATTTTGTGCAAAGAGACAGAAAAGGAAGGAAGGAAGGAAGAATGAAAGAAGGAAGAAAAGAAACAAAAAAAAAAAATTGTATGCCTCTATCTGTATTCATTCTTTCTCTGAAAGTGGATAGCATTTTTCTTTTTCTTTTTTTATAATTATTTTACTTGTTTTCAATGTTCTACAATCACTTGCATATATCTTAGATTTTTCCACTCCCTTCCCCTCCATCCACCGGCCATCCCCACTCTCTTCCCAAGGTGACTAGCAATCTTATATAGGTTCTACACATACATTCTTAAGAAATACAATTTCACATTAGTCACGTTGAATAGAAGAATTAAAATGAATGGGAGAAACCATAAAACAAAACAAAACACAAAAGAAAATGGTCTGCTTCCTTCTACTATCCAATTTCTTAATTCTTTCTCTGAATGTGGAAGGAGTTTTGCCTCAAAAGTCCATTGGGAATTTTTTAGGTGCTTGTATTGCTATGAAGGACTAAGTCTACCAGAAAAATTCTTCACACACTGTGGTTGCTACTGTGTACAAAGTTCTCCTGGTTCAACACCTTTCACTCAGCATCAGTTCCTATAAGTTTTTCCAGTCCTCTCTGAAGTGTTTTTGTTCATCATTTCTTATAGCACAATAGTATTCCATTAAATTCATACATCACAACTTGTTCAGTCATTTTCTAATTGATGGGCATCCCCTTGATTTCCACTTCTTGGTCACCACAAAGAGAGCTGCTTTGAATACTTTTGTACATGTAGGTCCCTTTCCCATTTTTATGATTTTTTGGGGGTGCAGTCCTAGGAGTGATATGGCTGGGTCAAAGGATATGCAGACTTTTGTAGCCCTTTGGGCTTACTTCCAAATTGCTCTCGAGAATAGTTGGATCAGCTCACATCTCCACCAACAATGAATTCGTATTCTAATTCTCCCAGATCTTCTCCAACATTTATCATCTTCTGTTGTGTCATATTAGCCAATCTGATAGGTGTGATGTGGTAACTCAGAGTTGATTTGATTCGCATCTCTCTAATCATTAATGATTTGGAGCATTTTTTCATATGATTAGAAATAGCTTTAATTTTTCCTCTGAAAATTCTATGTTGATATCCTTTGATCATTTATCCATTGGGGAATGGCTTGCATTCTTTTACATATGACTCATTTTTCTACATATTTCAGAAAGGAGGACTTTAATACAGATACTAGTGGCAAAAATTCCTTCCCAGTATTCTACTTCCCTCCTAATCTTGGTTGCTTTGGGCTTGTTTGTGCAAAAACTTTAAAATTTAATGTAATCAAAATTATCCATTTTGCACTTAATAATGTTTTCTATCTCTTGTTGGGTCAAAACTTTCTCCATTCTCCATAAATCTGACAAATACACTATTCCTTGTTCCCCTAATTTGTTTATAGTATCAATCTTTATACCTAGATCATGTATGCATTTGGACTTTACTCTTGTGTATGGCATCAGGCATTGGTCTATGCTCAGTTTCCACCACATTGTTATCAAATTTTCCCAGCAATTTTTGTCAAACAGTTTCTTTTCCCAGAAGGTGGGGTCTTTGGGTTTGTCAAACATTAGACATGCTTTATTCATTAACTACAGTGTATTGAGTACTGAAACTATTCCCTTGGTCTACCCCACTGTTTCTTAACCAGTACCAAGGGATTTTGATGATTGCTGCTCTATATAACACAATCTTGAGATCTGGGAGAGTTAGGCCATCATAATTAGCATTTCTTTTCATTAGTTCCTTTGATATTCTGGATCTTTTTTTTTCATCCAGATGAAATTTAATATTATTTTTTCTACCTCTAGAAAAGAATTATCTGGTAATTTGATATGGCACTGAATAAGTAAATTAATTTAAGTAGAATTGTTATTTTTATCATATTAATTCAGCCTATCTATGAACAACTGATGTATTTCTACTTACTTAGATGTGACTTTATTTGTGTGAAAAGTGTTTTCTAATTGTGTTCATATAGTCACTGGGTTCGTTTTGGCAGGTAGACTCCCAGATATTTTATAGTGTCTACAGTAGCTTTAAATGAGTCTGCCTTTCTAACTCTTGCTATTAGGTTTTGTTAGTAATATATAGCAATGCAGATGATTTATGTGGATTTATTTTGTAACCTGGTACTTTGCCAAAGTTGTTTATTATTTCAAGGAGTTTTTTACTTGATTCTCTAAGTATATGATCATATCATCTGCAAAGAGTGATAACTTAGTTTCTTCTTTGCTTATTCTAATTTCTTCAATTCCTTTTTCTTCTCTTATTGCTAAAGCTTGCAGTTCTAACACCACATTTAATACCAATGGTGATAATGGATATACTTGTTTCACCCATGATCTTATTGGAAATGCATGTGTCTTGTCCCCATTGCATATAATGCTGGGTGGTAGTTTTAGGTTATTACTTTATGGAAAGTTGCATTTATTACTATGCTTTCCAGTGTTTTCAATAGGAATGGGTGTTATATTTTGTCAAAAGCTTTTTCTGCATCTATTGAGATACTCATGTGGTTTCTGTTACTTTTTTTGTTGATATGAAAAATAAAGCTAATAGCTTGTCTAATATTGAACCTTCCCTGCATTCCTGGTATAAATCCTACCTGATCATAATGTATTATTCTAGTGATAGGTTGCTGTATTCTTTTTGCTAATATGTTATTTAAAATTTTTGTACCTACATTCATTAGAGAAATTAGTCTATAATTTGTTTTCTCTGTTTTCACTCCTCCTGGTTTAGGTGTCAGAACCATCTTCGTATCATAGAAAGAATTTGGTAGCACTCCTTCTTCCCCAATATTCCCAAATAGTCTATATGTTATTGGAATTAACTCTTCTTTAAGTGTTTGATAGAATTCTCTTGTAAATCCATCTGGCCCTAGAGGTTTTGTCCTAGAGAGTTCATTGATGATTTGTTCAAGTTCCTTTTCTGATATGGGTATATTTAAGTTGAGTAGTTAAAAACTTCTGTTAATCTGGCAATTTATATTTTTTTAAAGTAATCATCCATCTCATTTATGTTGTCGAATCTATGGGCACATAGATGGGCAAAGTAATTTCTAATTATTGTTTTAATTTCATTCTTATTGGAACTTAGTTCACCCTTTACATTATTGATACTGGTAATTTTGTTTTCTTTTTTTTTAATCAAATTGACCAAAGGTTTATCAATTTTATTGTTTTTTTTCTTAAAACCAACTCTTATTTTTGTTTGTTAGTTCAATATTTTTCTTACTTTCAGTTTTACTAATCTCTCTTTTGGTTTTCAGTATTTCTAATTTGGTATTTTCTTCAGGATTTTCATTTTGTTCTTTTTTCTAGCTTTTTCATCTGCATGCCCAATTCACTGACCTCCTATTTCTCTTTTGTATTCAGATAAGCATTCAAAGATATAGAACTTCCCCTAAGAACTGCTTTTACAGTATCCAGTAAGATTTGTTGGTTGTCTCATTATTGTCATTCTCTTGAATGAAGTTATTGATTTTTTCTATAATTTGTTGTCTTCCTCACTTATTTTTTAGGATTGGACTGTTTAGTTTCCAATTACTTTTTTGGATTATATTTCCATGCCCTTTAATTAGATATAATTTTTACTGCATTATGATCTGAGAAGGATGAATTGACTATCTCTGCCTTTCTGCACTGGATTGTGAGGTTTTATAGTCTAGTACATGGTTAATTATTGTATATGTGCCAATATACCACTGAGAAAAAAAGGTATATTCCTTTCCATCAACATTCATTTTTCTCCAGAGATATATCATATCTAAGTTATCCATAGTTTTGTTCACCTTCTTAACTTCTTTCTTATTTATTTTGAAGTTAGATTTATCAAGGTCAAAGAGGGAGAGGTTGAGGTTCCCCACTGATATCCTTTTGCTTCTGTTTCTTCCTGCAACTACCTTAACTTCTCCTCTGAGAATTTGGATGCTATAGCACTTGGAACATATATGTTTAGTAATGAAATTGCTTCGTTGTGTATGGTGCCTTTTAGCAGGATGTAGTTTCCTTCCTTATCCCTTTCAATTATATCTACTTCTCCTTTTGTTTTGTCTGAGCTTTGCATTGTTACCCCTCCTTTTTTATATCAGATGAAGCACAATATATTCTGCTCCAGCCTTTTACATTTCCTCTGTGTGTATCCCTCCTTTTCAAATGTGTTTCTTCTAAACAACATATTATTAGATTATGGTTTTTAATCCGTTCTACTATCTGTCTCCATTTTATGGAAGAGTTTATCCCATTCACATTTAGAGTTATGATTTCTATCTGTTTCTTTCCCTCCATCATTTCCCCCTCCTGTTTGTGCTTTTAGTTCTCCCTTCTCTCTTCCCATTCACAATAGAGTTTTAATTTTGGACCACCGCCTCTTTCAGTCTTGCCTCCCTTCTTTCAGTCCCCCTCCCTTTTGCTCCCCTCTTCCCTTGTACTTCTTCCCTCTCTTTTAGCCTCCCCTCTCTTTTCTTTCACCCCTGCCCTCCTACTGCCCATAGAACTATTTAGATTTCTCTACTTAACTGAGTTTGCTGTTCCCTCCTTGAACCAAATCAGATGAGAGTAAATCTCAAACAATACTCATCTCCCTCCCCTCTTTCCCTCTACTGTAATATAATTTTGTGTCTTCCTGTGATATACTTTACCTTTTTCTGCCTCCTCCTTTTCACATCTCTCATTAAAATCCCTTCTCACCCTTAAATCACAGTTTTTATCTTCACATCATTTACTTTATACCTGCTCCCTCTATTTATGTACATGTCTTCTATATGTAATAATAAATATACAATTCTTTGTATTAACAAGTATCATCTTCCTTTACAGGGATGCAAACAGTTTTTCCATATTGAATAACAGGTTTTCCCCCTATTTACCTTTTCATGTCTCTCCTGAGAGCTGTATTTCAAAATCTAATTTTCTAATGAGCTCTGCCCTTTTCATCATGAAGGTCAAGGAATTCCTTATTTCTTTGAATGTCCATCTCCTTGCCTGAAATATGATGCTCACCTTTGCTGGATAATTGACCCTTGATTGTAGTCCCAGCTCCTTTGCCTTACAGAATATCATATTTCATTCCCTTTGATCTTTTAATATAGAAATGGCAAGGTCCTGTGTGCTCCTGACTGGAGTTCCTCTACATTTGATTGGTTTCTTTCTGGCTATCTGAAGTATTTCCTCCTTGCCTTGATAGTTCTGGAATTTGCTAATGATATTCCTTGGTGCTTTTACTTTGGAATCCTTTTCAGGAGGTGAATGGTGGATTCTTTGGATGACTATTTTGCCCTCTGGATCCAGTACTTCTGAGCAGTTACCTTTGATGATTTCTTGGATGGTGTTATTCAAGCTTGTTTTTTCATCATGGCTTTCTGGTAAACCAATAAATCTTAGATTTTCTTTCCTGGATCTGTTTTCAATGTCAGTTCTTTTTTTCCAGTTATATATTTTACATTTTCTTCTACCTTTTCATTCTTGAGATTCTGTTTGACTGATTTTTTTTTTGATGTCTCATAGAGTCATTAGCTTCTTCTTGCCCGATTCTAATTTTTATGAAATTATTTTCTTCAGTTAGCTTTTTCATCTCATTTTCCACCTGTGCAATTCTTCCTTTTAAGGAGTAATTTTCTCCAGTTAAGTTTTTTACTTCCTTTTCCATTTGTCCAATTGCCCTTTTAAGTTCTTCTGTAATTTCTTTTTTCATATTTTTAAAATTATTGGCCTGTTTTTCTTCTAGTTCTGTAATTTGGCTTTTAAAATCTTTTTTGAGCTCTTCCAAAAATGCTCTTTGGGCTTGTGACCAGTTAATATTCCCTTCTGAAGTTTCAGATGGGAGTACAGTCTCAATGCTCACCTCCTTCTTATTTGGTTTTTGGTCCTTGTCCCCATATAAAGATTCTATGTTCTTTGCTGGTTTGCTTCTTACTAATGATGATCACCTCTTTCCTGACTTTTAAACTAGATCTCTGCTTCTGGGGTACAGGGAGTTCTGTCCCACAGTTCTTGTGCTTAGAATTTGAGGCTTTGTGTGTCATGGCCTCTGATCCTTTCAGTTAGAAGCAAAAATGCTGCAGCTTACTTTGGAAAGCAGAGGTCAGGTGAAGTCTTTCTAGGTTTCCCAGAGTTACCGTAGAGTTACCTCATTAAGTGTGGGGAAGGGGTGGTGTGGCCACAGGTGGTCTCCACTGCTGACCTAGATTATAGGCAAGCTCAGTGGTTGATGAATCCATCTTTGCTAGTGTCTTCCAATTCCCTGGTGTGTTAAAACATGTCAGATGTTGGTGATCGTGGGCTCCTACTACCCTGGGGCTCAGAATCTCCTCTGGTTTGCTGAGGTGGCACTGTCTGGGATAGCTCTGGTCCTGTGCTGTTCCCCTTCAACCACAGAAAGACAGACTCCTTTTGTTATTTTCCTAGCCTCATGGGCTAAGAGACTGTTTTTCCTTTCAACTGATCCCACTGTTGCAGGAGTTTTCCTGGTAAATATTTTATGGGTTTTTCAAGGTCAATAAGGGGAGGAGTAGCACATTTACTGATCACTCCATCATCTTGGTGCCTGGAAGTTCAGGTAGGTGACTTACAAACATTTAATCTGTGGGCTGATAGGCTCAGGAATGGCTGTTGCAGTTATCTTCGGCTCTGGTCTCTCCCTCTCCCTCTCCCACCCTCCGTCCCTCCTTCCTTCCCTTCCTCCCTCCCTCTCTATCTCTCTCCTTCTTTCTTTCTCTCTGGGTTCCACTGGCCTCCTGTTCTGGGCTGATATATCCAACATTCCACAGTGTGGTCACTGTCTCACACTGCCAGGGGCTTCCTGCTAGGGCTGGATAGTATTTTTATCATGATTTTTTTTTTATTGTCTTGAATTATCATATTATTGAGAATAGCTAATTAATTCACAGTTCTTTATCATACAACGTTCCTGTGTATAATGTCCTCCTGGTTCTGATCACTTCACTTTGTAACTGTTCATGTAAGGCTTTCCTGGTTTTCCACAGAGCTAAATCTTATATAAACTAGAGTATGATATGAGAAAAATAAAATCTATCTTCTATTCAATTGCCAAAGTTATTTTCCTATAGCAAAATTCCAAATCCTCCCCACCCTCACTGAGTAAATTTCAGTAGTTCTCTCTAACTTCTCATATCAAATAGAAAATTCTCTGTTGAGGAAAACCCTTCATAACTTACTGTCCCCCCACCTTTCTGGTCAGCTTATATCTTTAGCCCCTTAGAGTATTATTTCAAGTAAAAATTGCCTTTTTGGTTTTTCAAAAGCAAGACATTATCTCTTTGCTCTAGTCATTTTCTCTGTCTGACCTCAATGCCCAAATGTCCATCCTTATCTCTGCCTTTTGACATTCATAGCTTCCTTCAGGTCTCAACTAAAATCATACCTTCTACTGCCTTCCTTCTGTTAATTATTTCCCATTTGTACTGTAAAAGGAAAAAAGCTTGTTTGTACAAATTTCTTAGCTTTTTGCCTTTCTCATTAGATCATTAAACAATAAACAAAGTGCTAAGGATCAAAGGAAGAGAACCATTGTAGTCTTGGGAGGAGGGGAGTGGGGAAGTGACATTTGAGTGGGACTCAGAAGAGCAGGCAGAGAAAACCTCAAACAACCAATCAATCAATGGACCATATACTTTGCTGTGTTGTGGGCATAAAATGACAAAAAGGAAATAATCTCTGCTCTCAAAGAGCTTACATCTTATAGGGAAGCAGCATATGCTCATAAATACATACAAAGAAAATTCAAGGCACAATAATTAAGGACAATAGAATATGAAGGATAAGGTAATATGTATAACATGGCACTTAAGCTGAATTTGGAAGGTGAAGAATTGTAACAGGTAGAAAGAGGTGATACAGAAGTTTATTCAAGGCCTATGACAAAATGAACAATTGTGTACAAGTGCAATTTTATTGCACCACCAAGTGTAGGAAAGGGAGTAAAATGGAATAAGACTGAGCCAGGCTGCAAAAAGTTTTAGATGCCAAACAGAGGAATTTGTGTTTTTGTCCCAGAGACAATAGGAAATCACTTGGTTCTTGATTAGAAAAATAACACAATTAGATATATACCTTAGTAAAACTGTTTTATTTTCTGTGTGTAGTATGGAATGGAAAAGGGAGAAATAGTAACCCTATTAAAAACCATTCATGCTAAAAAGTGATAAGGATCTGAAAATATAGGGTGACTATCTGAGTGAAAAGAAGTGTTTGGATGGGAAAGATACTACGAAGTGGAATTGGCAAACAATTGGCAACTGATTCGTTTTGAGAAATGGGGAAGACTGAAAGAAATGAGTCAAACTAGGCAACCTGGATACCTCAACTGCTATGATTGTGAGAGTTTTTATAAAAAGCAGGATGGGGGGGCGTAGCCAAGATGGCAGACTAGAAAGACGCACATACACATAGCTCCGAACCCACAATCCATAGAACGGCTACAGGGAAGTAACTCACGGCGAATTCTGCACCCAGAGGCCATGGAACATTGGAGCAAGGGAGATTTCTGTTCCGGAGAGACCTGCAAACCTCTCGCGGGGGGTCCTTCGCGCTGCGGACTGGGCGCCGGGACTGGGAGCTGAGGGCAGCCCTACCAGGCCACAGCACCGAGAGGAAAAGATCCGAGTGGGCTTCAGAGACGGGATCTCCAGCAGCCACGCGGGTCCCTCCACCCACAGAGAGACCTGCAAACCTCTCGCAAAAGGTCCGTTGCGCTGCAGACACGGAGCCCAGCCCAGACCTGCCGCGGCACCAAGAGACACAGATCTGAGCAGGCTTCAGGGACGGGATTTCCAGCGGCCACACAAGTCCCTCCACCCACAGGTGATGGGGGTCGGTGAGAGAGTCTCTTTGGCGGGTTGAGAGGGGAGTGGGGTGCCCCCATAACTCAGCCCCCCCCCAGGAGGTAGAAGCTGAGAGGCGGCTGCAGACTGGGACTCCCCAAGGGGGCAGGAGCCTGGATCCATTGTGGAAGGTCTGTGCATAAACCCCCTGAGGGAACTGAGCCTGACAGGCGGCCCTGCCCCGACCTGACCACCTGAACATAATCTCATACTAAATAGCAGCCCTGCCCCCGCCAAAAGCCCTAAGGCTGGAAGCAGCATTTGAATCTCAGTCCCCAAACGCTGGCTGGGAGGATCAGTTGGCGAGGTGGGTGTGAGGAGAATATTCAGAGGTCAAGTCACTGGCTGGGAAAATGCCCAGAAAAGGGAAAAGAAATAAGACTATAGAAGGTTACTTTCTTGGTGAACAGGCATTTCCTCCCTTCCTTTCTGATGAGGAAGAACAATGCTTACCATCAGGCAAAGACACAGTAATCAAGGCTTCTGTGTCCCAGCCCACCCAATGGGCTCAGGCCATGGAAGAGCTCAAAAAGAATTTTGAAAATCAAGTTAGAGAGGTAGAGGAAAAGCTGGGAAGAGAAATGAGAGACATGAAGTCAAAGCATGAACAGCAGATCAGCTCCCTGCTAAAGGAGACCCAAAAAAATGTTGAAGAAAATAACACCTTGAAAACTAGCCTAACTCAATTGGCAAAAGAGGTTCAAAAAGCCAATGAGGAAAAGAATGCTTTCAAAAGCAGAATTAGCCAAATGGAAAAGGAGATTCAAAAGCTCACTGAAGAAAATGGTTCTTTCAAAATTAGAATGGCACAGATGGAGGCTAATGACTTTATGAGACACCAAGAAATCACAAAACAAAACCAAAAGAATGAAAAAATGGAAGATCATGTGAAATATCTCATTGGAAAAACAACTGACCTGGAAAATAGATCCAGGAGAGACAATTTAAAAATTATGGGACTACCTGAAAGCCATGATCAAAAAAAGAGCCTAGACATCATCTTTCATGAAATTATCAAGGAAAACTGCTCTGAGATTCTAGAACCAGAGGGCAAAATAAATATTCAAGGAATCCACAGAACACCGCCTGAAAGAGATCCAAAAAGAGAAACTCCTAGGAACATTGTGGCCAAATTCCAGAGTTCCCTGGTCAAGGAGAAAATATTGCAAGCAGCTAGAAAGAAACAATTCAAGTATTGTGGAAATACAATCAGGATAACACAAGATTTAGCAGCCTCTACATTAAGGGATCGAAGGGCATGGAATAGGATATTCCAGAAGTCAAAGGAACTAGGACTAAAACCAAGAATCACCTACCCAGAAAAACCGAGTATAATCCTTCAGGGGAAAAATTGGTCTTTCAATGAAATAGAGGATTTTCAAGTATTCTTGATGAAAAGACCAGAGCTGAAAAGAAAATTTGACTTTCAAACACAAGAATGAAGAGAAGCATGAGAAGGTGAACAGCAAAGAGAAGTCATAAGGGACTTACTAAAGTTGAACTGTTTACATTCCTACATGGAAAGACAATATTTGTAACTCTTGAAACATTTCAGTATCTGGGTACTGGGTGGGATTACACACACACACATGCACACACGCACACATACATAGAAACAGAGTGCACAGAGTGAATTGAAGAGGATGGGATCATATCTTAAAAAAAAATGAAATCAAGCAGTGAGAGAGAAATATATTGGGAGGAGAAAGGGAGAAATTGCATGGGGCAAATTATCTCTCATAAAAGAGGCAAGCAAAAGACTCATTAGTGGAAGGATAAAGAGGGGAGGTGAGAGAAAAACATGAAGTCTACTCTCATGACATTCAACTCAAGGAAAGAATAAAATGCACACTCATTTGGGTAGGAAAACTTATCTCGCAATACAGGAAAATGGGGGATAAGGGGACAAGCAGGGTGGGGGGGATGATAGAAGGGTGGGCATGGGGAGGAGAGTGCAATTCGAGGTCGACACTTATGGGGAGGGATAGGATCAAAAGAGAATAGAAGTAATGGGGGACAGGATAGGATGGAGGGAAATATAGTTAGTCCTATACAACACAACTATTATGGAAGTCATTTGCAAAACTACACAGATTTGGCCTATACTGAATTGCTTGCCTTCCAAAGAGAAGGGGTGGAGAGGGAGGTACGTAAAGAAGTTGGAACTCAAAGTGTTAGGATCAACTGTTGAGTAATGTTCTTTCCACTAGGAAATAAGAAATACAGCAAAGGGGTATAGAAAGCTATCTGGCCCTACAGGACAAAAGAGAAGACGGAGACAAGGGTAGAGAGGGATGATAGAAGAGAGAGCAGATTGGTCATAGGGGCAATTAGAATGCTTGGTGTTTGGGGGGGGAGGGGATAAAAGGGGAGAAAATTTGTAACCCAAAATTTTGTGAAAATGAATGTTAAAAGTTAAATAAATAAATTTAATTTAAAAAAATTAAAAAAAATAAAAAGCAGGATGGATGAAAGATAAGTTTAAGAGAGAAAATAATTTATTCTGTTTCTCACCATTCCTTATAGTATTTTCTTAGGGGGTGATTAATATTGGCAAAGAAAGGAAAGGATAAAGTTTGAGGAAGTGTCTTTACTTTTGGCAATTAAGAGATCATTGATATTTTGGAGAAAACAGTTTCAGTTGAGTCATGAGATATGAAGTGGAGATAGCAAGTGATTTTGATTTTTTGAGATATTGCAGAGATTGTGGGAGTGATGGGGTAAAATGTTGGCATATTGCCTATTATGGAGGTCAGGTATTTCACTTAAAGCATACAAAAACGAAGCTTAATATAGTGGAATAAACACATGAACTGAAAAAAAAGAAGAACCTCAGACAATTTTTAGTTCTTTCCTTGCTACCTATATGACTAGTTGAATTACTTCCTCATTCTGAGTCCTAATTTTCTGCTTCTGAAGGGAGGCATGACATGCTTATTGATCAAAGTAATATCAAAATGAAAAACTACGAAAGCTAAAGACTATCCTTTGATCTTACAATTTTACCCAAGCCTGAAAGTACTTGAGGATGTTCTAGTAGTTGAAATTTAGGGGATGATACTTGATTTTTCCATCTTACCTTCCTTAGGTATCATTATCTGTATTTTGCCTGAAGGAGGGAGTCATTTGGGGTAAATTATTATTCTAAATCTATTTACAAGTTAACAGCTCTCCATTTCAGGTGCCAGCAATTGAATGATAACAATATAATAGATGATATGAATTATCTTTGGAAAAATGAAGGTTACTTATCATAAGCCTATTTTTTCAGAAGATGTATCATCATAGATCAGTCATGAGACAAGCCTCTCAGCTCCACATAGCTGTTAACTTGTTGATTAGTTTATTATTACTAAATAACCTTGGGTGTGCTGATTGATTTATTTGATTTCATTTTGCCCCATCAAGGATTCATGAAAATGGAGTGTGTACATATATGTATGAGTTAACTTCTCCTCTATTACTCCATGTCAGAAGGAGGTCTTCCATGTATGTCTTTCTATCGGTCTTTCCAGATCTTAGCACAGTACATTTTATGTACATTACAGGTACTTAAAAATAAATTAAATGAAAGCATCTTTATAAATAGTGTTCTGAGTGTTTTTTATTGTGAAGGATCAGTATCTGTTATTTTAAGACATTAAGAAATATCTATATGAAAAAATTCTGATTGAACTTAACAATTCAATAAAACAAAATAATTATTAAATGACTATCATAATTAATTGTTGAGAACAGACCTGACTCAAGCTGCTTCCTTGTTAGTTAGAGTTCAATGTTGCAATAAATTTAGGTACTCTTGAGTCATTCAACACCAACTGTTACCTATTGGTCTATACCAACAGAGTCCTCCAAAAAACATGAGATCCTTACAGTCATAAGGTCTCATTGGGAGAATTTGCTGGACACTCTATTTTCGATCTTCTCCTACAACATTGCCAGCTAAGTACACCAATTAAAAGAGACAAACTTATAGAAAACTTGTTAAATTAGGGTTATCACCAAACTCAAGTGGAGAATAGATATTTTCCAAAGCTCAAGTGCATACCAAGTCCCTGTGCTTTATTCTCATATCAATATTCTTGCTTATTCTTTAATATGCCTAAAATATTCTTTGTTTGACCCATTACTCACTCTATTATGAAAACTCAATTAACAGCACTGGATTGCAAACTTTCTTAGAGTTGATTTCTCACTACTTATCTCTCATATGAGTCACTATATGATCTAGGGTCAATTTACTTTAAGATTTATTATGTTGACAATTCAACTTTCCCAGAAGAACCAATAGCGAACCAGGAATGCTGGAAATGGGCATTCTTTCCCTTCCCTGGCAACCTCCTCTATCACCCAATAATAAATTATTTTTTTGTGAGTTTATGCATTCTCTCCATTCCACTGAAATGTTTCTCAATTTATCATTGGAAAGGTTGTTACCATAGAGTTCCATGGGTAAAAGCACTTGAACACCCTACCCTCCTTTTTTGAATCACTACTTTTCTTAACAAAAATGTGAACCACAGATTTCCAGTTCCAGGAGTCAAGAGAATGGAGTGATCAGTAATGGCCATATCCCTATGCTTGTTAACCTTGAAGAGCCCAGAGACAATCTCCACAGGAGAAAACATGGAACAATGGAAACCGTTGAAGGAACAGTCTCTTAACCTATGAGTTTAGGAAAATCACCAATGGATTCCATGCTGCTGTGGCTGAAGGGGACCAGTGTAGGACTAGAGCTGTCCCAGACAGTGCCACCTCAGCAAATGAGGAGATCCTGAGCCCCAGGGTGTTGGAGATCACAACCACCAACACCAGGACCCAGACAAGCCTCAGCAAACCAGGGGAATCAGGAGGACACTAGCACAGATGGGATCAACAAAAATGAGTGTGCTTATACTCTAACTCAACAGAGGAGACCTCCTCTTGCCACACCACCCCTCCCCTACATTTAACAAGCTAGCTCCAGGATAACTGCAGGGAAAGCCTAAAAGGCCTCACCTGGCCTCTGCTTTCCAACACAAGCCAGCTCAGCAACAGGCAAACTGCAACATTTTAACTTCCAGCTGAAAGAACCAGGGCCAAAACACCCAAAGACTCAAGCTTTAGGCACAAGAACTATGGGACAGAGTGTACTGTGCCCCAGATGCAGAAATCTGCTTTAAAACCCAGGAAAAAGGTGATTATCATGAGTAAGAAGCAAAGTGGAAAAGAAAAGACCAAATAATATTTTTATGGGGACCAGGACCAAAACACAAACACTAAAGAGGCCAGCACTGAGACCGTAATCCCATCTGAAATTCAGAAGGGAATATTAAATGGTCTGAAGCACAAAGAGTCTTCTTGGAAGAGTGCAAGAGGGATTTGAAAGTCAAATTAGAGACATGGAAGAAAAACTGACAAATGAGTTTAAAAATATGATAAAACAAATCACAGAAGATTTTAAAAGGACAACTGGACAAATGGAAAAAGAAGTACAAAACCTAACTAGAGAAAATAACTTTTTAAAAGGGAAAATTGGACAGATGGAAAAGAAGATGCAAAAGTTGACTGAAGAAAACAATTTGATAAAAATTAGAATTGGGCAAGTAGAAGCTAATCTATGAGACATCAAGAATCATGCAAATACATTCTAAAGGATGAAAAGATAGAAAAAAATGTAAAATATCTAACTGGAAAAACAACTGACCTGGAAAAAAGATCCAAGAGAGAAAAATCTAAGGATTATTAGTCTACCAGAAAACAGTAATAAAAAAAGAACCTGAACAATATTATCCAAGAAATCATCAAGGAAAACTGCCCAGAAATTCTAGATCCAGAGAGCAAAAGTCATTGGCAAAATCCACAATTTACCTCCTGAAACAGATCTCAGAGTAAAAACACCAAGGAAAATAATTGGCAAATTCCAGATCCATCAAAGGAAGGAGAAAATACTACAGGTAGCCAGAAAGAAACCAATGAAATATCAAAGAAGTACAATCAGGAGCACACAGGACCTTGTAGCTTCTATATTAAAAGATCAAAGGGGCTGCAATTGATATCCTGTTAGTGAAAGGAGCTGGAACTACCACCAAGGATCAATTACCCAGAAAAGTTGAGCATCATATTTCAGGCAAGGAGATGGACATTCAAAGATATAAGGAATTTCCAGACCTTCTTGATGAAAAGACTAGAGCACAATAGAAAATTAGATTTTCAATAACAAGTCTGAAGAGAGGCATAAAAAAGATAAACAGGGGAAAAAAGACTTGTTACTCTATATAGGCAAACTGTTTACATCCTCATAAGGGAAGATGGTGCTTGTTAATCTTAAGAATTGTGTATTTATTATGAAATATAAAAGTTAGACACATAGATAGAGGGAGTAGGTATTAATTAAATGATGTGATGACAACAACTGTGACTTAAGGGTGTGAAGGGACAGTAAGGGAAGATGGGAAGAGAAGGAAGTAGGAAAAATAAATTTCATCACAGGAAGAGGCACAAAAGTAAATTACAGAAGAGGGAAAGAGTGGAGGGAGATTAGCATTGCTTGAGAGGTACTGTCATCTGATTGATTTCAAGGAGGGTACAACAAAGTCAGTTAGATATAGAAATACAACTAGCTCCATAGACAGTAGGAGGCGAAAGGGAAAAGAAAAGGATAGGAGACTAAAAGGGAAGTGGTAGGAAGGAAAAAGGGGAGTAAAAGGAAGAGGGGTTGAAAGAAAGGAGGGAAAACTGAGGAAGGCAGTGGTCAAAATTTAAAACTCTATTATGGAAGGGAAGGGAGAAGGGAGAACTAAAAGCATACACAAGGGTATGGGATGGAGGGAAAGAAACAGACAGTAATCATAGCTCTGAATGTCAATGGGATGAACTCTCCCATAAAACAGAGTCAATTAGCAAAATGGATTCAAAACTATAATCGAACAATATGTTGTTTAAAAGAAACATATTTGAAATGGGGGCATACACAGAGGGTAAAGGCGAAAGGTTGGAGCAGAACATTTTGTGCTTCAGCTGACGTAAAAAAAAGCAGAGCTAACAATCCTAATCTCAGACAAAGCAAAAGCAGAAATAGATCTAATGAAAAAAGATAAGGAAGGAAACTATATCCTGCTAAAAGGCACCATAGACAAGGAAGCAATTTCATTAATAAACATATATGCTCCAAGTGGTATAGCATCCAAATTCTTGGAAGAAAAGTTAAGGGAGTTACAGGAAGAAATAGACAGCAAAACTATACAACTGGGGACCTCAACCTTCCCCTCTCTGAACATGATAAATTTAACCTCAAAATAAACAAGATGGCAGTTAAGGAAGTGAATAAAACTCTGGATAACGTAGATATGATAGATCTCTGAAGACAATTGAATGTGAACAGGAAGGAATATACATTTTTCTCAGTGGTACATGGCACATATACAAAAATTGACCGTGTACTAGACCATAAAAACCTCACAATACAGTGCAGAAACCAGAGATAGTCAATGCATCGTTCTCAGATCTTAATGCAACGAAAATTACATGTAATCAAAGCTCATGGGAATATAAACCAAACTCTAATTGAAAGCTAAACGATCTAATCTTAAAGAATGAGTGTGTTAAAGGAAAATTATAGAAACAATCAACAACTTCAATAAAGAGTATGATAATAATAAGACAAGCTACCAAATTTTATGGGATACTGCAAAAGTAGTACTTAGGGGAAGTTTTATATCTTTGAATGCCTACAAGAATAAAATAGAGTAAGAGGAGATCAATGAATTGGGCAGGCAGTTGGAAAAGCTAGAAAAAAAAAATAAAATGAAAATCCTCAAGTGAATACCAATTTAGAAACACTGAAAACCAAAGGAGAGATTAATCAAATTGAAATTAAGAAAACTAACAAGTAAAACTAAGAGTTGGTTTTAAGAAAAAAACCAATAAAATTGATAAACCTTTGATCAATTTGATTAAAAAAAAAAGAAAAAAGAAACCAAAATTACCAACACCAAAAATGGAAAGGGTGAACTAACCTCCAATGAGGAGGAAATTAAAACAATAACTAAAAATTACTTTACCGAACTATATGCCCACAAAATCGGCAATCTAAATGAGATGGATTATTATTTTAAAAAATATAAATTGCCCAGATTAAAAGAAGAGGGTATTTGAGCATTTAAATAAGCATATCTCAAAAAAGGAAATTGAACACGCCATCAATTAACTAACTACGAAAAAAATCTCCAGGGCCAGATGGATTTAAGGGTGAATTCTATCAAACATTTAAAGAACATTTAATTCCAATAATATAAAGAGTATTTGGGAATATTTGGAAAGGAGTCCAACCAAATTCTTTTTATGATACAAATATAGTTCTGATGCCTAAACCAGGAAGAGCTAAAACAGTGAAAGGAAATACTAGACCAATTTCTCTAATGAATGCAGATGCAAAAATTTTAAGTAACATGTTAGCAAGAAAAATACAGTAACTTATCACTTAAATAAAACATTATGACAAGGTAGGATTTAAAACAGGAATGCATGCCTGGTTCAGTATTGGAAAAACTATTAACATTATTAATCATATCAACAACAAAATTAATAAAAAACACATGATTATATCAATAGATGGAGAAAAAGTTTTCGACAAAACACAACACTCATTCCTATTGAAAACACTGGAAAACATAGGAGTAAATGCAACTTTCCATAAAATAATTGGTATCCACCTAAAACTATCAGTCAGCATTATATGCAGTAGGGACAAGACAGATGCACTTCCAATAAGATCAGGGGTGAAACAAGTATTTCCATTATCAACACTGATATTCAATATGGTATTAGAAATGCTAGATTGAGCAATAATAGAAACACAAGAAATTGAAGGAATTAGCATAGGCAAAGAAGAAACCAGGTTATCACTCTTTGCAGATGATATCATAATATACTTAGAGAGTCCCAGAGAATCAAATAAAAAAAAACTACTTGAAATAATAAACAACTTTCTCAATGTTGCAGGTTACAAAATAAACCCATATAAATCATCTGCATTTGTATAGATTACTAAAAAAGCCCAACAGCAATAGATAGAAAGAGAAATCCCATTTAAAGCTATAGTAGATTCTACCTGCCAAAAAGAACCCAGAGAACATATGAACACAATTAGAGAACACTTTTCACACAAATAAAGTCAGATCTAAGTGATTGGAAATACAACAGGTTCTCATCAGGAGGCCACATTAAAATAACAAAAATGACAATTGTACCTAGGTTAATTTACTTATTCAGTGACATATCAATCACACTATCAGATAATTATTTTCTAGAGCTAGAAAAGTTACTATCAAAATTCATCTAAAAGAACAAAAGGTCCAGAACATCAAGGGAATTAATGAAAAGAAATGCTAGGGAAGGTGGTCTACCACTTCCAGATCTCAAATTGCATTATAAAACAATTATCAAAAACACTTGGTACTGGCTAAGAAACAGAAGGATAGACTAGTGAAATAGGTTTGATACTCAAGACACAGTCGTTAATGAAAATAGCAATCTAATGTTTGATAAATCTAAAGACTCCACCTTCCGGCATAAGAAGTCACTGTCTGACAAAAATTCCTGGGAAAGCTGGATAATAGTGTGGTGGAAACTGGCCTTAGACCAATGACTGACACCTTACACAAGAAGAAAGTCCAAATGGATACATCATCTAGGTACAAAGATTGATAATATAAACAAATCAGAGGAGGAAGGAAGAGTGTGTTTGTCAGATTTATGGAGAATGGAGAAATTCATGACCAAACAGGAGGTAGAGAACATTATGAAGTGCAAAATGGATAATTTTGATTACATTAAATCGAAAAGTTTTTGCACAAACAAACCCAAAGCAACCAAGATTAGGAGGGAAGCAGAAAACTGGGAAAAAATTTTTGTCACTAGTGTCTGTGATAAAAGTCCTCAATTCTGAAATATGTAGAGAACTGAGTCATATGTACAAGAATACAAGTCATTCCCCAAATGATAAATGGTCAAAGGATATGAACACAAAATTTTCAGAGGAAGAAATTAAAGTTATCTATAATCACATGAAAAAATGCTCCAAATCATTATTGATAAGAGAGATGCAAATCAGAAAAACTCTGAGGCACCACATTACACCTATCAGATTGGCTAACATGACAAAATAGGAAGATAATAAATGTTGGAGAAGATGTGGGAGAGTTGGAAGACTAATTCATTGTTGGCGGAGCTGTCAGATGATCCAACCACTCTGGAGAGCAATTTGGAACTGTGCATAAAGGGCAACAAAAATGTACATACCTTTTGACTCAGCAATATCTCTTTTAGGACTGTATCCCAAAGAGATTATAAAAATGAGAAAGGGTCTCACATGTATGAAAATATTATAGTAGCTCTCTTTCTGGTGGCCAAGAACTGGAAATCAAGGGAATGGCCATCAATTAGGGAATGGCTGAACAAGTTGTGTTATATAAATGTAATGGAATACCAGAGTGCTATGAGAAACAATGAACAGGAAGACTTCAGAGATGCCTGGAAAGATTTGTATGAACTGATGCTGAGTGAAAGAAACTGAACCAGGAGAACTTTGTACACAGCCACAACACTGCAAGGAAGTTTTCTGGTAGACTTAGTACTTCATTGAAATGCATGGACTTAAAAAATTTCCAATGGACTCTTGAGGCAAAACACTTTCCACATCCAGAGAAAGAACTATGGAATTGGATCACAGATAGAAACAGATCATTTTCTTTTTTATTATGTTTTGTTTATAGTTTCTCACATACATTTTACTTCTTCTATGCAATATGCAGTTAATAGGAATGTATGTGTAGAACCTTCATAAGGTTGTATGTCGTCTCAGGGAGGGAGTAGGGAGAAAGGGAGGAATGAGGGGGAGGGAGTGGAAAAAAAATCTAAGATATATGGAAGTGATTGTCCAACCCTGAAAACAAACAAAATAATTCAATTTAAAAAAATGTGAACCACCAAAAGGACATCTAATTTCATTTACCAACTGTGCCAAATTTTAGGCGTGAGCCTGACTCTATGCAGTACCCTACTGATTCAGGTCCAACTAGAGAATAAAATGGAGCAGTGTGGATCATTCAGCAGTTAACAAAATGAGTTTTCCTTAGTGATTATATGTGTGTTTTTATGTATACACACACACATACAAACACACACACACACTCTTTTCAAAGAGATTATAATCTACTAGGAAGAATTTGCTTGTACACTAATAAATATCAAACAAGCAAACATGCAATGTGACAAAGGAGAGATGCAGATTAAATATACCAGAAAAAATTTGAAGAGTGATAGAATATTTTTAAAAATGCAGTTTACATTGGATAGATTTGCTAGTTACCAATTTATTTTCACTCCTTGCCCCTGAATACGTTTTAGTTTCCTGATATTCTACAAATTTGTCATTCATTTGTCTGTGTTAGAGTCTCACCAGATAGGAAACAAAATATTTCATTAAGGTATTGATCAATTAACATATATGTATATATATATATACATATATATATATGTATATGTTTGCATATATAGGTTATATACAAAGTTGTTAAATATAAAAAACTTTAGGAGGAAAAGGATGAGTATTTGTTAGGATTCTGAAAGACTCATTTAGAAAATTGGTTTCAGACCTGCATTGGACAATGTACCAGAGATTTGTTCAGAAGAACAAGAAGTTCACGAGGCACTAAATATTGTGACAAATAGGTAATAAAAAGGGATCAGAAGAGACAAGAGAAATAAGCCAGTGATCAAAAAGGATGTAGAAGACACATGTGTCCTATATTGCCTGACTGACTCTATTCCTAACTATCTGGAATTCAAAATATACCTCCCTTACCCCAGCTTCATCTTGGAACTTCTCTCCGTACCTAAGGACTCTTCACCCTAGAAGAGCCTACCACTCCTGTGGCCTACTTATCCAGATATATTCTTCTACTAGCCCCACCCCACTCTTTACTTTGTAGCTTCCGTTTTATGGAAGAACATATATTGGTCACCTTAATTCTAGCCCTGGATCCCCACCCCATTTTAGTCCTATTTCTGAATTCCTAGACTACACATCCCTAGTTCCCTTTACCAACACACACACGCACGCACGCACTCTCTCTCTCTCTCTCTCTCTCTCTCTCTCTCTCTCTCTCTCTCTCTCTCTCTTTCCTCAGATAATTTTTGTGTATTATCTTTCTTAAGTAGAATGCAAGGTTTTTAAGAGCAAGGACTGCTGTGTTTTGGGGCTTTTCTTTTGTGCACTTTTGTATCTCCAGCACAGGGCACATATTAAGCATTTAATCAATGCTTGTTTCCTATCTTCTTACTTTGAAGTTTTACCTAAGGTTTGCACTCATGCAAAATTCCGAAACATAATCATGGAAATTCAAAAAAAAATTTCATTCAGTGACAGAACACTTTTGTCATCAGTATCCTGAATATTACCAATAAAAAAAATCTGCAATGCTTTTGTCGTATTGGCAAAAGTTTACATTTTTCCTTAAAAAGGTTACCTTGCTCTTCATGTTTGTTTTAGCTGTTAAAAGAGACTGTAATCCAATCGAAAGGAACACCGAATGAAGCACTGTATAGTGTCCAATTAAAGGATTGCTACTTTATCTTATGCATCTAACTAGAATGTATTCAGCAAAATAATAAAATAATTACCTATTTTATTAGTAAATATTTAATAAGTTCTTTTAAACAATGAATTCAGTTATTTTGTCATAAAGATCACTGGCTGATAATTTAGTTAGTGGGAAATGTGCAGTGTTAGAGTCTGGTTAAAATATAGATTTAGTATCTCAATAAGGTTTAGCTTTTGGAATAGGACAGAAACTAATAGGAATTTGCACAGGTATATATCTATTCCCTGATACTACATCTGACCATTGTTTTATCACATGATTATGATAAAAGAAGTCAGGAAAAAAAAACCCTGAGGTTTGGATAGTTTGACAATAGTGCACTATATTTCTATAAGTCACAATCAAGTATCTAAACACCTCCTATTTTAAACTTTAAAACATTAAGTGATTCGAACACCATAAATGAACAATCTCTCATTGTCAGATTATTAACAAACAAGAAAAGGTCACTCTCTTCTTTGCTATAACTTGTTAACATCTAGTGACATGACATAGTTGTAAATTAGCTGTTAGTGGGAAATGAGGGGGGGCAGAAGAAAATGTGGCATTTTTGATTGACTTAAATTATATTAATAATATCTGTATTATAATTGGTAATGAAAAATAATTAGAAACCTAATACTGTTTTATTGATGTAGTTAAAATGCTTAAGTCAATTTCTTTGTCCTTGAAATTTTATAAGGTTTTAAAAATAATAATAATCTGAATTTATGTAGTTTTTATTCACAAAATACTCCATGCACATTATTTCATTTGGTTCTCAGAACAACCCTGAAAGGCAAGTAGTGCAACTTTATTATCCCTTCCTTATAGGTGAAGAACTGAAGATCAAAGATGATAAGAGATCATCATAGACCCACTTCAGATGGTTAGACTATATAAGTCTAGTCTAGAACCCTTCCAAATCTGAGATTTTTATACTTCTATAAAGGCACTTGCTTATGCCAACATATCTAATAGAAATAATCAGGAGTCCTGGTTATACTAGAAAGTCCAGCACTCATAATTCGATATCATCTTATCTCTCAATAGTAGTCTTCCTTTCAGTGAAGGGCCAAAAACTTGTTGACATCAAAGGGCTAGCAAAAAAACAAAGTTTTTGTTTTTATATCATGTGACTCAGTCAATAACCATGTATTCACAAGGGTCCCAGGACTCTATGAGAAAAGAATAGCACCCAATTATACATGAAAAACAAAATAGATTATATTTAAACAGACAGGACACTTCCAGGTGACATCAACAAGACAGAGCACTAGAGATTTTCTCCAGTGCACACAAAGCAAAGAAGGAAGAAGAAAATGAGGAGAAAGAATTGGAGGAAGTGGAGAAGGAGGAAGATGGAGAATAAGAAAAGAAAGAAGATGACATTAATTGTCTAGGGGTAAAGCAGTAAATTCATGGCACAAGAAAAAATAAACCAAGAAACATAAACATCTTAAGAATTAAGAGTGAAGAACACTAATCCATATACCCTTACTCAGCATCCCCTCTCCCCCAGTTGCCTCCACACTTCTGAAAAGGTATAAACTAAGCTATGGGCTCATGTTTTGAAAACTACTGAAAAATTTCATTGGAGCTACACAGAAAATGAGAGCTCTCCATTACTGCCATTCCTCCACCAACCTTTAGCAACAAGAAACAGATATTGACTCTTCCTAGGAAGGAAAGCTTTAGGAAGAGAGGGACTCAGCTTACATCTAACTGAATTGATATTTAGGTTAGGAAACTCATGATTTTGTAAAGGATCTTCCTGAAATGCTCAACCCTCCTTTTCCCAACCCCACAATAAGAACTGATTTAAGTCACCTAGAGAAGTAAAAACAAAAGAAATGGGGCCAACGTGAGGACTGAAGAAATTTGTTAGGTTTAGGAACAAAGATGGTGAATAGTAAATTTCACACTGGGAGAAGAAGCTGAGACAGATATTAGGGTCTGGCTCAGGAATTAATGCACAACTAAAGGTGGAGGTGTCAGAAAGTGAACAACAAAGGAATATAAGGGAAAAGGATAAAGCTACCATAGATACAATAGAGGAAAAGATCAGTTTAAAAGTTACAAAGCAAGCAGATAAATCAAAAGAAAAGGTATTAAATTAGAAAAGAAGATGAGTACCAAAAACTCATGAAAATTATACATCTCTTTAAATAATTACTGAAAGGGAGATTTCCAAGCACTAAGATAGCAGATTTAGCAGTATATAGCATATTCATCCCCAAACAACCAAAAACATAACAGGCCCAAACAAATCATAGAATAGGAGAAGCAGCAAAAAGACAGGGTGATGCAATCTTCTGGGCCAAGAAACTTGAAAAATCACAGGAATGGTCTGTGCTACACTCAGCTACAAAGGGAGTGCATTGTAGGACAAGAAGCATCCCAGCAATTTACCAGAAAGCCCCACCTCAGCCAAAGAACACAAGATTTTATTATCCCCAATGTGGCTAAGCAAGCAAATATTAACACCAACACCTTCACACACACATGCGCACACACACATACACACACACACACACACACAAAATACACACATACCCCTTAACATTGCCAGGGGATACAGTAGACTCCAGCTCTGAGAACAATCATGTGTTTCAGCAATAGCTCTAGTAATAGCTCCAGGCAAACAGGCATCTTCCAAGATATTTTACAATTTCTTTCATTATTTCTCTTTTGAATTTGCTTGATTGATTCTTGATGTCTCAAAGGGTCATTAGCTTCTACTTGCCCCATTCTAACTTTGAAATTATTGTTTTCCTCCATCAGCTTTTGTGCACTTTTTTGTTCCATTTGGCCATTTATATTCTGAAAGAACTTGTTTGCCTAAATGGACTTTTTAAATCTCCTTTTCCATTTAGGAAAACAACTTCTCACAGAGTATAAATGGCCACTTCCACTTTTAAACAGAGTTCAAACTCTTCATTTTTTTTTCAGAATTTTCTTGCATCATTCTGATTTCTTTCCTCAGTTTTTCTTCAGTCTCTCTTATATGATTTTTAACCTCCTTTTTGAGGTCTTCCATGAATTTTTTCCCTCTAGAATTGCAATCACTTCCTGTCTTCTTTTTTTTATTTTTGCCTATAGGTGTTTTCACATTGTTGTCTTCTTCTACCTTTGTGTTTTGGTCTTCCCTGTCACTATAACAACTTTCTATGATTAGATTCTTTTTTTTTTTATTTTTTGGATAATCTTTGAATTTTTTGGATAATCTTTTTTTGGCCCTTTTCCTTTCTTTTAAATTTGAGCTGTGCAACTAGTGTTGAAGGGGCACTGTCTCTGGCTTCTTGAGTCAATGACTGCAGTCCTTGTTTACCTGGTGTTGCATTGACATTTCCTGGAAGCCCTTGGGGCACCTTTGTCTGGTGCTGTATGGGAGTAGGGATTCACTGTGTTTCTGGAGGCCATAATCTGGAAGCTTACCAGGTGTTTAAGTGGGGTTATACTGATGGTCTCCGGTTTGTGATTAAGCCCAGTGGCATGTTTCTTCATTTCCCTGGGGCTACACCAAAACACATGGAGGTCTGGACTTGTATAGCTGTACATTTGACTCAGTTCTCTATATAGTCTAGAAATGAGACCTTTATCCCTGAGATTAGTTTTAAAAATTCCTTCCCAATTTACTACCTCTCTGAATTTTGGTTGCATTTGGTTTGGTTGTGCAAAAACTTTTCAGTTTAATGTAATCAAAATTACCCATCTTGCATTTCATAATGTTTTCTAGTTCTTCTTTAGTAAAAAAAAATCTTCCCTTCTCCATAAATCTGATAAATACACTATTCCTTGCTCCTCCAGTTTGTCTATGGTATCAATGTTTATACCTAGATCGTGTATCCATTTGGACTTCTTTCTTGCGTAGAGTGTCAGTCATGGGTCTGTGCCTAGTTTCTGCCACAATGTTGTCCAGTTTTCCCAGCAATGAGTCCTTATCCCAGAAGCTAGGGTCCTTGGGTTTATCAAACAGGAGGTTCCTATATTCCTTGCCTACTGTGTCTTGAATGCCAAGCCTATTCCACTTGTCTACCCTTCTGTTTTTTAAACAGTACCAAGTGGTTTTGATAATTGCTGCTTTATAGTACAATTTGAGATCTGGTAGCACTAGATTGCCTTCCCTAGCATTTCTTTTTATTACTCCTTTTGATATTCTGGAACTTGTGTTCTTCCAGATGAATTTTGATATTATTTTATCCAGCTCTAGAAAATAATTATCTGATAGTTTAACTGGTATGGCACTAAATACGTAAATTAATTTAGGTAGAATTGTGATTTTTATTATATTAGTTCAGCCTACCCATGAGCAACTGATATTTTTCCACTTACTTAAATCTGACTTTATTTGTGCAAAAAGTGTCTTGTAATTGTGCTCATATAGTCCCTGGGTTTGTTTTGGCAAGTAAATTCCCAAATATTTTATACTGTCTACCCTAGCTTTAAATGGGATTTCTCTTTCTATCTCTTGCTGTTGGACTTTGTTGATAATATATAGGAATGCAGAAGATTTGTGCTGGTTTATTTTATAACCTGCAACTTTGCCAAAGTTGTTTATTATTTTAAGTAGTTTTTTTATTTGAATCTCTGGGGTTCCCTAAGTATATTATCATGTTATCTGCAAAGAGTGATAACTTAGTTTCCTCTGCCTATTCTTATTCCTTCAATTATTTTATCTTGTCTAATTGCTACAGCTAACATTTCTAGTACCATATTGAATAATAGCGGTGACAATGGACATCCTTGTTTCACCCCTGATCTTATTGGGAATGCATCTAGTTTATCCCCATTGCATATAATGCTTGCTGAAGGTTTTAGGTAGATACTGCTTATTATTTTATGGAAAGTTCCCTTTATTCCTATGTTCTCCAGTGTTTGTAATAGGAATGAGTGTTGTATTTTGTCAAAAGCTTTTTCTGCATGTATTGAGATAATCATGTGGTTTTTTTAGGTTTGTTGTTGATGTGATAGATAATGCTAATAGTTTTCCTAATATTGAACCAGCCCTTCATTCCTGGTATGAATCCTACCTGATCATAATGTATTATTTTTATGATAAGATACTGTATTCATTTTGATAAATCTTATTTAAAATTTTGCATCTATATTCATTAGAGAAATTGGTTAGAGAAAAATTAGAGAAATTTTCTTTCTCCATTTTGTCTCTTCCTGGTTTAAGTATCAAAATCATATTTGTATCATAAAAAGAATTGGGGAGGACTCTTCTTCCCCAATTTTTAAAAATAGTCTATGCAATATTGGAATTAACTGTTCTTTAAATGTTTAATAGAATTCACTTATAAATCCATCTGGCCCTGGAGATTTTTTCCTAGGGAGTTCATTGATGGCTTGTTCAATTTCTTTTTCTGAAATGGAATTGTTTAAGTATTCAATTTTCTCTTCTGTTAATCTGAGCAAATTGTATTTTTTAAAAATACTCATTCATCTTGTTTAGACAATTGAATTTGTGGGCAGAAAGTTGGGCAAATTAATTTCTAATTATTGTTTTAATTTCCTCCTCATTGGAGGTGAGTTCACCCCTTTCATTTTTAATATTAGTAATTTGATTTTCTTCTTCCTTTTTTAAAATCAAATTGACCAAAAGTTTATCAACTTTATTTTTTTCTTAAAACCAACTATTGGTTTTATTTATTAATTCAATAGTTTTCTTAATTTCAATTTTATTAATCTCTCCTTTGGTTTTCAGTATTTCTAATTTGGTGTTTACTTGGGGATTTTCGATTTGTTCTAGCTTTTTCAACTGCATGCCCAAGTCATTGATCTCCTCTTTCTCTATTTTATTTATGTAAGCATTCAAAGATATAGAGCTTCCCCTAACAACTGCTTTTGCAGTATCCCATAAGATTTGGAAGGTTGTCTCATTATTGTCATTCTCTTGAATTAAGTTGTTGATTGTTTCTATGATTTCTTCTTTAACTCACTCCTTCTTTAAGATTAGATTATTTAGTTTCTAGTTGATTTTTGGTTTATCTTTCCATGACCTTTTATTACATATAATTTTTATTATATTATGATCTGAGAAGGATGCATTGATTATCTCTGCCTTTCTTCCCTGGATTGTGAGATTTTTATGTCCTAGTACATGGTCAATTTTTGTAAATGTGCCATGTACCATTGAGAAAATGGTATATTCTTTTCTATTCCCATTCAATTTTCTCCATAGATCTACTATATCTACCTTATCCAGAGGTTAATTTACCTCCCTAATCTCTTTCTTTTTTATTTTGAAGTTAGATATATCATGTTCAGAGAGGGGAAGTTTCAGGTCTCCCACTAGTATAGTTTTGCTGTCAGTTTTTTCCTTCAACTCCCCCAGCCTCTCCTCTAAGAATTTGGATGCTATACCACTTGGAGGATACATGTTTAGTGATTATATTGCTTCATTGTCTATGTTGCCTTTTAGCAGGATATAGTTTCTATCCCTATTTCTTTTGATTAGATCTATTTCTGATTTTGCTATGTCTGAGATTAGGATTGCTACTCCTGCCTTTCTTACATGAGCTGAAGCACAATATATTCTGCTCCAACCTTTGAAATTCATCCTGGGTGTATCCCCTTGTTTCAAATGGGTTTCTTGTAATCAACATATTGTTGGATTATGGCTTTTAATCCATTTTGCTATCTGTCTCCATTTTATGGGAAAGTTCATTCCATTCACATTCACAGTTATGATTACAATCTGTGTATTTCCCTCCATCCTCTTTCCCATCATTTGTGCTTTTAGCTCTCCTGTCTCCCTTCCACTCCTCAATAGTATTCACATTTCCCCATCTCCTCCTGCAGCCTTCCCTTCCTTCTTTTAGCCCCTCTACCTTTTACTCCCCTTTATCCTTACTACTTCTACCCTCCCTTTTAACTTCCCTCCCCTTTCTTCCCCCTTCCCCTCCTACTGCCTATAGAGCTAATTAGGATTATCTACCTGAGTTTATTGTTCCCTCCTGGAAACAAACCATATGAGACTACCTCTCAAACAATGCTCATCTCCCTCTCCTCTTTCCCTCTTTTCCCTTCCTGTGATGTAATTTACCATTTTCTGCTTCCTCCTTTTCACACCTCCTGTTACAATAACTTCACCTACTTAAATCATATTTTTAACATGACATCATTTTTTTTTACCCATTAACTCTATGTATATCCCTTTTATATTTCATAATAGATGCACAGTTCTCAAGATTAACAGATATCATCTTCCCTTATAGGGAGGTAAACAGTTTGCCCAAATTGAGTAACAAGATTATTTGTTCTCCCCTCACCCCCGTTTACCTTTTTATGCTTCTCTTGAGACCTACATTTGAAGATCAAATTGTCTATTAAGTTCTGGCATTTTCATCAGGAAGGTCTGGAAATCCCTTACTTCTTTGAATGACCTTCTCCTTGCCTGAAATGTTATGCTGAACTTTGCTGGGCAGTTGATCCTTGCTTTATGGAATATTAGATTCCAGTTCTTAAGATCTTTTAATGTAGAAACTGCAAGGTCCTGTGTGATCCTGACTGTAGCTCCTTGATATTTGAATGGTTTCTTTCTGGCCACCTGTAGTATTTTCTCCTTCGCTTGACAGTTTTGAAATTTGACAACAATATTTCTTGGGGTTTTGAGTTTTGGATCCCTTGCGAGAGGTGAATGGTGGATACTTTCAATAACTATTTTGCCTTCTGGATCTAGTACTTCTGGGCAGTTTTCCTTGGTGATTTCCTGGAAGATAAAGTAATTGTCCAGACTCTTTTTTTCATCATGGTTTTCTGGCAGGCCAATAATTCTTAAATTTTCTCTCCTGGATCTATTTTCCAGGTCACTTGTTTTTCCAATTAGATATTTTACATTTTCTCCTATCTTTTCATTCTTTAGATTTTGTTTGACTGATTATTGCTGTCTCATTGAGTCATTAATTTCTACTTGCCCAATTCTAATCTTTATCAAATTATTTTCTTCAGTTAACTTTTGCATCCCCTTTGCCATCTGTCCAATTTTTTCCTTTTCAGGAGTTATTTTCTCCAGTTAATTTTTGTACTTCCTTTTCCATTTGTCCAATTTTCCCAGTTAGGTTTTTTGTTTCCTTTTCCATTTGACCAACTGTTCCTCTTAAGGAGTTATTTTCTCCAACTAATTTTTGTGCTTTCTTTTCCATTTGTTCAGTTTTCCTTTCCAAAGATATGTTTTCATCAGTGAATTTTTTTTTTTATAATTTTAAAATCCTCAGCCAGTTTTTCTTCTGTTTCCTTCTTCAGCTGTTCCAGGAGAGCTGATCATGCATGCAAGCATTTCATGGTCCCTTCTGAAGTTTCAGATGAAAGTACACTTTCAGTACTGACCTCTTTGGAGTTTGTGTTTTGGTCCTTATCCCTATAGAAAGATTCTATGGTCTTTTGGTGCTTATTTTGTTTTTTTTTTTGTTGTTGTTGTTCATGATGGTGATTGTGTGTCATGGCTTCTGATTCTTTCAGCTAGAAGCTGCAGAACTTCGTGTTGAGCTGATGTGTGAAAAAGCTAAGAGCAGGTTTTTTTTTTTGTGTGTTTCCCTGATCAGCCTTGGAGTTAGCTTGTTAAGTGTGGGGGAGGGGTGGTCTGGTCAAGGGAGATCTCCTCAGCTGAATTGAGGCAAAGGCAAGCTCAGGGGATGGCGATCCCATCCTATTGTCTTCCCATTTCCCCTGGAGTGCTGAGGCACACCTAGATGCTAGTTTGAGTTCCACTCCTCCTGGGGCTCCTCTCCTGGGGCTGAGGCCTGGCTGGGTCCTAGAGCAAGTTTTCTCCACCCTGGGTCCTCCGTCCTTCTGCATTACTTCCACCACAGTAGGAGGAATCCCCCTTAGCAATTTTCCTAGCTTCAGGTGTTATGAGACTATTTGCTTCCTCTGCTATTCCTGCTAATCCATGATTTTTCTGGGGAAATATTTTGTAGTTCTTTCACGGTGATCAAGGGGGGAGGAGACAGCATTTACTGATCACTCCACCATCCTGGTTCCCAGATGTTCAAGTAGGTGACTTACCGATGTTTAATCTGTGGGCTGAAAGTCTCAGGAGCTGCTCCATTGATATCTGGTACTCAGTGGCCACTTCTCATTGGGCTCTGCTGGTCTCCCACCCTCGGCTGCCATTCTGCTGGTTCCACCTGCTACTTTATCAGGTTTCCTGGGGCCCTTCTGTTCCACTAAGCTGGACATGCTGTGCTCTGCACTGTGGGCTCACCCCCACAGAACAGTCTAAATCACTTTTGATTAGAAAAATACAAATTCAAACAACTCTGAGGTACTATATCACACCAATCAGGTTGGCTAATATGGCAAAAAAGGAAAATAATAAATGCTGAAGAAGATGTGGGAAAATTTGGACACTAATGCACTGTTGGTAAAGTTGTGAACTGATCCAATAGTTCTGGAAAGCAATTTGCAGCTATACCCAAAATGCAACCAAAGTGTGCATACACTCTGGTCTGGCAACATCACTACAAGATCTATATCCCAAAGAAATCATAGAAAAGAGAAAAGGAGCTACATGGGAAAAGCACTTATGGCAGGAAATTTTGTGGTAGCAAAATATTGGAAAGTGAGGGAAGGCACATCAGTCAGGGAATGGCTGACTACATTGTGTTATTGTTGTGTTTGTCCTTCATTTTTGAAGAGAACCATGACATTAGGGAAATGATGATATGACTGCAAGTTGACTTTGATTTGAGTGAGGGAGGGCTATACAAGGCCACCAGCCTCACTTTCTCCTCCAGAGCCCTCTGGATACACTGATGAGATATTCATCAGGATGACTGGAGATGACCCAGGATACAATGGGAGACACTGACCTTTTTAGGCTAAGGCCTTTTCAGGTATTCATTTAGAGAAATGTACTACCCATTCAGTGAATATGCCTCTTTAAGAAGTGAGTCAAAGGGTGGCCCCTTCAATTAAAAAAAAAAGGAAGAAAAAAACAAGGTGGTCAAGGATGACCCTCAAGATTGCTGTTGCAAAGACAAATACTTACCTTTGACATTTACTGTAAGCCAGGAGTGCCTAAAACACAGTCATGGAATGATGTTGTGCAGGAGGAAATGATGAACAGGCAAATTTCAGATTTCCAAAGTTAGAAAGACTTATATGAAGTGATGCAAAATGAAATAAATAGTACAAGGAAAGCATTGTACACAATTTCAACAATATTTTGTGAAGATCAACCATGAATGCTTCAGTTGTTCTCAGCAACACAATGACTGAAAAAAAAGTACACTGGACTTGTGAAGGAAAATGATCTATATTCAGATAAAGAACTGATGGATTCTGAATCCATATGTAAGTATTTTTTCACTTTATTTTTTTTAATTTTCCCTTTTGTTCCATTTCTTCTTTCACAAGTGTGACTAATATGGAAATATTTTTTTGCAGAGCATATGTATAAATTATATAGAAATGCCTATCACTTGCAGAAGAGGAAAGGGGAGAGAGGGAGAGAGAAAAATTTGAAACTCAAAATCTAGTAAAAATGAATGCTAAAAATTTTCTTGACATGTAACTTGGAAAAAATACAATACTACATTAAAAAGAAAGAACAAACACCCAAAATTTATATTTTTAACTTATCTGTAATATTTTTTTTTCCAAATACATGTAAAGATAGTTTTCAACATTCATTTTTATAAGATTTTGAATTCCAAAAATTTTTCTCCATCCCTTAAATAGAAAGCAATCTGACATAAGTTATACCTGTACAATCATACTGACCATATTTCCGCATTAGCCATGTTATAAAAGAAGAATTGAAACAAAAGGGAAAAATCAAGAGGAAAAAAGTAACAAAAGGAGAAAACAGCATCCTTTGATCAGCATTCAGATTACATTGTTATTTCTCTGGCTGTAGATAGTATTTTCCTTCATGAGTTTTTTGGAATTGTCTTACAACATTGCATTGCTGAGAAGAGCAAAGTCTATCAAGTTGATTATCTCACAATATTGCTGTTATTGTGTACAATGTTCTCCTGATTCTGCATACTGCTCTTAGAATCAGGTCCTGTAAGTCTTTCTAGGTTTTTCTGAAATCTGTCTCCTTAACCATTTTTTTTTTTAACAATTCTCTTGAGTCTTCTATTTAAAGAACAAAGTTTCCAGTCAGCTCTGTCTTTTTTTTTATCTCGAGAAAGTTTTCAAGTCCCCTGTTTCATTGAATATCTATATGCTTCCCTGAAAGGTTATACACAGTTTTTTCCGGTTAGCTGATTCTTGGTTGTGACCCAACCTCCTTCACCTTCTACAATATCATATTTCAAGCCCTCTGATTCTTTTATGTAGAAGCTACCAGGTCCTGTGTAATCCTGACTATGGTTACATAGTCACATATTCTGGGGGCTTGCAATATTTTCTCCTTGACATGTTAATTCTGAAATTTACCAACAATATTTCCTTGGAGTTTTCATTTTGGGATCCCTTTCAGGAGGTGAATTCATGGAATCTTTCAATGACTATTTTACCCCATGGTTTTAAGATATCAAGGCAGTTTTCTCTGATAATTTCTTGCTGGTTGTTATCCAACCTATTTTTTTCAACATAGCTTTCAACACAATCATTCATAAACTATCTCTTTAAATCTATTTTCCAGGATATTTATTTTGCCAATTAGGTATTTTACATTTTCTTCTATTTTTTTCATTCTGTTTATTGTGTTTGACTTATTCTTGATTTCTCATAGTCGTTAGCTTCCACCTGTCCAGTTCTACTTTTTAACAAATGATTTTCTTTTTTATTATTATTATTTTATTTCTTTTCAGTGTTCTGCAGTCACACCCACATATTATAGACTTTCCCTTCCTTTCCCCCCCTGCTGTTTACCTCCCCATTCCCTCTCTGAAATAGCATACAGTTTTATATAGGTTCTACAAATACATTCCTATTAAATACATTTTCGCAGTAGTCATACTGCATAGAAGAATTAAAATGAATGGGAGAAATCATAAAATAAACCAAAACATAGTACAAAACAACATGTTCTACTTCATTCTGCAATCAAGTTCCACAGTTATTTCCCTGCATGTGGAAGGCAATTTGCCTTAAGAGACCATTGGGAATTATGCTAGTCCTTCCATTGCAATGAAGTACTAAGTCTACCAGAAAAATTCCTGACACTCTGTGGTTGTGGCTGTGTACAAAGTTCTCCTGGTTCTGCTCCTTTCACTCAGAATCAATTTATATAAGTCTTTCCAGGCCTCCCTGAAGTCTTCCTGCTTATCATTTCTTATAGCACAATAGTATTCCATTACATTCATATACCACAACTTATTTAGCCATTCCCCAATTGATGGGCATCATCTTGATTTCCAGTTTTGAGCCAGCAGAAAGAGAGCTGCTGTAAATATGTTTGTACATGAGGGACCATTTTCTATTTTTATAATTTCTTGGGAATACAGTCCTAGAAGCAATATGGCTGGGCCAACAGGTATGCACATTTTTGTAGCCCTTTGGGCACACTTCCAAATTGCTCTCCAGTATAGATGGATCAGCTCATGCCTCCACCAACAATGAATTAGTGTCCCAACTCTTCCCCATCTTCTCCAGCATTTATCCTTCTCCTACTTGAAATAACAAACAACTTTAGCAAAGGTGCAGGTTACAAAATAAACCCACACAAATCTTCTTCATTTCTATATATTACTAACAAAGCCCAACAGCAAGAGATAGAAAGAGAAATCCCATTTAAACCTAGAGTAGACGCTATTAAATACTTGGGAGTCTACCTGCCAAAACAAATCCAGGGACTATATGAATACAATTACAAAACACTTTTCACAGAAATAAAGTAAGGTCTAAGTAAGTAGAAAAATATCAGTTGATCGTGGGTAGGCCAAGAAAATATAATGAAAATGATAATTCTACCTAAATTAATTCACTTATTCAGTGCCATACCAATCAAACTATCAGATATTCATTTCCTGGAGTTAGAAAAAATAATATCAAAATTCATCTGGAAGAACAAAATGCCCAGAATATCAAGGGAACTAATGAAAAGAAATGCTAGGGAAGGTAGTCTAACTCTACTGGATCTCAGATTGTATTATAAAGCAGCAATCATCAAAACCACTTGGTACCGGCTAAGAAACAGAAGGATACAGAAGAAACAGAAGTGAAAGAGGTTAGATACTCAAGGTACTTAAGACACAGTAGTCAATGAATATAGCAATCTACTGTTTGATAAACCCAAGGACCCCAATTTCTGGGATAAGAACTCACTATTGGACAAAAATTGCTGGGAAAACTGGATAACAGTGTAACAGAAACTAGGAATAGGTCAATTTCTGACAGTATACACAAAAATAAAGTCCAATTGGATTCATGATGTAGGTATCGATAAAGATTGATACTATAAACAAATTATTGGAGCAAGGAATAGTGTGTTTATCTGATTTATGGAGAAGGGAAGAATTTTTGACTAAATGAGAGATAGAAAGCATTATGAAGTGCAAAATGGATAATTTTGATTACATTAAATTGAAAAGTTATTGCATAATACAACCCAATGCCACCAAGATTAGGAGGGAAGCAGAAAATTGGGAAAGCATTTTTGCAACTAGTGTCTGCTATAGAGGCCTCATTTCTAAAATGTACAGATAACTGAGTCAAATGTACAAGAATGCAAGTCATTCCCCAGTTGAAAAATGGTCAAATGATACGAACAGGCAGTTTTCAGAGGAAGAAAATAAGCCACCTACAATCATATAAAAATACTTTAAGTCACTATTTATTACAGAGATACAAATCAAAACAACTCTGAGATACCACATCACACCTATCAGATTGGCTAACATAACAACAAATAGTTTTCTTCGTGAGTTTTTGTACCTCCTTTTCCATTTGGCCAGTTCTACTTTTTAAGGAGCTGTGTACTTCAGGAGATTTATTGTTTCCATTTGGCCTATTGTATTTTTTAAGGAATTGCTTTCTTCTATCAATTTTTGTTCTTCATTTTCCATACTATTGACTCTGTCTTGAATATCTCACATTTCTTTCCCCAATTTTCTTGTACCTCTCTTATTTGACTTTGAAAATCTGTCTTGTGCTCTTCCAATGCCTTCTGAGCTTGAGACCAGTTGATATTCCTCTTTGAGATTTTGGATGTAAGTATATTGACAAAATTGTGCTCTTTTGAATTTCTGTTTTGCTTTACCCTGTCCCCATAGATTCTTGGGTCAAGTCCTTTTTGTTTTTTTCCTCATGATCCTTCCCTGGCCCTTAAAGTTGAAGTCTCTGGCTGGAGCACAGAGTGTACTGGTCCAAGCATCTTATCCTGGGGTGCAGTGACTTGGCCATTGGCTCTATGTGCTGGGACCTCAGGTACTGCAACTGGATGCTCCTGGGATTTAGCAGATTACCTGATGCTGAGCTAGGGTCCTAGTAGTGGTATCTGATGTGTGCTGAGACCACATGAGTTTTTCTGAATTCCCCCAGAGCTACACCGAAACAAGTGAAAGTCTGGCTGCTAGAGGGCACCTGCTCACCAGGACAGCACTGGAGAAATTGAAGTTGTTCTTCTGGAAGATTTCTGCCTGCTTAGGGCTGCTCTGAGCATGTGGTGGTTCACTGAACTGAAGTCTGCTAGTTCCCCTGGCTATGCTAAGACATGTGGAGGGTCCTGATGGTAGCATTTGTCTATTCCATCATATTGGAGCTCAAGATCTCCTGCTGGTTTGCTGACATGGAGCTTGCCATCAGTTCACTGGCATGCTTCCTGTCCTGGAATGCATTCCCCTTTTAGCTGAGGAAAACTGATCTTTCTCTCTGATCTTTCAAGTTTCCCAGAATAAAGGTTGCTCTAGTCTGTCTTTCCACTGACACCACTCTTCCAAGATTTTTCTATTGTCAAGAATTAATTTTTTTTGTTTTTTTAGAGGTCAATATGGGACAATAATAGCAGCTCAATAGCAGTTCCAACACCTTGGTCCATAGAACTATAAATTTCATAATTCACCCATCAGAAGAGAATCTATGTGCCATCCTTTAATACACTTTTAACTTCTTGTCTTCTGGTTTTATTTATGGTGAGAATGTATGTTGGACATATTTGTTTCTCAAGCATTGTTTCAACTTTTGGGTGTTAGAGAAATAAGTATTCAAATTTTCACATGAAGGCCTAAAATGGGTCTATGTAATCATGTAGTAATATTTGTGATTTTTTTGCACTTATTTTCTGCAGCATGGCCTTTTTCATATTTTTCAGTGGATGAACTTACTGGAGTTCTGAGCCACCAAGAAAAACGCCACTATAATTAGAAAACCCCATTAGTGAGCTGAAGGTGTTAATTTGCCCTTTAAAATCTCTGGCTCAGAATTAGGGACTATTTTACGTGCTACACTGAGCAAGCTAATACTTTTTATTTTCAAAAATTTTAACTGTTATGTAATGTAGTAGTACATATATTTCTATTTACTTTTGAGATGGAGGATATGCAGCACTACAAAAACAAGACAAGCATTGATGAACAGATTTGTAATAAATATTCCTTTGGTAGTATGAAAAGCAAGTATTTTTAATGCTACACCAAGATTAAACAAGGTACCATTTGTTTCATAGATACACACATATGTGTATATAATATATATGTGCGTATATATCTATATCTATATCTATATCTATATCTATATCTATATCTATATCTATATATGTCTCCAGTCTATGTAATTCAGTTTTGAGTGTGAGCCCAGTGAAACAAGTGTTATATTAAACAAAGAACAATTGAGCAAATGTTTTATTTTTAAGTATGAAAATTAAGTATTTAAATATAATATTATTGACAGGTTTTCATCTTGAAAAAAAGTTCCACTAGTAAAATTAAAGTAATTCTAAGCAATTGTCACCTTGCATCAGGCAATCTATTTTTATATTTACCTTTAATTGCTCTCTGAAACCTATTATTTTCGGCATCCTATAACAGCCTTTTTTTGCCCAAGGTAGCTAATTAAAGAGTATCTAGATACTACATACATACAGAAGAGTATTGAATAATACATGAAGATTGACTGAAGTCAATTTCTTTATATTTTTATCTTTTATTCATTAGTTCTTTTTTTTTTTTTTTGGAAAGCAAAGTGGGGTAGGAAAAAAGGGGATTTAAGAGAAATGAATACTGGAATTCTATTTCAGTTTAAAAACCCATGAAATAGCAATGACTTGAACATCTGGAACTAGAAATTTAATAAGACATTAAAAGGCCATATGTTATAAGCTAATATCATTGTGTCCTATGATGTTTTCTGGATTTCTTAAAAAGACAACATTGGTAAGTATCTTCTTAATATCTGATAATTATAGGTAATTAACATTAGGAGGAAAAATGGTAGCATTAGTAAAAATTAATTTGCATTTAGGAGCACTTCCATATGAAAACTAAAAAAAAAAATAACCTTCCGTATTGTAATTAATTTTCTTACAACAAGCCTGTGAGTCAGATCAGTAGTTGTATTTCCAATGGATCTCAGTTCTCTTCAATATGGGGATTCCATCTATTGGTGCAGATTTCAATGAATCCATGTTTTCTAGTTCTGTGAAGCACTTGCCTACATACTCTTATAAATTCATTCTTGAATGGGGCAGTGAAAGGGAATAGGGCCCCTGTATGTTGAAGCTCTTCCTCAAGTATTCCTGATAACTCAAATACAAGAGTGGACTGCGTGGGTTGTCAACCATTTATTCCTTACAATTACCACAAGACAGTCCTATCTTATTTTTCAATACTATATTTTAATGATATTCTTTATTCCACTTCTTTTAATAATTATTTGATTATAAGATGTTGTAACCTGTTTATGGCCATAATGAGGCCGTATTAATGACTCTTTGGATATCAGCTTTTTCAATTCTTCAATGAATATAAGTTCCACAAATCATAGTGCCATATTACTGGGATAATAAAAAGATGGACCTATATTTTAGGAAGAAACTTTGGGTCATTTTTTTTTCACTTTCTATAATTCAGTCCAAAACTTTCTATTCCTGCTATTCAAATTTCAATGTCCATTCAAGATAGGTACTTTTTATGAACACACATATATACATATATGTGCATGGATATGTGTATACTTAGGTATATATATATATATATATATATATATATACACATATATTTACATGCATACATATACTAATGTTATAGTTCCTTGGGTTGTTCATTCAACTGCAGAGCAGAATCTGGACAATTGTTGTTAATTCAGTTAAATTTACCTAGCAAGTAGACCAAATTAAATTCAATAAATTTTAGAGGAAGCAATAGATCAAAGTGCAATGACAAAAGTGAATAATTTCCATTAGCTTGAAGATCAAAGAGCTTTAAAAATGATTTTACCCTCATGTCAATGCCTTAATTCATCACCCCTGTGACTTTTTCAGATAAAAAATGAAATTTAAAGGAAAAAGTGTGATATTGATTAAGTTGTCCCCATATTATCCTCAGTTGGAGGTAAAGCTGTGAAGTACTGGACTTCCATATGTGAAGGTTATATGACATGTCTTAGAAATACCCCACCTAACCTGCTAAACTCAGGAAAATAACTGAAAATGGTCCCAGAATGATTAATGATAAAGAAATTTTATAAGGAAAAATAAATTTCTCCATTCAATTTAGAACTGCTAACAAAGGTAGCCAAAAATCTTCCATTTAGTAGATGGGTTAAAAAAAAAAAATTAAAGCATTCTGGGAAAATGTCTATGTCAGAAATTTCCAGACTCTCCAAATTTTCTCCCCAGACAGTGGAGAAACTAACTACAAAATGAGTGAAGAGCAGCAAAACTAAAGGGGTAAAGCAGTTACTCCCCTTAAATAACTTGAGAAGACCTCAGAAAAGACAGAATATCCAGGGGCTGAGGTTTGGCCTGAGTGAAGTGTAGACACCTCTGGGCAGACTCCATTGAATCACCAAACAGTAGCCCCTTAGGGAAACTCCATTGTGAAGTAGACTAGGCCTCAAGAACTTTCACCTCAACTTTCACCTCATTCAGAGCCTCAAGAAAATTCAACTTGAAAACTTTCCTTCACAAAACTTTAACCTAAGGAGCAACAGATGGCTAAGTAGGGTAAGTCTGAAGACTGAAGAAGCACCCACTGTTTCCAGAAGCCTAGTGGGGCTGATGAGATGTGCTCTTGGCCTGTGGTTATGAGCAGGGAGGAGTGTACACAATTTATAAGTGTGGTACCACAGGCAGCAAAGAAATTTCCAGGAAAACATGGCTGGAGGTTCCAACTTAGGCTTAGAGAAGAAGAATCCCTGTGGTTGAACCCCTGGATAGGAAACAGAAAAAAAATAGTAAAGAGTACATGAGGTTTCTGGACCCATTACCAGTAATTTGGGATTAAAACTTGATTCTAATAGCATGCTGCTAAAAATTAAACAAAATTAAATTAAAATGAGTAAGCAAAGAAAAAAGAATATGACCATAGAAAGCTACTTTACTGCAAAAGATTTGAGTTCATGTTCAGAGGAAGATAGTAAGGGGGAAAAGTGTCACTTATTATGAAGAGTAACACCAAATGGTCACAAGCCGGAAAATAGTTCTTGGAAGAACTTAAAACGTAATTCAAAAATCAAATAAGAAGAATCAAATTGAAAATAGGGGATAAAATTAAAGTAATTCAAAAAATTTATGACAACAAAGTTAACCAATTAGAAAAAGAGGTCCAAAATCTTAAGGACAAAAATAACGCCTTGAAATCTAGAATTGGGCAAGAGACACCAAATGATGCTACAAGACAATAATAAATGATAAAGTTAGAAAATTTGAAGAGAATTTGAAACGTCTCATTAGAAAAAAAAAGTTATAATAAAAAAACAATTCGAATAGAAGATTCTAAGAAACTGTCAAGGAAAATTGCCCTCAAGTTTTTAAAAAAGAGGATAAAGTAGAAATACGAAAAAGTTATCATTAAACATCTGAAACAATTCCTAGCGAGAAAACTTACAGGAATTCAATGCCCAAGTTTCAAAACTCCCAGGTTAAAGAGCAAGCAGCAAGGAAAAAGAAACAATTTGAATACTGTAGAGATATAATCAGTATTTCAAAAGACACAATAGTTTCTGCTATAAAAGACCATAGGTCTTGGAACATTACATTTCAAATAGCAAGGGAACTGGGATTATGTCCAAGAGGAACTAATCTACCAAAGGTGAATATACTCCTGAATGAAAAAAAAAAAGGACATTTGATGAATTGAAATAATTTTAGGTTTTTGTAATAAAAAGACCCAAACTTAATGGAAGATTTGCTATAGAAGATCCAGAAGATATAAAAGGAAAACATTAAGGACTAATTATGAGGCACTTGTTAAGGTCAAACACTATAAATCTGTCTGTCTGTCTGTCTATCTATCTGTCTATCTAGTTATCTATCTAGATGCTTATCTATGTAGATATAGATATATGTACATATATGCAAGCAGAAATATGTATATGTGTACATGTGTATGCATGTAAGTATGCATATAGTTATATATACATATATACACATATATACATGCATCTATATGCTATATATATATATGTATTGAATGTCATCTCTGGCCCTTGAGATACCTCCTTGTAAGAATTTGAACATTCTGAAATGCCCTCCTCCTAGTTTTGTAATCAACTTTCTTGACTCTGGGCTAAAGTCTCCTACTCTGGAGCTCAACTTCGGTTTCTGTTGAATCCTAAAGTATGTGCACCTAGACAGTCCTCTCAGTTGGATTTTGTACTGGATCTCACTGTATGATTATGTATTAAAGATTAAAAACTAAAATACCAAAGATGGGGAACATTTTTGGGATCAGGATAGTGATGGAACTTTGCTGAGGAGTAAAAGAATTGCGTAGACATAAAGAAAAATTTCAAGGAAAGTGGTAAATCATAGTGGCGAAGAAAGAGGTATAAAATCTGGTATTCATACTTTTGTGTGTGTAACAAAGCATAGTGGATCTCCTTCCAAGGCAGGAAAAAATAGGCATTATCTAAATAAATTCACCAAATTTAAAGAATCTACAGAGTTACTATCTGCTTAAAATAGCAATCACTAGGTATTACATTACTTTTTTGTGATCTATAACTAGATTTGTTTTCAGGGTCGTCAATCACCTATGATTTTTCATCTCACTTATTAAAACTGTTTAATTTGTATTACAAATGAATTCTTTTGCTACTAACAATTATTGAATCACAGAAATGAAATCCTTTGATTTTGAAAATGTATGAAAGTCAATACACAATTGTGAAAAGAGATGTGCATCAGGAGACCTGGTCCCCACTAAGTAAGGAGCTCCAGAGATCAAGAAAATCCCACTCCTCTACAAAATGGGAATAATAGTATTTAGGATGTCTGCCTCAATAATTGTGGGGGGAAACATTTTCAAAACATCAAAGCTCCATTATCAATGGGAGCATTACTTATTTAGTAGAATATATATAACTATATTTTTATATCTCTGTCATCTCTTTTCTTGACACACATACACATATATATCAACAAAATAAGTTCATGGCATGATAGATTTCAAAATACAAGGTATCATAGAGGTTAATTCTTATCCTTTCATTTTATAAATGAGGTAACTGAGAGAGATAGATTATATTATTTGCCCAGGGTCTCATAGATTAGTGTCTCTGAGGGGATTTGAACACAGGTCTTTCTTATTCTCAGTTGAGTATCTATATCCATTACGTGATACTACCTCACACTTAATGGTAATTCAGATTTCTCTAGTCCTAAACAAAGTGCACAAAGACCAATGTTCTTGCAATGAAAGTAGAAAAAATTGCATCTGTGTGTGTGTTTCTGGAAAAAAAAAAGACAGAAAGGAACTTCATGCATGTTATAATTTTTCAGGTTCTCGTGAAATAATTAACTATCTCCAAAGAATATCCATATCTTTTCCCTCATGTGAAGAAAGAGCACATTACCTGCTCTGTATATGACTTTTTTACAACTAAAATAAAGCTCAGGATTACAATTACCCCTAAACAATGATTCTCTCCTTTCTCACAGTGATTTGATTTTTACCCTCTCTCTCTTTTATAACTTCACAATCTTTTGGTCAATTAGGGAAGCAATTACCTACCATTACTATCCAAATGAGATTTAGGGTCTTTTTGGTTAAGGCATGAAACTAAAATGAGTAAAATGAAGCAGAATGATAAAGACTAACATTAAAAAGACCTATGTTTTCTTTCTTTGAAAGATGTCTTGCTCTGTCTTCAAGGTTAAATGTGGTTTGTCCGTCTGAAACATGCATCTTTTCTTTGTGTTAGAACTGATAGTTAACATAAAAAAAAATATTGCATCATAATGTGTCAGGATAATTATTTATCCCTTTCTATTTAAGCCGTTTGAGATTATGGTGCTAATTCAAAAGTATAAGAATAATGATATTAACGTTCTCTATGCTCTTGATTCCTTCAGTATTTTTACATTTGTCTAGATAGGATATGGTTCATACATATTGAAGTTACTAGACATTTTTTGCCCACATGTTCCTGACCCTAGAGATTAGATTCAAATTCTGTGTTTAAAGGACCTTGTCTTCCACATAGCAGGTATGAAGTGTCCATTTCCAAGAGTCAATATTTTTTTTTTAAATCAGATTGAGGAGATTAGTCAAAGTGATAAATACTATGTACACATTTGTTCTACTATCTTATTCTACAGTCTCTCCTATATTGTGAGCACCTTCAACCTTAGCTCATCCACACTATACTGCAGCCATGTTCCTTCCCCCCAGTGACATTGTCACTATTCTACTTTTCCACCTTTGACACTGTGTTCTAGATTCTAGTTCCAGGGCCATGTTCTCTTTCTCGTTGGGAGATTGCCATCTTGTAGCCAGCCCCAGATCAATCACATGCCATTTATTCTGTTTTCTGCCCATCAGCTATCTCTTTATCTATTTTGTTCCAGGTGGTTGTGCTCTCCTGATTGGTGATAATTACTATATCTAGTTGACCCCAACTCATCATGTTACACTACAATATCCTTGTGATATCCTATTGCTCAAGTAACTTCCTTTCCACCCTCTCCAATCATCCCAACTCCCCACTTGCTCTTTCATACATATATATACTCTGTCTGCCTCTAACTTTGAAAAGTAACAAAATTAAAGTGACTGCTTCTAGGAATGGCAAGTTAATCACTTGCTCTTTGATTCCGCTGATCATTTTGTGAATTCTCAGACTAAAGCATATCTCCCAGATTGCCATCTCCCTATTACAGCATTATTAACCTAGAGTCCTTAAAAGATATAAAGATAGATGATAGATAGATAGATAGATAGATAGATAGATACATACATACATACATACATACGTACATACATACATACATACATACCTAGATAGACAACTGTATGTTGTAGGGATGTTTTTTTACAATTCTGTGGAATTTATTTGAGACATTTAAAATATTCTGAGCAGGGGCTCATAAGATTCATCAGATTCTCAAAGTCAAAGACGTTTGTGACAAGGAAATATTAGGAACCCTAGAAATAGGGATGTATATAAGCACCTTGAGATCAGGGAATGTCTTCTTTTTTGTATTTGCATCCTCAGCAATTAGAACAATATCTGGCACATAGTAAACAGTTAATAAATCCCCATTATTTAGTTTATTCATATTGAATAAGCTTTAATTTACTATATAATTTTAACAGGAAGCAAAATTATTCTGAGAATTCCTTAATGCAACAATAGGAAATAATGGGTCAAAACTATAAGGAGGTAATTTTCAGGTGAGCATAAGAAAGAACTTTGTAAAGTATATAATTTCCCAGTAATGCAATGGATTTCATTAAGGAATTCCATATCACTATGAGTTCAAGAAGAAAAAAAATGAGCACCTATCTGAAGTACTGTAGAAAATATTCTTATATTAGTTCAGTAATTCAACTAGGTGCTCTCTAAGGTTTCTCTAACTCTACTTTTAAAAAGTATTGTGCAAACAAATATAGAAACTGAGAATAAAAAAGTAGCTACGTGGTTCTCAAGGCAAAGAACAATGAGGGATGTTCAGAAGAATAAACACATACCGGCAGGACAGTAGTTATAAAGGAAGTAAACTGAATACTGAAATCTATCTTACAAAAGTAGTAGATATATATGTATATATGTATATATATAATTCATAACATATTATTAAGATACATATTATATACAATATAATATAAATATATATAATTTTCTCAAATATATTCAAATTTAACATATATATCTAAATGTGTTATATTTAAACAAATTTAAATATACATATCAATCAAATTTAAACATATTTGTGTATTTTAAAAAATGCTTTTTATCAACTATTTGGTTAATGGAAGCACCACTGCAACTAAAATTCTCTAACTTTGTGTCTAGTATTCCTTGTTCGACGCTATGCTATTTATTCCCAGAAGAGAAGAAAAAAAGTTCTAAAATAGTAAGCATTGTGACAGAAAAGGGTGTTAAACTTTTTAGGGGCCTTGTAGTATGATTATTTTATTTCTATGTCCTCCTTCTTTACCTTCCCCTTCTGTCTTACCTCTGCTAGATTCATCCTGCTTTTTAGATCTTCTGGAGAAACACATTTTCAATATATTATGTAACTATAATAAATTGAAAAGAGAACTCATGACAGAATTTTACACAGACATTAGGCCATCTCTAGGATTCAGCCTCCTCGGATATGCTTGTAGTCCTAACTCCTTTGTTGTCCAGAATATCATGTTCCATGACCTACAATCTTTAATGTTACAGCTGCTAAATCCTGTGTAATACTGACTATGACTCCCCCATATTTGAATTGTTTCTCTTTCTTTCATTATTTCATTTTTTATTAATGAAATAGCATAAGCATTTCCATAACATAGTAGAATAAAAAAGATGAGTGCCCATGAAACTGCAAACTTATAAGGCACAACTTGCAATTCCTATTAAAAATGTAAAAAGTTAACATGTAACTTCCTTTTTTCCTTCTTTTCTTCCTTCCCAGCTTGTTAAAGTATTCCTCATTATTTTCTGAAGTCTAGACAGTCAAAAACACAACAAATTGAGCCCTGCTTTGTAGTGTTTACTGATTTCTGAGCCTCACACTAAAAATTTAACCTTCAGTTTTTGTGAGCCAGTAGGAAGGAGCTCTGCCACCCCACTAACAATAAATATTGTGCACATCGGATAAGGATGCTATTACGCCAGGAAAATTATCAAGGCAAGTGAAATGAGACCAGAAAGACTATAAGTGGATAATGTAACAGTCTTAAAACAGGCCATTCAATTGTGAACTGAGAATCTGCTGAGTGCATCTGACAATCAAGTGGCTGAACCAACTTACTGGAGAGAATTTAGTTGAATAATAATAAGAATACAAACATCATTTTATGAAAATCATAAATTGGAAGTCTTATGGTTCATGTTCCTGACTTCTACTGTGAGAAAAATTCCTTTCTGTGGCCATTTTTTTTATTTGACTTCTTTTTTTAATTAATTTATTTTTACTTTTCAGTATTAACTTCCATAAGATTTTGAGTTTTAAATTTTCTCTCTCTCTCTCTCTTCCTCCCTCCCTCTTCCCCAAGATAGCATGTAATATCATATAGGCTGTATATATATACATTAAATTTCTTCTTTTTGGCTGTTTGAAGGAGTTTTTTCTCACCCAAATAGTTTTGCAATTTGGCTACAATGTGCTGTGGGGTTTTTATTTTGGGATCTCTTTCCTGAAATGATTGCTGGATTCTTTTAATAACTATTTTGCCCTCAGGTTTCAGGATAGCAAGGCAGTTTTCCTTGATAATTTCTTGAAAGATGCTGTCCAATTCCTCCTTTTGATTATGGTTTCCAGGTAGTCCAGCGATTCTGACATTACCTCTACTGCAAATATTTTCCAGGTCAGTTGTTTTGCCAATTAGATATTTTACATTTTCTTTTTTTTTTTATTCCTTTAAATTTGTTTAATTTATTCTTGATGTCTCAGGGTCATTATCTTCCACTTGCCCAGTTCTAACTTTTAAGAAGTGTTTTCTTCAGTGGATTTTTGTACTACCTTTTCCATTTGGCCAATTCCACTTTTTAAGCAGTTGTCTTCTTTTCCCAAACTGTTGACATTTTTTTTCATAATTCTTTTGCATCAGTCACATTTCTCAATTTTTTCTACCTTTCTTATACAATTTTTAAGCTCCTTTTTCAGATTTTCCACGATTTCTTTCTGTGCTTGAGACTAATTTTCATTTTTCTTTGTGGTTTTGCCCATAGGTGTTTTGAAATTGTTCTCCTTTTCTGAGTTTCTGCCTTTATCTTCCCTGTTACCATAATAACTTTCTATGGTCAGATTCTCTTTTTTTGCTTATCTTTTTGGCCTTTTTCTTATTTTTAAAGTTTGAACTCTGCTCCCAGGGTGGAAAAGACACTGTTTCAGCCTTCTTGTGCCAGGGACTATTGGTGCAGTGCTGCTGTTGTCCTGAGGCCTAGGCTGGATCCTCATTTTTGGTGCTTTACTTGGGGGTGAAGGCTGTGAGGGTTGTGGCTGACACTGTTGGAGGCCATATCGGTCTGGCAGCTTACCTGGTGCTGAGCTAGATTCTTAGTGCTAGTGTGTGTCCAGCAGGAGTATTTCTGCATTTCCCTTGGACTACACTAGAGTGCTTGGTGCTCTGGCTGCTGGCTTGTTTTCCCAGGGCTATCCTGAAGCATATGGAAGTTTGGTTGCTGGAAGTTGCTTGTTTGCCTGGGACTGCACTGAAGGAGGTTCTCAGATTTGGAGTCTGCTCATTTCCTTGATTATACTAAGGCATGTGGAGGAGTCACATCCTGGTGTTGGCATTTTCCTGCTCCCTGTCACTTGGGCTTAGAATCTCTAACTGATTTGCTGAGGTAGGACTTACTATAGGCTTGCTAGGACCCTTCTTGTCCTGGACTGCCTTCCCCTTTTACCCTGGTGAGACAAATCTTTCTTGCCAATTTTCCAGCTTTCTTGGGCTGAAAGATTGCTTCACTCCATCTTTCTGCTGGTTCTGCTGTTCCAGGATTTATTTGGGGTCTCTATTTTATAGTTGTTTGGAGTTGAGTATGGGAGGGTTATGGTGGTTTACTGCTTATTCCACCATATTATTTTCTTGAATTTGAAATAAATTAAATTACTTCTGCCGATTACTTACATTATTGATGTTATAAGTATTAACAGTAAGTAAAAATATTCCCAGTTTCATAAAAGAAGATATTATAGAAATTCAACTAGTGCTTTATTGAAACAATGCTGCTAGGCAACATAGGTAGTTAGGATAGGTTATTACTAGGCTGCACATGCTCATTAGAGAGCCTTAGAAAATCAAGTCCTGATTCTCTTTGTATTGTAATAAAGCTTTTGCATGAAAATGTGGGATTGCCCAAGAAAGAAGTTTTTAGGCTGTACAAAGGAAAAAAAAAAAGACAAGATGAACAGAATTCAGAATCTATCAAGCCTTTGGAAATATTAGCTTTTTTCCAGTTCAGTTTGTCAAGTAATTAAACAGATTATATTGTCAATTAAACCAGCTGTTAGGAAGCTAGTGAACAAAGTCATGATATACTTGACTTGGTTATATCAGCCATCTTCATATCCAAATGGGATCTACCATTTGTTAATCTAATTGATTAGATGAGAACTATAATTTTGATTGAAAAATTCAAATGACAGGTATTTTAGTCAATCTTTTCATCTTGTATAATAATTAAAATTTATGTAGTACTTCAAATTTTGCAACAAGTTTTATTTGTAATATTTTATTTGAGTCTTACAACTTAGTGAGGTTGTGTTTGTCCTTCATTTTGGAAGAAGACCATAATATTAGAGAAATGATGATATGACTTGCGCTTGACTTTGTTTTGAGTGAAGGAAGACTGTGCAAGGTCACCAGCTTCACTTCCTACTCCTGAGCTTTCTGGATCCAGTGACCAGATATTCGTCAGGATGACTAGAGATGATGCAGCATACAATGGGAGATCCTCCCCTTTCAGGTTAGGGTCATTTCAAGTACTCACTTAGAGCGAGGTAATGCCCATTCAGTCAACAGGCCTCTTTAAGAAGTAGTAAAGGGATGAGGTAGGCAATATTGAAATGCAAGATACTCACTAGACTGTAAGATTCTTGTAGACAGGGCTTGTCTTTTGTCTCTTTTTGTGTCCTTAATGTTTGGCATTGTACCTGGCACATAGCAATCACTTAAAAATGCTTATTAATCAACGGATGCATATAAATAGATATAGATGTGAATAATATAGATATAAACATGCGTATGCTTATATATGTGTATTTATAATTTTCATAATGCAGATAAGAAAGTCAAGGCTCTGAGGCATGCAGTGTTTGGCACTTTGTTATCCCTCATTCAAAAAATATTTATTAATAACTTAATTTATGTCAGGAACTATGCTAAGTGCTCAAATACAAAAAAAAAGTAAAAAATGTACTTTGCAATAACAGAACTCCTACAGAGGTAATATATTTTCAAGGCATGAATTAAAATCAAGTTTACTCGCTCCAAATCTAGCCTTCATATTCATCACATCATACTAACTCTCAATGCTTTTCAATAGTTCAAGCTATTTCTCCAAATATTGACACATAATGGAATAAAAATAAATAAATGCATGCTTATTGACAAAAAGAATTATCAAGATTTAATGGTTGACTCTATGGAGAGGCATATCAGTTTAAAGCGTGTATGACACAGATTTAAGGGTTTTATTGGACCACAATCTCAATCTGAGGTCTCAGTGTGATATGACAGCTGAGAAAGCTAATATGACTTTAAGTTCTGTAAAGACAGTTATACTTTGAAAATTTGCGGTACTCTTTTTTGGACAAATGACAACAATTTTGATCAATTTTGAGTAGAACAGTGGACTAAACTGGAAAAAAATGGAGAAAAGAAAGAAATGTACTCACAAAACACTTTTTAAAATTTAGTCTTCATTAGTAGCATCATCTGCCACTTTCTTAAGTCTATAAAACAGTAAAACAACAAATCAATTCCTGGTATATATGATTTGCCATTTCCAAGTGTAAATGTTCTCAGTGAAAATATAATCAACCTTCTTGTCCTGGTTTTAGCTGACTCTAGCATTTACAGTTCAAGAAAAATTATACATTAGAAATAGTACAAAAGAAGATAACCATAATGGTGGAAATTAATGCAATATAAAACTTAGTTGAAGGAACTTGGGATATTTTCCTTGAAGAAGAGAAAAATTCATGGAGCATGATAAGTGTCTTCAGATACTTCAGATGGTATTGTGGAAAGTTAATTTTTTACACCCTGCAGCAGAAATCAGAGCATTGGGTAAATATAAAGAAGAAACAAATGTAAGTTTGAATCAGGTTAAAAAGAATCCAAAAACTAAAAGCTATCTTAAAGTGTAATGAGCATCCTTAGGAGGTATTTAGTTACTCCTTCCTTATTAGAAGTATTTAAAATAAGGCTAAATGATAATTTGTGAAGTACATTGTAGAGCAAATTTTTGTCAAGTACAGTGTATATTAAGCATTCATCAATGTTCCTTCTAACTTTGAAATTATGTGATTCTGCAAATTATGTATATAGTTTTAAATGTGTCATGAATTTACAACAGTGAAGAATTTTCTTCTAGAATGACCTAGTATACAAGGAAAACCAATCTATATTCTTCTATTTTATATACAAACATTATAAATTTCTATCTTACATCTTTATAGTGTTCTTTGGTTAAATAGTTTCCCTTTTGTGAGGCATCTTAGCATAATGAAGAGAGGTTTAGATTTAGAATGGAAAAAGATGTGAGTTCAATTGTGTCCCAGACTCTTAAAAGTTGTTTCGCCTGAGGCAAGTTATATAACCACTCTCGATCTATCTCTTTATCTGTAAAATATGAATGAAAACAATAATTCCAATAATAATTCCTTCACAGGGTTGTTGTAAGGATCAATAAAATATGTAAAACATTTAGCAAACTGTAAAGTATCAAATAAATGTTAAGGTTTGTTTTTCCCTTGGAAACATACCTCCACATGGATCTATTCTGATATTGATTAATCAATGTAATCAATCAGGGTTTATTAAGCTCCCACTATGAAACTGACATTTTACAAGTGCTAGAATTAAAAGGGCAATAATGAAAAGAAGACCAGCCCCCAGAGAGCTTATATGCCACCAAAGTCTTTTGTGGAAGTAATGTTGGGTTCTGAAACACTGTGCCACTTGTCCATCAATTAGGGTAGAACTTACTATTTTGGAGTGTTCAGCAAAAAGAATGTTGAAAAAATGTGGTTTAGATTTCAGAGATTGAGGAGAACAAAAGAATAGAACACCTGGAATTCTCACACCTATGAACAATAAGCATATTCTTCAAGAAAGAAAAAAAGAATAGGGAACTGGATGGTCAGGTTCATTAAGTTAGTATAATAGTACATGTAACTAGATCAGGTACTATAAATGGATGGTGATTGCTACGTATTGCCTAAATAGGACAAAGCAAGCATACTGAATGTGTGGCTAGGTGGCACAATGGACAAGGTTCTGGACTTGGAATCAAGAGTATTCATCTTTATGAATTCAAATCTGGTCTCAGACCCTTACTAGCTGTGTGACCCTGGGCAAGTCACTTAATCCTATTTTCCTCAGTTTCCTTATCTGTAAAATGAACCGGAGAAAGAAATGTTAAATCACTCCAATATTTATGCCAAGAAAACCCCAAAAAGTATCACAAAGAGTTGGACACAAATGAAAAATAACCAAAACAACAACAAGCAAATGAAGTGCATTTAAGATATTTTTTATTGTTTTTACTTATTCCTAATGCGTAGTGAAACAAAACCTCATTTGAACATAATTTTTTCAGTACGAAAGATAATTTAAAACCTTTGTAAATCACCATCTCTGATTAATTGGCAGATGTGTGTAGCTCAATAGTTTATGGAGAGTCTCACGGACAGTGTACATAAACTGCAAATTATCCCCATTGATTATTTAGATGCATGAAGAGGCATAAGCAATATTTTTTTTCAGAAAAAGTATTCTTGGAAAAGGAGACAATTTGACCATGTAGTGAATCTGAAGAGTTAGAAACAATGTGAGAGTTCCAGTGAAACTTTTGAGAAGATAATCTAGAGCAGACGTCCATGGAACCCCAGTGGGTCTAGGGATTGATTTTAGGAGGTCCATTAACAAGGCAGGGGGCAAATTTATATTTGTTTTTTACTAATCTAGCCTTCAACAGAAACTTAGTATTTCTTTTAATTATTTAAAATCATTTTTCTGAGAAGTGATCCAAGGCACATGCTTGCATACACACACACACACACACACACACACACACACACACACAAATAAGAACTCCTCATTTAGATGAAGGCTTTTATCCTAGTAGGGAACAATAGTTATGATCTGAACCAATGTAGGGAATATAAAAACAAATATATTAAAGTAAATATTGTCATAATGTAATACAAAATTAATAAAGCACTCATGAAAACTCTTCTAGTAATTACATATTCCCAATAATGGAGACAATGTTAGGGAGTCTAACTTGGGGTAGCTAGTAGTCTTGAAGAAAAGGAGATAGGATGTGATAATGCCATATCAATAAATGTGTGTTATAAGTGCATAGTCAACTTAGGGAAATAAAAAAAGTAAGAAAGGGAGATTATGTCTAAAAGATTAAGTTTCCATAATGTCAGAGAGCATAGACAGAAAATTTCAGAAAACATTTGGATGAAATATACCTTGTGAAAAGTTTCGTTTGACAATAATATATAGAACTTTAAAAGTTGCTATCCCTTCATTTTCTAAAAATATGATGGCTAACTTCATGGAGAAGAATGAGTTTCACAGTATGAATAAGGGCCTAAAATAAGGGCCTGAAACTGTTTTTGAGAGATATAATTGAATATTATTTATACTTTATATCTAATTGGAAATTAGGTTGAGAAATATTACTTATCCAAGAACTGTGCCTGGAGGAACCTATGTATATACTAATGGATAAATCATTTCTCTTAATATCAATAAATTTCAGAGTCGGTATCATAAAATCTCAAATTTGGATGCAATCTCAGGAGCCATCTTATTCAACCTATACCATACTAAGAATGTACTTTATAATAGCCCCATCCAGGTCTCATACAGCGCTTGAAGAGTTCTAGTGAGGTCCTCACAAAACTGCCAGTTCCAGTTTTACATCGTTCTAGTTGATAGCTTTTCCTTACATTGTTCCTGGATCTGCTCCTCTGTAGCTTTTATATCTTGCTCCTGGCTCTGAACCCCACACCTCTGTTACCTCATCCCTCTTACATTTGACAAGTCTTCAAATACTTAAATAATGGGCCTCAAGGACATCTTCTCTTCTCCAAACAATGCTTGCATGATTTGATCTTGAAGTTCATGATCCTGATCAACCTCTACCGAATACTTCCAATCTTATCAATATCCTTCCTAATGTGTTGCCCCAAACTTAACATAATACTAGACCTGTGGACTGACAAAAGTAGAGTATATCTTTGCAATTCTGCTATCATATTACAATGTTGATTTATATTGCCCTTGGAATATCCCATGCCCATACACCATTTTCACATGAATACTTTTATAAAAGTTGCACCTTTCATATCAGCAAAATTGTACTTCTGAAAAAGAGTTTTCTATTCCTAAATGGGAATAGAAACATGTGAGGAGTATGTTGTTTGTACAAAGGAAAGTTGTTCCTCCTCAGAAAATATAAGCACCAACAAATCATTGGCATTTATGAGCACTGATTTTTTAAATGTAAAAGGAGATGATAAAAACATGAGCTATATATTATTGGATCTGACCATTTCATCCCAAATACACAGACATTATCAGTGATGAACCAGAAAACAGTTATTTTTGCTAAAGTGCCAGAGGAAAAATATTTCTCACAATATAGCTTACCACTATAAATTTATTCTAAACAATTTATTTTCATTTTGAAGCAAATTATTCAATGACCTTAATCTTGGCAAGAGTCAAGAAATATAGAATCACACTACCCCACTAACATACAGATGCATAATATGTATGTTTCAAACTTACTGTGCTTAATATGATCAGAAAGCTAAATGGAGTCAGCATGTGAAATTTATAATACATGCCTATTCTTCTGCCAGAAATTATGCCCAAGAGAGACATTTACTTATTGATTTTTGCTCTGCAACTGAAGAAAATGGTGAAGCTGGAGGAACTCATAGACAGTAGCCATGATCTGAACACAGAAATACTCTTTGAGATGTAAGTAATTTTATAATGCCTGAGTGTATTTTCTAAATATCCTTAAGTGACAAATCTCGGATAAGAAACCTTGACAGTCAAGGAACTCATGAGACAGCAACCCAGTTATGGGTTATGCCCCTATCTTATTTTGTAGAAATTGGACAGAATTTATACAGTAGTTAGCAGCAGAGAACAGCTGCGATTTTATATGCCAGCATCTATATAATATCATATATATGTGTGTGTATATATACATACACAAATACACATACACATACACACATGTACATATATACATATATACACATATCTATACACATATCATGTAATTAGAAAATAGCCAGCATTTGTATCAAACTTTAAAATTTATCAAATGCCTTACATGTATTACCTCACACTATCCTCACGTTAGCCTGTGTGAGTCAGGTGCTTTGATCATCCCAATTTTGCAAATAAGGAAACAAAAGCTAAATGAAGTGATTTCACTTAGAATTACACAGATAATAAAAGTCAGAGGCAGGATTTGAGTTTGGTTTTCCTGACTGAGGCCAATACTCTCAACTGGTGCACCATGAAGTCACTTCCAAAGTAACATTGGGGATTGGACGAGATTGCTGAGGTGCCTTCAGTCATAGAATGATTGAATTCTATGGTTGTCACTTGAACTTATTCAAGGGCAGCCAGCTCTTCTGTAATTATCACCTTACTAATCTTAGTTATTAAGTCTTTATTAGTCATTCTTGTTTTATGTTTTCTAGTTCAATGATCATTCTCTCCTTGTCAGAAAAGAAGAGATTCGAAATTAAACTTGAGTAACTCTGGCTTTGCTCTGTCACCCTTCATCTTTATTCTGTGTTTCCCTTTGTCCAAAACCAGTTTTATCCCTTCTTTCATCCTCTTCACCGGCTTATAGCTGAAAAGAATATTAGAAGCTATCTGGGTGAATCCTTTCCTTCCACAAATGAGGAAGCTGAGGCCTGGATTGTTGCACTGACTTCCCCAAGGTCACACAGAAAGTGACAGAATAAGAATTCAAATGCAGGTTCAATTTCTCAAAACCGAGTGCTTTCCCACTATATCAAAGAGATTCCTTAGTTCTAGTTATCAACAGAGTTTTAAATATCATTTTTATTGCCCTCATATATGGAAGCTTATTCTGACTTTTAGTGCTCCTGATTCTTTGTGCATAGGACCATGATATCCTCCACTGTCTGCCCCTGATGCTATTAAGTGTAGATAATACAGTAAGTACTTTTCAGATATTGAAGGAGGGATAAAGTATCTTCCCCTTTATTTCATTTTTCAGGGCCTGGAGAATTTTGACTGGTGCATAAGTCCCAAGTTTGTTTTTCATTTGGATAAAGTTTATAGCTAAGGAAACTAAGGTCACATCTTTAATCAGCTTTTCATCGTGTTACTTTGATTCTAGGCGTCAGATGTCACCTCCAAACCTGACCAGCTGTAACATGAATATGTGTCTTTGCCCTGCAAGGAAATTCAGGATAGAAAATTTGAACAGACTTGTGCAAATATATCACCATTACTGGGAAAAAAAGGAATCTCAATGGGGCCAGTGACATAATCTTCACATGAAGTACAAAAGTTTACTAGTCAATGCAAATTGATTTTCCTTGAAGCTTTGTGATTAATTCAAAGCTAAAAACAGTCAAAAATAGCATTTTAAATTATAGTAGCCAAAGTATAAACGTAAATCTTTTAAATCAGTGAACTGTGGTTTAGATTGTCACATAGTGCAATGCTTGCCATGTAGTAAGTTATTAAAATATTTTTCTGATTGATTCATAAATATACACACGTAGATATATATATATACATGCATAAATGACTTCTATTATCTATGGTGATTTGAAATATGTTTTCATGTGTCTACTGACAGACTGGGATTTTGCCCTTGAAAATTGTCTATTCTACCTACTTTGCTCTTTTGGTAGGAAAAATAAAACAAGTAACAGTAGTATCTAACCTAGGTGATTACCTACATGTGTGCATGCGACATGTATGTATGTGTATGCATGTATATGAGTGTATATGTGTACATGTATATATATATATTTATATACATGTATACACACAGATAAGCACCTACATCTCTCATCTCTCCTCTCCTTTCTTCTTCTTTTGCTTCTTCTTGTTCCTCTCCTTCTGCTCCTCTTTCTGTTCCTCCTCCTCCTGCTCTTCCTCCTCTTCCTTCTTCTTCTTCTTCTTCTTCTCCTTCTTCTTCTTCTCCTTCTTCTTCTTCTTCTTCTCCTTCTTCTTCTTCTTCTTCTTCTTCTTCTTCTTCTTCTTCTTCTTCTCCTTCTTCTTCTTCTTCTTCTTCTTCTTCTTCTTCTTCTTCTTCTTCTTCTTCTTCTTCTTCTTCTTCTCTGTCCTCTCTGTCTCTGTCTCTTTGTCTCTGTCTGAATTTGATGGTCACAATTCACCATTTTGTAAAGGCAAGCAAGGAAACACCATTTTTCCTCAGTGGCTTTAAGTGATCCAATTTTCACATTAACCAACATATAAGGGATGCAGCCATTTACAGACTCTATTCTTAAATTATTCAGATCTGGTCTATAACTCCACCTCACTTTGTGCCCGGTCCATCTTCCCATGGGCACAAAGAAGTAAGCAGCTTTCTAAGCTAATAGATCAATGTTCACACCACTTGACAAAACAAGTTTGGTAAACCTTTTTCTGCTCAATATTTTAAAGGTAGTATATCCAAAAAAATTGACTTAATTATTTGCTTCACAAGAGTGAACATAGATATTGCCTGAGAGAATGGGTTGCAAAAAGGATGAAGAAAATCCATTTTGGTATTTTTAATGAAAATTTTTAGATGACCATTGAGACTCAACCAAAATTTAAACTCATTTTTGTTTGCTTCATATATTCTAGATGTGATCTGATTGAAGCTTCTGCTATTATGGGTACTACTTCTCTTTGATTGGAGCCTAAGATGGCACTAGGTTGTTTTTTTGTTTTTTTTTTTAATTTTTTTATTTTTTGGCAAATTACACTGGCAGAAAACACTAGATTCAAGTCTTGTGCTTATTATATACTAAATATGTGACATACTTAGTCAACTACTTTAGTCTTTTTGAGCTTTCGTTCCTATTAAGGTAATATGTTATTAATATCCCTTTTCTGTTCTTCATCACCACAACTCATATTCACTTAGTTTCCAAATCGTTTTGCTTCTACTTCCACAATTGCTTCTGATATTCATTTCCTTCTCATGGTCACAAACTTAATGCAAGCCTTTCTCATAATTGTCTGGATTATTCTCCCTGCTTCCATTTTTCCCTTTCAAATCTATTCTTCCACACAGCTAACAAAATGATAATCCTAAAACACAGTTCTAACTGTGTATGGCAACTGCTCAAGACTCCAGTAATTCCCTCATTCCTCAGATATGGGGAAAACATTGAAATTTGGAGCCCTTCATTATCCTATGATGCTTTTCCCCTACTATTTGTCTCCACCAAACCTTCCAGGTTATTCCAAATTACTACTTTTACCATATTCTACGTTCTAGCCAAATGAGCCCACTTGCTTTTCCCTGTATAGAACAATTATTTCCTGGTCTTTGCGGCTTTGAATAAACCATCAGCTCCTCCTGGAATGTATTACTTACTTGGAAATATCTACTAAAATCTCTAGGTTTGCTTCAAAACTTACTTACTACCTGAGGTTTTTCCTGAGTTGCTGGAGTATTCTTCCTCCTATAACAGGAAAGGAAGGAAGAAAGGACATCAGGAAAGAAGGAAGAAAGGCAGGAAGGAGGAAGGGAGGAAGGAAGGAAGGAAGGAAGGAAGGAAGGAAGGAAGGAAGGAAGGAAGGAAGGAAGGAAGGAAGGAAGGGAGAGAGGATGGAAAGTCGCAAGGAAGAAAAAGAGTGAGTGAGGGAGGAAAGAATGATGGAAGAAAAAGCAGGGAGGGAAAAGACAAAGAAAAGAAAACCTTTTTACTTTCTTTACATCATTTTGGAAACTTTAATTATATTTGTCCATATTGTCCCTACACTCCCACTGGAATATATACTCCTGAGTAAAAGGACCATTTTCCTATTTGTCTTTCTGTTCCCAGGAGAATCAGGCATGTGGTGGCTACTTAATCAACTTTTGGTTAAATAGTTGTTGAATATCTTCTTTACTGCCTTCAGGGTGATTTTGAGGATCGAATAAAGAGATGTTTAGGATGTAAAATCTGTGTAAGATGCTAATTGTAATACAAGGTAAGGAAAGGCAAGGTAGTTCTAATTATTTGTGTGATTCACTTTCTTGTCCTGCATTTCTAGTTAATTATGATTGTGTTCTCTGAAAATGCAATCATTTTTCAAAGTCTGTGTCAAGAGAAAATATATTTTTTTAACTTTTTTGGAAATATTTGGAAGGAGTGACGATAGGAAATGTAATGTCAATTTCTAAATTGGAAAGTTGTAGAGGGTACCTGACTTCTTATTTCTTTAATTCTATTTTATTGTTGTTACATGTATTCTGTGCAGTAACAAAAAGCATAGTATATTCAAGGACATATTTTCACCCTGAGGTCTTGCAATAAGTTATACAGACAATAAAATGCAGATATAAAATACACCAGATGAGAACACAGTTAAATCTGAGAGGTGTGAAAAAGCTTAAATCTCTTCTTGGACAATGAACCCCACTGCAATTTTCAAATGTAAAATTCTTATCGATCCAATTGTATTTGAATGCTTTTCTCATTTTTCCAGAAGACAAGACCCTTAACTCCATTTCTAAGGGAGAATAACAGAAGGGGAAATGATCTTTCATTAATCAGCATCGAAGACAAGTATTTTGTCAGTGGATTAAAATGAAGTTCATTGCCGTTAGGCCTTTCTTCAAAAATGTGTTTTGAGAGATTCCTCTTCTAACTAGACAAGCCATTAAAATAAATATGAGGGGTACATCAGTACTGAAACAGAATGGGGGGAGAAAAGTGATATGTTTACCACATTACAGTATAAAACAAATGAATTGTCACAAATGGGTGTTCTCTGTCCACTGAACAATCAGCTGAAGGCCAGACCAGCAGGAAGAAGTCGTCAGTGACAAGAGTAGTCTGCTTGATTCACTGAAGAGTAGGGAGGTTCACCTCCACCAATGAGGAGGTAAGTAGTTACTTCGCAAACAAAAGGACCTTAGGCAGCTTAGTCAAAGAGGGAGAGCCTGCATGAGTAAAGATAAAGAAAGGCTCAGAGGCAGGAACGAGCATGGCATATTTAGGAATCAGAGAAGAGGCCAGCAGGCAATAAATTGAGATTTAACATTTCTGTTTGGTCTTATAAAACATAACAATGAGAATGATTTGCAAGAGAGTTGAAATGTGAAAATACGGATAAGGAATTCCTGGCCTCTTTTTCACATCAGTGTCCATTCAAAGGCATCATTTATATTTTTTAGTGCTCATAACTGTTGGTGTTTTAATCTTCATCAATACAGTAGGTGAATATATAGAAGGTAAACTTGGCTATATATGATTCAGCGGTACCATATTTCATTACTACATAAAAATTATCAAGAGTAAAGTTTTCTAATTTAAGCACTTTATTGTTAATAAAAATACAGACATCAATTTCCATTCCTAAGAGATATGCAATTATGTTTTCCATATTAATTGTTAAATATGTCACCCAATCAATGTTATGCACTAACTATTCAAGTTGTTAGTTTAAGTATAAATAGGAAACTGGCAAACTAGATATGTATGGTAGAAAAAATTGTCATCAGAATGAGGTCAAATAGGAACAGAATCACGTACTATTGTGTGTTTATAATGCCTCTACTGAGAAACACATACCTAAATATTAGTAAGACACCTGGCCGTAGGAATTTGGTTTAGTAGAAGAAACTTTAAATGATCCTGCTCTAACAGTGTATGGGTCACCTAGTGAGATGAGGGGTATATGCAATGCTTTCTTGGCAGAAATACTTAAACTAGCATAGAAGTCATAGAGTAATAATGAGAAAAATCATCTACCAAGTAACTACCAGGTGATTCATTTCACTCTCTGAAATGCTCTACTTACCAAGAATATTTGGTAATTTTGTTTTTCTTTTCTTTGCTAAGAAGTGCTATTTAAGAATAAAAACTATGTTATTAAAAAGTTAGGTACCTTCTCAGAAAATAATCATGTCTCTATGGAGTTCATAATAATTAAGGAAGGTGCTGTGGAGGATAACCTTGCTTGTTTAAAAACAGTCAAAAAATAAGAGCACATAGATAACAACTCTTCAAAAGTGTGACTGAAGAGAGACAAAGGCTCTAAAACAATGAATTCCTGGTCACTGTCATAAATATGGCAATGAAGAAAATAAGGGTAAAATATCTTGACTCAATTCTACTTATCTACTTGCAATTCAGATGATAGCTATAATCCAATACAGCTCAGTCAACAAGCCATCTATTTTAAGCTACAGTCAGATAGTAAAGAGGTAAGCCCATGGTAGCAACTGAAAGGAGCAGCATTTAGAACCTGCTTTCGTTGTCAAGTTTCTCTTAGTGATTGAACGGTGACCCATTTTGAAAACTATAAGTAGGAAAATATATGAGATGTCTGTAAACCCCCAGAAAGAGCAAATTCTGTTGAGGTTTGAGAATAAAGACATGAACTGTATCTTAGGTACTCCACTACTGAAGACATGGATTGGATTTTGAGATACCTGGTTTTGCGGATTAATGAGATGAACACTGGCATCCATGGCAGCAGCAGAGCTAGAAAGCATAGATAGCCTGCTCTCTGGGAATGATCAAGAGCTTGACATTTTTCCTGAGTACCCTCTCACATATGGTTGGACGCTTTTACCAAGACTGAGATAAGCAATGGGACATCCTAGCCTTTGAGCCTCATCAGTGATTTCAATCTGGAAAATGGCTAGAAGAAAACTTAACTTGACAGGAGTTGATACAGAAGAGATCTGGATGTTTCAAAAAACCTCATAATCAATATGAACCAAAGGCTCTGAAATCTTGTAGTATACCATTTCTAAGGAATGCCTTTCATGAAAATTGTAATAGTCAAAACTGAAAAGTATAAGGAGAATAATATTTGTATGTATATAGGTATGCATATACACACATATATATGTGTGTGTGTATACATACATATATATGTGTAAATTTATTGTATAGTTCCTTAAAGATAAAACCTTAAAATAAGTGAATAAACACACTTTTTTTCTTGAGCACTCCCTTATTTATGTTATTTTTTTCTTTCACAATAATTTGCTGGCTCTAAAGCAAAAAGCATTGAATTTGATTTATGACATGTCCTATTATTCCCTCTATTGATTTTCTTCTCATTGTTACATGATTAAAGGAAAATCACTTAATTCACAAAATCCTATTCAAAATGATTATATGAATAAGAGTACTGATTAAGCACTTCCTATATTCTAGATATATAGGTTATAAATATAACAGAGAAATCACCCCCTGCTTTCAAGGAGCTCACATTTAATAGAGAAAATATATAGAAAGGAAAGTCCTCTGGGAACTCTGTTGGTTTGGAAAGCTCTAAGGATGGTGAGTGTGGCCAAAAGGGAGTAGATTTGACAACCTTTGAAGATGTAACAACAGTGTTGCTTGGACTATGGTTGCAGAAATGGAGATCACTGTGGTAGGTGATGAATGTAAAAGATTAGATAGTTCCAGGCCTTGCCCCCAAGAAACTTATGCTCCTGTACGATGAATAAGATGCATATAAATAATATGAAAGAAAACATGATAAATGCACAAAACAAGTTACAACAAATTGTTTTACTAGTGATACTTTGTTAGCATCTATATGACAACATAAATCAGGGAAAAGTGAAAATCCATTAGTATACTCTGCTTTGAGATAGAACACTGTATAAGATAAATGGTGTCAGAGGCAGAGAAATATTCAGAAATTCTGTTCACCTCCCTCTCTTTTTCCCATCTGAAGAGGCAAATAATGCTTCTGTCAGCTGTATGTTTATGTGCATTACATAAGGAGCACCTGCACAACTTTCTGGGGATGTCTGAATATATTACTATCATGGGGACTTAACAATAATGAATTGACTAGTTGTTTTGCAAAGATATAACATACGTGGGTAACTTTTGAAATCAAAAGCCATGTTCAATACTGTTTCAAATATAGAAAAAGGGGGAAAGCATACAGTTCCAAAAAAGAAAATGTCTTCTTATTTACTGCCTATATATGCATTATATACTATGCATATATATATATATATGTGTGTATATATATACATATATATACACACACATGTATATAGTCTATACATCTACAGAATCTATAATCTAATTATGTTGCACATACTGGGAGTTTATATGAGAGAAAATAAGTATATTTTGAATCATTTGTTTTAGCAAATCAGAAGTGATATATATCTAAATTTATATTTGAATTTGTCTATTTAAATTTCATTAAATTTGATGTGTTTATAAAGAAAGTCAAAGTTGGATAATTCTACAGTTGGAAAGAGAATTTATAGCTTGGTCCAATTCCCTGTTCATCTTGGTTTCTGGTTTCCAAGAGGCCTAGATTTAAGGTGAGATCTTATATGCAAACATCATTTTCAAAGACAACTAAGCAATGAGAATACTGTTAGACTATTTTAAAGTTCTAAATCTTATTAGCAAAGCGACAGCTTTAAGGCAACCTACCTATTTCAGGTTATGCTGAGAGAAGGACATGAGGTCTCTGGAAGAGACTTATCTTTGAAATTCAGTCTCTTGAAACTCAGTGTCCAGCATTATTTTAAAGAAAAATCCAATCTCTTTCTTCTAACTCAGACATTATATTTTATTTTACATAAATTTTGTACCATAAAAATACACTGCTGACTCCTTTACATTTCTTAGACATATTCAGTAAATAGACACTAGAAATGTTTTGTCCTTTAATGATGCAAGTCATTCCTCTACCCCAGGAAAGAATAATTCATAATTTTTCAAGTGTGTTTTCTCTCCCTTGAGAGATAGCAAAGTCAAAAGTTGTCTTCAACTTATAAAAATTCAGTTATCAGAATTTGCACTCAACTCATAAAAATACTTTTAATTATTTCTTTTAACAATATGTCTTTGCCAAATTGAATCTTCCTAGAATTTATATAATTTTTTATTAATTTGTATAAAATTATAATACTACATCCTTCTTTCTGGATGATATCAAACTTGTGGCTTTTAAAAGCTACAATGGATATTAAATTTAAAAATAAATGTATAAATCATAATTACTGTAAATATAATACGGAGAAATTACTTCCTATGCTACTCATACCACGCTTAAAACATGACAAGGTTCACTTAATTTTTAGGATTTTTTCCTGTTTAGTCCTATTTGAACATCTCATCATAGTGTAGAGGTAACCCTGTATTTTCTAAGGATATGCCAGTAGAGAATATTATCCCTGACAACTCCTATCTGGTTAAAATGGTTTTGAGTAAAAGGTACTATGACAGTCTCCATGAACCAATGTAGTTCATCTCATGAAGCCATTTAAAATAAAAATATAATATTGTTTAGTTTAAGAGTAAGACTGCCAGTTGGGAAAGAATCCAAAAATATTGCTATGGGACAGAATTTTTAAAAAAATAAAATATAATAACTAGTCTAGTAGAAGTTGATCTTCCATTTTATAGAAGAATAAGTAAATACTCAGAGCACCAAGGTGACTTCCTCAAACCCGTTAATATCCAGTTATGTGTCTAGGAGTAGAATCCAAGTTTCTTGTCTTCCAATGAAAGGTTCTTTCCACTATACAAGTGTACTGTTAAATAGTGTTAATGGAATGGGAAGATCTCTCTCATCTATTAACAGGCCTATGAGACCTGCTTGAGTCACATGGAAAACTGAGTCTAAGTTGCATGAAGCCTGTGGTGGGAGGAACTTGTTGAACAGGTGGAGCAGGAAAGGTGGAACAGAGCTTAGAGGAAGTAAGACAGAGCAGTCAGATCTGGGAAAGAGAGAGGAAGCAAAAAAGCTGGTATGAATGAGAAAGTGAGTGATTTTGCTGAAGGGAGATGGGCTGTGGTAAGGCCTGACAATATGTATAGACTTCTTGGTTACTATGATGGGTTTCTCTCTTACTATGATGGATTTGGGTTTTTGGTGTTTGAACAAATGTCTTGGTTCTGTCTTCAGTGAAGATACTCTTATATCTTGTGATTCAAACCTGGAAATATGCCAGCATGTTCATGGCTACCACTGTGGCTATCACTTTGGCAATATAAGAAGATAAATCCTATTGGTTTGAATTTATTTTAAAGCTTTTATTCCTCTTATAACTTGAATTTATCAATATGCTTTTGTAAAATCACTTTCAGAATTAAATCTTTTTTTTAAATACAGGACAAAAGCCATTTTTAAAAAGTTATAGGAAACTGGTAATAAGGGCTTCTAATAACACACTCCACATTTTCAGTACTCTTGCTATTATGAAACTAAATCTACCTGACCAGCCCAATAATTAAATGAGATGTAGTCAGTACTGTACAATTTAATTTAAGGTAGAAGTTACAACAGATATAGATATAAAAGCCTCAGTATGCCATATTTATTTTGTTTCATACCTTTAAAGTTTTTCAATTAAGTAAAATGTATTTATGATGAATAATTTATTTTAAAATATAAATATCAGAAGTAAAAATGTCATCTGTTTAAACTAAAAAGAAAAAACCACTAGCAGAGACTCACCATAAGCTATTCTCATCTTTTCTTGAGAGTATATTCACATTCTTTCCCTTGTTAGGTGTCCTTCCTGTGTAATTCAAATTATAAATTCTCTCCTGGGTCTCAATTTTTGTATACTGAACAAAGTCAAATTCTGATTGAAAGTGTCCAACCATTGACCAGTTAAAGGAGCCCTGCACTAGGAAGTCAGGAAACCTGGATTTGCAGTCTGTCTCGCCTTTCAGTGATTCATTTTGTAATTAATCTTGGACAAGTTACAACCCTTCTCTGAACCTTAGCTTTCCATCAAACAAATGAAGATGATCATACCCATTTATTTACTTTTGCAGATAACTGTTAGGCTCAAAACTGATCATGAAAATGCTATGACAATTATAAACCACTGTCCTAATATATGAATATATGAATGGATGAAATGTCCCATTATTACCCTAGTGATTCTTCAAATAAATATTTGTTGAGTTGAATTAAATAATCTCGTTGGTGCTGTCCCTACTGAATATCGCCAAGCAAGGCAGGCTGGACAACTTAGAATGTGTTATCTTTGTCCCTTAATAATAACATCATAAAGATGTTCCACTGTAACATTTTATTGGCCTGAGGGAGTTAATACAGATTTTGAAAGAGCCAAATTTACAACCACAAGGTAGCTTAGATATTAGAAGAAAATGAATTGAGTAGTTCTTTGGGGGGAATGAAAGGTTCTAAAGTATTGAACTGTATATTTCATGAGTACTCAAGGAGAATAATTAATATCTGTTACTCTTTGGGACTGTTTATATTTTTCTGTGCATGTCCAGTAATAGGTATTTTTAAGACAACAATTTTCATGCAAAAGGTATGGACTAGGGAGAAGAAATCAGATATCATTTTCAATTGGACTTGGGGACAACACATAGGTTTGTGAAAAGGATTCTATTATTTATGGTATTTTTCTCATTCTATTTACAAAGACAAAAGAAAAATCTGCTGTAAACAACTGCAATTAAACTGCTCTGATAATGGGGAAGTGTGTATGGGCAAAGCAGAGCAGAACACAAAGCAAACAGCCTTGGCATAACTTTGAAAGGGTCTGGAATTTGTTTTGCAAATATTCTGACAGGAGCTATGAAATGTAATGTTGACAAATATAAAAATGCATAAAGAGTTCAAAATTCATCAGGTCATACGGAAAATCAGTTCAATTGAACTTGAGCAAGAGAACTTTGAAAGTGACCTTGGAGTAATTGAAACTTCTCTTCAAATATATCTAGACACAGCAGTGAAGCACTTATAGTGCCAAGAGAATGCTACAGTATACTCAGTGGTGGAATATGAGCTATAATCTCTCATTCCTACCATGTCCTTTGTGCCAATACTATAGTACTGCATTATAAGTACATATCACTTTTCTCCAAAGAGTTTCTGTATTCTATAGAAAAAATCTTAAAATCATCAGATAGTGGGATCATAGATTTCTAGATCTGGAGGAGTCTTCAGAACTGTTCTGAATCATTATAATTTTCTCTCTAATTTAAGTACATTTTTATCTTTTGAAGAATAGTGCACCATATGAGGCAAGTAGGTGGCTCAGTGGACAGAGCCTTGGGCCTGGAATCAGGAAGACCTGAGTTCAAATTTGGCCTCAGACACTTAGGGAGCAGTTAAGTGGTGCAGTGGATAGAGCAGCAGTGTGGGAGTCAGGAGGACCTAAGTTCAAATCTCACTTCAAACACTTGACACTCACTAGCAGCGTGACCTTGGGCAAGTCACTTAACCTCAATTGTCTCATCCTGGGTCATCTCCAGTCTTGCTGATGATTATCTGGTCACCAAATTTAGATGGTTCTGGAAGAGAAGTGAGGCTGGTGACCTGCACAGCCCTCCCTTACTCAGAACGAAGTCAAGTGCAAGTCACGTCATCATTTCTCTGATAGTATGGTCTTCTTTGGCAACGAAGGACAAACACACACACAGTGCACCATATTGCTTAAAATAACTAATGCAATTATTTTCAGCTTAAATAAAAATATATCATGTTCCTTTGTTTCTAAACATAACCTCTTCATCAAAAAGCCATTTGTCATTATTTTTGACATGTTTACGTAAAATAATTTGGACTTTTTGTTCACTAGTACAACAATGGAGGCATGGATTTAGTGTTTAATATTTGATTATTGAATGCTAAAAATTTAAGTTTTGAAGTTTAAATTAAATTGTATAAAATTAAAACAAAATTACCAAATGCTAGAGAATGTTTGAAAAGATTATCAAAATGCATCTTGGAGACTCTCTTGAAATAGAAATTCAGTTCTGTGTGTTTTGAATCCTCTAACATTCCATTATGCACTTGGCAATGCTTTTTTTTCTCTTTTCTTATTTTGTAGTTAGGTTTTAGTATTTATATTTGCTTCTTTTTCTTTTATTATTGTCATTAAGTTTTAATATTTAAGTTTGAAATACGTCAATTAAATAAAAATGTATCTGAGCAAATACAGTTACAATTTTACCTAGACGAAAAACAGGTATTCCTTTTCATTTTCTCTGTTCCTTCACTTTCTCATAATCAAAGCAAGGAACTCATATTTCGCCACATTTTTCCCCGCATTGGTTCCCTTGAGGTATATGACTAATGCTAAGGTCTCTGGATTAAAAGGTATGGATAGTTAACCTTTTTATTTACTATGATATCAAAGTGCTTTTCAAAATGGTTGAAGCAATTCAAATTGAGTCAGCAATGAATGTATTCATATTCCTGTAAACATCCAACATTAGCTATTTACATATTGTGGCAACACAGTCAACTTCCCAATTTGTTAGGGATAAGGTGAAATCTCGGAATTGTTTGTTTTGTATTTCCCATTTTTAGTGATCTGGAGAAATTTTTCATATGACTGCTAATTTAAGAAGAAAGTACAGAAAGAAAAAGGGAGGAAGGAAACTCTTAGGTCCTTATCCTAATTTCCACTTGTATTGATAAAATGCTGAACTCTGTCTCCAGAGGAAGCCTTGCTAAATCTCTTACAGCAATAGGAATGCCCCCTCAGGATTAATACAATGTTTCTAATGCTATGGGTTTGGGCTTTCATTGCAATGTGTTTTCCCTCAGAGCAATCATCAAAAATAACTTACTCTCTCCCTTAGATCAGCGATAGAGCAGTGATTAGCATCCTCATATCATTTAACCAATTTATATCAATTAGCCTTGACAAAGGGATAGTTATTGAAAACATATTGCAAGAATACAAGGTATGAATTCATTCCTTCAGAGTAAGGGCACACCATCCCCCAAATGAACTTAGTCCCTGGGGAAAATGTCTTCAAATTAAAAGCAATTGCTACAAAATATTGACTGTGCCAAGTTCACTTTCTAATGTGGCATAGCTGATGAGCAATCATGTCCTCACTTTTAGAATCCAACATCCTTTCTACTACGTCAATTTATTACTGGCATGGATTCTAGTAGTTTCCAGGGGCTGTGCAATTAAACTAAGCTTGTCTGCCCAAAACTTCTGGCATAGAATTATGTTCTCAAACTTTTAGTAGCTGTCCCAGTCTTTTGAAAATCACTTGGTTGCAGCCTAGTCCACTCTATCTGAAATAATCCTTCACCTAAGACAGGAAAGAATAGTATAACACAGGCAAAAAGTAATATCAAGGCTTTGTGTTTATGGCTTTTTGTTGACCCAAATGGGAAGGTTGATTAGAGTAACTGATTCTGCTTCTCTCAGAATAATCAGGGCCATGTACTATCAGTAGCATACATTGACTCTGGGTGACAAAGGGTCCAAGGACACACCAGTAATCAGAGGGTTGTGATGCCCTCTGGCTCTGAAAAATGCATATATAATCTGAGGTGAAGTTTTGTTTTGGGGCTTACTCATTGGAAATGTTTGTTTGGTGAAAAGAGATGCTGGGCAGCAGCTAAAGAACCTCACAACTTTGAAAACTCAGATGCTGATGCTGCTCTGTCTGGTAAGTAAATATGTACGATCATACAGTTGGAAGTGCCTCTTGATTTGTGATATATGTATTCCTTATGGTCAGACATTTGGAAGCCCTGTCAGTTGGTCTTTATTTCTTTGTTTATATTTTCTCTGAAGTTCAGAGTGCTGACTCTTTCCCTTGAACTTAGTGATTGATACATGTGCTTGATTAAAGTAGATTGCCGAACCCTCAAATGCTGCTTTCCTTTTAGAGAAACAGATCTAAGAACCTGTACAGTAAGCCCTATTATGCATTCTAGGCCCTTCCTACTACACAAAGGAAACAAACTATTTTGAATATACTTATCAAAGTTAAAAAAAGAAAAACAATTCAAGGACCCCAGCCAAAAAGTTGACACTTGAGCCAAGACTTAAAGAAAGTTAAAACTTCTGTAATGTAGTGGTAAGGATGTCATATTTGACATGAGAATCAATAACTAAGAAAAGATACAGAAATGAAGTGTCATGTGTACTGAATTCTCCAGGATCACACAAGTAGCCAGTGAGTTAAGTCAAATTTGAGTTCAGGTATTCCTGACTCCAGGTCCAGTGTGATATTCATTGCATACCCCCACTTATCTCCTAATTAGGGTTTGAATTAGTTTTCTGGCTGGGTGCATGGAAAGAAAATAAAGAAATATATCAGAGACCTTGATTGTTCAGAGGTTAAAAATATGTATACACCCACACTCAGAGTGACTTTTAAAATAAAATATATCAATATATAATTCCCAAGTATTGCTAATATACTTTTAGTGAATTTATAGGTGGATTCAGCAATTTTGGAGACAAAGTTTGAAGAGTTCTAACTTCCTCTCCTTTCCCAAGAAAAATCTGGGTTTTTTTTAGTAGAAAAAAATATGAAAAGCACATAGAAGTGAAAAAACTTCTCTTTGAGTATGCCAATTTCTTTAACGAACATGCAGAAGCACTTTAATGTAATTCACTAAATTGTTTATTGAATGATCTTTTTTTTTCTTAACAGGAATATATCAAAAGCTACCTTCTCACCCCAATCCTACTATAAATTGCATCTACATTATTTTTATTAGTCTAAAACAGATTTACACTCATTATCAACATAATTATATTACTTCCAAAGCCTAAATGTACACTACCTTCTCCAAGCCACAGGAGAATCAATAGAAAACTATGGTGAGTGTTTTATTGGCTGTCTGCCAATCTCATGGGAGGAGGAAAATGATAGATGATAGGCTGGATAATATCACTTTCTCCTATTTTGGAATTGGAGTGTCTCTTCTGTTTTAGCCTCATCAAAACACTTAGACATCTGCCTGATCTAACTCTATAAAGCACTTTCTTTTTAGAAGTATTCCAGTCACCCTGTCATGAAAAGTTCTGAGAATAAAGGGTAAATGTTACATGAAACTAAAAAATTGGAATGCAAAAAAAATCTCATGAATCAGTTTCATAAAACTGAACTAATTGAACAATTGATTGTTTTAACATATTAAGTTACTTGTTAGATAAAAGGCAATCTATCAACCAATGTTTAATCCAAAAAATTCATTCAATTACCTAAAAATGATCTTTGACTAATGCTGAGAATGAGGAACATTTTGGTAAGACTACTGTATTATGCATCTAGTTTATCTCATATTTTAAATTATAATTATTTATTACGGTACAATGGAAAGAATATGAACCCTTGGATCAAAGATATTCTATTGGAACTCTGGCACTGTAATTTCCTACTTGGGTGATCATGAGCAGACAGCTTAAATCCTGTGGACCTCCATTTTTCATCTTAAAAATAAGGAGTTTGGACAAGATTACCTCTGATGTCCCTCCAGCTGTAAATCTATTATGCTAAATAATGAATGAGTGAGAACTAACATTTTGGATGAAAGAATTAGAAAAACCACTAAAATATCTCAAAAAACTGAAACTATTAAGGATAAAGCTATTAAAAAGAAATTAAATAGAGATAAATATTAAGTCCTAGCCTGGCAGTATACAAAATCAACTGCTCAAGAATTGCATGGGGTGGGGTAGAGCCAAGATGACAGAGTGAAAGCAGAAACTCACTTGACTTCTTCAACAAATTACTTCATATACCTCTAAAAAGTGAATCTGAACAAATTTTAAAGTGGCAGAACCCACTAGGGGACAGTGTGTCCAATTTTCAGCCCAGCCCAGCCCAAAATATTGATAAGAAGGATCATTTACACTGGATTGGGGGAGCACAGAACATGTGCACTGCACCAGCACAGGCTCTTCAATAGTGGATTAGGAATGGTCCCTGTAGTTCTGAGTCACCAGGTGCAATTTTCAAACTTCTCAATAGAGGGTGAGAGTCAGGCAGAGCTGGGTGAGAGAGAAGCACAGGACCACAGCACTAATAGAGGTTGCACCTGGGGACATCAGCCCACAGTCTGAATGTTTGAAAGTCACCTACTTGAATTTCCAGGTGACAAGATGGTGGAATAAACTATAAGTACTCTCACTTTCCCTTGTTGACTATGAAAAACCTAGAGAATATATTGCCCCAGGAAAAATCCAGAAATAAAGAGGTCATCAGAAGGGGTATAGCAGTCTTTTAACTCAGGAGGCTAGGGAGACCTACAGAAAGGGTCTCTCTTGCTGTGACTGAAGGGGAACAGATGGAGACATCCCAACAAAAAACACTTTAGCAGACAAGCAGGAGAACTTCACCCCCAGGGGGATGAACTCAGTTAGCTCCAACACTAGGACTCCAGGCATGACTTAACACAGCCGGGAATTGGACAGACACCAGAGAAGATGGCGTCCACCAGGAGATGAGCCTGTCTATGTGCTTGTGCAGCCCTAGGGGAGGAGGAGACCTCCAGCAGCTAGACTACCCATCCCACACACCTCACTTCTGGAACTTCATTGTAACCCCAGAGATATTCAGACTTTACCAAGTCTTGACCTTGGCACACACCAGCCACATTAGCACAAGGAAAACTGTAGCATTATATAGCCTCTAGATGAAAGAACCAAAGGTTAGGGTACATAAAGCCAATAACCAGGTCCTTAGTGCCCAGTATAAGAAATGTGGGATAGAGCACCCTCCTTGCCCCAGAAGTAGAGATCCACTTTAAAAGTCAGGAAAAAGATAATCATCATAAGTTAGAAGCAAATTAGAAAATCAAAGATCATAGAATCTTATTATGAGGAAGATCAAAAAACAAATTCAGAATAGAGGAAGATTAACAGTATAATAACACCTGAAACCTCACAGGGTAATATGAACTGGTCTTCAGCCCAAAAAACATTTTTGGAAGAGCACAAGAAGGATTTTAAAAGCCTAATTAGAGAGGTAGAAGACAAAATGAAAAAAAGAATTCACTGAAGAGAATATTTCCTTAAAAAGTAAAATTGGCCAGATGGATAATGAGGTACAAAACCTAACCAGAGAAAGTAACTCCTTAAAAAGAACAATCAGACAAATGGAAAAGGAGATTGGGAAGCTAACTGAAGAAAACAATTCATTAAAAATTAGAATTAGGCTTCAAAGTGGACAGAGCCAAGATGGTGGAGTAGAAAGATGGACCTGTAGAAGCTTCCCCTCATAGCCTATAAAATACCTGTAAAAAACGATTCTAACCAAATTCCAGAACAGCAGAAGCCACAAAACAACAGAGTCAAAGAGACTTCCAGCCCAAGACAGCCTGAAAGGTCTATCATACCAAACATGGAACCCAGCATGGGGCATGCAGCATGGCAGGGACAGGACCCAGAACAAGCTTCAGGGCACCAGGAGCAGCTGCTGTTCCAAGATCACTCAAACTAAAAACGCCAAAGAGAGCTTCAAAGGTCAGTAACAAAGCTCCTTCATCCAGGAGAAGGGAATGCAATCTGGACTGCTGGAAGCAGACATTGGAGTGGCAGAGTCCATTTTTGGAGTCCTCTGCTTAAAGTCCTTGGAGGATTTGAGTGGCTGATCTTAATCTCAACGTTGGGCAAAAAATTTTTGGTTGTGCCCAGACCACAGGACAGGTCAGGAGAGGAGTAAATTCCTTTCCCTTGATTATGCCACCTTGGAGGACTGAGAAATTACAGGTCCCCAGAGTGTACCCTCTTCTAGATAAAGGACGCAAAAGTCAAGTAACTGGCTAGGTAAATGCCCCCAAAAGAAGGGAAAAATAGGACTACAAAATGTTACTTTCTTGGTGAATAGGTATTTTCTTCCATCCTTTCAGATGAGGAAGAACAACGCATACCATCAGTAGAAGTCAAGGCTTTGGCATCCAAAACTCCAAAAATAAATATGCAATGGTCTCAGTCCATGGAAGAGCTCAAAAAGGATTTTGAAAATCAGGTAAGAGAGGTACAGGAAAAATTAGGAAGACAAATTGGAACAATGCAAGAAAATCAGCCCCAGTCACAGCTCCAGGTAGTGGTAGCCCTGGAAGCAGAAGCAGGCAGCAGTGGCTATGGTGGAGGTTGTTGCAGAAGGGAGAAGTCAGGTTCCATTCTTGGAGACTCAGTTTAAAGCCCCTGGGGGAATTGAGCAGCTAATCTAAATCTCAGCTGCAAGTCAGGCCAGGGAGTAAACTCCTCTCACTGGGTATACCTGACACCTTGTAGGAAGTGAGATCTTATAGGTGTCCAGTTATGCTCTTGACAAAGGACCCAAAAGTACAGTAACTGGTTAGGAAAATGCCCAAAAAGGGTAAAAAATAAGAAGAGAGAAGGTTACTTTCTTGGTGAACAGGTATTCTCTCCCATTCTTTCAGATGAAGAAGAACAATGCTTACCATCAGGGAAAGACATAGAAGTCAAGGCTTCTGTATCCCAAACATCCAAAATAAATATTCAATGGGCTCAGGCCTTGGAAGAGCTCAAAAAGGATTTTGCAAATCAAGTCAGAGAGGTGGAGGGAAAACTGGGAAGAGAAATGAAAGAGATGCAAGAAAAGCATGAAAAGCAGGTCAACAGCTTGCTAAAGGAGACCCCAAAAAATGCTGAAGAAAATAACACCTTGAAAAATAGGCTAACTCAATTAGCAAAAGAGGTTCAAAAAGCCAATGAGGAGAAGAATGCATTAAAAAGCAGAACGGGCCAAATGGAAAAGGAGGTCCAAAAGCTCACCAAAGAAAATAATTCTTTCAAAATTAGAATGGAACAGATAGAGGCTAATGACTTTATGAGAAACCAGGAAATCACAAAACAAAACCAAAAGAATGAAAAAATGGAAGATAATGTGAAATATCTCATTGGAAAAACAACTGGCCAAGAAAATAGATCCAGGAGAGACAATTTAAAAATTATGGGAGCCTAGACATCATCTTCCATGAAATTATCAAGGAAAACTGCCCTGAGATTCTAGAACCAGAGGGCAAAATAAGTATTCAAGAAATCCACCTATCACTGCCTGAAAGAGATCCAAAAGGAGAAGCTCCTAGGAACATTGTGGCCAAATTCCAAAGTTCCCTGGTCAAGGAGAAAATATTTCAAGTAGCTAGAGAGAAACAATTCAAGTATTGTGGAAATACAATCAGGATAACACAAGATCTAGCAGCTTCCACCTAAAGGGATCGAAGGGCGTGGAATATGATATTCCAGAAGTCAAAGGAACTAGGAGTAAAACCAAGAATCACCTACACAGCAAAACTGAGGATAATACTTCAGGGGTAAAACTGGTCTTTCAATGAAATAGAGGACTTTCAAGCATTCTTGATGAAAAGACCAGAGCTGAAAAGAAAATTTGATTTTCAAACACAAGAATGAAGAGAAGCATGAAAAGGTAAACAGCAAAGAGAAGTTGTAAGGGACTCACTAAAGTTGAACTGTTTACATTCCTACATGGAAAGACAATATTTATAATTCTTGAAACTTTTCAGTATCTGGATAGTTGGTGGGATTACACGCACACACACACACACGCACACACGCACACACACATGGAGCACAGAGTGAATTGAATAAGATGGGATCATATCTTAAAAAAAAATGAAATTAAGTGGCTAGAGAAATATATTGGGAGGAGAAAGGGAGAAATGGAATGGGGCAAATTATGTCTCATAAAATAGGCAAGCATAAGACTTTTTACTGGAGGGAAAAAGAGAGGAGGTGAGAGAAAAACATGAAGTTTACTCTCATCACGTTCAAGTAAAAGAAGGAATAAAATGCACACTCATTTTGGTATGAAAACCTATCTTACAATACAGAAAAGTGGGGGATAAGCAGGGTGGGGGGGAGGATGGAAGGGAGGGCAATGGGAGGAGGGAGCAATTTGAAGTCAACATTCTTGGTGAGGGACAGGATCAAAAGAGAAAATAGAAGCAATGGGGGGCAGGATAGGATGGAAGGAAATATAGTTAGTCTTACACATCACAACTATTGTGGAAGTCACTTGCAAAATTACACAGATATGACCTATATTGAACTTCCTACCTTCCTAAAGGGAATGGGTGGGGAGGGAGGGATGAAGGGAAGTTGGAACTAAAGTTTTAGGAACAACTGTCAAGTACTGTTCTTGCCACTAGGAAATAAGAAATTCAGGTAATGGGGTATAGAAAATTATCTGGCCTTACAGGACAAAAGAGAAGATGGGGACAAGGGAAGGGAGGGATGATAGAAGAGAGGGCAGATTGGTGATAGGGGCAATTAGAATGCTCAGTGTTTTGGGGTGGGGGAGGGGACAAATGGGGAGAAAATTTGGAACCCAAAATTTTGTGAAAATGTATGTTAAAAGTTAAAAAAATAAATTTTAAAAAATAAGTTAAAAAATAGGGTAAAAAAATGATCATTCAATGAAACAGAGGACTTTCTAGCACTCTTGATGGAAAGATCAGAACTGAATACAAAATTTGACTTTCAAACACAAGAATAAAGAGAAACATGAAAAGGTAAACAGGAAAGAGTAATCATAAAGGACTTTCTAAAGTTCAACTGCTTACATTCCTACATGAAAAGATAGTATTTGTAACTCATGACACTTTTATCAATATTTGGTTATTTGGAGGGATTTTACACACACATATGTATATACATATATATGTATATATATACATACATATATATATATATATATATATATATATATGTATGTATGTATATATATATATATGTATATATATATATATATACATACATATATATATATATATATATATATATATATACAGAGAGAGAGAGAGAGAGAGAGAGAGAGAGAGAGAGAACAGGGTGAGTTGAATAAGAAGGCATGATATCTAAAAAATAAAATTAATGGATGAGAGGAATATATTTGGAGGAGAAAGGGAGAAACGAAATGGGGCAAATTATCTCTCATAAAAGAGTCAAGAAAAAGCTTTTTCAGTGGAGGAGAAAAGGAAGGAGGCAAGAGGGAAAAAGTGAAGCTTACTCTCTTCACATTTGACTTAAGGAGAAAATAACATGCTCATTCAATTCGGTATGAAAATCTATCTTACACTACAGTAAAGTAGGAGAGAAGGGGACAAGTGGGGTAGATGGGATTATAGAAGGGAGAGCAAATGGGGATAATTAGAAGTAAGCACTTTTGAGGAGGGACAAGGCTAAAAGAGGGAAAAAGAATAAATTGGAGACAGGAGAGGATGGAGGGAAATATAGTTAATTTTAGACAACATCACTATTATGGAAGTCTTTTGCAAAACCACACATATATAGCCTATATTCTATTTCTTGCCTTGCCAGTGGGGATAGGTGGGAAGGGAGGAAGGGAGAGAACTTGGAACTCAAAGTTTTAGGAACAAATGTTGATAATTGTTTTTGCATACAACTAGAAATAAGAAATACAGGTAATGAGGTACAGAAATCTATCTTGCTCTACAAGAAAAGTGTAAAGATGAGGATAAGGGAATATAGGGGTGTGAGAGAAGGGTGGTCATATTGAGGGAAGGGGCAAATGGAATGCAAGGTGTTATGAGGTAAGGGAAGGGGAGAGGTGGGGAGAAAATTTGGAACTCTGTATTTTGTGGAAATAAATGTTGAAAACTAGAAAGAAATCAATAAGCATTTAAAAAAACAAAAATTGGAAGTGGTCAAGAAGAAGCTAATGTATCTATGAGGCCTCACAAATCATTTAAACAAAATCTCAAGAATGAAAAACTAGAACAAAATGTAAAATGTCTCATTGGAAAAACAACAACAACTGACCTGGAAAATACATCCAGGAGAGAAAAATCTAAGAATTCTTGGTGTACTAGAAAGTCAGGATGAAACATAAAAGACAGTGGCTTCCCAGGAATCATAAAGAAAATCTACCCTGAGGTCTTAGGTCTAGAAGGCAAAATAGTCATCAAAAGACTTCACTAATCACATCCTTGAAGAGATCTCAAATTGAAAAAGCCACGTAATATTTTTGCCAAATTCCAGAATTATCAGGCCAAGGAGAGAATGTTGCATTGGCCAGAAATAAACAATTCAAATATGTAGGAACTACAGCCAGGATCACACAGAAACTTTCAGCTTCTACATTAAGAGAGCAGAGGGATTAGAGTGATTCTATAAAGCAAAGAAGCTTGGACTACAACCCGAAGATCAATTATCCAGTAAAACTGTGCATAATCTTTCAGGCAAGGAGATGGACATTTAGTGAAATAAGAAATTTCCAGAACTTCCTGATGAAAAGGTGAGAGCTTAATGGATAATCTGACCTTCAAGTACAAAACTCAAGTGAGGCATGAAAAGGTAAACAGGAAAAAAAAAGGGAGGAAAAGCTTTTTGTTCAATATAGGCAAACAGATTACATTCCTACATGGAAGGACACTTGTTAATATTTAGGATTGTATAGTTATTATGACATTTTAAAGGAATATACATAGATAGAGTGTGTGTGTATAAATTAACTGATGTGATGATTAAAAAAAACCCTAAATATGAGTTGTGAAGGGAGAAGCAGAAAGTAGGAAGCAAGAAAGGATAGATTACAATTCGCAAAGAGTCACAAAAACATATAGTAGAGGGAAAGACCAGAGGGAGATAAGCATTATTTAAGCTTTACTCTCATCAGATTTGGTTCAAGGAGAGAAAAGCATACTCAGTTAAGCATAGAATTCTAATTTGCTCTACAGGCAGTAAGAGTTGAAAGGGGAAATAAAAGAGAGAGGGTGGTTAGAAGAGGGGAAGAAGTAGTAAGAGAAAAGGGAAAGAAAAGGCAGAGGAGAGGGTAAAAAGGAGGGAAGACTGAGAAAGGTGATGGTGAAAAGTAAAACTTTTGAGTAGGGAAAGGGAGAAGGGAGAAATAAAAGCACAAACTGGGAGGGGGGAATAGGATGGAGAGAAAGACACAGTAATCATAACTGTGAATGTGAATGGGTTGAACTCTTCCATAAAATTGATGCAGATAGCAGAATAGATTAAAAACAATCATCCTATAATATGTTGTTTACAAGAAGCACATTTGAAACAGGGGGATGCACACAGGGTAAAGGTAAAAGACTGGAGTAGAATATATTATCCTTCAACTGAAGTAAAGAAAAAAACAGGAGTAGCAATCCTAATCTCAGACAAAACAAAAGCGGGAATAGATCTAATCAAAAGAGATAAGGAAGGAAACTATATCTTGCTAAAAATATACCAAAGACAAAGAAGTAATATCATTACTAAATATATAGACACAAAGTGATATTGCATCCAAATTCTTACAGGAGAATTTAAGGGAGTGTAATGGCAAGGAAGCTGTTTTTGTTTTTGTTTTGTTTTGTTTTTGTATAATCAAGAAGTAAAATGGCTCTATTTGTTTCAGGATCCATGGTCATTCCCATTGTAAGACCAAGGATCGTAGAAAGGTGGATTGTAAGGAAAATCAAAGTGCCATCATCTGCTATTTTTTGTTTTAGTATAGTCAAGAAGTATAATACCTCTGAATGGATAATGTGATTAAGGAGGATTTTTCCCTCCCATTGGTGGGCCTGGGAAGATTTGTAGGAAGGCCCACAAGTTTTTTAATGAGGCACTGGTTCTCAAGGGATGTGATGCCCTCTGGCTCCAAAAAGCATTTTGATGTGTGGTTTTACTTTGTGGGCTTAGTTTTTAGAAGAAGGTTTATATGTCAAGTAAGACTCTCGGGAAGCCACTAAGCAGCACCTTGGCTTTGAAAATCCAGAAACCCTCTCTGGTAACCATTGTCTGACAGTTGGACCTGTATATTGATATTGATTTGTGATGTGTATATGTGTGTGTGTGTATACACATACATACATACATACATACATACATACATATATATATATATATATATATATATTGGTTATGGCCAGAAAGAGGAAGCCATGTCTGCTGGTTTTTGATTTCTCTATATTTTCTCTGAAGTTCATGGTGTTGACTCCTCTGAACTAGGTGAATAATGTATGTGCTTGATTAAAGTGATTATTAACCCTTCAAAAGTTGCCTTTCCTTTTATGAATGCATATATAAGAACTTCTGATAGCAGGTCCCACTATTTATGTTGGGGGGATTTACTACATGGAGTTACAGGAAGAAACAGACAGCAAAGCTATACTACTGAGATACTTCAACCTTCCCCTCTCTAAACTTGATAAATCTAACCTAAAAATAAACAATAAGTAAGTTAAAGAGGTGAATAGAATTCTAGAAAATTTAGATATGATAGACCTCTGCAAAAAACTGAATGGGGATAGAATGGATTGTACCTTTTTCTCAGAGGTACATTGCACTTTTACAACAATTGACCATGTAGTAGGGCATAAAAATCTCACAATCTGATGTAGCAAGTCAGACATAGTCAATGCATCCTTTTCAGATGATGATGCAAAAATAAATTATATGTAATAAAGGGCCATGGAAAGATAGACCAAAATTTAGTTGAAAAATAAATAATCTCACCCTAAAGAATGAGTGGGTCAAACAAAACATAATAGAAAACTCAATAATTTCACTCAATGGGATGATAATAATGAGATAACTTACCGAAATATATGGGATATTGCAAAAGGCAGTTCTTAGGGGAAATTTTATATCTCTCAATGCTTCCATGAATACAATAAAGAGGAGACTGGTGAATTAGGAATGCAGTTGAAAAAGCTAGAAAAAGAACAAATTGAAAATCCTCAATTAAATACCAAGTTAGAAATATTGAAAAATAATTAAGAAAATTGAAATTAAGAAAATTGTTAAACTATTAAACAAAATTAAAACTTGGTTTTACAAAAGAAAATAAAATTGATAAACTTTTGATCAGTTTAATTTTAAAAAAAGAAAGAAAAAATTCAAATTACCAGTATCAAAAATGAAAATATCAAATTTACCTCCAATGAAGAGGAAATTAAAAAAATAATTAGAAATTATTTTGCTCAACTATATGCCCATAAATTTGAGATTCTTAATAACATTGATTAACATTTACAAAAATATAAATTACCCAGATAAACAGAAGAGGAAATAAAATACTTAAACAGCCCATCTCAGAAAAAGAAATTGAACAAGTCACCAATGAACTCCCTAGGAAAAAATCTCCAGGGCCAGATGGATTTATTAACAAATTCTATCACATTTAAAGAACAGTTCATTCCAATGTTATATAGTTATATAGTTATATAGTTATAAAGACTACTTGGGAAAATTGGCAAAGAAGGAGTGTACCAAATTCTTTTTATGATATAAATATGGTGCTGATACCTAAAGTGGAAAGAACCAAAACAGAGAAAGAAAATTATAGACCAATTTCTCTAATGAATATAGATGCAAAAATTTTAAATAAGATATTAGCACAATGATAATAGCAATTTGTAACAAAAATAATACACTTTGATCAGGTAGGATTAACACCAGTAATGCAAGGCTAGTTCAATATTAAGAAATCTATCAGCATAATTGATTTTATCAGCAATGAAACTGATAGAAATCCTATGATTGTCTCAATAGATGCAGAAAAAGCTTTGAACAAAATGCATCATCCATTCCTATTGAAAACACTGATGAACGTAGGAATAAATGAAGCCTTCCTGAATATGATAAATAGTATCTACCTAAAACCTTCAGCAAGCATTATATCCAGTGGGGATAAGCTAGATGCATTTCCAATAAGATTGAGGGTGAAACACTGATATCTATTATCACCACTGTTATTCTATAAGGTACTAGAAATGTTAACTTCAGCAATAAGAAAAAAAAAGAAATAGAAGGAATTATAATAAGCAAAGAAGAAAATAAATTATCACTTTGCCAATGTGTAATAGCAATTTAAACGGAAAGATCATCCTTATTCATTAATAGATCTATGTGACCTGCTTAAATCACATGGAAGCCAAAGCCACATGTCAAGGCAGGAGCTTCCTGAAAGGATGGAACAGTAAGGGTGGAGCAGAGCTGGGAGGAAGTGAGTGAGAGAGGTTGAGGCAGAGGACAGAGGACTCCGGCAGGCAGGGACAACAAGGTTCAGCTTCATGAGTGTTTGCTTATGAAGAGACACTTCCTGGGGGTGGGGAGGTTTGGGAAGGACTTTGCCCCCTGCCATGATAATGTTTATTGATTTCTTAGTCACTATCATGAATTTACTTTCTAGTTCTGGAGTTTGGCTTTCTGGTGTCTAAATAAATGTTTTCCTTCTGCCTTCTGTATGGAGAGTCTTTTATACTTTGTGAATGAGAACTTTAGTCACTACCAGTGCTATGAATATTGTCTTGGCGTTACATCTGGCATCACGAACAGAACTGAAGAAAGAAAGGATTTAGAGGAAGAAATTATGTCAGTCTGCTATAATTTAGCATATTCTTCCCCAGTAAGGGAATAGACTAAAGGCTCCAGACCCTGTGAAAACTGGGGAAAAAATGGTTACAGGAGAGGGAACCTAGAGACTTTGAAAAGTGCTTGAAAGGAATTCTAATTTGACCAGGATGGGAGCTGGCAGAGTTTAACAAGAGAGATTGGATTTTATTTACAGGCTCCTGTGTTATATAAAAAAGCAGAGACAGCTGCTTAAGGAAAAAATTCAGATGGAAAAAGAGACAGTTTGCATGGGAATTCTCAGCCTTCTGGCTCTTCTTCAAAAGATCAGGGTGGGGAATCTCAAGTGGAAGAAAAGGCATTTAGTTCAGAAGAACCTGAAGACTCACAAAACAAATGTGCATATGACCTTTGTACAGACCCAGCCTAGTTGCCACAGTAACTACTACTAGTACAGGGCATGGGAGGAAAACATAAGGAGGTCAGGACAATTATGTGGAATAAAGTTGTAGGGAGAAGTTTCTCAGACAGAAATATGCCCAATAGCGAGGCAGAAACAGGAGAACCAAGGAGGTAACACGGTGCTTAGGAAATAATTGAGAATTTAACTCAGCAGGAGGTCAGAGATATTTTAAGTCAGTTCACCCAAAAAATGGGAGAATCATTAATATTTTGAATGGTGAGAATCAGGAATGAAAGGTCCAGAGGAGCATCTGTAGATAGGGTGGATTGTTTGAAATTTGTAGCTATTAGTCAGAATCCTTTTGTATAGCAAGCCTTTAGACACTACAATATGCAAAGAGGTAGCAATACAACTAATCTGTTAGCTTTGGCTGCAGAAAGAGGCAATAGACAAAAATAATAGGAAAAATATGAATTTTATTGGGGACTTGAGCAGAATAAAGTTTTTGAAGAAGCAAAGGCTGCAATACAATTGGCTCTAGATTTATGGCCTATGCAGAGTGGCCTGGTGAAATTATGGGTGACTGTCCAGGATAAATATACAAACCGGAGTTTATGGCAAAAACAATAAAGCCTAACTGTATCCTTAGAATTTTGGTCTAGGATGCTCTCTTCATCTGCAACTCAATAAACCCCTTTAGAAAAACAATTGTTAGCTGCATACTGGGCTTTGGTTGAGACTGAACAGCTGACTTTAGGTCATGAGGTAATATTAAGGCCTGGAATCTAAATTATGACCTTAGTAATGAGTGCCCTAGCTTCTCAACGAATTAGACATGCACAGGAAGTTAGCATAATTAAATGGAAGTGGTATATTCAAAATAGATAAAGCAGGCAAAAGTAGAGTTTCTGCTTTACATGAATCTATAGTAAACATTGATACTGAGGGAAGTCATATACTCTCTAAACCAAAGCAACAGTTGTTACAGTCCTTGGTAAAATTGAATAAGGGATATGATGGATTAACTGAAGAACCAAAGAGACATGCATGGTTTACTGATGGGACAGCAAAATAGATGGACCATAAAAGACATTGGAAAGTGGTCATCTACAACCCAGGTACTTGGAAGACTTTGGAAAGTACTAGGATAGGTGGAAGTAGTCAATATTCTGCACTTATGGCAGCACACCAAGCTATCAAAATAGCACAAGGAGGATAGTGTCATATGTTCATTGATTCATGAGCAGTAGCTAATGTGTTAGGTACATGGATGTCCATGTTAGAAAATCAAAATTGGGAAATTCACGCCAAATAAGTCTGGGGCAAAGAATGATGGGAAGATATATAGGACACACTTTTGCTTACTAATTTGTCCCTTTTCATGTAAATGCTCACTTAGCCCTCACCATGCTAGAACATGAGTACAATGCACATGCTGAACAACTGGCAATGATTGCTATTCAACATATTGTCCCTACTGTGACACCAAATAATGATCCAGTACTAGCAAAATGGGACCATCAAATTGCTGGTCATTTTGGGGTCCAGGTCACACACCAGTGGGCACAAGACTGAGGTATTAGTAACTCTCATTCATTGTTAAAACAAACAGCAAAAGAATGTTATATGTGTCAGTTAGGAAAGGAATGAAGTGTTCCATGGGTAGTAACTAGAGAGATAGCAACAAAGTACCAGCCCATATTTGGTAAATAGATTATATTGGACCATATCCCAAGATACAGGATGCAAATTTATATGTGCTTGTGTTAACATCTATTCAGGTACAATAGTGGCATGTCCCTATAAGAATGCAACCCAGAAAAATACCTGTAAATCTTTACATATCATAAGTCAATATTATGGAACCCCAGTGCAGATCTAAAGCAACAGTGGGCTGCATTTCAAAGATAATTAAATGAAGAGATATTGTGTATTAAACAACATAAAATGGGTATATCATATTCCATATTATCCACAAGCATCTAGATTAATTGAAAAAAATGAATGAATGGATTACTGAAAGAACAGTTAAGGAAGTTAAGTTCTAATAATTCTTATCAACACTGGAAAGATAATTGGTTCATTGCTTTATGTAATTTGAATAATAGTTCATTGGGAAGAAATATACCTCTAGCCATAATGGACCCAATTCTGCAAATTAGAAAAGAACAAGCACATAAGATCCCAAATGTTGAGTATTAAACTGTGAGATGAGATGTTCTAGCACAGTATCCAGGAACATCTGGTTCAGCAGGATGTGATTTACACTGTTTAAAGGACTTTTGATTGGATAGGAAAGAAGAAAAATCTATACGTGGATATCTATGATAATCCCTAAGAATCATTTTGGATGGATATTACCTAAATCAAGATTAGCAGCTCAAGCAATACATATATTGGCTGGAGTGATAGATTCCAATCATCAAGGAGATATTATTGTGACATTCCCAAGTTTAGCCAAAAAACCAATACAGTTTTGTAAAAATGATATAATAGTTCAAGTGATTATTATTCCTTATGAAACTATACTCCCTGTGAAAGCTGATCCTCCTTCTGAAATAATTAGCAGAGGGACTGAAAGATTGAGTTCTACTGATAGAATAAAATTGGGAGCTAAAATAAGGGTAAAAAGGAAGCCAGACAACATTCCAAAGGCTGAGGAAATCGGAGCAAATAGGAAAGAAAATCCTGTTAACTATTGTTTATTCAAGAGAGGATGATTACCAAATTATACCCTTAACTCCTATATTCTACTGTGAATGAGGCTATGATAGTGGGTTCATGGACTCCAGAAGCATGATTAATCCTACATGTACACTGCTTCTGGTTATTGTTTCTTTGCTTCTTTTTTGTTTAATTGATTTTTTTGGTCTGTTAAACTAGTTTGCTAGATTTGTTTCCTATAGGCTTAATATCCTCCACCTGCAGGTGCCTGATTGCTTAGCCATGTGTCACTCCCTATTCATGACTATGATGTGTCATCTCTGTACCTGAAGTTGATCAAACTCTGGATGACAGCTAAAGAACTGATTTCTCAAATGAGACCTCTAGGGGCAGGGACAGCACTACATCCAATTTCAGCAGGAAGTAACTATGGAAGAAGAGACCTTCACCCCTTAACCCAAGATTTTAGGCCACATTTGTTCAAGCGGGAAATGATGTGGTGCTTGTGATCAAGCCCCTCCCTAAGATATTGTTTTAAGTGCTTCTTTTGTGTAATCCCTGTTATTCTGTTTTGAAATTCTATTGACACTAGCTGCCTAAGGTATCGTTTTACATGCTTATTTTCTGTTATTGTTGTTACAATTCCTTGATGCCCATTGCCCAACCAACCTATATAATGAATATGAAAGATCTTTGGGCTGAATGCAAGAACAATTTAATTGGAAAGATCTTTCTTATTCATTAATAGTCCTGTGTGACTTACTTAAATCACCTGAAAGCCTAAATCACATGTGGTGGGAGGAGTTTGCTGAATGAGTGGAACAGGAAGGGTGGAGCACAACTGGGAGGCAATGAGTGAGAGAGGTCTGGCAGAGGAGAGTGGACACCAGCAGGCAAACACAGCAAGGCCCAGGCTCATGAGTATTTGCTTGTGAGAAGGCCCTGGCAGAGAGGGGAGGCTTGGGAATAGCTTTGCCACCTGCAGTGATAATGTTTATTTATTTTGTAGTGGCCAAGAACTGGAAATCAAAGGGATGCCCATTAATTTGCGGATGGCTGAACAAGTTGTGGTATATGAATGTGGTGGGATATTATTGTGCTATAAGAAATGATGAACAGGCTAACTTCAGAAAATCCTGGAAAGACTTATGTGAACTGATGCTGAATGAAGGGAATAGAGCCAGAACATTATACACATCAATAGCCACAGTGTTTGAGGATTGTTTTTGATAGACTTAGCCCTTCACAGAAATGCAAGGACCTAAAACATTTCCAAAGGGCATATGATGCAAAATGTCATCCATGTCCAGAGAAAGAACCATGGAGTCAGAATGCAGAATGAAGCAGACTATTTTCTCCTTTATTGTGTTTGTGGTTTTTTTTTCATGGTTTCTCCCATTTATTTTAATTCTACACAACATGACTAATATGTAAAAAATTTAATAGGAATGCACGTGCAGAACCCATATAAGATTGCATGTCATTTGGGTTAGGAAGGGGGAGAAAATTTGGAAGTTATGGAAGTGGTTATTGAAAACTGAAAACAAATAAATTAATAAATTGGAAAAAAAGAACAGCAAAAAGAATAAATTGGAAAAATGTGAAGACAGAAGATCATGTGAACACCTTTAAGGAATTTACTGAATCAAATTCAAGTTAACAGCATTCTGCATTGGTCCAAAAAATCATGATCTTAGGCTTCTTTAGCAGAAATAGAATATCCAGATAGAAGAAGATGACAGTGCACATCACTATACTCTATCCTGGTCAAATGACTCCTGGATTATTGGGTTCATTTCCAGCTATAAAAAGTGAGGACAGCAGAAACTAACTGGAATTTACTCACAGGGGAGAACATGGATAAGAAGTTCACCCCAAAGCCTGTCATACAAAAATAATCTGCAGCAAGTAACTACATTCAACTTATATGTGAGGGGACATACACAGTGATAGAGGAGATATGAATTTTTCTTAAGAATTCTCACATCAGGGGGGCACAGCCAGATGGCAGAGTAGAAAGACACACATACACTAGCTCTTACCCCATAGCCCATAAAATACCTGTAAAAAAGAACTCTCAACAAATTCTAGAGCAGCAGTAGCCACAGAACAACAGAGTGGAGGAGATTTCTAGCCCAGAATGACCTGAAAGGTCTGTCCCACCAGACCCAGAGCAGAGTCCAGCCCAACCTTGGCCATGTGGCACCCAGAAGAGCAGATCCAAGCAGGCTTCAGGGGACAGAAGCTCCAGCAACAGTTCAGATTTCTCAACCCACAGGCACCAAGGGTCAGTGAGACGGTCTTTTCAGCTGGCCAAGAAGGGAGCAGGGTGTGCCCATAACTCAGGCCTCCTCAGGTGGCAGTAGTGGAGGAAGCAGGTGACAGGGCTCCCAAAGCATTCAGTAGCCAGCATCCATTGTTGAAGGTCTCATTGTAAACCCCCTGAGGGAACAGAGTCCTGTGTGGTGGTCCTGCTCCCACATGAGCAGCTGATATTTTTTTGGGGGGATTCAAATTTATTTAAGTTTTCAACATGCATTTCCACAAAACTTTGGGTTCCAAATTTTTTCCCCATTTCTCCCCTCCTCCCACCCCAAAACGCCAAGCATTCTAATTACCCCTATCACCAATCTGTCCTCCCTTCTCACATTCCTCCCTTCCTTTATCCCCATCTCCTCTTTTGTCTTATAGGGCAAGATAAATTTCTATACCCCATTACCTGTATTTCTTATTCCCTAGTTGCAAGAATACTCATCAGTTGTTCTTAAAATTTTGAGTTCCAACTTCTCTTCATCCCTCCCTCCCCACCCCATTCCCTTTGGGAAGGCAAGCAATTCAATATAGGCCATATCTGTGAAGTTTTGCAAATGACTTCCATAATAGTCGTATTGTGTAAGACTAACTATATTTCCCTCCATCCTATCCTGCCTCCTGTTTCTTCTATTCTCTCTTTTGATCCTGTCCCTCCCCAGGAGTGCTCCCTCCTCCCATTGCCCTCCCTTCCATTGTCTCCCCCACCCTGCTTATCCCCTTCTCCCCCACTATCCTGTATTGTAAGATAGGTTTTCATACCAAAATGAGTGTGCATTTTATTCCTTCCTTTAGTTGATTCTGATGAGAGTAAGCTTCATGTTTTTTTCTCTCACCTCTCACCTTTTTCCCTCCACGGAAAAGTCCTTTTTAACTTGCCTCTTTTATCAGAGATAATTTGCCCCATTCCATTTCTCCCTTTCTCCTCCCAATATATTTCTCTCATCACTTAATTTCATAATTTTAAGATATGATCCCATCTTATTCAATTCACCCTGTGCTCTCTGTCTGTGTGTGTGTGTGAGTGTGTGTGTGTGTGTGTGTGCGTGTGCGAGTGTGAGTGTGTGTGTGTGTGTGTGTGTCTGGGTGTAATCCCACCAAATACCAAAAAAAGTTTCAAAAGTTACAAATATTGTCTTTTCCTGTAGGAATGTAGATAGTTCAACTTTAGTAAGTGCCTTATGACTTCTCTTTGCTATTTACCTTTTCATGCTTCTCTTCATTCTTGTGTTTAAAAGTCATATTTTCTTTTCAGCTCTGGTCTTTTTATCAAGAATTCTTGAAAGTCCTCTATTTCATTGAAAAACCATTTTCCCCCTGAAGTATTGTACTCAGTTTTTCTGGGTAGGTGATTCTAGGTTTTAGTCCTAGTTCCTTTGACTTCTGGAATATCATATTCCACACCCTTTGATCCCTTAATGTAGAAGCTTCTAGATCTTGTGTTATCCTGGTTGTATTTCCACAATACTTGAATTGTTTCTTTCTAGCTGCTTGCAATATTTTCTCCTCGACCAGGGAACTCTGGAATTTGGCCACAATGTTCCTAGGAGTTTCTCTTTTTGGATCTCTTTCAGGCGGTGATCAGTGGATTCCTTGAATACTTATTTTGCCCTCTGGTTCTAGAATCTCAGGGCAGTTTTCCTTGATAATTTCATGGAAGATGATGTCTAGGCTCTTTTTTTGATCATGGCTTTCAGATAGGCCCATAATTTTTAAATTGTCTCTCCTGGATCTATTTTCCAGGTCAGTTGTTTTTCCAATGAGATATTTCACATTATCTTTCATTTTTTCATTCTTTTGGTTTTGTTTTGTGATTTTTTGGTTTCTCATAAAGTCATTAGCCTCTATCTGTTCCATTCTAATTTTGAAAGAATTATTTTCTTTGGTGAGCTTTTGGACCTCCTTTTCCATTTGGCTAATTCTGCTTTTTAAAGCATACTTCTCCTCATTGGCTTTTTGGACCTCTTATTGCCAATTGAGTTCATCTATTTTTAAAGGTGTTATTTTCTTCAGCATTTTTTGGGTGTCCTTTAGAAAGGTGTTGACCTGCTTTTCATGCTTTTCTTGCATCTCTCTCATTTCTCTTCCCAATTTTTCCTCCACCTCTCTGACTTGATTTTCAAAATCCTTTTTGAGTTCTTCCATGGCCTGAGCCCATTAAATATTTATTTTTGAGTTTTGGGATACAGAATCCTTGACTTTTATGTCTTTCCCTGATGGTAAGCATTGTTCTTGCTCATCTGAAAGGATGGGAGAAGATATCTGTTCACCAAGAAAGTAACCCTCTATAGTCTTATTTTTTTTTCCCTGTTTTGAGCTTTTGTCCAACCAGTTACTTGAATTTTGGGTCCTTTGTCAAGAGCGGGATATACTCTGGGAATCTGTAAGATCTCAGTTCCTCCAAGGTGACACAATCAAGTTTGTACTGGTCTGGATGCAGGGAGGAATTTTTGTGCCAATAATCTTTGCAGTTACCTCTCCACAGCCACCTGGCCTCCAGTTAAGCCAAGTCAGCACCAGGGGCTGATTTTCAGATAAGCTAGATGGGCAGGGCTGCCATTCAGTGTGAGACAAAGACCAGCTCCCCCAGGGCCTCCACACAGGGCTGAGGCAAGAATCAGCTCCTCAGTGCCCCCAGGGTTTTTACACTCCAATAATGGATGTGGCTGCTGCCCCTGCTGATGTGGCCTCTGTGGCAGCTGCCTGCTGCCAGAGTTATGGGAAGGCTCTTTTCCCTTCCCAGCCAGCTGAAAAAACCCTGTCATTGACCTTTGGAGCCTGTGGGTTGAAGGATCTGCAAATCCACTGCTACTCCAACTGGAGATTTTGCCACTTGAGATTCTGCCCCTGAGAGCTGTTCACCAGCTGTGCACTGCAGCCTAGGCTCGGCTGGGCTCTGCTCTGTGTCCAGTGCAACAAACACTTCCCATGGGCCTCTCAGGTTATGCTGGGCTGGAAATCTCCTCCACTCTGTTGTTCTCCATTTCTGCTGCTCCAGAACTTGTTTAGAGTCCCTCTTTACAGGTATTTTATGGGCTGTGTGGGGAGAGCCTCCATATCTGTCTTTCTACTCTGCCTCTTGGCTCTGCCCCGCTTTGCACCTGATTTAATCTCTCACTGAATAGCAGCCCCGCCCCTGCTTAAAGCCCCTGAGGCTTTGGAGCAGTTCATTTGAATCTCAGTCCCCAGTGCAGGCTTGGCAGAACTGGAAGTGAGGTGGTGGAGAAAAAACTCAGAAGTCAAGCAACTGGCTGGGAAAATGCCCAAGAATGGGAAAAAAAAATAAGACCATAGAAATTACTTTCTTGGGGAACATGTGTGTCCCCCATCCTTTCTAGTGAGGAAGAACAAGACATACTGTCAGAAGAAGTCAAGGCCTCTGCCTCCAGGGCCTCCAAAGGTAATTTAGACTGGGGTCAGGCAATAGAAGACCTTAAAATACAAATTAGCAGCTTATTAAAGGAGAACCAAAAAAATGCTGAGGAAAATAACAGCTTTTAAAAGAGTCTAACTCAATTGGAAAAAAGAGGTCCAAAAAGCCAACAAGGAAGAGGCTTTAAAAAGCAGAATTAGCCAAATGGAGGAGAAGGTTCAAAAGTTCACTGAACAAAATAACTCAGAGAAAGAGAGAATTGAGTTAAGGGAAATGAATGACGATGAATTAAACCAAGTAGTTAGTAAACAAAACCAAAAGTTTGAAAAAATAGAAGATAATGTGAAACATCTCATTGGAGAAACAACTGACATGGAAAATAGATCCAGGAGAAACAATTTTAAAATTAAGGGACTACCTGAAAGCCATGATCAAAAAAGAGCCTACACATTATCTTCCATGAAATTATCAAGGAAAACTGCCTTGGCATTCTAGAACCAGAGAGCAAAATAAATATTGAAAGAATCTACCAATTACCTCCTGAAAGAGATCGGAACAGAGAAGCTCCTAGGAATATTGTGGCCAAATTTCAGAGTTCCCAGATGAAGGAGAAAATACTGCAAGCAGCTAGAAAGAAACAGTTTGGTTATTGTGGAAATACAATCAGGATCACACAGGGTCTTGCAGTTTCAACATTAAGGGATTGAAGGGCTTGGAATGGGATATTACGGAGGTCAAAGGAACTGGGACTGAAACCAAGAATCACCTACTCAGAAAATCTGAGTATAATACTTCAAGGGAATAAATGGTCCCTCAGTGTTATAGAGGACTTTTAATCATTCATATTGAGGAAAACATCTGTATAGAAAATTTGACTTCCCAAGACAAGAATCAAGAGAAGTATGAAAAGGTAAACTGGAAACAAAAATAATAAAACACTCTATAAATCTGAACTGTTTACATTACTACATGGAAAGAAAAAAAATTTTTATAACTCTTGAATCTTTTCTCAGTATTTGGGCAGATGGAGAGATTGCACATACACACACACATATATAGATAGAGAGTACAGGGTATATTGAATCAGAAGAAATGAAATCTACATGAAAAAATAAAATAAAATAAAAATTAAGGGGTGAGGGAGGAAAATACAGGGAAGAAAATATGGGGCAGGCTTTAACTCATAAAAGAGATAAGAAAAATCTTGCTCAATGGAGGAGAAAAGGGAGAAGGGGAGAGGGAAAAAATGAAGTTACTTTCTCCACATGAGGCTGAAGGAGGGAATAGCATGATCACTAAATTTGACATGAAAATGTATATCATACCACAGGAAAGTAGGGGAGGAGATGACAAGTGGGGTGAGGGGAATGATAGAATGGAGGGCTAATGGAAGAAGGGAGTTACTAGAAATAAATACTTTTGAAAAGGGACCACGTCAATTGTGGAGGAAAAAGTCAGGGGGAATAGAATAGGACAGGGGGCAATATAACTGGTACTACAAAACATGATTGTTAGGGAAGTCTTTTGCAAAATGACATATATTTAGTCTGTATTGAATTGCTTGCCTTCTCAGTGGGGAGGGGGAGGAAGAGAGAGAAGTTGGAATTCAAAATATTAGCAATGTATGTTGAGAATTTTTATTGCATATAATCGAGAAATAAAAAATACAGGGAATGGGATATAGAAATTTATCTTGCCCTACAAAAAAAGAGAGAAGATGGGGATAAGGGAAGGGTGGGGTGTGATAGAAGGGAGAGTATATTGAGGGAAGGGGTAATCAGAATGCAAGGTATTAGGAAGTGGGGGAGGGGAGTGATGGGGAGAAAAATTGGACATGTTAATAAGTGAGGTAAAAGCAAGTAGTATTAAAATAATTGACTGAATTAATTACTGAGATTAAATCTATGACATCTTTAGTTTGGGGAAAAGAATTTTAGTCTAAATTTCTTAGAGGAAGGTAACCTCCAGTAAAATTTGGCATTGATGAAAAAGTTAAGGTTTTAATGGGAAATTTGATTTCATGATTGTTATTTAATCAAGAACTAGAACATGTTTAGAAAGGCATATAAGTCGCTTAAGACTTGCCTCAAAAGATTTTCCTTAGCCAAAGTGAAATTATAATCATATTTGAAACCTGATTATTGGACCTTGCCATTTTTAGATGCTATGGGACTATTAAGTGACTGTTCTTCTGAGTTTAACTCCAGATATGGATAGCAAGAAAGGCGGTTTGAGCCTCCAATCCATGATGCCAGTAAGCTGGAGAGATGCTGGTATGAACTGCAAAAGGTGATCTCATGGGAACGGTAGAAGAACGTCTGTTCAGCCTGGGCTGAGGTAGGATTCTCTTGACTCAATTTCCCCACTGACACCTGGCAGACTTTAAGCCTGACTGAATGCAAATGGACAATCTAATCCCCTCTGGAATTGACATGAAGTTTGGGAGATGTATCCCTGCAATGTCCCTACTCTTGGTGGCAATTTCCTATAGTCAAAAGGTTTGTAAGCTTAATACCAGATCTATTAAATTATAGATTATTGGAAGAGGAGCATCCGAGGTTAAGTCTAAAATTAAGCTATTAGGCATAGGACTTTAGACCAACAACAATAAGTTAGGGTCCTCTAATTCTTAGTAATACTGTGGAGACAATTAGTTCAAGAGCTTGTGAAGTTAGCAACGTAAATATTATTTGTGTCTCAGTTCATTAATGTTAAAAAAATAATTCTTTTGTGGTCCATATTGTAAATACTTTAAAAAGAAGTATCACCTGACCAAAAGTTTGAATTGTTTTATCTGTTATAAACTGCATTAAAAATGAAAAATAAAATTTAAAAAATAAAGTTGCAGGTGGACTACCAAAAAAAATAAAATAAAAAAAAAGAATTCTCATCATCTGCTCACTATAAATCAGAAACAACACCAAAAAAGTAAAGTCATAGGAACAAAGATTATAGAGCTTTCCCCAAGTTGAATGTTTTTTTTTGAAGGTAGTAACTTTACTGTTAATAGCGATATCAATCAATGTCTAAATGATCATTACAGAGAGACATAATAAAAATATTCATACCTAAGGTATGGCTTGTAATACATAAACTTTTAAGTCCCATACAAGTCTGAGATTCTGTTTTTCTACAATGAAATGGATTGTATCATAAGAAAGAAAAATAATGCAGAAGAATATGATTTCTGAATGAAGCTTCCTGCTACTAAGCAAATGAGTTTTACAAACATTACTATCAATGTACTTTCAAATAACTAAAGGTCATAAAAAAGAGATGATAGTTATGAATAAAATTTATCTATTATGTGTACATATATGTAAATATACTCATATTTATATTCATATACCCTCATAAGTATGTCTTGTCTAGAAGTGTTTTGGGTTTTTTTGGTAATTTTGCTTTTATAACATATCTTTTTACCAAGAGTTACTTTTAAGGTGGGAGGGAATGAGGGTAAGATATTTCCTTCTGAATGGAAAAAGGCTATTACAGGATTTCATTCCAGCAAGTCTAGAAATGTATAATGTCTTATATTTTCTCTTTTATTCAAACTCTATAAAAGCAAAAGAAAAGGGAAAGAAGTCTGAGGACAAGCAAACTAAAAACCGAGGGAAAATTAATAACAATTTGTGGAAGAGGACAGTCATTGGAATGATTATTTTGAATGAAGTACATATAATAGCAAGCAAAAGGTCCTTTAAAGCTAGTTTTTAATCCTGAATCAAGAGTTTAGAGTGAGGTTTTGTTTCATTTTGTTTAGGTCTTTGTTCCATTGTTTTATCTAACTATTCAATTCATTTGGCAGTGACTAGAGAAGCTTTATGGTAAAGGATAACATAATAATTAACAGGTTTGAAAAAAGGACTTAGAAGTTTGGATTTCTTTATATCTTGCTTTTATTGAGTATATCTTGATAAATATGATTAAAATGTAATTTTTAGATTACGGTTTAGCTTTACAAATATGTTATCAGGAGATATTGCTTATAAATTGCTTTCTCTTATTTACATCAGAAGAAGCCCTAACTATTCAGAAGAAATTGATTCACCATCATTTATCTGCTGGCAGTTCTTGTTGGCACAAATAACAGAAGGATCTCTTCAGCAGAGATACCCTGAGGCTCAAACACTAAGGTTCAGCATAAAAAAGGCTTCGAATGGGTTCATTTGGAGCTGTACCAGTCCTGAGCATTTTTCATCTAAACTGGTCCTCAGACATGCAATGTCTCATGAGAGCAGGGTCTGGGAACTGTTGGAATGAACCATAACTTGACCCAGCCTGCCTTTTAGTCACCATCTAGGCTTCAGAATACTTTTGTCTTATCCTCTACCTATTTCATCAACAGCTGTCACTCATCAAATGGGCAATAAATGTAGAAGGAAGAACAGGAGTGGATTAATGCCAAACCCCAAAGCTCAAAAGGGTCATGTCTACAGTCAAAATGTGAAGAAATCATAGTGCCAATGGAGGATAAACTCAATAATCCCTATCACTTGATCTTTGTTCTTTCAAATAAGCAGAAGCAACCTGAGTTCAACCTTCTGACCCAGTGGATAAAATACTGGATGTGAAGCTTTATTTTTTTTAAGGGTTTAACTTCCTTCTATGACCTGTGGATAAAATAGAAACTCCTTATCCAGATATCTAAAGCCCTTCCATTCTTGCACCCATTTAACCTTTCCAATCTTATTTCACATTGCAGTCTTTCATAAATACATTATTCAAGTCAAAAGGGTCTATTGATTGGACTTTTAAATAAAAACTTCATCTCCTGCTTTAGTTTTCCTATATGCATAATGGAAATAATGATACCTGCATAAGCTACTATATCACCCTCATGAGGATCAAATGGTATGACATATAAAGAGTGCTTTATGAACTATAAAGTGCTATCTAAGTGTCAAATTTTATTTTTGTTATTATGAAAACTAGCCCTAGACAAAATAATCAGGTTTTGGTTTGACATTGGGACTCTAAGACTCTACCATAAATGTGATCAAGGAAACTCATATCTCTCAATTAACATGATTCTTTGATACATAATTTGGGAAAGATAACTAGTTTCCTAAATCCAGTCTTTCAAATAAAAATAATGCAATAAGTCTTAGGTAACAATAGAATGAGTATATCAGCACAGAAAAGACCAAAAGTCTGTCAGGTATCCAGGGTTAGAAAAGAAAAGGCTTAAAGACAGAACATCTGTTAGAATGGTCTGAGGACTTCTAATCATAAACTGAGACTGGGAAAAAGAGTCCAGAGTCAAATATTATAAATAGGAAAAGTAGAAAGCCAATTTGTTTCAGCATCATTAGGTTGGTTCAAAGGGTATAGAAAATCAGCAAAAACTTTGAAGACAAAGAAAGCAATAGAATTCCAAGAATATAAGTCATGTAAGAGCTCAGAAAAACCAAGAAGAAACAAGGATAAGAAATTTGGTAGAGAAAGGCACATAAGAGGGAGAAAGATCAATGCACAAAGAAGTCTTGAAGAAAAGATGAAACCAGATGCAGGCAGCATGAGCAGTTATAGCAGTATCAATAACAAGAATATCCCAGATCTATTGCAAGCTTTCTATAGACACTATGATTTGTAGCAAGAATAAAAATTGACATCAATCCGCCAGTCCATAAACAATCATTTATTAAGCCTTTCTAAATGCCAGGAGCTTGGTTAAGAACCATCCACATCCAAAGAAAGAATTATGGAATTGGTATGCAAAATGAAGCAGACTATTTTCCTTTGTGTTATGTTTTGTTTTGATTTGGTTTCTCCCATTCATTTTAAGTCTTCTATGCAACATGACTAATGTGAAAATGTGTTTAATAAGAATATATGTGTAGAACCCATATAAAATTGATTGCTGTTTTAGGGAGGGACAGAGAAGGGAGAGGGAGAAAATTTCCTGGTTCATTGAGGTGATGTTATCTGGGACAGCTCCAGCCCTGCACTGTTCCCCTTCAGCCTCAGCAAGAGGGACTCTTCTCTCCTTGATGACCTTACTAGCCTCCCAAAATGAGAGACAGTTTACCCCTTCAGCTGATCCAACTACTCCAGAATTTTTCCTAGGATATTCTCTGGGTATTTCAAGATCAACAAGAGGAGGGTGAAAGCACTTAATTTACTTCACCATCTTGGCTCCAGGAAGTTCAAGTACATGACTTTAAAACTTTTAATCTGTGGGCTAATAGTCTCAGAAGTGGCTGCTGCTGTTACCAGGGGTCCTGTACTGCTCTTTCACTCTGTTCCTCTGGACTCCCATCTTATGCTGATATGTTGGAGAATCTGCACTCTTGTTTCTGCTTCAGTCTGCCCCCGACTCCATTCTGCTACAGAGGGGTTTCACCATACAGTTTTGTTTTTAATATCATCTTTTAAATAGTCACCTATGTGTAAGTCCCAAAACATGTATAAATTTATTGTGTCATATGGTGTGAATACAAAAATGTTCACGGTATGGATTCTATGAGACTAATTACCTGCTGTAATGTTATTCTATTATATGTCATATTCTCATAGACTTATTTAACAATGATTTATAACTTAAAATACTGGAAAATCTAGAAATGGTTTCATCAACTAATATACATATACATATACATATACATATACATATACATATACATATACATATACATATATATATATATATGAGAAACAATATAGGGTAGCCATTTAGTTAAAAGGCCAATAACAAACATGAATGATATCCCCATGATACCAAAAGAATTCCTGTAAGTCCTCCAACACATTTATTAGTCCCCAAATGTCAAAATTGTTAGAAGGCACTGGTGTTCCTTAGGGTGAGCAGACAGTATTGAGTTATATTCATTATTATATTTATTTGAACAGTCTTGTCATTCTAGCCAATTTCCACTTTTACATCCGATTTCTTCTCTCTTCTCATACAGTTACCACTTTAGTGTATCTCTCTGCTAGATAATGACAACAGCCACCTTCGCAAATGCTCTCCTTTCTCCAATCTATTCTCTGCATAGCTACCTAAGTGATTCTCCTTAAGTACAGTTCTGATCTTGCCTTTGCCTTAATAAAATCTAGCAACTCTCTATTATCTTCTTGTATCCTCAGTACTTAGAGATTTAGCATATCTCACACGTAGTAGGTACTTAACACATATTGATTAATGGATACCTAGGTGTAATAGTGCACAAAATTCTGGACCTGGAGTTGAGAAACTTGCAGTTAAATCTTTTATTGTTCACTATGATATAGCTTTAATCAAGCTCAGATTGATACAAACATGTATCCCACCACCTTGTATGCTAGACACAATCCCATTTGATCAAGATTCTAGTTCCCAAGATACTGTGCATCTGCAACACTTGTTGACCTTGTCATATCTGTCCTGGGTTTGTGAAATCTCAGAAATATTCTTAGATTCCTCAGTCCCCAAATACAATCAGTGACATCTTTCTTCCATATGAGTCCTTTTCTGTTGTGAATCCATATCTTTATCACTTTCCTGACTTAATCACCTCTCTGTGTGCCACACAGAGTAAACATGACAAGGTCACCAAACCTACCACACAAAGTGCCAGAATGTATATTTGTATCATTTTGAGCATGGTTACAGCCACATCATAGAGAATTATTAAGAAAATATTGGGTTAACTTTTGAATAATGTGAAGTTTATTGTTTCATGTTAACATTATGGGACAACTAAATTTACTATAAAGTAAAAAAAATGGAAGTAGGAGTAAAAGTAGATTTACAGGAAAATATTGCAATAAATTGAGACACTCATATTAGAGGTAATAAAGAATTTTCCTATCCAAATCACACTTTAATGTGCCAGTTTGGCTATGAATTACAGTGATTTTAACTGAATAATTTGATTTTGTTAACTTATTTTAATTAAACTGTCCTTATACACAGAGTATCATAAAAGTACTGTAGTAGTAAAAGGAAATACTATAGTAGAAAAGGGGATAAAAGAAAATAAATCAAATAATTTTCTGCTTAAAAGAGCTTGCAATCCAATAGAATAAATTTAGGTGATCCTGATGGAAATGTATAATACAACGAATTTGAGCTACATGGAAATACAGAAATAAATGCCAAGTGTTAGGAAATATTTTTAAAATATTTCATTTAAATAGTTTAAAAGAGAGATACCATGTAGCCAATTGAAAAAATAGATATTAGATTAAAGAGTAAAGTTATGAAAAAAATTATGAACAGAATAATAGATATGGTACCCCAAAGAAGTAATAACTGAAAGCTCACATACACTCTAAAACATTTATAAAAGCACTTTTTTCGTGGTAGCAAAGAATGAAAAATAAGTCAGGTATTCATCAACTGGGGAATGCTAAAACAAACTGGGGAGAATGAATACAACACAATTATTACTGCAGTGTAAGAAATGAGAAACATGAAAAATTCAGAAAAAAAACAAAAAAACATGAACTGATGCAAGCATTCCATTCAATGATTACAATGATGTCAACAGAACAAAAAAAAATGGAAAATGATCATTACATATTTCTAGAATGACACAAATTAGAGAAATTGAAACTGGGGGAAAAATGCACCTCCCTTTCAAAGGAAGATGACTATAGAATTTGATATTGAGTATGCTACCAAACAAACTAAATATATTGGTTAGATTTAGTGGCTTTTTTATCTGTTATAATGATAGACTTAAGAGGTGAAAGGGAAAGAAATTTACAAACAAATTGATACCAACAAAATAAGATACAATAAAATGTATTTTTAAGAACTGTTTATAGAATGACTTAGTGACAGCAGAGAATATATATGTGTAGTAGAAAATGAAATTATTTGAAGAGTGGTACTAATGAGTGGGAGTTTAAATTTCTTGTAATAGGATGATAATCATTTCATTTATTTTGACTTATTTTTTCTTCTTTGTATTTTCAAGTCAGTTTTCCCCTATTGATTTTTTTCTCTTAGTCACTTTACATTGTGTAATCAAGTAGGGCTTCCTTTTGTCCTCACTTTTGCTATTTGTTAGTAAGTAAGATAGCTTTCAAGTGGTTAAGAAATGTTGAAAAATCTCTATCTAATTCCTACAGATTTTCCGAAGAATTTAGTTGATAATCCTTGCAGATTTCATTGGACTCTGCTGATGCCATGCTTTTTTCCTCAGGCTACATTGTGAATAGTGAGATCAATTACAGAGCAAAGGCTGGAAAGACACTCTAGGTCTTCTGTGGCTTGATATTATCTAGAGTTTCTTAGTTAAGTTAAGACAGTGAGACACTCCTTGCAGGCATGGATCAGTGTCACAAGGATCAGAAGGGAGCAAGAGACAGAAAGAAACAAAAGGAGGAAGGAGAAACTTTGCAGGGACCTCAGGGATGATTTGGTTATTTCCACAAATAAGAGATGACTTGCAATCTTCAAATAGGTCACAACATTTTATGCTGTATCATATTGGGTGACTTAACCAAAGATCATCCAAGCATTGAAATGATCCTTGAAAATGAATGAAATATTCAAATGCTTAACCTCTTTGAAATATATATATATGTATGTATACATATAATGTATATATGCATGAGTGTATATGTACATACATAAATATATAATATACATGTATATAACTCTATATGTATATTTATATGTGTACACACACACACACATACACATATATATGCATGAATTCACCTTTACTTCTCATCAACCAAAAGAAAAAAGAATAAGGATTACACATTTTAAAATGGAGCACATAACCCATAGGGCTTTTAGGGTTGTTTGTTTTTGCAATGTGATTATAATTTTTTTTTAAATGTGACTTTTCATGTAAAGAGATAAAAATAGCATATTAGAAGAAGGATTTTTCACTTCTGTGTCTTCTTAATTAGAGTATTTTCTAGTTGTTTCAATCTAGCAGCTATGGATAAAAGTGGCTTAGTTGCTTCCTATTGACAGTAGTGCTGTTAGATATATGACTCATAAATGTTTCATCTTAAGTCCTGTAACAAGGCAAGTAAAATATAAATTCCATTTTGAGTTCTTAACCATTTTAGCTTTGATATTCTTAAAGGTAAGATAAATGAGGCACAAACAATTGAACAAAAATACTCTGTGAAACCACTAAATGGTTTAAGTTAGTATCACGGGAAAAAAGAAGAGTTACACTAAAGAATATGTTAAGCCTTTGATTCTATTACTTTGTATCATAATGACACTTTTAGGAGAATTATATGGTTTTCTGAACCTGCCAATAAAATCTTATTCACTAAATGGGAGTCTATAGCTCACAGCTTATGTCAATAAGAATGAGAACAAGAAAACGAAAAACTCCAGCTGTTGTGTATATTATATTTGCAATGAGCTGGTATATAATGGTTTATTCTCTATCACAGCAGTCGCTGAATTCAGACAATGCCTAATGAATGTCAGATTTCTGGTAAGAGTTTCAAAGGCTCAAATAATTCAAAGCCTAATTCTATTAGTTTATTACACTCTGGAATGATAAAATGTGTTTTAAATGGTTTATGAATGATTGAGTCTATTCAAACAGTGTCAACCTATTAATGCTACAAGTTATATATATCAAAAAGCTTTAGATCTATAACTTTTTTTCATTTGATGCCAGCTGGGATCTGAATTCACAGAAAGAACCAAGTATAAAAATTCAGAATGCAATTGACTTCAGTCATTGAACCTAAAATGAACCTCAAATCTTATGCTAACCAGATAATCTGTTCCAGTTCTTTTTCCTCTGACCCTCAAAAAGAACTGCAGCCTTATGTAATTGTGCAAAATATATTAGACTTTCTTTAATGTTCAATTCAGGACTGTCTTTCTCCTGCTAAGATGGTAGTCTAGGTGATTCAATTATGATTCTTAGCCAAAGGGCGATATAAGATATATAGAATCATTTTTATCAAGTTTTTTGGGGAGTTGATGCAAAGAAAAAAGTAACTGACCAATGGAGACTAATAAAAATACAGTTATTAAGACAACAGAAACCACAAGCACAAATCTTGACACAATAAATTCAAATGTGTTACTTATAAGAAAAGGGAATATGAAAGGAGAAGCAATGTTACTTTCAATTGTCAAAGAAATATAAATCATTTGCTTGCTTCCAGTGTAACTGTATTAATGTTTGCATCATAAAAGCATTATAAAGCATGAAAGAGGAGATGAATTATGGTAGAATGACTTAAGAAAATTTCTGTTCTTTTCTGTACAGCCAAATTCAGAAATGAAAGAATGACAATGTGACACCATGATAGCATTCTAGAAAATTGGGTCTCAAATGATTAACTGTCATATCTGTCCCGTAGAAGATACACAACTCACTCCCCACTTCAATTCACGTTACAAAGGCAACAGAAAGAAAAAGGGCTTTATCAACAGATGATATGAAGAAGACTAGAAAATAGCATGGTAGGTCTAGGTTATGTAGGTCTTGGAAAACTAGAACCAGTGGAAACACAGTGCAGAAGTTACCAGGATATTTGGGAAGCAATAGGCATGTCATACAGGTAGCTAGAGAAGAGCCATGGAAAACATGCCATGCCATTGTGTGACAATGTTTTACTTTTAATGAAAGTATAAAATTTCAATCTGGAAAAGACCTTCTAGCTCATCCAATAGATCTCCCTCATTTGCTGTAAAAGGAAAATGGAACACGTAGGGTTGAACTGACATGCCCAACTTTATACAGTTGATAAGTGACACAAATAACATGCAAATATGTAACTTGATTCCAGATGTTATACTATTTTCATTTTGCCAAGCTTTCTGGTTTTCTTTTTCATGTGCTTTCAGTGCCACCTATTTTTGAAACAATATTTATATTCAATAAATATTTTTTGAGCATCTACTATGTACAAGACATCATTTAGGCTTATCTGAATTCAGAATTTCATATGAACAATAATGAAGCCTATAAAGTATAAACCCAAATCCTTCCTACCAGTGACTAGCAGAATCTTTTCTTTCTGAGAAGGACATCTTCTGGTCATTCCACTGACCCAGAACACATGTGTGTTATATTCCCCCAATTAGAAGGTAACTTTCTTGAAGTGATTGACATTCTCACTTCTCTGTTTGCATTCAAAGGGCTTAGCAAAGGCTATTTACATAATAAATACTTGAATTTTTTAACATTCCATTTCATAATAGGGGAGACCAAAACATACCCTACAACTAATAAAATATAACATATAATGTGAAAATTCTTTGAGAAAAATATGACCTAAATACTATAGAATTTCAGACAAAGAGAGAATACTTAGAAGCGACAAAAATACAAGATTTTATGAGGGAAAGATCATTTAATCTGGGTCCTGAAGGATAAACAGAAGCTGAAAGGTAAAAATGGAGAGAGAGTTTCAAGTTAGATGGAAAAAAATCAGGCCTGATTAGGAAACAGTGATTAGTCCAATTTGACGGAAACATCAAGTGTTTGAAAGGAAATGAAATTAAACAAAACTGGAAAATAAGCTTAGGGGAAAATTCAAAGTGTGTTTCATGCAACTCTCCACAGTTTAGGTCAACATGAGCTCCAAACAGGGATGTACTAATATATGTTTAATAATCATCCATCCAGAGGGAAAAATGTGTATACAATGCAGTTTTTTTTTTAATTTTAATGTGCTTTATTTTTAAATTTTATTTTATTTGGAATTTAAGAAATAAAACAAATACTTATGTAACAAAGCAGAATAGAAAAAAAATGATTGTACATCAAACTGCAAATTGATTATGAACAATTTGCTGTTCCTTTTTAAATGTATAATAAAATACCCTAGATTTTTTCCTTTTACTCCCTTTCCTCCTCCCCATACTAGAGATGGCTACCTACTGACAAAAATATGTGTGTATGTGCGTGTGTGCGTGTGTGCATGTGTGCGTGCATGCGTGTGTGTGTGTACAATATACTATTACTTCACTTTTAACTCTTTGTTAAAGTAGGATTCTTCTTCCAGGGTGGAGGGTGCACTTTCCCAAGCTTCAGGGGTTTTGTATTGCTCTTTTCAGAGATGCTTCTAGGGACCTGTAAGTTTTTGGTTCTTCCAAGGTGGTGTGATCTAAAGAGGTATTTACTCCTCTCCTGGCCTGTACTCTGGTCTGTGAAGAAGCACTATTTTCTGCCCTGCATTTATTAGGTGGCTTTCCCCTCCTCTGTGGCCACAAAACTCTGTTACCCTCGTACCGAACTGCCACCCAGGATTGCCACCCACACCTAAGTACAGGCAAAGGAACAGAGTTCTGCCTCAGTGCCAGGAAAGAAACCCCTGTCATCTGCTTCTGACCAGTTGTTCAATCCCCTTACCATCTGTGGGCTGAGAAATCTGGAAGCAGTCACTACTACTGCTGTTGCTGTCCCTGTTGTTTCAGTCACTCCCAAGGCCTGCTCCTGCTCCTGCTTTGGTATTGCCAGGCTATGCTATATCAGCCTAACACTGGACTGTGCTTCTCTCTCACCTTGGTGCAACAGACAGTTCCTGGCAACTTTCCAAATTGTTTTGGGCTGGAAATTTATTTGAGTGAGATACACCCATTCAATGAATAAGCTTCTTTAAGTAGTTGCTCAAGGGATGGTCCCTTTAAAAAAAAATCAAACTGGAAGGATAAGACCCTCAGTGTTACTGGATAAAGAAGAAAAAATTACTATTTAGTATTTAAATCCACTGTGCTAGATGGGTGGAAATTTGTCCTCTAGTCTATGAGATCCATAGTGAATTGTGTTTGAGGCTTGATCTTTCAGTAAGAAATGTAGCCAGTAAACACAGAGAACAAAAAGGGATTCTGGGGGGTAGAAAAGTAAAGGAGGAGGAGGAGGAGGAGGAGGAGGAGGAGGAGGAGGAGGAGGAGGAAAAGGAGGCGAAGGAAAAGAGCTGCTCTTCACTCACAGGCTGTGTTTGGCCTTTGTTCTCGAAGAGGACCATGACATCAGGATGATGACATAACTTGCAGTTGACTTTAATTTCAGTGACTGAGGGCTGTGAAAGGTCACCAATCTCACTTTCTTCTCCTGAGCCATCTGGATCCAGTTTCCTGATATTCATCAGGATGACTGGAGATGGCCCAGGATGTAATGTGAGATCCTGGTCCTTTCAAGCTAAGGTCTTCTGGCATTCTCACTTTGAGTGAGATACACCCATTCAATGAATAGTCTTCTTTAAGTAATTGTTCAAGGGATAGCCCCTTTATCTTATAATCCAACACAAAGGCAGAAATATTAAGGGCATCATTTTAAGATCATGATGCAATGGATGGAAGATGTTATTCAACTGTGTTAATCCTAAAGTTAAAATGTTTACATCACAATACAAGAAGATGATATCTGTAATGCTTGAGAATGGTATATTTTTAGTGACATTTAGAAGAGGTATACATGGGCGGGGGGGGGGAAATAAGTTGAATTTGGTGTGATGATAGAAATAATTAATCAAAGGGTGAAAGAAAGGATTGTATGGGCACAATAGGTAAATTACATCACATGAAAAGGCCCAAAAGACCTATTATAGTAGATGGAAAGAAGGGAGTGGAGAAAGCATTTTTTGAACCTGAGGCTCACTGAATTTGGCTCAAATATGGAATAATATATACATTTAATTGGTTATAGAAATCTATCATAGTCTATAGGGAAGTAGGACCGGAAAGGGGAAAGAAAAGTGAGGGAGTGAATAGAAGGCAAAGAAGAAGTAGTAGGGGAAAGAGAAAAAAAAAAAGAGATGGAGGGTGACTGAAAGGGGGTAGATTAAGGGAGGCAGTAGTCAGAAGCAAAACACTGATGAAGAGGCAAAGCATGAAAAGAGAAAGAAATGGATTAATGGGGGAAAATAGAATGGAGAGAAAGAAGCAGTTATTCTAACTATGAATGTGAATGGGATGAACATTCCTGTAAAACCAAAGCAAATAGCAGAGTGAATTAAAACCCAGAACTGCACAATATGTTGTCTACAATGAATACATTTGAAGCAGAGGGATACATACAGAGTAAAGGTAAAAAGCTAGAGCAGAATATATTATGCTTCAGCTGAAGTAAAAAACAATACAAGCAGTAATCTTGATGTCAGGCAAAGAAAAAACAAAAAATAGATCGAGCACAAAGAGATAAAGAAGGAAACTACATCTTACTCAAAGATACTATAGACAATAAAGTAATATCAATACTAAATATATATCCACCAAGTGTTATAGCATCCAAATTCTTAGAGGAAAAATCAATTCAGTTACAGGAAGAAGTAGACAGCAAAAGTACACTAGTGGAGGACCTCAATCTCCCCCTCTCAGAGCTAGATACATCTAACCACACACAAAAAAGATAGTAGCTAAAGAGATGAATAAGATTTTAGAAAAGTTAGATATGGTAGACCTCTGGAGAAAATTGAATTGGGATATAAAGGACTATACATTTTTCTCAGCAGTACATTGCACATACCCAAAAACTGATCACATACAAGGGCATCAATACCTCATAATCCCGTGCAGAAAGAGAGAAACAGTAAATGCTTCCTTTTCAGATCATGATGTAATAAAAATTACAAGTAATAAATGATCATGGAAAGACAGAATAAAAATTAATTGATAACTAAATAATCTAATCTTGAATAATGAAACAATATATCAGAACTTATGGGAAGAAGCAAAAGCAGTTCTTAGGGGAATTTTTTTTTTTTTATCTCTACATGCTTGCATGAATGAAATAAGGAAATCTTTGAATTGGGCCTGCAACTAAAAAAGCTAGAAAACTGCAAATTAAAAATTCTCAATTAAACACCAAATTCAAAATTCTGAAAATCAAAGGAGAGATTAATAAAACTGAAAGTAAGAAAACTATTAAACTAATAAATAAAATTAAGAGCTGATTTTATTAGAAAAAATAATAAAATTGATGACCCTTTGGTTAGTTTGGTTTTAAAAAAAGAGGAAAATCAAATGAACAATATCATTAACGAAAATGGAGAATTTACGACAAATAAAGAGGAAATGAAAGCAATAAATAGCAGCTATGTTGCCTAAGTGTATGCCAAGAAATCTGAAAGTCTAAGTGAAATAGATGAATATTAACAAAAATATAAATTGTCCACATTAACAGAAGAGAAATAAAATGCTGAAATAACCACAAGTGAGAAAAAAAATTGAGCAATCTAACAATGAACTCTGCAAGAAAAAGTCTCCAGGGTCAGGTGTATTTACAAGTAAATTCTACCAAATATTTAAAGAAAAATTAATTCCAGTTCTATATAAACTGTTTGGAAAAATGGGCGAAGGATTCCTATGAAATTCTCTTTGTGATACAAATATAAGGCTGATACCTAAAGGAGGAAAACACAGAAGAGAAAAATAAAACTATAGACCAATTTCACTAATGAATATTAATGCAAAAACTTTAAAGTATTAGCAAAGTGATTATACCAACTTATGTGATTATACCAACTTATCATGAGGATTATACACTGTCTTGGTGGGATTTCAGGGCTGTAAGGAAAATTATCAATATAATTGAATAAGAAAATTAACAGAAATTGTGTTTTTCTTAATAGATGCAGGAAAATCGTTTTTAACAAAATACAGCACCAATTCCTATTTCAAAAATACTAGAGAGAATAGGAGTAAATGGAGTTTTTCTTAAAATAAGTAGCATCTCTCTAAAACCATAAACAAACATTGTATGTAATGGAGATAAGCTAGAAACATTTCTGATACGAACAAAGGTGAAAGAAGTATACCCGTTATCACCACAATTATTCAATAATTTAGTAGATATGTTAATTTTAGCAATAAGAGAAGGAAAAGAAATTGAATTAATTAGAACAAGCAATGAGGAAATAAAAGTATCACTCTTTACAGATGATATGATGGTATAATTAGAGAACCTAAAGAATCAACTAAAAAACTACTTGAAATATTTAACAACTTTAACAAATTAGCAACATATAAAACAGACCCAAATAGCTCATTGACATCTATTTATACTAGGACAAAAATCCCAGTAACAAGAGATAGAAAGAGAAATTCCATTTAAAATAACTGTAGACACTATAACATATTTGGGAGTTTCTCTGCCAAGAGAAACCTTGAATAAACATGAACACAATTACAAAACGCTTTTCACACAAATAAAATAAAATCTAAACAACTGGAAACTGACAATTGCTCATGGGTAGAATGCGAAAGAAGAATTCACTGGGAGAACAGAAAAGGGAGAGGTAGAATGGGATACAGTATCTGACATGAAAGAAGTCTGAAAGAGATTTTACATTAGAGGAGAAAATGGGGAAATGGGGAGGGGGGTACATGGACCTTACCCTCATTGGAACTGATTTAAAGAAGAAATAATATACAAACTCAGTTTGATATAGAAATCTATCTTTTCATGCAAAAAAGTAGGAAGGTAAGGGGAGAAAAGATGAGGAGTAGGAGCTGATAGATGGGATGGCAGTTTGGGGGAGGTAAAAATTAGAATCAGAACACTCCCGAGAAAGTATAAAATAAGATATGATTGAGGGAAACATATAACATAATCATGACTGTGTAAATTTTTTTCAGTGAGTTTCTCTGATAAAGACTTCATTTCACAAACAATTTAGAACTATTCCCAAAAGGCTGTAAAACTTTGCATACCCTTTGATCCAGCAATAACATTACTAGGTTTGTATCCCAAAGAGATTTTAGTGGCAGCTCTTTTAGTGCTGGCAAAGAATTGGAAATTGAGGAGTTAGGAAATTGCTGAACAAGTTGTATATGATTGTGATGAAATACTATTTTACTTTAAGAAATGATGAGCAGAATTCTATCAGAAAAAAAAAAAACGGAAAGACAGACATGAACAGATGCAAAGTAAAGTGAACAGAACAAGAGCATTGCACACAGTAACAAAAATATTGTATGATGATCTATTAATAATAGCTATTCTCAGCAGTACAATGATCCAAGGCAATTGTCTAAGACTTAAGGTGAGAGGTATTGTCCATTTCCAGAGAAAGAGCTGATAGATCCTAAATGCAAGATCAAAGACACTTTTTTCTTTCTTTCTTTCTTTCTTCCTTTCTTTCTTTCTTTCTTTCTTTCTTTCTTTCTTTCTTTCTTTCTTTCTTTCTTTCTTTCTTTCTTTTTTTTTTGGAGTTTTATGTCTGTTTCTATCTCAGAATAACTTAAATAGGAATCCATTTTGCATGACTACACATGTATAAGCTATGTAAAATTGCTTGTCTTCACAATGGGGGAGGAGGAAGAAGGAGAATTTGGAACTCAAAACTTGAAAAAAATATGTTAAAAATGTTTTTATATGTAATGTAGAAAAATGAAATATTAAATAAAATAAATCAGTATTGTTACTGTATACAACAATATTTTGATTCTGCTCATTTCTTTCTTCATTATTTCAGTATATCTATCCAGTTTTTTAAATTATCAAACATTTCTTATAGCATGCCTCATTTGCTTTATTAGCATTCTAGCAATCACTTTTTTAAGTACAGATTTTTTTTTAAATCAAGCCCTGATTTGTAGTGTTTGATAATTTCTAAGGTTTCAATGTTTACACGAAAATTTAATAATTAGTTCTCACATGTCAATTCAAGCTTCCTCCAGCACACTCTTGTCTTCAAGACAAAGGTGTATTTATGGTTCACAGGAGTGAAATCTACTCCATGGTGGTAAAGAAGTTTAAGGACCAGCATTGTGGATTATGAGCTCATTTAGAATAACAGTAGGGAAAATGGCAGAATGAAATGCCATAAGTCAAGTAGAGAAATCATAAAACTGGTTGTTAGATGATAATAATATGGATGGAAAAAGGAAAAAAAAAGATACAGATGGTGATATCAAAAAAGAGAGGCTATGGAGTTATATTGATAGAATAGAGAGACAGCAGAAATCCAGGAGGAAAATATTTGTCCTTCTTTCTGTGAGCAAGGTGACATGGGAAAAACAAGGGGTTTATAATGTGAATTTTGAAGAAATCAACAGGAATAAGTAAAATTGTATTTAAAGAAAGAGAGTGAAAAGCGTTTATGTAAAATATTGAATATTAAATCAAATTTACTCACATTGTAATTCTGTAATGTTGTAACAGGGGCTCCATATGGTAACATGACAGGCAATAGTTGGTGGGGTAGACAGAGGTGAAGTGGAATTAGGCTAAGGTTTCAGGTGAAGAGGAGAATTAGGGAGAAGATAGTAGGGGATAAAGTTTTGCATTTTGGACAGTAATTGTGGAAGGCATAGATGAAGGACGTAGGATGAAGACAGGTAGGCTTGAAAGACACTTTATTGATCAATAGCAACAGGGGGTGATGAGTAGACTGTGTTTTCTCATCAGAAGTGGTTGTTGAAATAATCAGTCCTAAACTTCCTATTTAAAGTTGATGAATTGATGTGTAGAGTTCTGATATGTTGGCATGACCCCACAAATTTGCCTCCCAAGCTACTAGGCTCAAAAGTTATTGGTAGCAGCAACAACAGCAGCAGTAGCCTCCTCCAAATTAAGATACTGAGGCTATATTTATGCACACAATCTATTCAACATTTTTTATTGAACTGGCAATACTGCTGGTCATTTATTTGAATAAATTGACCATTTTTGACTGAACTAATTAATTAGTCAGCTCCAACAAAATGGAACAGGCAGTGACTACAAGCATAGTGAACAACAGTTTAAAATGTTGAATCTGTCATTTTTTTTAGTCCAGTGTTACTTGCTTACACATAATTAGCAGAATTTATTGTAAACATTTGTCCCTCCAAGGTTCTAGTTATGCCAATATCTTAAGTTTTAGATAGTTCATATTTCAATTAAAAGGACATAACCCAAAATGTGTTTTGATTTAGAATATCCATTGAGATGCAATACATAAATGCATAAAACAGTATAACAAATTATTCAGATGCAGGGTATTATAACGCAAGAAACAGACTTTTTTAAAGGAAGTTTGCTATTGTTTATTTTGCAGGAATATCTGACTCATCATGACCCCGTAGCTTACTAGTCCATTTAATCCGCCACTAACTCTCAAAATCTGTCCAAGTTCATATTTCCTACTTCCATTACATTATATATCCACCTCTTCCTTTGCCATCTCCTCATTTCGCTTTCAACTTTCTTCCCATCATTAGGAGCTTTTCCCAATGAATACCATCTTCTCATTATGTGGCCAAAGTATTTAAGCTTCACCTTCAATATTTGATCTTCTAGTGAACAGTCTGAATTAATTTTTATTGACAGATTGGATTTCTTTGCTGTCTAAGGAATTCTCAGAAGTTTTCTCCAACACCTAAATTCAAAAGCATTGATTTTTCAGTGCTCATTTTTCCTTATATTCCATCTTTCATAGCCATATATTGTTACTGGAAAACCATAGCTTTGACTACATGGAACTTTTTGGCAATGTGTCATTTCTTCTGTATATGTTTGCCAGACTTGCCATGGATTTCCTCTCAAAGAGGAAGTGTCTTTTAATATCATGGCTAAAATCATCAGCTGCAGTGATCTTTGAGTCCAAGAGTACAAAATCTTAACTCTGCTTCCACTTCTACTTCTTCTATTCACCAAAAAGCAATGGCTGTGGTTGCCAAGATCTTACTTCTTTGATGTTAAGATTCAACCAGTTTTTACATATGTCTATTTCACCCTCATCAAGAGGCCTTTTAATTCTGCTTCTCTTTCTGGTATCAGAATGGTGTAGTCTTCACATTGTTAATTTTCATCCTGGCAACGTTAATTCTGACTTTTGTTTCATCCAGCCTGGCATTTCACATGATGTACTGTGCATATAAGTTAAATAATTAGGTGACAATATATAACTTTGTCATACACCTTTTCCAGTCTTAAATCAATCATTTCTTACATGTTCATTTTTTATCTATTGCTTCCTGATCAGTAAATAGGTTGCTCAGCAGATAAGTAAGATCATCTGGCATTCCTATCTCTTTGAGGACTTGACACATTTTGTTGTGATCCACAGATCTGAAGTTTAATGTAGTCAGTTAAGAAGAGGTTTGTTTTGTTTTTTAATTCCCTTGATTTCTCTATAATTCAGTGAATGTTGGCAATTTCATATCTACTTCTGCCTCTTTAAAAACCAGCCTACTCTTCCAGTAATTATCAGTTCACATATTTCTTAAGCGTTTCTTAAGCATAACTTTTCTAGAGCGTGCAATGAGAACAACTGTTTGGTAATTTGAACATTCTTTGGCATTGCCCTTCTTTATTATTAGAATGCAAACTGATCTTTTCCAGTCCAGTGGCCATTGTTGACTTTTCCAAATTTCCTGGCATATTGAGTACAGCACATTAGCAGATTTTGAAAAGCTCAGGTGGAGTTCCATCACCTCTGCTAGACTTACTGTTAGTAATACTTCATAAGGCCCACTTGACTTCATTCTCCAGGAACTCTGGTTTTATATCAGTAGTTAAACCATCATGATTATTGGTGTTTTCTTCTATAGTTCTTTGGGATATACTTTTTAAAAATATAATTAATTTATTTATTTTTAGTTTTCCACATTTACTTCCATAAGATTTTGTTTCAAATTTTCTTTGCCTCCCTCTCCTCCATTCCCTCCCAAGACAGTGTATAATCTGATGTAGGTTCTATGAATACATTCATATTAAGTATATTTTCACACTAGTCATGATGTAAAGAATAATTAGAACTAATGGGAGGAACCACAAGAAAGAAGAAATAAAACAAAACAAGAAAAGGAGAGCAAATAGTAGGCTTCTTCTCATTTTATCCAGCATCAGTTCATCTAAGTCTTTCCAAGTTTTTCTGAAGTCGACTTACTCATCATTTTTTATAGTACAATAGTATTCCATCACATTCACATACCACTTTTTCATCCATTGCCAAGATGATGGTCATTTCCTCAATTTCCAAGTTTTTGACACTGGAAAAAGAGCTGCTATGAATTTGTTTGTACATGTGAGTCCTTCTCCTATTTTTATGATCTCTTTGGGATATAGACCTAGAAGTTGTATTGATGGGTCAAAGGGTATGCACAATTTCATTGGGTATAGATCCAAATAGCTCTCCAGAATGGTTGGATCAATTTACAACTCCGCCAACAATGTACTAGTGGTCCAATTTTTCCACGTGTTCACAACTTTTTTTTCATTTTCCTCTTTTGTCATGATAGCCAATCTGATAGGTATGATTTGGTTCCTTGGAGTCATTTTGATTTGCATTTCTCTAATCAATAATGATTTAGCACATTTTTATGTGACTATAGATAGCTTTCATTTCTTCCTTTGAAAACTGCATGTTCATATCCTTTGACTATTTATCAATCGGGGAATGATTTATACTCTTATAAATTTGACTCCTTGGGGTATTCTTGCCACCACTTCACAATCTCTTTTGGTTCTGGCAAGTCTCGATCATTTTTGCTTTTTATATCCATTTTTGCACGAAACATTGCTTGATATCTACAAGATCTCTTGTCTTCCCCCATTTTATTATTTTCTTCTATTCCTTTGCATTGCTCATTTAATGAAATTTTCTTATCTCTCATTGCTATTCTCTGTAATTCTGCATTAAGTTGGATGTATGTTTCCTTTATTCCTTTACCTTTTGCTTTCTTCTTTCCTCAGTTATTTGTAGAGCCTCATCAGGCAGTATTTTGCTTTCTTGTTCTTCTTGCCTCATATCCTAGCTACATGCTCCTAAGCAAATCATCTTGCCTTCCTTGGATCACTTCATTCATTTGTAATTTAAAGAACTGAACTATATGCCTCCTACAATCGCTTCTACTTATAACTCTAAATCTACGATTTACTACTCTTATAAAAGAAAAAAAATACTGTTAGAGGAGTACAGAATATACATTTACCAGTATGTGTATTCTTAAGAAGGTACATTTTGATCTCTTCCCAGAAGTACGTGTGTGTGTGTGTGTGTGTGTGTGTGTGTGTGTGTGTGTGTGTGTATAAAAGCAAGCACCCTGACATGCCCAGGAGGACCTGCTACCACAAGTCCTTAGATCAGCATTTCTAAAAGGAAAGCAATGTTTGAGAGGTCAACAATCACTATAATCAAGCATATATATCACTCACTTAGTTTAGGGTAAAAAGTCAGCATCCTGAACTTCACAGAAAATACAGAGAAATCAAAATCAACAGACAAGCTTCCAACTGTCTGACATAAACAGTACATACATCATACATCAACAGACAGATTCAACTTTCTGACCATTACATACATTGGTTGGTTGGTTGGTTGTTGTCCTTTGTCTTCCAAGAGGACAAAAATGACATCACCATGAAAAAGTGAAACTTCAGCGTGTCTGACTGTGGTGATCAGAATAATATGAGCTTGAAATGCTCTACCATGGATCAGGCATAGATATTCAATGTGAATATTTTGGGTGGATATCCCAAATTTGTGCATTCTGCCTTTACTTTGTGCTGTCTCAATTCTGCTTTGCTCAAAGAGCCCAACACCCTTTCTGATGTGGGCATGCCATGCCAAGCAGTCCTGTAGCAGTGTCTCCCATGTTGCACAGACAAAGCCAAAATTCTTTCAGTTAGAAGCTACAGAACTTCGTGTTGAACTGACTGGTGTGAAAAAGCTAAGGGCAGGTGCTAATTTAACTTTTGTTTTGTGTTTCCCAAATCAGTCCTGGGGCTAGCTTGTTAAGTGTCAGGGAGGGGTGGTCTGGTCACAGGAGATCTCCTTAGCTGAATTGAGGCAAAGGCAAGCTCAGAGGTTGGTGATCCCAGCTGCCCTATTGTCTTCCTATTGCCCCTGGAGTGTTAAGGCATGCCTGGATCCTAGTGCTAGTGTCTACCCTCTCTGTGGCTCCTCTTCTAGCACTGAGGCACATCTTGGTCCTAGCATGAGTATCTACCACCCTGGCACCCCTGTCCTTCCAGTTCACCTGTGCCAGAGTAAGAGGAATCCCCCCTAGCCATTTTCCTAGCCTCAGGTGTTATGAGACTGTTTGCCCTGTCAGCTGTTCCAACTAATCCATAATTTTTCTGGAGAAATGTTTTATGGTTCTTTCGAGGTCAACAAGGGCAGGGAGGAGAGAGCATTTACCTTTCACTCCACCATTGTGGCTCCTGGAAGTTCAAGTAGGTGACTTATAGATGTTTAGTCTGTGGGCTGAAAGTCTCAGAAGTTGCTGGGGCTGATATCTGGTGCTCAACTGCTGTTGCTTCCTCAGCTCTGCTGGTCTCCTGCTCTGTGCTGCCACTCTGCCTTTCCACCTTGCTGCTACTGCCTGTGGCTGCCTCAGGGTTTTTCCACTTGGCCATGCCACTGCAGAACAGGCTGTGCTCTGTGCTGTGGGATCACCCCCATGGAGCAGATCATTCCCTTTGACCTTCCAGTCTGCCCTGGGCTGTGCATGTGCCATAGTCTGTCTCCTGTTGGATCCTGCACCTCCAAAATTTGGTCAGATTCTCTTTTTAGAGTTATCTGAAGGAGTTTGTCTAAGAGCTTAGGTGAGTTGTTGCTGTCACTCAGCCATCTTGGCTCCCTAAAGCCAAAGTTCTTGAGAGAGACCTTGATAGTGTCCTTGTATAGCTTCTTCTGGCCAACATGTGATCACCTGATCCATGTGATTTCTCAATAAAATAGTTTTTTTGGCAAGCTACTTGAGTGCTAACAACTCATTTTTCATTTGAACAACTCGGCCAGTCCATCAGAGTTGCACTCTCTGAAGCATAGATTGAAAACTTGGCAGCTCAGCTTGAGCAAGGACTTCAGTATCTGGTACCTTATCCTACCAGGTGATCCTCAGAATCTTCCTAAGACAGTTCAAATGGAAGCAATTCACTTTCCTGGCATGATGCAGGTAGACTGTCCATGTTTCACAGGCATACAATGATGAGGCCAACACAACAACTCTGTAGACCTTCAATTTGGTAGTCATTCTAATACCTCTTCTTTCCCAAACTTTTCTTCTGAGCTTCCCAAACACTGAGCTAGCTCTGGCAATGTGTACATCAACCTCATTGTCAATGTGTACGTTCCTGGAAAGTACACTACCAAGGTAAATGAACTTATCCACAGCATTCCAAACTTTTCCTTTTGTTGGAACCATGGTGGTGGTTGATGGAGCACCTGTGTTTTCTTGGTGTTAATTATAAGGCTAAATTAACACAGGGATCAGAGAATTGATCTGTTGCATCTCAGCTTCAGAGGCTGTATTGAGTGCAAAATCATCTGCAAACAGAAAATAATGCACCAACACTCCCTCCTCTTTGGTCTTGGCTTGTAGCCTTTTCACATTGAAGAACTTGTCATCAGTACGGTAGTTGACCTTGATGCCATGTTCTTCCTCATTGAAAGCATTGTTAACATGGATGAAAACATCATGCTAAAAAGTATGGGAGCAAGCACACAGACCTGCTTCACTCCATTAGTGACTGGGAAGGCATGAGAGCATTGTCAATTATCCAGAACCTGGGCAAACATGTCATCATGAAAATGATGCACAATATTGATGAACTTCTCTGGACAACCAAATTTTGACATAATTTCCATAAGCCCTCATGACTAACAGTGTCAAAGTCCTTGGTCAGATCTACAAACATGGTATATAGACCTCTGTTCTGGTCCTGGTATTTCTTCTGGAGTTTCCAGGCAGCAAACAACATATTGACTGTTCCTTAACCTTTTCTGAAGCCACACTGGCTCTCAGGGATATGACCACACTCCAGATGAAGGATAAGCCCATTAAGCAGGACTCTAGAAAGAATTTTGCCAGCAAGGACTAAGAGATATATCCCCCCGTGACTGTCACAGGACAATCTATTCCCTTTACTCTTATAGAGATGAATATTGGAGGCATCCTTGAATTCCTGGGGGATAACCTCCTCCTATTATGTATGAGCAATGGTCCCCCTACCTTGTAAATATCAGCTGGAATAGAATCAGCACCAGGTGCTTTGCCACAGGAAAGGAGCCTAATGGCCCTCAAAATTTCTTCTTCAGTTTGAAGTTCAGCTAAGTAGGGATTAACTTCAACCTGAGATAAATGATCAGTGACTTCAGCATTGATTGATGATGGTCTGTTGAGAACACTATGGAAGTGTTCAGCCCATCTCTCTAGGATCATGTCCTTATCACTAATCAATGTGACTCCATCAGCACTGAGTAGTTGTGATGCACCATAACTTTTTGGTCCATAAATAGCTTTCAGGGAAACATAAAAGCGCTCTAGGTTATTACTATCAGCATAAAACTGAATTTCATCTGCCTTCTTACTGTTATCAGGAATACCAAATCATGACACAGTGGCAGTTAGATAATCATAGGAAAGTCAGGCAGGAAAAGTGTTGCAAATTAGAGAAAACAGCACAAAGTAAAGGTAGATTATAGAGTACGTATGACATGGATGATAATATTGGTATAAGATTAGCAATTATCTGTTATGATTTTTGAGAAAAGACATTTTCAGATTGTAAATGTAAAATGTAATGTAAAAGTGCAAGATGGACTCCAAAAAATTATTATTTTTCACAATGCGTTACAGATTAAAATGAATACTTGTTCCTGAGTTTGACATATTGATCACTGCAACTTAATATATTGATATTTTTTTTAATAAACATACGTCAGTGATTTTAAATAATTTGGGGCAGGTACATGGCACAGTAGATAAAGTGATGGACCTTGAGTTAGAATGACCTGAGTTCAAATCTAGCCTCAAGACATTCCCTAGCTGTGTGACTATGGGTAAGTCATTTAACTTGTATTTGGATCAATTTTCTCTGCTGTAATACGGAGAGAATAACAGCACTTATATCTCAGGGTTGTTTTGAGAAGCAAATGATATAATATTCATGAAGAGCTTAACATAGAACCTGGCACATATTGGGCACAATGGAAATGCTTCTTCCCCAACCATTCATTTTGAATTGATGTAGCTTGATTTTCTAGGGCCTAATCCACTTGAGATTAAATGGCACAAATAAGTATCTTTGACCAATAAATCTGGCAACCATGTCTTGAACCTGTGATGTCCCAACCAAAGTACAGATATCCTATCAAACCTTACCTAAGTAGTAATTAATTAGGAAATAAATAAGAAATGCTATATAGGGCAAAATTAAAAATTTATGATCCAGCAATTAGAAGATGATATATTTGTTGGATGATAAACAAATATTTATTAGATATTAATAAAGGCAATGTATGGCTCTCAATGTTGTGAGGTACTAAAATCAATATAAAGTCAACTTTGTGACACAAAGAGTTTAAAATTTAGTTAGTGATATGTCATGATGAACCTCTCCATTTGTTAAAGATCATTCCAAATTGTTTTTCTATGAATTTTTTTCTTGATTTGTTGTTTTTTATAATTAATTTGCTTTTTGTTTTCAACAATAACTTCCATAAGTTTTTAATTTTCTCCCCCTGCCTGCCCAAAAGGACATAGAGTCTTATCAAACACATTTTCACACTAATCAATTTGCATAGAAGAATTAAAACTAGTAGGAGAAACCATGAGAAAAAAATGGAACAAAACAAACACAACCAAAGAGAAAACAGTCTGCCTCATTCTGAGTTCTGACTCATTCTGAGTTCATTCTCTGGATGTGGATGGATTTTGCATCTTGAGTCTTTTGGAAATGTTTTAGGCCCTTGCATTGCTGTGAAGGGTTAAGTTTATCAGACTCACACACAAGGACTGTGTAAAATATTCTCCTGGTTCTCCTCATTTCACTCAGCATCAGTTCATATAAATCTTTCCAGGTTTTTCTGAATTCCTCTTGTTCATCATTTGTTATAGCACAATAATGTTCCATTATGTTCATTATAAGAGATTTTCATGACTAGTATGTTTCTTCATATTTGAAGAACAGGAAAAAATTCAGTCCTGGAGCTAAATTTTGGAAATTAAATTTATGTGTTGACATTCTGTTATGTTGGCATGACTACAAAAATTTGCCTCCTTTATCACTGAGCTCAGAAGGTGATGGTGGTAACATTCCAGGGCCCTTACTAGGGCAATAGGTGAACTCTCAGAGCTATAATACCTTTGGTAGTCAGTGTAATTTCCTATCACCCTGGAGCTGATAGATTGGACAACAAGACCCCACCCACCTAGCACAGAGTAAATGCAATTTCTAAAGAGGAATTTTTTCTCTTTTACCCTGAGGGTTTTCCCCTCCCTGTTTGATTTTTTTTTTATTTTTTATTAAAGGGGCCATTCCTTGAGTCATTGCTTAAAGAAGCCTGTTCATTGAATGGCTTTATCTCACTCACCCAAGCTCCACTTAAGGGGTGTTTTCTGGACCCGCCTGGCTTAAGAGTGATTATCAACAGTAACTGTTGCTGTTTCCCTCCCAGCCTGATTTAGCTATTTTTCTTTGCCTCATTAAAGGGGCCATCCCCTGATGACTTCTTAAACTGGCCTATTCACTGAATGTGCATTACCTCACCCTAAGTGAGTACTGACTAGGCCTAGGTCTAAAGCGGACAAAGTCTCCCATTGCATCCTGGGTCATCTCCAGTCATCCTGATGAATATCTGGTCACTGATTCAGATGGCTCTGGAGGAGAAGTGAGGCTGGTGACCTGCAGAGCTTTCCCTCACTCACAACAATGTCAAGTGTAGATCATGTCATCTTTTCTCTGATGGTAAGGAAGGGCAAACACTATAACAACAAGTATCTCACTCAAAGTGAGAATGTGATAAGATCTTAGCCTGAAAGGGCCAAGCTCTCCCACTGCATACTGGGACATCTCCAGTCATCCTGATGAATATCAGGTCACTGGACCCAAATGGTTCAGTAGAAGAAAATGAGGTTGGTGACCTTACAGAGACTCCTTCACTCAAATCAAAGTCAACTGCAAGCAATGTCATCATCTTTGTATCATGGTCCTCGTCAAGAATGAAGGAAAAACACAACAGTCTAATACCTCTTCTCTCCCATACTTTCCTTTTGAGCCTCCCAAACATTGAGCTAATTTTGCCAAGGAGTGCATCAATCTCATTATCAGTGTCTGCAATCCTGGGAAGAACACTGCCAAGGTAAGTAAACTTATACACAGCACTCACAACTTCTCCATTTGCTCTAACTGATGGTTCCATATATGGATGGTGTAGTAGTGGCTGATGAAGCACCTGTGTTATCCCCTAGAATTTCAAGTATGCCTCCATAGTCTAGCTCTATAAAAGAAAAGGAAATAGATTGTCCTGTCTCTCTTAGTCTTTGCTAGCAAGATTTTTGCCAGCTTGCTTCTTAATAGAGTGATCCTTCACCTGGAAGACAGTCATTCACCTGAGACTCAGCACAGCTTCAGAAAGGGACAAGGAATAGTTGATATGATGTTTGCTACCCAGCAACTCCAGGGGAAATGGAAGGAGCAGAACAGAGGTCTCTGCACAATGTTTATAGGTCTGGCCAAGGCCTTTGATTCTGTTAGTTACAAAGGCTTATAGAAAATCATGTCAAAATTTGGTTGCTCAGAAAAATTCATCAGTATTGTACATCAGTTTAATGATGGCATGCTTGCCCAGTTTCCAGATAATGAACAATGTTTTCATGCCTTCCTAGTCACTAGTGGAATGAAACAAGGCTGTGTGCTTGTTCTCACACTTTTTAGCGTGATGTTTTCAGCCATGTTGTCAAATGCTCTCAATGAGGATGAGCATGTCATCAAGGAGACTCCTGCATTGATGGTAAATTCTTCAGGGTGAAAAGGCTACAAGCTTAGACCAAAGTAGAGAGGAAGTGGTCCATGATTTTCTGTTCGCAGATCATTGTGCAATCAAAGGAGCCTCTGAGGCAGGGATGTAACAATGTATGGATCGATTCTCTATTTGGCCTGTCAATAATAGCCCAGTATTGCATAACTGTGTAGGATTGTTTGTGTACTGAACATAATTTTATAACCCATGACCTTCTTAAATTATATGTTATTAGTAACTTGACATACGTGTGTATATGTTCATCCTTCACTGCGGAAGAAGACCATGCCATCAGAGAAATAATGACATGACTTGCACTTGACTTTGTTTTGAGTGTGGGAAGGCTGTGCAGGTCACCAGCCTCATTTCTCCTCCAGAGTCATCTGAATCTAGTGACCAGATATTCATCAGGATGACTGGCAATGCCCCAAGATGAGGTAATTGGGGTTAAGTGACTTGCCCAAAGTCAAACAGCTAGTGAATATCAAGTGTCTGAGGTGAGATTTGAACTCAGGTCCTCTTGACTCCTGCACTGGTGCTGTATCCACTGCACCACCAAATTGCCCTTTGTATCAAAGTGGAGAAGGTTTCAAAAGATCTTTCAGGATCATTACTCCCCCCACCCACCTCCACCCTCAAATCAAAAACACAGAATCAACTATCACCCAAGGGTCTATATTCTCTCTTACATGAACTATAGAAAACATTTTTGTTACAAATTCTTTATATTATCAAGGTGTGTAGATCTACTACATTTGGACTAGAACATGAGAGTCCTAAGATGTGCTTTAAAAGGAAGAAAAAATGCCACTGAAGAAAAAAAAAAGGAAAGACCATCTATCTGGACTAGACCAGATAGAGGAGAAGCAATCTTCAACGAAATGGGATCTGAGGGATTACCTAGTGCTGAAGGACATCCCTACAGGATACAGGAATAACCACCTGAGTCTATAAACATCTGCCTTTTGGTAAAGTACTGTGTAAGGAGATGATTGCTACTATAAAGGAACTATACTGGATCCAAAACTCCATCATTAACTTAGAAATGTCTGGATGTTCTCTATTCCATCATCATATCAACAATTTTGAGCCTACATAGAATGTTTATTGACTACAAACCTCTAGAAAAGGAATTGGATGATCATAAGGTAAATGAATGCTTAACTTGTGAGTTCTGGAGTACTTTTCTTACTCTTACCTTGCTTTTTGGCATATTGAATTGATGCTTCTAAAATAAAGCACACTGAATTGCAATGAAAATGTGATGTGGTGCCTGTTTGCTCTTCATGCACTTTCCCTGTAGAGAATATGTGACCTTACCCTTCTTATTCTTGTCTTTGCCCCAATTAGGATTCAAAACCTCTACAATTATAAAGGCATTTTTGACTGTATAAGGTAGTTTATGAAAGGCAAAAGAGAATGATACAAACCAGAAATATAGGGGTGAGAATTAAAAACGAATGATATAAGCAAGTATAGGAGCACTTAATCTATTTGGTTCATTTCCCTGAAATGCCTACAGATTTATCCAAATATATACTCTATCAGAAAAAAACCACACTCAATTCTACACTCTGTATTCTGTTAATTATCATTACAACAACCAATTTTTATAATTAATTTGCAATTCATATGAAAAACCTCATAATTCAACTAGTTCATGTTATCAACCACCTTGAGATAGATAGTTGACTCACCTCAACCTAATCATTCCAAAATCCCTCTATGACTTTCACATTCTTCATACAGTCTAATACCTGATTCCATAACTCTCACAAAACAGAAACATATTGCTATAATTTTATTAAACATACACACACTTATCCTCTTACACTCAAAATTAATCTTAACACACAAACAAAAGCAGTTAAATGGCATAATAGGGAAAGGAGCTACATGACATCAGGCTTAGTGTACTGGACTTGATCTCAAGAAGACATGAGTTTGAATCTTGTCTCATAGACTTACTAGTTATGTGATTCTGGACCACTCATTTAAACTCATCAGGTTCAGTTTCCTCATTTGTAAAATGAGAGTAATACTATCCACTACCTGCCAGGGGTTTTGTGACCAAAACATGAGATAATTTATGGAAAATGTTCTACAAATCTTAAAAATATATAGATGTTACCTATCATCTAAAGTACATTATAATTGAAAAAAATTGATATTTCTTAAAATGTTCAAGAAAGTTTTTTTTTTAAACTTATAGAATGCCTGTTAAAAGTTTCAAGTGCAAGTTAAATAAATTCTAGGTATATCTCAAACCTTTTATAATTGAATATCTATAGAGTAATCATGATTTTCCATAGAAAAAATTCCTAGAAAGACTCCTAAAGAATGATATTTTCACATGAAGGTAAGCACAATGATGATGTACTAAATAGTGGAAATTTTAATGGTGGTAGTCAATTAAACAATCCAAAGAGGGATTCATGAAAAACTAAGAAAATTGGAGGCCCATGGAGGATTTTTTTTATATTATCTTGTATGGGAACAAAGTAACAAATTTGGAGAATTCTAGAGCTTCTCTTCACCTTACTTAAAAAACTTGTTGAGTGGAGCCAAGATGGCAGAGTAGAAAGATGTACATACTCTAACTCTTCTCCCATAGTCCATAAAATAGCCATAAAAAATGACTCTCAGCGAATTCTAAAGCAGCAGAAGCCACGGAACAAGAGTGAAAGAGATATCCAGCCAAAGGTAACCCAGAAGGGTGACAGGAAAGGTCTATCATATAGGACACTGAGCAGAGCAGAACCCAGCCCAGGCTGTGCAGCACCAGGAGGATTAGGACCAGAAGAGGCCTCCAGAGCACAATCCCCAGTACCAGGGGAGGGTCTCAGATCCCTCAACTCACAAGGGCCAAAGAAAGCTTCAAAGGTCAGTGAGAGGGTTTTCCCAACTGGGGGAGAGGGGAGTTGGCTCCCCCCTAGCACTGGCACCAGTTGCTGGTGGTGATAGAGGTGTCAGCAGTGGCACCAGCAGTGGTGGCAGCAGCTGCAGCATCCATTTATGAAGCACTCTTCCTAAAACCCTTGGTAGAAATGAGCAGCTGATCTGAATCTCAGCCTGGAACACTGTACTCGGGTGAGGATGAGCACTAGGACCCTCCTCTTGACAAAGGATTCAGAAGTCAAGTAACTGACTGGGAAAATGCCCAAAAAAAGGGGGAAAAATAAGACCATAGAAGGTTACTTTCTTGGTGAACAGATATTTCCTTCCATTCTTTCAGATGAAGAAGAACAATGTGTACTGTAAGAGGAAGTCAAGGCTTCTGCATCCAGTACTTCCAAAATAAATATGCAATGGTGTCAGGCCATAGAATAGCTTGAAAAGTGAGTCAACAGCTTGCTAAAGGAGACCCCCAAAAATGCTGAGGAAAATAACAACTTTAAAAATAGGCTAAGTCAATTGGACAAAGAGGTCCAAAAAGAAAATGAGGAGAAGGAGGTTTTTAAAAGCAGAATTAGCCAAATGAAAAAGGAGGTTCAAAAGCTCACTGAAGAAAATAGCTCTTTAAAAATGAGAGTGGAGCAGATGGAAGCCAATGACTTTATGAGAAACCAAGAAATTATAAAACAAAACCAAAACAATGAAAAAATAGAAGATAATGTGAAATATCTCATTGGAAAAACAACTGACCTGGAAAATAGATCCAGGAGAGATAATTTAAAAGTTATGGGAGTGCCTGAGAGCCATGATCAAAAAAAAAGAGCCTAGATATCATCTTTCATGAAATTATCAAGAAAAAGTGTCCTGATATTCTAAAACCAGAGGGCAAAATAAATATTGAAAGAATCAATCAAACACCTTCTGAAAGAGACCCAAAAAGAGAAACTCCTAGGAATATTGTAGCCAAATTTCAGAGTTCCCAGGTCAAGGAGAAAATATTGCAAGCAGCTAGAAAGAAACAAATGAGTATTGTGGAAATACAATCAGAATAACACAAGATCTGGCATCATCTACTTTAAGAGATCGAAGAGCTTGGAATAAGATATTCCAGAAATCAAAGAAACTGAGATTAAAGCCAAGAATCACCCCACCAGGAAAGCTGAGTATAATACTTCAGGGGGGAAAATGGTCATTCAATGATATAGAGGACTGTCAAGCATTCTTGATGCAAAGACCAGAACTGAAAAGAAAATTTGCCTTTCAAACACAAGAATCAAGAGAGGCATGAAAAGGTAAACAAGAAAGACAAATCATAAAGGACTTTCTAAAGTTGAACTGTTTACATTCTTACATGGAAAGATAATTTTTGTTACTCTGGAGACTTTTCTCAGTATTTGGGTAGGTGGAGGGATTACACACACACACACATATAGACAGAGAGTACAGGTTGAGTTGAATCAAAAAAGATGATATCTATAAAAATAAAATTAAGAAGAGAGAAAGGAATATATTGGGAGGAGAAATGGATAAATGAAATTATCACTCATAAAAGAGAGAAGAAAACTGTTTATCAATGGAGGAGAAAAGGGAGGAGGTGAGAGGGAAAAGTGAAGCTTACTCTCTTCACATATGGCTTGAGGAGGAAATAATATGCTCACTCAATTTGGTAGGAAAATCTATCTTACACTACAGGAAAGTAAGGGAGAAGGGGACAAGTGGAGTGAGAGGAATGATAGAAGGAAGGGCAAATGGGAGAAGGGAGTAATTAAGAGTAAACACTTTTGGGGAGTTATAAGGTCAGATGAGAGAACAGAATAAATGGGAGACAGGGTAGAATGGAGGGAAATATAGTTAGTCCTACACAACAGGACTATTACAAAAGTCTTTTGCAAATGACACATATATAGCCTTTATTGAATTGCTTGCTTTCTCAGGGGGAAGGGTGGGGAGGGAGGAAGGGAGAAAAGTTGGAATTCAAAGTATTAGAAACGAATGTTGAGAATTGTTATTGCATATAACTGGGAAATACAAAATATAGATGATGGGGTATAGAAATCTATCTTGTCCTATAAGAAAAGAGAGAAGATGGGAATAAGGGAAGGGTGGGGTGTGATAGAAGGGAGGGCACACTGAGGGAAGTGGCAATCAAAATGCAAGGTTTTATGGGATCGGGGGAAGTAAGGAATGGGGAGAAAATTTGGAACTCAAAATTTTGTGGAAATGAATGTCGAAATCTAAAAATAAATAAGTAAACATTTAAAAAAAAAAACTTGTTAGACCAGGTGGTTATGCTACAGAGCCAAAAATATCAGATGGTGTAACAGCATATTGAAGCAAGAGAGAAAAACATGGCAGCTCACGCCTATGAACTTTCAACTAACATGAAACAATTAGGTAAGAAGACTGTTCATGGAAATGAATTCCACCAGAATAGACCTCATATTAAGAACTATGACACTGAAAATGTTTATACACATTTAGAAATGATTCTTTATTAGTGGACTACTATTTTGTTTTCATCCTTTTAATAAAACCATCATCATCATCACTATTACTTTTAAACACAAAGTGCTTAGAAGTAAGAAATTTTCTTTGTATATTAGTGGTTCTCATGCCCAAATAATTCCATTTCTTGCATGCAGGCTATGGGTCAGCAGAGTAAGATAATTTTTCTAAACAAATTCGAGCCAAATATGCCTTAGTAATTTTTAACAAAAAAATTATAAACAACTTTACATGTCCTTTACCATTTATCTCCCTACACATTTTAGAGGTTACATTTTACTCTACAGCAACCCGAATTTTTATATTTGTATACCTTAATATATTGTCTCCCTTATAAAACAGAAAATGCTGTTTCCTAAGCTATTGTTCCTATCACTTCTCTAGAAGAACATAATTTCCTCTTCCACTATCTATAAATAACATCTCCCTGTGCAGAAATTTTCTATTTGTATGCAAACATTGCTTAATTCATGGGACAGACAATAAATACTCATTACTAGGATAGACTACTACTCATGTACCAGTTGTATAAATACTAGATATTCACCATATTTTTTAAAATGCCCATTACTCATTATGAATACATAAAATATTTAACTAGGATAATCCCCATAAAATGTCCCATTATCTAACAAGTTTGTGGATCTACCTATTTCTTAAAGAAGTTCTTAATTTGAAAGGTTTTTCTTTAAATTATATTTTGTCATTTGTAATCTCTAGCACACAGTGCAATGCTGATAAATATGATATATGCTATTTGCCACCTGCCAAAAAGCATAATATAATGTAACCTAAGCATTGATGTGAAAAATAATTTTATGTGGCACATAAAAAAGAATTGATGAAGAGTTTTAAGAAAATTTAACATGATTTTAATGACTATGAAATTAGTCATCTTTCAGGAAATCCTAACCATACATATGTCCCTTTTCCCACTATCTTCTTTAGGTAGAGTAACAAGTTACAGATTTAAGACACTGTAGTTTAACAAAGCACTAAATCAAGTATATTGAAGCAATCATTTTGAATAATCTATACCGTAATTTGGGCTTGAGCTTGTACATTTACTTGCATGTCTACTTATTGTATAAGCAACCAACTTTCAGAATGATGCTTGGATCTGAAGCATGAAATGTATTGCCAGTAGTATCAGAACAATTTAACACTCTGATGTATACTAGCAGTTCCTGTGAGAGAAGCAAATGCATTGAAAGACTTCAGCAACATTGTATGAGCTAAAGTTAAATAAACGTATGCAATCTAGAACAGGACCAGATGAGAAAGAGAAGATAAGCAAAGAATAATAATTGGAGACTTTCCAAGTTAAAGTTAAACTTCAAAGAAATTTTGATTCAGTTGACTTGGTTACCCAACTGTTTCAAAAGAAAATAGACTACATTGGTTAGATAATATAATCTGGGGGCAAAAATCAGGAAAACATTTCAATCAACTGAAAGAGAAATGCAGTGGAGAGTGAATCAGAAATCTGCATTCAATTTTACAGGCAACATATAGTGAAGGTGCCCTCAGAGGAACTAAGGCCCTTAAGTGGTTATAGTGGAAGAAGAACTGAAGGCTGCTTAATTAAATATATAGATACATATACATACATACACACATATATGTATATGTATCTATATATTTATATTCATATTTATATGTGTATGTATATGCATGTGTGTATATGCACATATATGCATATATATGCATATGTATACATGCATGTGTAAATGTGTGTGTGTATGTATGTATGTATGTATTCTAATACTGAAATAAAACCTCCAACTCCAAATATCATCTTTCTATATAGGATTGTAAATGTTTTATCTTTAATGACTCCATTATGGCTTCTCTTTCCTGTTTACCTGTTCATGTTTCTCTTGATTGTTGTATTTGAAAATCACCTTTTCTACTCAGCTCTGGTCTTTTCAATAAGAATGCTTGAAAGCCCTCTATTTCATTGAAATTTCATTTTTTTCCCCTAAAGTATTATACTGCGTTTTGTTTGGTAGGTGATTCTTGGTTTTAACCCTGCCAACTTTGACCTCTGGAATATCATATTCCAAATTCATCAATGCCTTAAGGTAGAAGCTGCTACATTTTGTGTTACCCTGATGGTGTTTTCACAATACTTGAATTTTTTTTTCCAGGTTTCTTGTAATATTTCCAACTTGACTTGAAATTCTGCAATTTGACTATAATATTCCAAGGAATTTTTCTTTGAGGATCTCTTTCTGGAGGTGATCAGTGAATTCTTTGCATTTCTATTTCACCCTCTGGTTCTAGAATATCAGGGCTGTTTTCCTTGAATAATTTCTTGAAAGATGATGTCTCAGATTTTTTTTTCTGATAATGCTTTTCAGGTAGAGAAATATTTTTTAAATTATATCTCCTTGATGCATTTTCCAGTTCAGTTGTGTTTCCAAGGAGATATTTCACATTGTCTTCTTTTTTTCATTTTTTTCATTGTGATTTATAATTTCGTGATTTCTCATAAAGTAATTAACTTCTATTTGCTCCATTCTAATTTTGAAGGAATTATTTTCTTCTGTGAGTTTTTGGACCTGCTTTTCCATTTGATCAATTTTGGTTTTTTTTCAGGCATTTTCCTCCTCATTGGGTTTTCGGACCTCTTTTGCCATTTGGGTTAGTCTATTTTTAAAGACGTTATATTCTTAAACATTTTTTGGGTCTCCTTTAGGAAGCTGTTGCCTTGTTTCATGATTTTCTTCAACTACTCTCTTTTCTCTTCCTAATTTTTCCTCTGCTCTTTTTATTCAGTTTTCAATATCTTTTTAAAGCTCTTCCATGACCTTAGACCATTTCATATTTTTCTTGGAGACTGTGCATGTAAGAGCCTTGACCTTGCTGTCTTCTTCCAGTTGTATGCTTTGATCCTACTCTTTGTATGCTTTGATCTTCCTTGTCCCCAAGACATAAGAAAATACCTTTTCACAAACCTTCTGTAGTCTTTTTTCCTCCTATGTGGTCCTTTTCCCATATCAATCACTCGACTTTTGAGCTCTCTGTTTAGTGGAGGGTGTACTCCCCCAAGTTTCAAAGGTTTTGTGTAGTTATTTTCATAGATATCTCTAGAGACCTGTAAATTCTCAGTTCCTCCAAACTGATATGATCAAATAAGAGGTGTTTACTCCTCTTGGCCTGTGCTCTTGTCTTTGAATAACCACAAGAACTCTTTTCTTTCCTGGAGCTGCATGTAGGATTCCCTCTCTACAACTACCACCAATTCCACCATGCCAGCAATCCTCCTCTCCCCAGGACCCCCACCCAGAACCACAACCCAGATCAATAACTAGATATAACTAGATTCCCCTACCATCTGTAGATTGAGAGGTGCAGAAGCAGTCACTGCTGCAGCAGTGGCTGCCACCATCTTGGGACTGGGGCCAGTGCTAGGGCTAAGGCTGGACCACATTCCTTTCTAACCCAGTGAGAGAACTTTTCTACTGACCTTTGAAGCTGTCATTAGCATTTGTGGGTTGAGAAGTCAGAAAACCACTGCAGCTGCCAGTAATTCAAACTCCCCAAGGCTTGCTCCAGTCCAGTCTGTGCCACCAGAGTCCACACTGGGCTGCACTCTGCTCCAAGCCTTGTACAACAGACTCTTTTTTTAGGCCTTCTAGATTGCCTTGGGCTTGAAATCTGTTTCACTCTGTCCTTTTCTTGGCTTTTGCTTCTCTAGAATTTGTTTAGAGTCGTTTTTACATGTTTGTAGGAGTTTTAGAAGACAGCTCAAGCAAGTACCTGATTCTACTGTTATTTTGGCTCTACCACACACCTTGTTTGATTCTTGATATAAGGGATGGTATTTGGGTTTAGCTTGTTCTGTTTTCTTCTTAAACATATAGCCTGAGAGTGAAAAAACAATAAGGAATATGGTTGTCAAGTTGTGAAAGACAAACTATATTTGCCTCCATTCTATCCTGCACCCCATTTACTCTATTTTTTCTTTTGACTCTGCTTATCCTCAAACGTATTTATTTCTAATTATCCTCTCCTTCCATTTACCCTCCTTTCTATTATCCTCTGCCCCCTTATCCTCTTCCTCCTTTTTTCCTGTAGTGTAAAATGGATTTTCATACCAAATTGAGCGTGCATTATTCCCTTCTTAAGCCAAATGTGATGAGAGTTAAGGTTCACTCTTTCTCCCTCATCTCCTCCTCTTCCCCTCCCCCTCTTCCCCTCCATTGAAAAAGTGTTTTCTTGCTCTTTTATGAGAAGTAATTTAACCTATTCTATTTCTCCCTTTCTTCTCCCAATATATTCCCCTGTCATCTCTTAATTTTATTTTTTAGATATCATCCCTTCATATTCAGGTTAGCCTGTGCCTTCTGTCTATACGTATATAATCCCTTCAATTACCCTAATACTGAGAAAAATCTCAAGAGTTACAAATGTTATCCTTCCATGTAGTAATGTAAACAGTTCAACTTTAACAAGTCTCTTATTATTTCTCTTTGCTGTTTACCTTTTCATGCTTCCCTTGATTCTTGTGTTTGATAGTCAGATTTTCTATTTAGTTATGGTCTTTTCATCAAGAATGCTTGCAAGGCCTCCATTTCATTGAATGACCATTTTTCCCCTGAAATATCATACTCAGTTTTTTGCTGGGTAGGTGATTCTTGATTTTAATCTTATCTCCTTTAATATCTGGAATATCCTAGTAGCTGTGAGATCTTGTGTTATCCTGATTATGTTTCCACAATACTCAAATTGCTTTTTTTCTGGCTGCTTGCAATATTTTCTCCTTAACCTGTGATGTTGGGGATGGAAGCTCAATTCCATGTGGACAGTCTCGGGCGGGTAAAGGTGGGAACTTCTAAATCTTAGAGTTCTCATGAGGTCCCCCATGAAACACCAGGGAATCGAGGAGTGAGACTGAGCTATCTTGTGTATTTCCACCTCTTCCCGTGAGAAACGTGATGGGAGGAGCATCCCCGCCCTTGAGACTGACCCGGATCTGGGCACACCTATTGTTATCTAACAGGCACGGTATTCAGGTGCAAACTACACGGCCAGAGAGCTTAATTAGGGTCAGGAAAGCCTGAAGGCGTTCTTAGCGTGGAGGGGCCCTGACAGGACAGAAGGCTCCGTTTTTCCTCTCTTGGCTCTCCCCTCCCCCTCTCTCCCCACTTACACTTCTACTTCCAATCTCTTACCGTAAGATCTTTGCCTCCTTGGGAGATTTCTCTCTCCCTCCTAAGGAAGAGCTCCCCCTGCACATGTAACCAGGACCCTGAATAAAGCCTAACCCTTGTTCGACTCCGGAAAGTCTCTTCTTTCATACGTTTATCCGGTTTGGCCAACTGAAGACCTGGGACAGGTAAGGTAAGACTCGGGTAGCCCTCAGGCCTCTAGGCCTGGCACTGTGAGCTTTGGAATTTGTCTACAATATTATTAGAAGTTTTCCTTTTGGAATCTCTTTCAGGAGGCATTTGGTGAATTCTTTCAATGTCTATTTTACCCTCTGCTACTAGAATACCAGAGCAGTTTTCTTTGATAATTTCTTGAAAGATGATATCTAGGTTCTTTTTTTTTATCCTTGGTTTCAAGTAGCCCAATAATTTTTAAATTATCTCTCCTGGGTCGATTTTCCAGGTCAGTGGATTTTCTGATGAAATATTTCACATTGTCTTCTATTTTTCCATTCCTTTGGTGATGTTTTATAATTTCTTGATTTTTCATTGTCATTAGCTTCCATCTTCTCCATTCTAATCTTTAACTATTTTCTTCAGCAAGCTTTTGAACTTCCTTTTATGTCTGACCATTTCTACTTTTGAAGGCATTCTTCTCCTCATTGACTTTTTGGATCTCTTTTGCTGTTTGTATTAGTCTATTTTTAAAGGTGTTAATTTCTTCATCATTTTTGGATCCCTTTAGCAAGCAGTTCACATGACTTTCATGATTTTCTTGTATCACTCTAGCTTCTCTTCTGAATTTTTCCTTTACTTCTTTTATTTGGTTTTCAAAATCTTTTTTGAGCCCTTCCATGACCTGAGACCAATTAATATTTTTTTTTCCTTGGAGGCTTTGGATGTAGGAGTTTTGACTTCGTTGTCTTCTTCTGTTTGTATATTTTGGTCTTCCTTGTCACTAGAGTAACATGTTGTTGTCTGTTTCTTTTCCAGTTTTTGCTCATTTCCCCAGTCATTTACTTGACTTTTGAGTTCTTTGCCATGATAGTTCTCTGCTTCCAATTGGGGTAGGGTGTCTACTGTCAGCCACCTGATCCCCCCATAATCTGTGGATGTACAGATCCAGAAGAAGCCACTGCTGCTGCCCCTGGTGCTGATGCAGTTATAGCAGTCTCCTCCACCCTTTCTGCCCCCATAGGGCTGGGTGCAAACCACTCTTCTCTCTCATACAGATGGAACAGGATTTTTTCCCCTGACTTTCCAATTTGTCAGGAGAATTTTGGTGTTGTGAAGCCTGGAGATTGGACATGTGGCAGAGATTCTATCCTCCCAATGCCTACTCAGATCCTCTCTGTGTTGTTGTGGTCCACAATGGCCTGTGCTCTGCTCCCAGCATGGCATGATAGATGTTTCCCTTTTATCTTCTAGGTTCTCTTGGGCTAGAAATTTGCTTCACTCCATCATTATCTGGGTTCTGCAGCTCCATAATGTTATAGCCATTTTTACAGGTATTTGACTGGGTTTGAAGGGGAGAGCTCTAGAAAGTTCCTGCTTTTACTCCCCCATCTTGGCTCTGCCCTCATCTCCATTCATAAATGAGGCTTGCAAAAAACAAATGGTTTGCCTAGGGTAACACAGCTATTAAGTTTTTGAGTTAGTATTTGAACTCAGTTCTTCCTAGCTAAGTCTGGCACTCTATTCATTGTATCTAAAATGATCATGAAAAATATTTTGAAAAAATAAAAAAGCTCTTGTAACTGTAAATTATTATTCTTTTTAGGCAGTGATCCAAATTATTATTTTTATTAAATTATAAACATATTTTTAAAACATATGGTAAAGTTTTTTCTAAAGATTTTACTCTGGGGGAAATATTTTCTATAGAAATTTATGACTGTGTTTTCCCTCAAATGGTTAGTAAAATAGACATTTCAAAGTTTCATAAAAAATGCAAGTTTTAAAAATATTTTAACAACTACTAAAATGCTGCATCAATTTATTTCCATCAAATTAAAAACAAATGTTTGTTTATTTGTATCTTTTTGGACAGGGATTAAAGAGGAAGAATGCAGAAAAACACAAAAGTTATTAGGAAATCACAGGTAGATGAGTTAGTGGTCTTAGCATCTGTTTACTTTCTTTTTTCCATTTTGGGACCTTTTATTCTATTAGTCTCTCCTAAACTAAGCTCTCCCATTCCTTTTCCAGATGAGTGATCCAAAGACAATTAAGACTGTTTATTTATAGAAGAGATTGATTTAAGAAGTTAAATGAGTTGTTTAGTACATATAATTTTTCCATATTTTTAAAGCCTACCAAATATTTCCCTTTCTACTTAAGCAGAATACCTGGAGCATATGGAATGTTCAGGAGGACTACCACCTCAATGTGAGGACTTGTCAAGCCCTTTTCAGGGCTGTTCATCCACCTTTGGTGTCTACACAGCAGTCAAATCTTACCTTTTGCCCCAAAAAGCTATAGCATGTATGGTGGTCACACCTTTGTAAACTATCTGGGATGACTTGCTAAAAAGTGTTTAGGGTATCCCCAGGGCATCAAAACTATCAGTGAGTTATGTGGATGTCTAGTCCAAGAATATCAATAAACGCCCTGGCAAAACGGATGGATGAGAACAATTTGTTCCAAAGGCCATAAAGGTTTCTCTCTTGCTTAATAGTACTTTTATTTTTTCCATTTGCATGAAAAGATGGTTTTTAAAACTCACTTTTATAAGATTTTGACTTCCAATTTTTCTTCTCCCTTTCCCCCACCCCAAGATGGCAAGCAATATTGTATGCACTATACATGTACAATCATATTAAACATATATTCACATTACTCATATTGTGCAAGAAGAATCAGAACAAAAGAGAAATACCATGTGAAAGAAAAAAAGAGAGAAAATAATATGCTTCAATCTACGTTCAGACTCCATAGTTCTTTATTTCTTTGGATGTCTATGGAAATTTCCATTATAAGTCTTTTGGAATTGTCTTAGATGACGGTATTGTTGAGAACAGCTAAGTTCATCAAAACAGATCATCATACCATGTCGCTGTTACAGTGTACAATGTTCTCCTGATTCTGCTCACTTCACTTATCATCAGGTTTTTTTCTGAAATCTGCCTGCTCATCATTTTTGATAGCACAATATTATTCCATTACTTTCACATACCACAACTTGTTCAGCCATTCCTCAATTTATGGACATCCCCTCAATTTCCATTTCTTAACCACCAAAAGAAGAGCTGATATAAATACTTTTGAACACATTGGTTCCTTTCTCTTTTTTATGATCTCTGTGGGATATAGATGTAGTAGTGGTATTGTTGGATCAAAGGGTATATACAGTTTTATAGCCCTTTGGGCATAGTTCCGAATTGTTCTCCAGAATGATTAGATCAAGCCACAATTCCACCAACAATGGATTAATGTTCTAAATTTTCCTTTTCCTCACCAACATTTATCGTTTTCCTTTGTTGTTATATTAGCCAATTGGAAAGGTATAAGATGGTATTTCAGAGTTGTTTTAATTTGCATTTCTCTAATCCACAGTGATTTAGAACATTTTTGTATATCTATAGATAATTTTAATTTCTTCATCTTACAACTCTCTATTTATACCCTCTGACTTTTCATCAATGGGGGAATGAGTTGTATTCTCATAGTTTCGAGCCAGTTTTCTATATATTTGAGAAATGAGGCCTTTATCATAAATACTGGCAGTGTTCCCCCTCCCCCCACCTTTCTGCTTTCTATCTAATCTTGGTTGCATTGGCTTTGTTTGTGCATAAACTTTTTAATTTAATATTATCAGAATTATCCATTTTTCATTTCATATTGTTCTCTATCTCTTCTTTGGTCATAAATTCTCCCCTTCTCAATTTGACAGGTAAACTATTCCTTGGTCTTCTAATTTGCTTATGTTATCACTCTTTACGTATAAATCATGTACCTACTTTGACGTTATCTTAGTATGCAGTGTATAGTCTGTGCCTAGTTTCTGTCATACTATTTTCCAATTTTTCCAGCAATTTTTGTCTAATAGTGAGTTCTTATCCCAGAAACTAAAATCACTGGGTTTATCAAACAGTAGGTTACTATAGTCATTGACTGCTACATCTTGTGTACTTAACTTATTCCACTGATCCGTCACTCTATTTCTTAACCAGTACCCAATAGTTTAGATGACTGCTGCTCTATAGTAGTTTGAAATGTGGCATTGCTAGGTCACTTTCCTTTGCATTTTTTTTCCATAAGTTCCCTTGATATTCTGGACCTTTTGTTCTTCCAGATGATATATTATTATTTTTTCTAGTTATATAAAATAATTTTTTGGTACTTTGATTGCTATGGCACCGAATATAAGCATTTAGAGATAAAAAAATATTTCCAATAAAGACTTTTTTGGCTGTATCCTAAAAGTTTTGCAATGTTGTCTGATTGTCATTCTTTTTCATGAAGTTATTGATTGTGTCAATTATTTATTGTTTGACTCATTCTTTCTTTAGGATTAGATAATTTTGTTTCCAATTAATATTAATCTATCTTTCCATTGCCATTCATTACATTATTTTTTATTCCATGATGATTTCAGAAGTATTCATTTAATATTTCTGTCTTGGTTTGCAAGATTTTTTAATGCTCTAATATTTGTGTAGGTAGGTAATATTTGTGTAAATTTTTGGGTAAGTGCCGTGTACGTCAGGAAAATAAGGTATATTCCTTTCTGTCCTCATTTAGTGTTCTCCAGAGGTCTAGCATATCTAACTTTACAAAACTTCCATTCAACTCCTTAACTTCTTTCTGGTTTATTTTGTGGCACTATACCACTTGGGGTATATATTTTTAGTACTGATATTACTTCATTGTCTATGATGCCTTTCAGCAAGATAGAGTTTCCTTCCTTATCTCTCTTAATTAGCTCTTTTTTGTGTTTTTGCTTTCTCTGAGATCAAAATTGCTATCCTTTCTTTTTGTAACTTCAGCTTAAGCATAATATATTCAGCTCCAATCTTTTACCTTACTCTGTGTGTGTCTCACTGCTTCAAATGTGTTTCTTGTAAACAATATATTGTAGGAGCATGGTTTTTAATGTACTGTGCCATCTACTTCTATTTTATGGTAGAGTTCATCACAATCACATTCAAATTTATAATTACTGTTTCCTCTCCCTCCCATCCCTCCCATATATTCTTTTCTCTGTCCTTTCAGCCTTACCCTCATTACCAGAGTTTTGCTTTTGCCTACCACCTCCCTCAAACTGCCCTCCATTCTCTCAGGCACCCTCCTTTTTCTATTCCCTTTCCCCTACTACTTCAGTCCTCTTTTCTATCCACCCCACTGCTTTTTGTTTCCCCTTACCACTTCTACTTTCTAAGGATAAGATATATTTCTATACCCAAGTGAATGTTCACATTATTCCCTCTGAGTAAAATACAGTGAGAGTAAGATTCAAACAATGCTCACTCCACATTTCTTTTCCTCTACTATAGTAGGTCTTCTGTGCCTCTTCATGTGATGTAATTTACTCTATTCTGCTTTGCCCTTTCCATTTATCTCAGTACAATCTTTTTTTCTTATTTTTTTATCATCCTTAAAGTCAACTTATACCCATACCCTTTTTCTATGTTTACCCCTTCTAAAAACCTTAATAAATACACAAATCTCAAGAGCTGCTAGTATCATCTTGCAAAATAGGGAGGTAAATAGTTTTACTTTATTGAACAATATGTTTTATTTTTTACTTTTTCATGCTTCTTTAGAGTCTTGTATTTGAAGAATGAATTTTCTGTTCAACTCTAGTCTTTTTATCAAGAATGATTGAAATCATCCTTTTTCACTGAATGTCAATCTTTTCCCCCAAAGGATTATGCTCAGTTTTTCTGTGTAGTTGATTCTTGGTTGTAATCCATGCTTCTTTGCCTCTCAGAATATCATATTCCAACCTTCCTATCTGTTAATGTAGAAGCTAAGTCCTATGTAATCCTTACTGTGGTTCCTCAACATTTGAATTGTTTTTTCTGACTGCTTACAGTATTTTTTCCTTGACTAGATAATTCTGGAATTTGGCTACAACATTCCTTCAAGCTTTCATCTTGAGATCTCTTATAAGTGGTGATTGGTAGATCCTTTCAATGACTATTTTACACTTGGGTTCTATGATATCAGGTTAGTTTTCCTTCATGCTTTTTTGAAAGATGCTGTCCAGGCTTTTTTTTTTTAGTCATGGCTTTTAAGTAGTCCAATAATTCTTAAATTGTGTCTCCTCTATCTATATTCTAGGTCAGTCATTTTTTCCAGTGAAGTATTTGATATTTTCTTCTAGTTTTTTAAGTGTTTTTTTTTTATTTTCTTTGACTGATTCTTTATGTCTCATAGAGTCATCAGCTTCCACTTGCCCAATTCTATTTTTTAAGCAATTAATTTCTTCACTGAGCTTTTGTGCCTTTTTTTCCATTTGGCCAGTTATACGTTTTAAGGAGTTGTTTCTTCAGTGGATTCTTTTTTCCCATTTGACTGTCTTTTTTAAGGAATTGTTTTCCCCACTGAATTTTTATATTTCCTTCTACAAGCTGTTGACTCTCTTGCCTACCTCACATTTCTTTTCTTAAATTTACTTTACTTCTCTTTTTTCACCTTTAAAATCCTTTTTGAGCTCTTTCAAGGCTTTTGGAACGTGAGACCAATTCACATGCCCTCTTGAGGGGAATAGGCATTTTGACAATATTATCCTCTTCTGAGTTTGTTTTTTGATCTTCCCTGTCACCATGTTAAATTTCTATGATCATTGTTTGCTTTTGCTTCTTGCTCATTTTTTTAAAATTATGTCATGAATTTTAAAGTTGAATTCTGGCCTTGGGACACAGGTTGCACTATTCAAAGATTCTTGTACTTAGGGTCAGGGGCCTGGTCACTGACTTTATGCACTTGGGCCTCAGATGCTGGTCACTTGCTCACTGCTGGGGTGGCCTGACCTAGTTGTACCTGTTATTGCCTGCTTTCCAGGACTGGCAACTTGCCTTCTAAGCTTGGGGTGGAGGCCTCACAACTGGCCTGCTGTGCCACTGGTCTGCCAATCTAGACCAAGCAGCCTCGTCTACTGATCTGTGCTGTGGTGAAAAGCCTCCACTGACTTGGCCAGACACTCTCTGTGATGGTCTGAGCTCCCTTTTTACCCAAGTGATACAGACTTTCCTGAAGTCATAAGTTATCTTAATTTATAAAAATGTTTCACCTTGTCTTTTTGTCGATTCTATCACTTGTAAATCCTTTTAAAGATTTGATTTACCATTCTTTCTGAGGGGCAATGGGGAGAGCACAGGCAACTTCCTGGCTTCTCTCTGCCATCTTGGCTCCACATCAGAAATATATCCTAAAAGCCAAAAGCTTTGATCTTCAAACTTTTATGTGTTATTCCATGCATAGTCAGATATTCCATTGTTAAGAATCATATTTATTTCACCTAAAGAGAGTTTTACATTGATGGATCTTAGAAACTGAAATTAATCTGTTATGTAAATAATAGAAATAATTTCCAAAACTGATAATATAAATGGCAAAAATAATTTCAAGAAAAAAAATCTAAACCTCTTTTGTCTGAGAACACAGAGACTTCTTCAGTACAGATTTCCTGGTTTTCAAAACAGTGTAGGCTCTGTCTAAATCTTACCTGAGACTTCTAGGCTTATCATGGCATAAGTTTCATAAACACTTTTTGTTCCCTAAGTGTTCCTTGTAATAATTTGTTTCTACAAGTACCAACACAAAATTTCAATGTGACATAGGATATATATTGTGAAATATGTCTCCCTACTCTTTATATTCTACCAGGTTAAGATGAGTTTGAGTGATACTAAGTTAAGTAAACATGGACCAAAGTAATGCAAAAAAACCCCAAAAAACAAACTTTATTAAGGAATGATACTCTCAACAGGTGGCAGATAGTTTTCCAAAGATATAGGTGCTACTGCACTTGGGATCCACAAAAGTTGGGTTGCAATTCAGTATCCTGGGAAGAATTAAGGGCTTACATTTAAATAGTCACTTATCTGTTTGCCACCTAAATTTGTTTCAGTGATTAAGCCTTGGTAGTTCATCTAGGACAATTGTCTTTTCAGTTATTTAGTCATTGGGCAGATGTGTATGTGTGCATATGCATACATGTATATCTATATATTTTTTCTTATTTTGTTAGGACTTGACCTGTGATTTCTCTGTTAATAGATTCTGTTAGGTAGACAATTTCTTCTACCAATAAATCTAAAAGTATTCTGTAACTCAATCTCAGAAAGCTGTTTGATCAGTGAAAGCTTCAATTACTTGTTTAATATCATACAACCAAGAGATGTCAGAGATCAAAACTGAAACCACTTTTTCCTTCTAACATATGTAGTCTTCTACTCACTAGACTTCTCTACCTCTCCTTTCATTTGTTTAGCATAATTTAATAAGTTCAGCATGACTTAGAGCATTAATGAATTTTACATTGTTATATTCTTCATTGTAATATTTCAATAATGTGAAAATGTTATCATAATATTTTTCCAAGGGTGGGAAAATACACAGTGTATTCCTTAAAAATGGACAAAATTTGCCATAGTTATCAGCAATAAAATGAATGTAATAATGTCCTAATAACTTACAAGTCTCTATATCTTGTTTATATACAAAAGTATTACATAGTTCAATCAATAATGCTTCACAATAAGTGTACAGTGAGAATAAATGTTATCAAATAGATTAAAATAAGAAAATTCCTGCCAGTTAAACAAATTCTGAACTAAAGTAGATCTAAGCTTTATTCACAGCAGCCTCTCCCACTTTTAGACTCAATTTTTATTTCTATGAATAAATGAATGAATAAAATGAGCAAGAAAAGAAGACATCTGACACCAAGTTTACTTCACTCACAAAGGACCCTTCTTTAAAGAATAATGGCATGCTAAAATATCCCGCATGTTCCAGTTTTATTTTTTTTAAGCCTGTTGATATCTTTTGTTCATTAAGAGATTACATCTCAATGTTTTTTGAGAGCCTACTGGTACTTGACACATTTTTAAAAATAAATGAAATAGGACAGTTACATAATTGCATAATAAAAGGGAAATAGAATAGTTATCACAATGAAATGCAGTGATTTCTAGGAATTAACATTATACTCACATTTATCTTCATTAGCATTATTGAATAATAGGGGTGTCAGTCACTAAGTTTATTAAGTATTTATTATTTTATTCTGTGCAAGGCACTGTTCAAAGCATGGAAACACTAAGAAAGGGGGAAAAAGCCCTCCATTCATGAGTCAGGGTGGCACAGTGGATAGAATACTAGGCCTGGAATTGGAAAGTTCTGATTTCCAATCCAATCTCAAGAAATTACTAGCTGTATGACTCAGGGAAGTCGCTTAATCTTTGTTTGCCTCAGTTTCTTCAACTGAAAAGTGGGAATAATAATAGAATTTACTTCCCAGGGTTGTAGAAAGGATGAAATAATATAATATTTTTAAAACTTGCTTAATATAATATTTGTAAATTTGTAAATTCAAAAAGTTTGTAATTTATTATAATATAATTATGTAATTATTATGTAATTTATTATAATAAATTTAATAACTTTGTAAATTAATTTGTAACTTTAATAAATAAAAAAGAAACAATATAATATTTTTAAAATAATGTAACATTTGTAAAACAAAAAGAAAATACTTGTAAAACCAGCATGGAGTGGACACTCTATAAATGCTTATTTGCCCCTTCTTTTCTTGAAGCTTATGTTAGAATGGTAGAGGCAGAATGTGAATATATAGGTATCCGTATATGCATATGATACATTGAAAAGCAGTGACAATAACTCTTATCTGGAAAGGTTCTAGCAGATGAGAGGAGCAGAACTGGCCTCTTGTAGGAGGTGGTGCTTTAACTAAGTCTTGAATAAAATGGTGGATTTCAAGAGTTATAGCTGCGAAGGGAAAACATTCTAGACATAGGGAAAATTAAACAAAAAGCCAGGGCAAAGGTACAGAAAGAGGAAATGAATGTCCTGAGTGAGGAATTGCAAGTAGGTTAATATGGCTAGATTAGATTATCTGAAGGTGGCAGCTCGGTGGTGCAGTAGATAGAGTACCAGTGCAGGAGTCAGGAGGACCTGAGTTCAAATCTCGCCTCAGACACTTGACACTCACTAGCTGTGTGACCTTGGGCAAGTCACTTAACCCCAATTGCCTCATTCTGGGTCATCTCCAGTCATCCTGATGAATATTTGGTTACTGGATTCAGATGGCTCTGGAGAAGAAGTAAAGCTGGTGACCTGAACAGCCCTCCCTCACTCAAAAACAAAAGTCAAGTGCAAATCATGTCATCATTTCTCTGATGGCATGGTCTTCTTTGGCAACAAAGGACGAACACACGCACACACATACCTGAAGGAGAGTAAAGATTAATATACTGGAAATGTTAGAAAGTTACCCTAAACAAGGTTATGAAGACTTTAAAATCTAAATTATTTTTATATTAGTTTTCAGAGATATGGAAGCAATGGAATTTGCTGAGTTTTGTGTATAGTGGAGATGGGAACTGGGGAAGAAGGATGAAGGTGTAAGTGTAACATGGTCATACATGTTCATTAGGAAACTCATTTTAATAAACAAATGGAAGGTAGATTGGAGTGGAGCAAAACAAGAGGCAGGATGATTAGTTGGAAGGTTATTGTAATAAAACAAGGGATATGTGATTAGGAGCTGGACTAGGATACTGGCTATGAAATTAGAAAGGAATATATGTATATATATATATATGAGGAATGTTGAGAAGGTAAAAGTGACAAGATTTGGCAAATTATTAGACGTGCGGAGGAGGAGAGTGAGGAATATAAGAAGATATGAGATGGTGAGATTTTTTTGAATGGAAGAATGGCAGATGTCCTTCACATTGGACAGAAGTAAAGGTTTATAAGGAAAAATAAAGAATTATGTTTCTGTTATGTTGAGTTTGAGATGTTTTTAGTACCTGTGGTTTGAAATGTCCAGTAGGCATTTGATAATGTGGAACTGGAGCTCAGGAAAGAATCTAAGATTATGCTATATAGATCTAGGAACTATTTGCATAGAGATGATAATTGAATCCATGAATGTTGACAAGATTAGCAAATAAGATAGTATAGATCCATGCCCAAGAAAAAGCCTCAAGACACATCAAGAGTTTGTTGTTTTGATATAAAAGAATAAAAGGTAAAAGAGACTGAGGGGATGTCAAAAAGTTGGGAAGTGAGGTGGGGGGAAATGAGAGATAGAGAAGGAAGGGAAGCAAAGGAAAAAGAGAGAGGGGGAGAGACAGAGAGAGACAAAGATAGAGATGACATTGGAAGATAAGGCTTTCACATGGGAAGGACCTGGTGTGCTACACACAGTTTATGGGGTTATGAAGAACCAAGCAATATTGAACAACTCAACAACATTAAGAACATCTTTCTGAGGGCTAAGATGTATAATTTAGTAAAACAGATAGAGTACTGCAATGACTAAAGCACTGGCTTTGGAGTCAAAAAACCTTGGTTAATAATACTAGGTCTATATCACAAATACATAAAAAACAGTTGAGAGAGGGAAGGACTTATTTTTTCAAAAATATTTATATATATTTAAAATATACCCATCAATTGGGGGAATGGGTAAACAAGGTCTGTATATGATTGTTACAGAATATTATTGTGCTATTAGAAATGACAAGCAGGATGATTTCAAAAGAAACTGGAGTTACATGCAAAGTGAAGTGAACAGAACCAGGAGAATATTGCGCACAATAACAACAGTACTGTTGAATGAAAAACTTCAAATTAATTAGCTATTCTCAACGACACAATGATCCAAGAAAATCCCAAAGGACTAATGTTGAAGCATACTATCTTCCTCCAAAGAAAGAACTGGTATTGTTTGAATACAGAATAAATCATGCTATTTTTCACTTTATTTTATTATTTTTCTTTTATTCAAATCTCTTTTACAAAATGACTAATATGGAAATGTTTTACATGATTGCACATGTATAACATATCTGGTTGTATAACATCTCAGGGAGGGAAAGAATTTGGAAATTAAACAAGAATAAATAAATAAATAAATGTTTAAAATTATTGTAACATATAATTGGGGGAAAATAATTTTCTTTAAAAAAGGCTTGGTAAATAACCTAGGTCTGTTACTTCAAACTGAATGATTTTGGACAATTGACTTAACCTCTATAAGTTTCATTTTTCTAATCCATCAAATGAGAGGATTCAGTTAGGTGATCTCTTACATCACTTTTAGCTCTGAATCTATGATCCTCTATGAACTCATATGTATCAGATATTCAAAAATAATTATAGAATAAATGACAAATCAGCACAATGTTTTAGATAGTTATCTTTAGTTAACATCCCAAATGGTCAGCTAAGGTCATAATTTGTACCTTTCTAATTGAATTAAATAAATTTTGACCAAATTTTTGCCATAAACAGGGATTCTGCACTGACTGAAATTTAATTTCTTCTTATTGGATCAGAAATTTGTATTAAATTTAGGAACAATTTGGTAAACCAAAGTAGCCAGGATCCCCTAAGGTGGATAACTAGTTTTTAGTGTGGTGTGGTGGAAATTTGTTTAAATTCAGACAATTTTGACCCATTGATTTAGGTTTTCTTCTAATGTTCTTGAATGCTGACTAATGCCTGTTCAGCTACAAAGTGAACAATGCCTCATTTCTTTTTTATTCATTTTTTCACCTGTTCAGCAATTCTCTTAGTTACTAAACCTTATACAGTTCCTTTCCTTCTGCCTGCTATGACATATCCTTGAAGATAATGTAAAGATTTTTCATTTTGAAAAATAAGAAAACTTTATTTGTTTAAAAGTTTCCATAAAAAATTAAGCAATTATAACATAATGGCTAGTGTAAAAGAATGTTGCTTTTTTTCAGAGCACCTTTGTAGGTGGGATATTAACACAATACTTCATTTTGCATATATTCAACCATTCAACCACCTGGCACCTTGAAAGTTTCTAAAAGTGCCATATGTCAAACTAACCATTTCTACAGATGGCCCATGATATTCCATCATTTGAAATAAAGAGCCATTGTATGACTTAATGAATTCAGTCTTATCAGCTAGATGATCTTGATAAATTTCTAGTGAAATGAGCTCTTTATTTCAATGTTGGTTAACAGGTGTCAACTAAGTCTTATTCAGTGGAATTGGATTTTTGGATCTACTTAAAAAGTTCTGTCCCCTCCTCCTAATTTGTTTTTTGGAGATACTTAGATTTTTTTCTCTAGTCAATGAATCTAAAATGAAAGTTCATTGTCTTAGTACTGGTTTTTGGTTTATTATTTTGAAGGAAATACTATTTATCATTACTAACTGAGTCAATTTTGTCTGCTACAGATCACAGAAAAGAATGCTATGATGACAGTTAAAAGTATAGTATGTCTTGTTGCTGTGACTCACACCTCTGTAATATTTCAGTTTCATATCTGTTCTTACATCTGGCACTGTTGTCACTTCAGTGTTCCATGAGCCCTGTGTTGAATGAGAAATATTCAGATGTAAAAAATGGTGGACATGCAAGTATTTAAACTTTTAGGGTTTTAATGTGATTATTATACACTTGATAAAGTATTGAACACTATATATAGTTGAATCCATTTCTCTATATAACCATTGAATAGAGCATTATAACTTGGAAATAATCATTTCAGAAACTTCTAACTTTCTAACAGGTCTGTTATTCTAACCTCCCAACAGTTTGATATTCTTTATGCCCAAGTAGAAAAGAAGTGATGAAAATCTAGGATATCCAAGTTCACTAAATAATTCAATGAAAAAAAAATGATCAAAAACATGTTAAAAGATTTCTGTGTATAGACCAGTCTGTTAAATATATATTAGAAGTATGTGCAGAATTAAAATCGCAAGCTTAATGTCATATGATCATAAATGTATAGGTAGAAGGCATTTTAGAGGCTGTATAGCCAACATTCCCCATTTACATCTGCAGACCTGAGATAAAAAAGAGAAAATGAATTCTCAAAATCATATACATAGCACTAATCAGGGCCAGGATTTGAAATCAGGTCTTATGATTCTAAATCAGGTATACTCCCTTATTGGTGGCTGGATTTGTTTTACATCTGATAAACTAGGCACTGTAGTATTGTAGAGATAGTGTTTGATTAGGACTAAGGACAAGATGGGTTAAAACTCTAGCTCCCAGGGTATGCTAAGGCTGGTTCCTACCTGCTTAGCAGGTCAATTTTTAAATTTTCAATATGAGAATTTGCACTTCAGAAATCCACACCTGCTAATAAGCAGAGCTTGATTTATTTTTATTCTTTATTTTTCAGATGTAAGAATGTGATGAAAAAATATTAACAATGCACAAAAGTGTTCCATGGTATTTTTTAGGGGAAAGTGGATTCTTAAACTTTTACCAGCACATCACCCATCTCCCATACTAATTTAATACTGTGACCCTGGGCACATTACTTAAGTTTTGAGTGCTCTAAGCAATTCTCTGGGCAGCTAGGTGGTGCAGGGCATAGAGTTCTGGGCATGGAGTCAGAAAGACCTATTTTTCTGTCTTCAAATCTAGTCTCAGACTCTTAGTAGCTGAGTAATCATGGGTGAGTCACTTCATGCTGTCTGCCTCAACTCTGTCATCTGTAAGAGCTGGAGCTGGAGAAGGTAAAGACTCCAGCATCTTACCAAGAAAACCCCAAATGGAACTAGAAAGAGTCAGATATGACTGAAGAATGAATGAAACAGTAACAAAGTTATTCTCTATAAGATTCCAAATTGCAGAGAAAATATCAATCTGCACTGATAAAAGCTTCCTTACCTAGAAGTTCCCCATACCAATGAAATCATAGATCTTTTCTCAATCTCATTATTAAATTCACAGAATAGGAACTTAGTGATTATCAAATTTATCTAAGGATACTATAGGAAACTCAAGAAAGCCAAATTACATATTCAACATTACACAGCTGCTTACTACAAAGCCATATCTAGTGTTTAGACTTCTAGACTCCTCATCCAATGTGCTTCCTACTATATAGTATTTTTATAAGAAAAAGTCATTAATTAAAAAACAAATTACAAAAATAATTGAAACTCTATGGCATAGTGGATAGGAAGCTGGTCAAAAGACACAGAAGTCCCATAGTGTGTAACCCTAAAATGTAACTGCCTTTTAGAGTTCTCTAGCAACTCTAACATGTAAGTTACTCAGATGCTGCCAAGATGCACAGGGTAGAGAAATTCCTCACCAGCAGCTGAATGAAATCACAAGCAAAAAAGATGACAAGAACAGCAACAAAAATAATAGCAATCACAGCAATAATAATTAATTACCTTTACAAGTCTCATTAAGCTTTTAAAAGTACATCACACATGTTTTCTCATATGATTTTCATTTACTCTTCAAGATTTTTTTTTTCAGCTCTCCCAACAGACTAGTGAATTCTAGTTGATGGGGAAAACGTGTTGTTAGCAATACATCTTCTCTGTTATTGTTTGTTTCATGTTCATAATCCAATGGTTTTTTTTAACTGAAAATGATAAATTACTATCAGTCCAGGACAGATTTTTGATGTATGCTTTTGTACATGAGAAGCTAGTTTTAGACTACCTGAAGTCATTCTCTTGGGATTTTGAACAAATATAAAAAATGGCTTTGTTTTGGACTGAGTAGGTCTCAGAAATGAAAATGTCAGTGTATCAAGGACAACACATCAATTTAATTTGCTACCTGGATTCCCAATCCAACCCATTCCCTAGTGAGACCATTGTACAACATACAAAATAAAACTTACTTCACTATCACAAAATAGTTTATAAGAAGTGACTCTTTTTATATCATCAAGTTTTAAAAATAATAGTACCTATGGCTCTAACAAGAAATGTGTTAATGTCTTTTCTCAAGTTATGAAAAGAGACAGATTTTTAATAGTTAAATAGTTGATTTTACCAAGAACTATAAGAATCCTTTAGAACAAATTTAGGATAAGAGTTTTCAATAATACTTTAGTCAAAATAAAAGAAATAATGAAAAAAAATAAATGCAAAATCTTTACAATGTGCCAATAAAGTGTTAAACACTAGGAATACAATTTTTTCAAAAGCAAAAAATTAGTCATTGCCCTCAAAAAGCTAAAGAGATACAACACATATAGCATAGTGGTAGTCAAGGAGGACCACTTTCAATAAGAGAGTTAAAGCGATGTTGAATGATACCATAAGGAAATAGATTAATATACACCTTACAAGAACAACTGCAGAATTTACTTGATCATGATTCCATAAATGGAAGGATTATAGGGAGTAAGAAGAAGATAAGAAAGCTAGTAAGGCTATTAAAAAAATGGTCCAGAGTAAAGAGTGAAATGAAGCATCACTCAAGAGTACCTAAAATAATGATCCACATTGAGAAGTTTCATATCAGACTAGGATCAGAAATGAAAAAGTTAAAATCTCCAATTCGCTGTTGAAATTCCCTCCATTTCTTCACCTTCAAACAAACTATTAGGTGCCTTAATCTACTCATCTCCGATGAACTATCCTTCCACCCCATTTTAGCTCTACACAAAGATAATCACAACCTCGATCTTGACATCACCCACAAACGTATCACCTCCATGTTCAAGACTTCTGAAATTTCCTTATCCCACTATAACCTATTGAATTTTCATCTCTCCTTCTGTCTTCTCTTACATAAGTCTATTCTTCATCTGCACTATGACCTTCAATCCTTGTAAACATTAATTCTCTCTAGGGATGTTTCTTTTGCACTAGTCACTCTCTCCTATTCTACCTACCTTGACTCCAACATGCGTGCTGCTGAGTAAAGATGGAGATAACCATATAACTGTTTTGACTGAATTCCCTACAAATGTATGTTAAATAACCTCAATAGATCCATCACTGCACCTAGAGAATCACTATCCTTCTCTCCATACTGGCTCTTCTACACTTGTTTTGTATCTCTTCAAATCTCCCCTTCTCACTCTCTTATCTAGAAACTTTGGCTCATCTTTAACAGAAAAATAATTGAGGCCTTTTATGGTGAACTCTCTCTTCTCTCTTCTTCCTCATTTCCTAGAAAAATCTAGAAGTCATCCTGAATTCCTTACTATCTCTCAACCACCATAACTAAGCTGTTGGTAAGGCCTATCAATTTCACTTTTGCAATATCTTTTAGAATAATCACTCAGATGCCTTCTGCCACGTTTTTCTTCTTCACCCCTGTTTCACCTGATGAAGTGACCTTACTCTTTAAAAAGCATAATGTCTCCACTTTTTCAAGTTATCGAATTCCATACTTTCTCCTCCAGCATATTAACCCATATATCATCCCTAACCTTTCACTTATTTTCAATCTCTCCCTCTCCAGTGGCTCATTTCCTGTTGCTCATAAATATGATCATGTCTCTCCTGGCCTGAAAAATCTATAGCTGATCCTTCCTCTCCACTTTTCTAAATCTTCATTGCCTTTGACTTCTCTGCAGCTTTTGATTCTGTTGAGCATTTTCTCCTCTTGATAACTCTTTTCTCTCTAGGTTTCTCAAGACACAACTCCTTTGTTTTTGCTTCCACCTATCCATCCACTCTTCTATTTCCTTTGTGGGCCTTCTCCAGATCATGCCCTCTAACTGTAGGTGTCCCTCAGCATTCTATCCTAGGTCATCTTTGGTTCTCCTCTATCATACTTCACTTGGCATTCTTATCAGATCACATGGATTTAATTATCATCTCTCTGCTGATTATCAAATGAAATTCATTCTGCTCAAATCCAATCAAATAATCAGGGGCAGCTAGGTGTGCAGTGGATAGAGCACCAGTGCAGGAGTCAGGAGGACCTGAGTTCAAATCTCACTTCAGACACTTGACACCCATTAGCTGTGTGACCTTGGGCAAGTGCTTAACCCCAATTGCCTCATTCTGGGTCATCTCCAGTCATCCTGATGAACATCTGGTCACTGGATTCAAATGGCTTTGGAAGAGAAGTGAGGCTGGTGACCTGCACAGCTCTCCCTCACTCAAAACAAAGTCAAATGCAAGTTATGTCATTATTTCTCTTCGGCTATGAAGGATGAACACACACAATCAAATAATCAAATCCCATTCTTTATATTCACATCTAATCTCGCATCTCCAACTATCTTTTTGACCTCTTGACCTGGGTGTTCTGCTGATTTCTAAAACTCAACATGTCCAAAAGAGAACTTATTGTCTTTCCCCCATATCCTCCTCCACTCCAACCTTCCCTGTTATTAAAGAGGACAACACCATCTTTCCAGTCCCAAAGGCTCCCAACCTAGAAGTCATCCTGAATTTCTTACTATCTCTGTCACCATATCTAAGCTGTTGCTAAGGTCTATCAATTTCACCTTGGCAACATGTTCTTTCTGGCACTCAAAGATCTTCATACTCTAGCCTTCCTCTACCTTTTCAGTCTTCTTACTTAGTCCCCAACAAATATTCTTTATTCAAGGACACTGGTCTCCTAACCGTTCCTCAAATAAAACATTCCATCTTTCATTTTCGGACATTTTATCTGGTTATCTCTTATTCCTGGTTTTCTCTCCCTTGCTTTAAATGTATTTGTAGGCATGTTGCCTTTACCATTAATTTGCAAGCTCCTTGAAACCAGAGACTTTTGTCTCCTTTTAATGTCCCCCACATGATAATGTTTACTGATTAAATGATTGATTGGTGTGCACATCCTGGTGTGCAAATTCAGGGTGAGGTGAAGTTTTCTTTGTCATAGTAGAAAAAATCTGGAGAATTAGAGCAGCCTGCAAAAAAAAAAAAAAAATGAAGCAAATCCCAAAAGTAGTCGTTCCAATGAAATTGAAGGATCCCAAGTTAATATCCATTATAACAAAAGATAACACATTCTAGTTTTGGATGACCTTAGTCATTAGTCAATTATCTTTAGAGTAAACATATCTCTACAACTTTCGTCCACCAAGAGGAAGCCTGGCATAGTAGACAGCAGATATAGAGCTGAGCTTGGAGTCAGAAAATCTTGAGTTCCATTACCACTTGTGAGACTTAATAGTTATATCCATGTTCCTTTTGGATTAAATGAATCACTGTGATGGTTAAATGAGATAATAAGTTTAAATTGTTAAGTTGTATATAAATGTCAGTTGTTTTTATTGTTCCTCATTTTGTTACTTGGATATAAGTAGAATAAATCAAACTGCTTTTCCAAATGCCAACACATCAAATGCTTGAAGATAGCCATTCCCTTACTTAAACTTGTCCGATTTAAATATCCTTAGTTCCTTTAATAGATCCTTATCAGAAATCAAGGGCTCACTGTCCTTCATCATCTGAGTTACCATGTTCTAGACACACCAGCTTATCACTTTTTCTTCAAATAAAACATTCAGAGTTGAACACAGTAATGCAGATGTGTTCTGACCTGGACAAAATATGATACATTTTAATGTAGTCAGCAGTTCACATTCTTAGTTTTGGCTGTCGTATCAAACTGCTATATTGACTTTGAGGTCCACTTTGCAGACACAGAGAAACTGATATAAAACTGGTATATTACACAAATTTGGATAAAATAGTTTTCTAGATTTTAGCAAATTGCTTGATGAAGTAATTCATGCCAATCCTGTGGAAAAGATAGAAACACCTGAGCCAGGCAATATTGCACTTACATGAATTTGGATCTAGTTGGATGCTACCAAGTTGGGAAGAAGCTATTATGAGGTACATTTTAGTAGAAAACGGACAGATTTAAAACAGTGTTATTTTTCAAAAGTTCTGTCATGATCTGGAGGGTTAGAACTAAGAGGTAAATAGAAGAGGAAGAGATAGAGACAGAGAGAAACAGAGACAAAGTTAAAAAGAGGCAGAGACAAAAGAAACTGATACAGAGACAAAGAGACAAGGATATAAACAACTAGATATTTTTAAGAAAACAGAGAAAAAAATTACTAGGAAAACTTTGTAGGCAATGAATCAATAGGATGATGCAAATAAGAATGATTCATCAACTAATTCAGTTGGGGCATTGTAATTATTATCTGGTCTCAAACACCTTCACAATCACATCCACTCGTAGTCATAACCCCGGGCAATCCAGTCATCTTCCTGTTCTTGTACATGAATCCTCTTTGGCCATGATCACTCTCCTCACTCTTCTCTCCTCAATCTTCTATATCTTGCTCTGGGCACATCGATCAAATAAATATTCATATTTATTTCCATTCCATTGTGTGTGTGTTTGTCCTTCTTTGCCAAAGAAGACCATGCCATCAGAGAAATGATGACATTATTTGCTCTTGACTTTGTTTTTTTGAGTGAGGGAGGGTTGTGCAGGTCGCCATCCTCACTCGTTCTCTAGTGTCATCTGAATCCAGTGATGAGATATTCATCAGGATGACTGGGGATGACCCATGATGAGGCAATTAGGGTTAAGTGACTTGCCCAAGGTCACACAGCTAATGAGTGTCAAGTGTCTGAGGTGAGATTTGAACTCAAGTCCTCCTGACTCCTGCACTGGTGCTCTATCCACTGCACCACCTAGCTGCCCCATAATATTATTTCTAGGAATTGCATGTCAACTAACTTCCCTCAATATCACCTCACCATCTCTATTATTCTCCAGATTAAAAACTACCTTCCCTTGTCACCACTACCTTTTATGTGTTTTTATGCCCTTATTAGACTATGCGTTGTTTGAAAACAAAGACTTTTTTGTCTTTTTTAAATGTGTATTTTCAAGATATAGCACAGTGTTTAGCATATAGTAAATTAATATTCATTTGTTCAACTTTGAAAGAGGTCTGCAATAACATACCTTAGGGATTTGTGCCTGGCCTGAAGTCTTCAATATTTTTATTAATAACTCAGACAAAGGCATAGATGTGTTAATAATCTAATCATCTGATGAGATAAAGCTAAAAGAGGGAACAAGGACATTGGAAAGCAAAATCAAGATTTCAAAAGATCTTCACATTGACTAAATCTAATAAGATGAAAGTTCATATAAATAATGTAAAATCTGTGGGTTCAAAAAAGATTGTATTTACAAGTATAAGATAGAGGAGATGTGATTAGTACAAATGGAAAAGATGTGAGTGGGGTAGTAAACAGACAATTTTATGAATGAAAAATGTGATGTGACAATGGGAAAAATAATTTAGTCTTGTACATTACACCATTAAGACAGGCATACCTTAAATAATTAGAAGGTAGTTTCAAAATACTCTCTTCTCCTCAGACAACATCTGGATTGTTGTGTTCCATCCTGAGTAGCATAGTATTGGAAGAAGATTGACACACTTAGTGGTCTTCTTTCTAGTACAAGAAAATATTTTCTTACCATATACTCACCGGTTTATCTAATTTGTGTTACATGAATCACAAAAATAATTAGTAATCATAGCATGGGTTTTGTCATGTTTCCTGGGTTCTTTTTGATATCCTACATACACATGCTGGGAAGACCATACAGTTTTCTATTTTTAGTATTAGTCAGTACATTTAGATTATGTGGGAAGAGTTTCTGACAGGGGAGGAGGTATTTGACAGGATGGCTATGAATTAAATAAATGATCAGGGAGAAGGAAGACATTAGAAATAAACCCACATTTTATTTTAAAAAGCATGGAGATAGGAAAGCACAGGATACATTTGGGACACTAACAATAGTATAATTTTATTATACCCATTCTCCAAATATGGAAGTGCTCAAAAGATATGAGCAAAAAAAATCCTGAAAGAAAATATGCAAACTATTGACCATCATGTGGACAAATACTTCAAAACATTAATGATACAAGTGTCGCAAATGAAAACAATACTGAAGCATCATCTCATATGCAGTAAATAACTGCAAAAAATGGGTTGCAAAGATGGTGGAAAGAAAGGTACAGTAATATATTGTTTGTGGATGTTTCAATGCACCAAACCATTCTGGGGATCAGATGTATATATAGAGATATATACAGATAGATATAGGTATAGGTAGATAGACACATGCATACACAAGTACATGCACATACGTACATGCATGGATATACATATACATGGATATGCATATGTGTATATATGCAAATTTTTACCAAAAAGAGGGATCTTTTTTTCACAGCATTCCATGGTTTTTTTTCAATTTTGCTGTTGTTGAATTCAGAGAAAAATTATGAAAATTATACAAAGAAAAATAAGTAAAATGAAGAAAATGACATACACTGTGGTTACAAAAATTTTAATGGAAAAACAACAACAAAATAAAAAAAACTGAATGTCATGAAAATATGATAACCAATTTTGGTCCCAAATCAGAGTTTAGAAGATCCCACCTTTGCCCTGTTGAGAGACTGTTGAATTTAGTTGATGTGATATTTAGATTTACTGAGCTGTCATCTCTGCCCCAGTTCATTTTGCAAGAAATACTACACTGTGAGGGAGAGGGTGGGGCAAAGAGTGGAAATATATCTAGAAATGTAGGCATTACAAAAACAAAAGATCAACAGTCTATTGTTAAAGGTTCTTGCTGCTTCTGTTGCTTTCTTGCTATTTTTAATTCACATCTGTTACTTGGCTCAAGTTTATCAAACCTTTTGTCTGCCTCAGGAGGTAATTAGATTACTCTAAATCCACATACACACACACACAAAAATCTATGTATGTGTTGGTGTCTGTGTATACATATTTGCATGTACACATATATATGCTTTTGTCTTTAATTGGATATTTTAAGACCATTAAAAATCATTGTAACTGACTTTTACTTTCTATTACTTCCATTCAACTTATTTCATGCTTTTGATTCTTGAAGAAAAGTTCCACTAAAATATGCCTTCATCTATCTTAGGGAACTTCTTTAATTTATTGATTTGATATAATAAAAAATAATGTTATAATAACTGTCTCTTCTATCTTGTCAAATTTACCTTTTCTCAATTTGTTGTTCTACATATGCATTTAATCGTCTTTTGGGCCTCAACGTACCTTAAGATAAACAATATCTGGGTTGTATTTGGATATCTTCACATTTTGAGTCTAAATCAGAGGTGTAAAATATGCCACCAACTAAACTCTCTGAACAAGATACAAATGTAGTTGAGAACTATTTAATAAAATAAATAAAAATGCAATAGGATATAGATAATGTTAATGTGTAGTTTTCTTAACCAATGTGTGACATCCTTACGTACGATTGTTTCTGTTTGAGTTTGATATGAATGATGACCTGAATCATCATTAAGTAACATAAAATAGCCTAGATACTACCTGTTCTTTGGGGGGGAAAGACTAGACAATAAATATTTCAGATATAGGAATTTGGATTCTTCTTTTATACTGACAAAAAGACTAGAAATGTGTTTAAATTCAGTGGAAAATTAGCTGTCTATTGACTTTCTGGTATATATTAGCTCTCCTTGCGGAAGCCAACGTCTCTAAATTATTGTCAGAGAAGGGGCAGTACTTTGCCTGTTTTGTTCATAGGCACAGAATTAAAATGCACTTTATCCTCACTTGGAACAGTTACCTAGGAAAGGAGAAGGCTTTGAATTTCTCTAGAAAACTACAACTTACACTTTTAAAAAATCATAAAATCATTGACTGGGGAAAACTTGTGGTTGCATAGATGACTTAAATATGAACAAAATAGGAGAGCCCTGGAAAAACCTAATCATCTGGGGCAGATAGATGGTGCAGTGGATAGAGCAATATTCAAGGAATCAGGAGAACCTGATGTCAAATCTGCCTCCATAAACTGTGTAACACTGGGGGAGTCACTTCATCTGAATTGCCTCAAAAGAAAGTAAAAATAATCTTCATTTAAAGCCAAAACTGCAATTGTTAGGAGCCACAGAACACTGAGAAATAAAGTATTTACAGTGATTATATTTGCTAGCACTCACCCAAAGTACATGGAAGTTTAGGGCATGAGGATGAGCATTTCCATGATTTGTTTTTCTTTTTCCTTAGGAATGTGAATTAATTCCCTGGGAGTAAACCCCATCTACTAATCCAGGCCAGCCCCTGTATTATATAGCTTAGATTCTTAAGAAGTTATTTAAGATACTGAAAGATAAATGACACCCAGGGTCACACAATGAATATGTGGCAGAAGTAGAAAGTTCACTCAGATATCTCTGACTCAAACCCTCTTTTCTGTCATTTGTGTTATACTATTTCTCATTCCTAAAATTCCTCACCAAAGTGAGCTACAAAAGCAACACCTTTCATAAGATCTTTGAAAATCTGTCAGACCCTGGAGCTGAATTAGAGTCAGCACTACTATAAAGTTTATTGAGCCATCCTGCTTCTTATAATATTATTTCATTAGGGTTGTCTGTGAGTAAGAAACTCTTCTTTAGTTTCCAAGGCACTGACAGTCTACAAATACTTCACAGTCACTACCACCTCCCACAAAGTATTCGGTAAAAAAAGCCTTGGCAGTAATTTTGCTATATTACCATTTGTAGATTTTAAAACCAAAACATTACTAGAACTACTGGTATTATAGATTGACGTTTAATAAACTGAAGTCTTCTTTTTTTTTTTAATATCACAGATGGATTAGTCATTTCAAATTCAAAATTTATGTTATAGCACTTACTTTCTTCTCACTTTAGTATTATATATTATAGGATATTCAAGATATAATTATACATATACATATTACTTAAAACTTTTAGAAAATTGTAGCTCAGGAGAGTTCATAAAAAGAGTAGCCAAACCATACAAAGATAATCATCAACGAAATTTTATTACTTCACACAAGGAGAAGACAGGTGATGTCAATGGGAAACAGCCTGGATGCATGGCCTTCATGACTTTTGGCTGAGCTCAGCACATAGATGGGTCATTTTAGACAGTGATCCATGCAATGGAAATCCCACTCTAGTGAAAGGACTAGAACCCCTAAGGGCTCCAACTTATATAGTGCTGAAGACAAAGAGCCATCATGACACTAATAGGAGACATCTGTGTCATTATAAAACCAATGAAGTGAAAGCATTTCTGTCTATGCTCAGTACCTCCTTTTCTTCTCTTCTAACTCACTTTTCAGTTTTTTAAAATCTAATTTCTGATCTCATTCCTCTACTGAAAACATTCTTTACAATGTTTCCAATGTTCTATTAATTGCCAAGTCTAGTGGCATTTGGGCAGCAAGGTGGTGCAGTGGATAGAGCCCTGGGCTTGATCTTCGTGAGTTCAAATCGAGGCTCAGACACTTAGTAGGTGTATAACCCTGAGAAAACCACTTAATACTGTTTGCCTCATAACCTCATCTGTTAAATGAGCTGGAGAAGCATATGGTAAACCACTCTAGTATCTTTGCCAAAAATACCCCAAATGCAAAGATTTGAAAAGGACTGAATAACAACAAGTGGCCTTTACTCAATCCACCATATCCCTTATCTTTCTGAACTTATCCCATATCCCATATCCCCTATCCCCTATCTATTTAACACTGTTAACCACCCTTTTCTGGATGCCTTCTACTGCCTAGGTTTTGCTTTTTGGGTTTTTTGTTGTTGTTGTTGTTGGTGGTTTTTTTTGATGGCCCACTTCTGATTCTCCTTCTGCCTGTCAAAAAGCGTTTTCTCAGTCTCCTTTTCTGGGTCATTCTCCATATTACAGGCCGAACCATGAGTATACTCTAAGATTTTGTCCTGTCTCCTTTTATCTTCTCTCTCTACACTCTCACTTGCTGATCTCATAAGCTACAATGAGTATAATTATCTTTTCTATACTGATAATATCCATATCCAGTACTATTTCCTCTCCAGAGCTCCAGATGCATGTCTTCATTTTCAGTTATACATTTTGAGATGAATGTCACAATGACATCACAAATTCATCACTTTAAAAATGTCACATATTCTTCTCATTCTAACTAGTCTAGTTCTACTGAGGACATCACAAACCCTACAGGTTACTTATGTTTTCAACAAAGATGTTTTCCTTAACCCTTGAGTCTCTCTCACTTCTTGTATCTTAATGGCTAAATTTTGTCATTTCTACTCCCCTCATCATTTTTATTTTTAATGTCTATATTCACATACCTACCACCAGATTTTGGGCCCTCATCGTCTCATGCCTACACAATTAATCTGCTAATTTATCTCCCTGTCTTAAGTCTTTTGGCCATTTAAAATCAGTCTCAATATATCTGCTAAAATTATTTTCCTAAATCACAGGTATGACCACACCATTGTCCTCACTCCCCCATTGCTTTTAAGATCAAATATGCATGCATTAACATGAAGTCTTTTTTGATACATTAAGCTACTATTCCTTTTCCACACTCAAATTATATTACATTGATTTATTATAAATGCTATTTGTACTTGTGTATATGAGTATTAGACATGTAGAAATCTGACAAAATACAAGCTCCCTTAGACCAGAGATTGTTCCATTGTTTCTTTGTATCCCCCGTGCCTGGCATATGTAGACACTTAATAACTACATGCTGATTAACATTCTAGCAATATACTATTCTAGCAATATACCGATAATGATATAAAAGTTATTTTTTTGCAAATGAGATGTCACATTTTGTTTGATAACTTGAACCTATTATGCTTTTGTGATAATATCAAAGGTAAAAAATATTTTATTTCACCAACAATTTATTCTCAAATATTTAGACAACTGTGTCAATATTTTGTGGACTTGTATTAGCTTTGCCTGATTAAAATGTTTAATAAAAAATAATCAAATTGATGTGTCATTTCATTGGTAAGTGTTCTTTCAAACAATGCAGATGGAAGCCCAGCCATTCTTACCCATTCTGGGTAGATTCTGTGCATTATCTGGCACAAATTCTTCACAGAGGGGTGCACCTGATATACAGAGAGTGCTTCTTGTTTTCTCCTACAGAAAAGTGTATGGATTGTCCATCATTTATCATTCAATCTAGCTTTGTAATCAACCAATCATCTTTTTCCCTTATCCATTTCTTCTACTAGAGTTCTTCATAATTCCTCATTTGTAAGGTGATAGCTTACTCATACCCTCAATGAGCTTTTCCAATGATTAATTTTTAATTCATGGGATCATAGTTTTAAAGCTGGGAGGAACTGCAGAGGCCATTGAGTGCAACTGTCTCATTTTACAAATGAGGATACTGAGGCCCAGAAAGATTATATAATTTCCATAATGTCATTCAGTTACTATATATCTGAGGTAAATTTGAGTACTGGTTTTCTTGACCGAGTCCAATGGCCTATCTACTGCTGCATGCTGCTTTCTTCGGAAATTGTAGTATTCATTAACTATACCCTTACAATAATATATGAAAATCACAATTGACTCAAATAGAGTTATACTGATTCAAAAAAGGAATATTTTACAAAGTTTATAAATGATTGCTGCTTATTTTGTATTTAACAAGCATTGTTTTGGTGTTCAAAATGAACTTCTCTACACCAAAGTAAAGTAAATCTGACTTTTCATCTAAAAAGCAGAGGTGGTCCCTACACCGCTCTCCAGAATACATGTAGGTCAGGTCTCCCCTTTGAGATTAGGGATTTGAGTTGAATGGAAGTCACCCTAATGCTCTCATTGAAATATGGAACCAAGCCAGCTTGGTGACTGGAAACTGCTTATGTATTTTCACAGGACTGGATAATTTTGTCTTATTTCATGTCTCCCTCACTCCAAAAAATATCTCCACATTTGTAGAGCAGTTTAATATTGAATAATATTCCTAGGTCCATGTGAGAACATAGGGTAATCCAATTTTGATCTAGAGACCCTTAAGACACATAAGGAATCCAACTGTAGACCTGGGCAACCTGGGCAAAATTCTTAGTTGTCCCTTTCTACACACAGCATATGTAAATTTCCCATGAAATCTCTGTACCATAAATGATATCCTTTAGTTTCAGGAAAATTTTCTTTTAGTCCCTATAATAATGGATAGATGAAATTTCCTAATGTATACCTACCATATAAGGGCAATCCAAAAAAAAAAAATTCAAACTCATCGAACAGCAGAAAAAGCAGTTTGAATTCAATTAAGAGACTAAAGAAAAGATCTGTTAAGCTACAGGGATGTGCAAAGCTCACAAGAAAAGGATTCAAGCATTTATGTCAGCTGATAACTTATCCAATTGACCTAAGGATCTCAAAATAAAACAAACTAGTACTATTTGAAAGGGGAAAATATAAATATTTATCAGCTTGGCACATCAGCATTTATAGATGCAAAATTCATACTTCTCATATTAACTGCAGTACTCATATTGAATGTAGTGATAGAATACTTGCTAGCATATAAACATTGAAATGGACAAAGATTGTATCAAAATACTAGTCTGACTTTCAAAGAAAACATCCTGAAAAACATGCTGTTGTACAATTGCAATCTATAAAAAAAAAAAGAAAGAAAGAAAGGAAAATACTAATGAAAAGAAAAGTTCTAAGTGGAGAATATCTCAATTGGGTCCCTGCAAATTCTAAGGAACCAGTGTTTATCCCAGAGGTTACTCTATATGTAGCACACATTTCTGAAATAACTGTCCCAACTTAATGAGGATTAAGGTACCCTGACTGTGGTTCTTATTATCTCTCCTCCAAACTCTAGAGGTAGCCTTTAGGATTGTCTTTCCAATACTGTATAACTGGTGAGATACAAGTGGTCTGTAATTAGCTTTTAGAAAGGGGTGATATGGTTGATACAAATGTATTTGATACAGCACAATTTCCAAGTACAAGAGAAAGCTTAGATAGACATGGCAAAGAGCTAGAAGTTTTCTTCTAACCTCTGTCGCAGGGGGCAGTGCTCAAAAAATTCCTTTTATATATGACATAAAATTGTTGTTGTTTTGTTTTTTGGGTTTTTTTTTTTTTTGCGAGTGGTTGGGATTTTCATGGAGTTATGATTTTGCCTTCTCCCATTATAACCAGTCTATTCTTGGCTTCCTATGTAGACACTGATGCCAGCTGCTACTACTAAGAGAGTCAATGCTAAGATGTCAATAGGAAGATGGAAAATCACTGCTATAGTAAACATACATCTTCCTGTGCAGTGAGTGGAGCTTTGCCTGAGGGTTCTTACATCAAGGGCAGTGTACTTGCCACAGCAACTGTCCTTGCAGTGATTGCTGTCTTAGTGCCTGCTCTTCTCACAGAACTCCATGAGGGTGAAGGACAGATACTGTGGCACTACAGCTTGTACTAACCTCTTGCTTAACATCTACCACCCGAATTGTTTCTACTTAGAATTCAAAAAGCCTTAGTTATGGCTCATCTATAAAGTAACAAAACCTTTTCTAGATTAAACAATAAAATTGCAGGATTTTAAAAGCGAAGTCAGAATCCCAGCTATTTAAGTGATACAGTAAAATCCACCACTTCTCAAGGATGACTGAAAGTAAAACCCTTCCACACTCCTCCAAAAAAAAATCACCAGGAATTCATTTGACTACCATATTTATTACTATTCAAAGAAATTTGAGATTGTATTGTCAGTATAAGAATAGAAATAAGCCAATGTAGAACAGAGATTTAATCTTGACTCTGTGATTACCAGAAATATTGCTGCCTCACCTATACATACACATAAAATTGTGCATGAATTTCTTAACTTGTAAAATGATGATTTCTAAGTTTTTTGAATATGAATATTAGTAACTTCTTATGAGTTCCCTTTCCACAAAGGTAGAACCTTCTACACTCATAGAAGTTCTTAATCTAGGATCCCTGAACTTTTTTTTTAATTGATAATTATATTTAAATAACTTATTTCCTCAGCAACTCTATGTATTTTCTTTTATGTATCTTAAACCATTATTCTGAGAATGAGGTCATTGTCTTCCCCAGAGTGCCACAGTACCAAAAAAGGTAAAGATTCCTTGGACTAGAGAGCTTTTGCTGTTAGAAGCAAGTTTGCTTAGCCATCCTTGACAATATCATAATTACCAACAGACATCTTGCTGTCTTCTAGCTGTTTGGAATGAGCATAATAGCTTTTCCTTCCTCCCAGTAGCGATAGCAAGTAACTAGATTGAGATAATGGCTCAGTATTGTTATCAGGGTTGAACTCCTTTGATTCAAAATTCCCTTGTTTTAAAAAGGGGCAGCACCTTCAATGCCCTTTAGGTATAGCAAACAGCTTGGAATGTAGGAGGTACAATATAGCCTCTGGTTCTTGGGATACTCAGAATAGACTCATAAAATTGAGAGTAATAAAATTATTGACCTAACTACACTAGGAGTAGTAGGTATAACTTAAGACTTCACAGGTCTTACTTTCTCTCTATCTCAGTTTCAGTTTCTGTATATCTCCCTTGCTTCCTCCCAACCAACCCTTTGCCCCCCTCACTAACTTCTACAATGCTCTCAGGGAGCATTGTAGGAGGTGACAAGCAGTGACTGTTCTTTGCTCCCTTCTTGGGAAGGATCAAATTGATATAAAATATTAGCTGACAGTAGGATCATCTATCATGTTCCACTTAGGCCTAGCACTCAGCATTCTGCCTAGCACATAGTAGGCATTTAATAAGTACTTACTGACTAATTCATTTATTGATTGCTGACTCCATGAGAGGTCCATTTGGATAATTCATTGGTAATTTAGTCACATCCTTTTGAAGGAAAACTTTTGCATATATGTGCTTAGAGTTAAAGTTAAGCATTTACATCTTCACAGAAATCATTGAGAATAGATTTGTGTGCTTTTACTGAGCTAAAATAGCTTGTGAAAGTCCATCTCTTTATAAATCTTCATTAAATATCTTTCATTTTCTCAAACCAAATTATCAGGTTGTTTTTCTTTTTTTTCCCAGTAGGGTTCAACCAGCCATAAATCTTCTTTTCCACTGTTTAAAGTTTCCACCCACCTGAAAGGATATGATCTGGCGCAGCTCAAAATTTCTTTTTTGGAACTATATGTTGTCTTAACCATAATATTTTGGTAAATCTTTCAAGAATTTTTCACCTCCCAAATACAATGAAGCAACAAAATAGGACTTTGGTAGAAGGTTTGTTATTAAATGAGTTATCAATATTAATAGCAAGCAATATTAACATAAATATACTTAATGGGAATGAAACACCAAGAAGAGACATCCACAAAACAATCCTTATGATGCTTGATGTTCAAAAAGGTCCAAAGAAATCCTCTATGGGGAGGACTCTGATTGATAGGAAGTAGTCTGTAGATTTTCATTTTGGGGAAAACAGATCTATTGGCATGAATAATCATGGATTTAAAAGCAATATTAAGGCTATAGTTAAAACCTAAGGGACAGAAGGGAAGCCATATAAAATGATACTACCTTGGCATATATGAACTCAGTATTCCTGAGTTAATGACACACATCTAAGGCAAGACCCATAAAACCCCTACAAAACTCCATGAAAGAGAGAGTGCTAAAAAGTTTGGATTTAGCATAGTGCCTGACATACAGTATACATTTAATAAACACTTGGTGACAGGTTTTGTGAAAGTACTATAAGATTGAAAGTAATTCCAAACTCCCTCTTGTTATATTGATGAAATTAGTGAACATGGTGAGCTGTTTGATTATATTTTCCCTGATACCTGTAAGGGAATTATACTTCAAGATATGCTAGAGCCAGCTCAAACCTGCAAATGAGAACAAGCTGTTAAATATTCGATATATTTTACTGTTCAATTGTTCAGTCATGCCCGACTTCACTACTACATGGACCATATTATAGCAAACTCTTCTATCCTCCACTAAATCCCAAAGTCTGTCCAACCTCATATTTCTTGGCTGTATGATATCATTTATCCATCTCATCCTTTACCATCCCCTTTCCTGTTAACTTCAATCCTTCCCAACATCAGGGTCTTTCCAAATGAGTCTTGTCTTCTCATTATGTGATCAAATTATTTAAGGTTCAGCTCTAATATGTGACCTTCTAGTAAATAGTCTCAGTTAATTTCTTTTAGTCCTAATTGATTCATTCTCTTTGCCATTCTAGTTCTTTGCATTGTTCATTTAAGGAAACTTCATCTCTCCTTATTCTCTGAAGTTTCAGATTCAGCTGGGTAGGTCTTTCCTTTCCTCCTTAACTTTTCATTTTTCTCAGCTACTTGTAAAGTTTCATCAGACACTCATTTGGTTTCTTACTCTTCTGTTCCTTTGGGATTTTGCTGCTGTTGCTGCTGCCTCATATACAATATTGTTCTTCAGGTATTCTATCTACCAGATCTAATATCTTAAATCTATTTTTTACTTCCACTTCATATCTATAAGAGATGTAATTTAGATTGTACCTGTTATTTCAATTATCATTTGATTTTCTTCTTTAATGTTGCAATTCACTAAGATGAAGATTACATCTTTTTGGTGTTATTCCTAGAAGATGTTTTAGGTTTTCATAAAACTGATCAACTTTGACCCTTTTGGGATCACAGTTTGGAGAATAGACTTATACCTCAAAAAATAGCAAATGTTACAAATTGATTGTTTTGTTTTTTTTGGAATTTAAGAATATAATGGAGAAAAATGGAAATTTTCAAACAATTTAAAAGTGTGTAATTGTTAAATATTTAACAACATACCCCCTGGTTGACCCTATTTTTGTGTGGTGGAAGGTAATGATTGTACTACAAGGTTTCCCTATATAATTTACATTATTTTTTTCTATCTTAATTAAATGGTTTTGCTAGTGAATGAATGATTTTCATGAACTACTAACAGAAATTTTAATTCTTGGAGAAGCTCAGATTGCTATTTTCAAAATTGTTTGCCCAAACACTCCATATCAAATGTGGGAAAAAAAGTAGCAATGAGATCTAGAGCCAAAATCCTATGAGTTAGAGTCTCGCTATCAAAATCAAAACTATATTTAATGTTTTGCATGACTTCACATGTATAACATATCATATGCTTGCCTTCTCAGTGAGTGGGGAAGGGGTAGTAGGAAGGGAGAGAATTGGGACGTCAATTATTTTTAAACAAATGAAGATTAAAGAATGAATGAAAGAATGGATAAATAAATAAATCAAAGTTATATTTAGTTAGACCAACTAATTTTAAAAAGGGCAAAGACATGTAAATTATTAGTACAATTTGTTAACTATTACTAAATATTTAATGATTAAGAACCTTAATGTTTTTCCTCTTTTTACCAAGAGAGCTGCAAAAAAAAATACTTGAACTAATTCTCTCATTTATGGTTATTTTCTTGTTTGAAGGTCCTTGGGCTTGTATACATACAAGCTTTTGGAATTAAAGCATCACTGTAATCTATAAAAATTTCTAGAGTCTCTTCCTCCTTAGAATTGGAACATGTTTTTAGGTTTTTCACATATTATTAGACAACTACAACTGCCTTGTTCAACAGTAAAGTCCAACAATTGTCCACACCTAACAAAGACTGTAAAAATAAAAGTCAGAAATAAACAGATTCCCTCATAGTGTCAGATTTATTTCAATGTCTCTACTGGTTTCTGTTTTTATCCTGAATTATTTGACTTTCCAGGGCTTTTACTGTCTTCTCATTTAGTCTATAGACTTTTTTTTGTTTTTCCTCACTTTGCAGCCTTCATACCTTCTAAATGTAGGACTTACCCTTTACCATTATATTCCACTGTCGTGTTGATACCTGTATACATAATTGAACCTTTCAGGAGTAGACAGAGTGCTGTACCATGAGCTGGGAAGATCAGATTGCAAATCTCACCTCAGACATTTAGCTGTGTGACCTTAAGGAAGGCATTTAACAAGCAACCATCTGCCTTGGTTTGTTCAACTGTAAAATAGGGATAATATTAGAATCCGGATCCTAGTATTTATATAAGGGTCAAATGAGTTACTATTGTAAATCACTTAACATAGTGCCTGGCACATAAGCACTTAATAAATGATTATTGCCTTCTTTCCCTTCCTTCCTTCCTTTTGTTCTTCTGTGTTTCCTTTCATTCCTCTTTTCTTGTTGTCCAGATACGGAAATACAAACTCAAAAACACGTAGTTTTCCAATGCTTCCTAGCATGACTATCTTATTTTCTAATAAGATATAAATATGTACATTATATCTAATATATATTATATGATTTTTTCAGTATTAAGGAAGATATTAAACCATTTGACTACTTCTCTCACTTTTACAGAGCTTTAGATATATGTTCTAGGTTTTCCTAAAAGTTTAAATATTTTACTCGGGAGCACTGAACTTTGCACTGCCCCTAAAATATCTAACTTTGTGAGGCTGACATTCATTCAAAGAACTTTCATTATAATATCAGTGAACTTCTATCTTGAAAAGTTAAGAAAAGAACACCATTAAATAAAAATTTAAATAGTGTTTGTGATTATTATCACCATTGAAGGAAGTAAGTATATGCCCTAAAGTAAGAGTGAGTTGGGACATAAAAGTCTGCCTCCCAAGGCCCCAGCTTTATCCCTTATAGAACAAAAAGTGGGAAAGGTGGAAAAGGCAAAAATCATGGAAAGTCTTTGTGATTGGAGGCAGTGATGTGACACTAGACAGAGGAGCAGAGGTGCCTTACCTAATTAAATCCTTCCCACTGTTATTTTATTACCAAACCCAATGGACCTATTAGAGCTAATCCTTATCTCAAAGTTATGGATCAGTATTCCCACTTTTCTTATCTATATGAGTCCAACATGCTAGAGGATATTCACCACTTGCAGAAAGCAATTTTGATATTTCTTGATTTTTAATTTAATTCTTAACTTTCTAATCTTCCATTTAAATGGAGTATGTCTCCATTTAAGATGTGACTCCACTGTGTATACATGCAAGTAAACTACCCCATTATTTTCCACTATAGGGATAGTAAAGAAGAAGAGAATATCCAAACAAGGGTTAAAGAATTAGCTGCTATAAGATACACAGAAGGAAACTCAGAAAAAGTTTGAATTTGATGTGATACTTGACGGATAAGCAAGAAGAATACTTTCTCTTTACCTAATTTGGGAATAATCAAGATGCATTTATTATTTACATTTTTACAGGTGATCAGACTGACAACTCAGGGAAGACAAGAGTTTTATCTCAAACCACAGAGGTAATAAGCAATAATAAATAATAAGTAATACTTCAAAATGTGTCTTCTGGCTACAAATCATGTGGTATTTTTGATATAACAAAAAGTCCGAAAACTGGGAAATCAAAGTGTTATAAAGGAAAGTGCTTGATATTTGGAGTCAGAGGGCCGCAACCAGATTCTGACTCCATTAATTTCATTCTGCGTTTACCTTGGACTTATTTATGTTGCAGGCCTCAGTATCCTCAATCTGAGAAATGATAAAGTTTGAACTCAATTGCTTCTTAGGTTACTTCTTGATCTAAATCTCTAAATCTGAAGTCTCCAAGGTCCTTTCCAACAATAGTTCCTATATCGTGTGATCACTAGGAAAAATATGTTGAAAGTTTGGCTAGAGTGAAAGGGAATAGTGGAAGATAAAGTATGCTGGGGTCTTTACAGCCTAACTTTACAATTTCTAACGCTTAACCTTAGAAGTAGAAAGGGTTCAACCTTGACAATAGATCCTACAGGACCAGAAGCAATTCACATTCCCTATCAAGAAAATCTAGAAAAGGAGATTAAGTAAAGGCAGAGTAAGATGAATTAGAATTGTGCTTTATTGGTATCTTTCAGGTCTAAAAAATGAAAGAGCTAGAATTTAAAGTTCAACAACCCTTTTTGTGCCAAAATGCTTGTATGTTGTTTAAGAATAGCTGGAAAGTCTTTCAAAGAGGTGAAGAAAGCTATGCAAATCTAATATTGTACTTAGCATATCTTGTTTCATTTCGATTATATATCAGACAGATATACTAGGACATACTAGGTTATGATCTTTTAAAAAAATAAAAATTATTACACAGATTTCAATTGGACACTGCTCCTTTTTCACTCCTAAAAAATTAACATATCAGAATACTATATAAAAACAAACAATAGGACAAAGTCTAATTAGAGAGTTCTAAGCTCAGAACAACTGAAATGTTTGGTGTTTCTGTAATACAAAAAGTGTTAATAACTTATACTCTGGAGACATTTTATTCAGAATGGATTAGCATCCAAATCAACATTCAGAGTGGCACTCTTGAAAATGATATCTTACTTGAAGGTCAAAGTCAAGATGAGAGGAATTCAGACTCATTAACCTTTTAGAATATTTGGGGTGATGGTGTAATCAGATTTCATAAGAGATATAGGGCGATTTTCCTCAAAGAAATAATTTTGAAAGCATACCATATATTTTAACCTTATATTGATGTGTGCTAATATAACACTTTAGTTGGGAATTTACAGATTATAAGGACAAAGAAACAAATTCAACAAATTAAAACTGCTTTTATTCATATAAATACATGATAAGTGTTAGAAATGTGTAACCACCTACTATCATTAATTGGTTATCTGAAAATAAAATGACCTTAGGTGAAATGTCATTTCAGGAGATAGTAGCAAAAGAATAATGTTAAAATTGGAATATATGTTCCAGAGAAGGCAAAATTAAGAACAGAACAGGAACTTTTCAGACTCTTGAGATTATGTGAGAGCTGATCTAGGTGAGGGTAGAATGTGTAGGGTTTCTTGGACACACTAGCAGACAGGTGTTGAAATATAATGACTCATATAATTTCCCCTGGGGAAAATTATTTAAGCTTTGCTACTTGCTATTCCTGTGAGCCGGGGAAAATTGTTTAATCTCTCCAGGCCTCAGTTTCCCATATGTGAAACCTAGATGTTGCATTAGACTTTTAAAATAATTTGCTCAGTTTTAAATTCATTCTATGAAATAACTAATCCAATAATTTTCCTGAGCATCATATTTTCCAGAAATTAATATCAAAATATAACTTAATAACATATAATGACAATATTATAGAAACTTATAGGAGTTTATATATAATGTGTGAGCATGCATTTGAAGATATAGAATTTGCACCTCCAATTAGCTAGAGCAAGGATTTGGTGTTTTCACTTTCGCCCAAATTTACCAGTAGGAAATACTGAAGTATCTTTTTAGAAGAAAAGGTCACTACTCTGTGGGGTAAATGATTACTATTTTAACTGAAATGTCCAAGAATTTTATTTTTTCCCTAAAATGTTTAAGAAGTAGCAGAGAAAAGGCAGGGATTCACCTGAGCTCTCCACAAACCCATTCCAAAAACTTTTAAGTAATTCTTTAAAACAAATTCTGCAACAGCAGAAACCACAAAAGAACAAGACGAAACAATTTTTCCAACCCAAGAAACTTAGAAGGTTGGCAAGAAAGGTCAGTCACAATGGAGTGAGACTGGAGCACAGTCTTTGGCCACACCAATACAGATTCTTACTAAGGGAACAGTTAAGATCAAAATACAAATTTAGAAAAGGAGGCCATTGGCTACATCTGAAATCTCAAAGGGGAATATGAACTGGTCTAAAGCCCAAAAAACTTTTTTTAGAAGAGCTCAGGAAGCATTTTAAAAGTCAAATGAGAGGCAGAAGAAAAATTGAGCAATGACTTTAAAAATACATTTGACAAAATGGAAAAAAGTTACTAGAGAAAACAGCTTAATAAATGTAAAATTGGCTAAATGGAAAAGGAAATATAAAAACTAACTGAAGGAAACAATTTGTTAAAAATTAGAATTGGGCAAGTAGAAGCTAATGACTCTATGAGGCATCAAGAATCAGTGAAACAAAAAAAAGAAAAAAAATAGAAGAAATATAAAATATCTCATTGGACAAAATTATCATTGAAAACTGCCTTGATATTCTAGAACCGCAGGACAAAACAGACATTGACAGAATGCACTGATCACTTCTTGAAAGAGATCCCCAAATGAAAAACTCCCAGGAATATTATAGCCAAATTTGAGAGTTCCCAGGTCAAGGAGAAAACATTGCAAGTAGTCAGAAAAAACAATTAAAATATTGTGGAACCACAATCAGGATAACACAAGATTTAGCAGCTTCTGAGGACTCTGGAAAGATGGCAGAATGGGTCAGAAAATTCCAGGCTCTCAAGATTTTCTCCAATAAAAAAAATAGCATCTTAGGGTGAACAAAGTGCAATTAAAAATAAACAAAAATGAGGGCACAACATGGATCTTTCTGGGACAATTGGAGAAGATTAGAGGAAAAATCTCAGGACTAGAGTTGGTTCATGTGTAATACCTCCATGCTAGGGTCCACATTAACAATAAGCAACCAGCCCTGAGTATAGCTGGGTTGGGAGACTGCCTTGGCCACAGCCACTGGAACTTTAACCCATAGGATAGTAAGGGGAGTTCAGCATCTGAGTTGAGGAAGATAGAGAAAATAGCTGCTGACCAGGAATATCATATCCAGCTGTGCTGTGGAGAGTTGTGTGGGTGCAAAGGGACCAGCAGGTTCACCAGTGAGTGCTGAAGCAGTGGGGCAGGATGGCCTTGACTATAGGTACCTAGGTTTGGCTTTGGTTCCAGACTAGAAGGGAGAACTGAGATCTGTGGTAAGAGGCCCCTTTCCCTAGGGCTAGAGGTGATTACAAAAATTAAGCTATTACTATAAAAGTTGCACAGGCAAAGGAGAAAGAATCAAACTATAGAAAGTTATTATGGGAATGGAGAAGACTGTAGTTCATCTTCAGAGGAGGATAGTGAAGCAAAGAAGCCCTCTTTTACCCCAAATAGTAATGTCAACTGGTCACCTGCTCAAAAAGAATTCATAGAACTTATAAAAGACTTTAAAAATTGAAAGGAAGATGGAGGAAAAACTGAGAAAAACAACAAGAACAATCCAAGAAAAACAAGAAGATTATGAAAAGAAAGTCAATCAATTTTCAAAGCAGATCCAGAATCCTACAGAAGAAAATGACACTTTGAAAATTAGAATTACACAAGGTGAAGTCAGAGAAGTTATGAGATCAAAAAATAGTTAAACAAAATATGAAGAATGCAAAAATGAAGAAAAAGTAGATCATATAAGAAAAACAACTAATCTGGAGAACAGACCAAAAAGAGAAAATATAAGAATAAGACTAAAAATATGGTGAGAAATAATGTGTGTACATGTATTTGTAGATATATAATTCAGATATGAAAAATATGATAAGAAAAAGAATCTTGATATTAATAATACAAGAAAAAATTAAAGAAAATTATCCTGAAGTACTAGAAGAAAGGGGAAATGTATAGGAAAAATCCATTGAAAAATACTTGAAAGAGATACTATGATGAAAATTCATAAGAATTTTATAGTTATTTCTCGAAACTCCCAGCTCCAGATAAAATATTAAAAGCAAGAAGAAAAATCAATTTAAGCATGATGTTGCAACAAGACGTAGCAGCAGAGACACTAAAAGCCCACAGGTCTTGAAACACTATATATGATAAGGAAAAGAACTGGGGCTCTAGTCAAATATATCATACCCAGCAAAGTTAAGCCTAATCCTGAATTTTAAAAATGGATATATGATCAATTGTCAGACTTTCAAGGCTTTATTTTAAAAAATGAACTTAAGAGAAGATTTGACATAACAAGAGCCAAGAGAAACATAAGGTACATAACAAGGACTGATTACAAGGGATTCAATAAGGACAGACCATTTATCTTTTAAAAATGTAATATATATTTATATACACACATATATGTGTATATATATATATATATATATGTATATATATATAGTCTAAGATTGTCATTAGTAATTGGGTAATTCACAAAAAATAGAGGTAGACCTGAGTATGATATGATTTTAGAAAGTAAAACAATTTAGGAATATGTAAAAAGACTAACTATTTCATACAAATGAAGTGAAAGAGGAAAAATAATAGAGAAAAAAATTAGATGGGTGAGGAGGGCTGATGGTTTTGGTGACCAACTTTCATCAGGAATGGGTTTAAGAGGGAATAATACATATACATTTAGAAGAGCATTAAAGTCTTCTAATTTCAAAAGAAATAAAATGGTAAGGGGATAGAGATGGGGAGAGAGAACAAGAGGCATCTCTAGATGGGATGGTGAAGGCATAGGGTAAGGAGAATAGAGAAAAGGGTGTTTAGATAGATGGGAAGGGAAGGATAAGGGAGAGATCTGTAGAGAGTAAATGAATAAGTTATAAGGAGTTACCGAAGGGTGTTTAGATTTATGGGAATGTGGGGATAGGGCAGGAATCCTTGGAGGAGACTAAGTAATAAAAGGACAAAGTAATGGGTAGAAGTAAAGTAGAGTAGTCAGGAGGGATAAGAAATAATAGAAATGCACAAACATAAAAACAAAGATCAATTTATTAGGTAAAGTATATGTCCATATATATATATATATATATGAGTGTGTGTGTATATGTATATGTGTATGTATATATCTGTCTTTATATAGTGATATGACTGCACTTAATTGTAGTGGAAAGAGGGATAAGAAGGCTGAAAAAAAAAAAGTAAAAAGAGAACAAAAGAAAACTTACAAAGAAGCCAAGAATCTGCCAGCTCTCGACACAACATGTAGGATTTATCATACAGGCTTTCTTGAAATGAAAATTTATCATTATATACCTTGAATCCTCTCTTATGTTCTGCTAACATTTGCTTTACTTTTTTTTGTACTTAGGTTCCAATCTTTCAGTTTGATTTTTTTTTCCCTTTGCTCTATTCTGTATTTGTATTCTGGTGTTTGTGTCTAAACAAACAAACAAACAAACAAAAAAACATTTAACAACTTCTACCTTAAGATATCAGAGGACTTGGAATATGATATTCCAGAGGTTAAAGGAGCTAGGATTAAAACTAAGAATCATCCACCTGGTCAAACTGAGGGTAATCCATGATGGGAAAAAAAAATTGACATTCAGTGACATAGAGGAATCTAATGCATTATTGAGAAAAGACCAGAGCTAAATAGAAAATTTGACTTTCAAATGTAAGCCTCAAGAAAAGTATGAACAATTAAAGAAGAAAGAGAAATCATAAGTGATTTATTAACATTAAACTGTTTACATTCCATGGACCTTTATCATTATTCTGGTAATTAAGAGTGTATACAGACAGGGGGCCCAGAGGTGAATAAGTGGAATACAAAGGGATGATATCTTAAAACGTAAAATTAAGAAGAGAGAGAAAAGTACTGGGAGAAAGAGAAAGGGAGAGATAGAATGTATTATATCATCTCACCAAAAAAAAAGTGACAGAAAAAGCTTTTACACTGGAGTGGAAGAGTGGTGAGGTGAGGGGAGTGAGTGAACATTACTGTCATCAAAACTGGCTCAAAGAGGGAATAACATACAAATTCAACTGGGTATAGAAATCTGTCTCACCCTACAAGAAAGTGGGAGGGGAAGGGGATAAGCGAAGGGGGAAGGGAATGACTTGTATTCTTAAAAATTTGACTAGTTCTTTATATATTTCAGAAACCATTTAGCAGAGACACTAATTATAAAAATTGTTTCCCATCTCTCTGCTTCCCTTCTAATCTTAGTTGCAATGGCTTTGTGCAAAACCTTTTCAATTTAATGTAATCAAAATTATCCATTTTGCATTTCATACTGTTCTCTATCTCTTATTTGGTAATAAGGTCATTCTTTCTCCATAAATTTGACAGGGAAACTATTCCTTGTTCTCCTAGTTTGTTTATAGTAGCATCCTTTATATCTGAATTGTGTACCTATTTTGACTTTATGTTGGTATATGGTGAAAGATGTTGGTCTATGCCTAGTCTTTGCTATACTATTTTCCAATTTTCCTAGCAGTTTTTGTTAAATAGTGAGTTCTTATCACAGAAGCCAGAGTCTATGGATTTATCAAACAGCAGATTGACTACAGTCATTGACTAATGTTTTGTGTACCTATACTGTTTCACTGATCCACCATGCTGTTTCTTAGGCAGTCCCAAGAAGTTTTGATGATTGCTGCTTTATAATATAATTTAAGATCTGGTATGATGAGGTCACATTTCCTTGCATTTCTTTTCATTAATTCCCTTGATATTCTGGACTTTTGATTCTTCCAGATGAATTTTACTATTATTTTTTTCCTAGCTCTATAAAATTGATTTTTCATAGCTTGGTTGGTATTGAACTGAATAAGTAAAATAATTTGGGTAAAATTACCATCTTTATTATATTAGTTCAGCCAACCCATGCACAACTGATAACTTGTTTTTACCAGTTCTTTAGATCTGTCTTTATGTGCATGAAAATTGTTTTGCAATTGTGTTCATATAGTTCCTAGGTTTGTCTTGGCAGGTAGATTCCCAAATATTTTATATTGTCTACAGGAACTTTAAATGTAATTTCTCTTTCTATCTTTTACTATTGGGCTTTGTTAATAATATAGAAATGCTGATGATTTATTTTGTATCTTGTAACTTTTCTGCTAGTTTTATTTTTTTTATTTCAAGCAGTTTTTTTACTTAATTCGCTAAGATTCTCTAAGCATATCGTCACATAATCTGCAGTGATAGATTTATTTCTTCTTTTTTTCTATTTCTTCAATTTATTTTTCTTCTCTTATTGCTATACCTAGCATTTCTAGCACAATATTGAGTAGCAATGGTGATAATGGATATCTTCATTTCATCACTTATCTTATTGGAGATGTTCTATGTTTTCCCCATTTTATATAATACTAATGGTTTTAGATAGATGCTACAGATCGCTTTAATGAAGACTCCAGTTATTCCTATGCTCTCTAGTGTTTTTAATACTAATGGGTATTTTGTCAGAAGCTTTTTCTGCATCCATTGAGATAATCATGATTTCTATTAGTTTTGTGGTTGCTATCATCAATTATGCTGATACTTTTACTAATCTTAAAGCAGCCCTGCATTCTTGCTATAAATCCTTCTGGCCCATAATGTATTATCCTTGAGATAAGATGCTGCAACATCTTTGCTAATATTTTATTTAAAAACTGTTATATCTATATTCATAAGACAAATTGATCTATACTTTTCTTTCTGTTTTGGTATCATCATCATATTTGTATCATAAAAATTTGGTAGATTTCTTTCTTTGCCATTTTTCCAAATAATTTATATGGTATTGGAAGTAATGATTCATCAAATGTCTAGCAGAATTCACTTGTAAATGCATCTGACCCTAGAAATATTTTTCTTAGGGAGTTCATTGATGGGTTTTTCAAATTCTTTTTTTTCATAAATTCAGTAATTTAAGTATTTTATTTCCTCATCTGTTAGTCTGGGCAATTTATATTTTTGTAAATATTCATCAAATTCACTAAGATTGTCAAATTTATTGGCATACAGTTGGACAAAATGCATCCTAATTATTGTTTTAATTTCCCCTTCATTGGTGGTAAATTCACCCTTTTCATTTTTGATAATGGTACCTTGTTTTTCCTCCTTTCTTTTTTTAAATCAAATTAAAGATTCATCAATTTTATTGTTTTATTTTTCACAAAATTAGCTCAGTATTTATTAGCTCAATAGTTTTCTTAATTCTAATTTTATTAATCTCTAATTTGCTTTTCAGAATTTCTAATTTGTTATTTAATTTGGGATTTTTAATTTGTTCTTTTTCTAGCTTTATTTATTCATTCATTCATTCATTCATTTATTTATTTATGCATCTATTTATTTATTTTAAGCCAAATAAAAACAAAATTTATTAAAGATATGACTTATTGGGTAGACTTTTATGAAATCCAAACCTTTGTGATGCTTGTATTGACAAGTGAGCCAGAAAGAATCTGAGTACTTTCATGGAGGCAAGATGGAGCTTATATAAAGAAAGACTGTGGGAGGGATGCAGGTATGGCCAAGTAGTATGGGGTGACTGGAGGAGGTGTCCAAGGAGGATTTTGATGGGAGTGACCAATAGGCTAGGTGACTAGAGGTCAGATTCCAAGAACAAAGAGAATGGGATTTTGATAGGATCAAGGGTGGGAAGTATCTGGAGGCAATCCATCCCTAAAAGAGAATGTACATAGAGATAATGAAAGATTTGTGACCTCAAGCAATACCAGATCCAGTGGGAAGATTCAAGGAGAGATCAAAGAGGTTCCCTGAGCCTGTACCCCATCATACTTCCCTCAAACAAATGGTGTCCAGATTCTTGTGGGATAAGGAGTGAAGGTCTCAGCTTTCTGAAACTGCTTCCTGCTGACAAGGAGTATAGAGCTGTCCCTTCCTCGCTAGGTTCCACTCAAGGGATACATACCCTGAGTAGTCATCTGGACCCTGGAGGTGACAAACCTGGAAAGGAGGTTATGCAAACAAGGACCAAACAGGCAGTATACTAATAAAGGGGAAGAACAATTTTCCTGGTAAAAAAGGCAATTTCTGTGGAGGGAATTAAAGACTATGGCAAGGCCAAAACATAAAAGGAAAGGTGTGTGTTTGATAAGCAAGGTTTTCACTGTCAAATATATCCTTTCTTTCCAAATTGCTCCATGGGCATGTAGAACACAGAAAACATATTTTGAGTCAGTATTTTCCCCTAGCTCTAGGGTTCTGGTGAGTGATATTAATTTTGCCTTCCAGGTAGAGGTCCCAGGGGGTCTAGCTGTTTTAGTTGCATGCTCAAATCATTACTCTATTTTTTCTCTATTTTATTTATGTAAGTATTTACAGATATAAAATTTCCCCTAAGAACTGCTTTGGCAGCATCCCATAAGTTATGGTATGTTGTCTTGTTATTGTCATTCTCTTAGATGAATTTGGTGATTGCTTCTTTCATTTGTTGTTTGGCCCACTCATTCTTTAGGATGAGATTATTTAGTTTACAATAAAATTTTAGTCTATATTTCCATGTCCCTTTATTACAAGAAAATTTTTATTGCATCATTGTCTGAAAGGGATGCATTTAATATTTTTGCCTTTCTGCATTGAATTGTGAAGTTTTTATGCCCTGGTGCATTGTCAGTTTTTGTGTAGGTGTCATGTACCACTGAGAAAAGGTCTATTTCTTTTTTATCCTCATTCAATTCTCTCCAGAGTTTTACCATATATAACTTTTCTATAATTCTACTCAGCTCCCTAATTACTTTCTCATTTATTTTGTTTTAGATTTATCTAGTTCTGAGAGTGCAAGATTAAAGTCCCCCACTGGTATAGATTTGTTGTCTATTTCTTCCTTTACCTCATTTAATTTCTCCTCCAAGACTTTGAAAGTGATACCACATGGTACATATTAGTTTAGTATTGATATTACTTCATTGTCTGTTTTAACTTCAGCAGGATATAGTTTCCTTCCTTATCCATTTTAACTTGATTTATTTTTGGTTTGGTTTTGCTGAGATAAGAATTGCTACTCTTGCTATTTTTTTTTCTTCAATTGAAGCATGATATATTCTGCCCTTTTTACCTTTTTATCTTTACCCTCTGTGTATCTCTCTGCTTTATGGGAGAATTCATCTCATTCACATTCACAGTTAAGATTACTAAATGTATCTTTCTATTTGATTTTCCCCCATTTAGGCTTTTCTTTTTCCTTTCTCTCTTTCCCCCTCACCTGTGTTTTGCTTCTGACCACTGCCTCTCTCCATCTGTCCTTCCTTCTATCTTCAACCTTCCCTTTTCTTCTGCTTTACCTTTCTACTTCCTGTAAGGTAAGATAGATTTCTAAACCCAATTGAGTGCATATGATATTCCTTCTTTGAGCCAAATCGGATGAGAGTAAGTTTCAAACAATACTCATCTCCCTCCTTTATTTACCTCTGTTTTGTGCTATTTTGCATGATGTAATTTACCCCTTTCTGCTTCTCCTTTCCTCTTCTCCCAGTGCAATCGCTTTTTATACCTCAGTTGATAATTTTTGTCATCACATCAAAGTCAACTTACATCCATGTCCTCTGTCTCTATGTATCATTTTTAAATGTCATACTAAACATACAATTCTTAAGAGTTACAGGGTAGCTTTCCTTGATAATTTCTTGAAAGATGTATCTAGACTCTTCTTCTGATCATGACTTTCACATAGATGAGTAATTTTTAAATTACATCTCCTGGATCTGTTTTCCATGTTAGCTGTTTTTTTCAATGAAGTACTTCAAGTTTTCCTTCTACTTTTTATATTCTTTTGATTTTGTTAAACTGATTCTTGATATCTCATAGTCATTAGCTTCCACTTGCCCAATTCTAGTTTTTAATGAATTGTTTTCTTCAGTTAGCTTTTGTGCCTCTTTTTCCATTTAGCCAATTCTACTTCTTAAGGAATTCCCTTCAGGGAGTTTTTGTTCCTCCTTTCCATTTGGCCAATTCTGCTTTTTAAGGTATTGTTTTCTTCAGCAAATTTTTTGTTTTCCATTTTATTGATTGTATTTTCTAATAAATTGTTAATGTTTGTCCTTCCTTTTCCAAGCTGTTGACTCTTCCTCTTTTGTTTTGTTTTGCTTATTTGTTGACTTTTCATTTCTTTTCTCATTTTTTTTTCTTCTGCCTCTCGTATTTGACTTTTCAAATCCTCCTTGAGCTCTTCTAATAAGGCTATTGGGGCTTGACACTATCTTATATTCCCCTTTGAAGTTGCAGATGTAGGTATATCAACAATATTGTCCTCTTCTGAATTTTAGTTTCAATCTTCTGTCTATATAGAAAGAAACTATAATCAATGTCTGTTTATGCTTTTTGCTCATAATGTTTGCTTAATTCTTAGCTTTTAAACTTGAGCTCTCTTGCTGGAGAAAAAGGGGTACCATCCCAAGCTTCTTGTGCTGAGGGCCAGAGGCTTAGTCACTGGCTTTGTGTGCTGAGGTCTAAGGTTCTAGCAGCTAGAGGTTGTAGGAGTCTGGCAGCTTAACTGGTGCTGAGCTAGTGTCCTAGTGTTGGCATCTGGCATTTACTGAGACTAGTAGGAATTTTCTGCATTTCCCCAAGGCTACACTGAAGCTCATAGCTTTTCAATTGCTTGAGGATGCCTGGCTGCCCATAGCTTTGCTGAAGCATGGGGAGGTTCATTTACTGGAGGACACTTGCCTGCCAGAACACATGGTAGTTCTTCAACCTGGAGTCTGTCCGTTCCTCTGACTGTGGCAAGGTACATGGAGGTCCTGGTATTGGCACTTATTTGTTTCACCACCCTGGGACTCAGGATCTACCACTGTCTTGATGAGGGGGAGCTTGCTGCTGACTTTCAGGGACACCTCCAGCTCTGGACTGTGCTTCTCTGCCACTAGGGTGAGAGTAACCTTTCCCATTGAACCCTCAAGCCTCCTAGGCTAATAGAATGTTTCTCCTTGTTTTTCTGCTAGCTTTACTGTTCCAGTATTTTTTCCTGGGGTCATATTTTCTAGGGGGTTAGAGATCAGTAAGGGAGAGTGAGGGCAACTTACTACTAATTCCACCATCATGACTCTGGGAAGTCCCCAGCAAACAATTTCAAGGAAAGATAGGGTAAAAGGATAGAGAAAATGGAATAAATGGGGGTGGATGAGAATACGATATATGAGGGAAATACAATTAGCAATAGTAACTGTGAAAAAAATGTAGAAGTAAGCTTCTCTGATAAATGTCTCATTTCTCAAACATGTAGAAAATTGAGTCAAATTTATAAAAATAAGAGTCATTACATAATTGAGAAATGAAAAGATATGAACAATTTTCTAATGTTTTAATCAAAGCTTATCCATAGCCAGATGAAAAAATGTTCTAACTCACTATTGATTGGAGAAGTGCAAACTAAAACAATTCTCATGTACTAGCTCATACCTATTAGACTGGCAGTAGGACAGAAAAGAAAATGACAAGTGTTGCAGAGGATGTGGTAAAGATGAGACATTAACACACTGTTGGTATAGTTATGGACTGATTCAAACATTTTTTAGAACAATTTGGGTCTATGACCAGAGGGCTACAAAATCATGCACACCCTTTAGCCCAACAGTATCACTACTAGGTCTATATCCCAAGAGAGATAAAAAAACAAAAAGGAAAAGAACCTATATGCACAAAAATATCTATAGTGCAATGAATTAGAAATTGAGTACATGCTCATCAATTAGTTAATGACTGAACTAGTTGTGGTATGTGATTATGATGGAACTTCATTGTACTATAAGAAATAATGATCAGGATGCTCTCAGAAAAACCTGAAAAGACTTGCATGGGCTGATGCAAAGTGCAATGTGCTGTCTACAAAGTAACGACAATATTACAAGATGATTACCTGTGAATGATCTCTTTATTCTCAGAAATACCAAGATCCAAGACACTTTTGAAGGACTTATGATGAAAAATGGTATCCATCACCAGAGAAAGAACTGATGGTGCCTGAATACAGATTGAAGCATACTTTTTTAAATTTGATTTTTCTTGAGTTTTTTTGTTTTCACATTTTACCACAACATGACTATGCTTTGCATTACTAAGCATGTATAAACTGTATTGGATTTCTTGCCTTCTTAATGAAGGGGAGGTGGAGAGAGAAGAACTGAGGGAATTTGGAACTCAAAGTTTTAAAGAAGAATGTTAAAAATTGCATTTACTTGTAACTGGAGAAAGTGAAAGTATTAAATAAATTTTAAAAAGAAATAGGCTTGAAAATGAGCAAACGACAAGAAAAATTCTGAGTACGTTAAGCTACTGTCGTGACAAGGAAGGTCAAAACACAGGCTGAAAAGAAGCTAGCCAAGTCAAACCCCTACATCCAAAGTCTCAATGAAAAACATTACAAAAGAGAAACAAAATTACATATTTTAGAGGGCTTGTAGGAAAATTGACACAACAATGCATGGCTGGTGGAGTTGCTGACTGATTCAATCATTATGTAGAACAACTTTGAACTATGGCCAAATATGTTTAGCAATAATTTTGTGTTAACAAAAAATTGAAAATTGAGTGGATACTCATAAACTAGGGAATGACTGAACAGTTTGTGGTATATGATTGTGATAGAATATTTTTGTGCTATAGGAAATGATAAGTTAGCTGGTCCTAGAAAAACCTGAGACAACTTACATGAACTGATACAAACTGAAATGAGTAGAACCAGGAGAACATTGTACACAGTAAAAGCAATGTTGTAAGATGATCAGCCATGAATGACTTAGTTATTCTCAGCAATACAATGTTTCAAGACAACTCTGAAGGACTTATGATGAAAAATACTGTTCATCTTCAGAGAGAGAACTGACAGAGCCTAAATACAGAAGGAAACATACATTTTTACTTTATTTTTTCTTCTTTGGTTTTTATTTTTGTCTATGTTTTCTTTTACAACATGACTAACATGGAAATATGTTTTACATGACTACTTATGTATAACATATCAAACTGCTTTCCTTCTCAAAGAGGGGAGTAGGCAGAGAAGGAGAGAGTTTTAAAAATAAATTTTGAAAATTCTTTCTATATGTAACTGTTGAAAAATAAAATACTAAACTAAAAAATGATTAAGAGGAGTCAGACGGAGTGCCTTGTTAATTTCCAGCAAGAATTTGGCATATAATAGAACATTGGATATAGAGATAAGTAATACAGCCATAATATAGTTCTTTAAAGAATGAAAATATGAAGAATTCTTTTAAACTTGATTTTATTGATATCTTTTGTTTTTACATTGCCTACATTTTGTCCTGCAGTTTAAAGCCCTCACTCCCTCAGAGAACTATTCCTTATAGAATATGCATAATTCTGAGCAACTTGAGAATACTCGGATAAGGTGATATAAATGAAGTCAATTATAACAGAAGATCAATATACATGACAATTACAAAAACATAAAGACATTAAAATACAATAAAATTCAACTGGAATACAATGGATAATATTGGCTCACATGATCTTTTCACAGTGATATGGACTACAAAAACAAAAAGTTTAAATACTATCAGCAGTAATTGCTATGTTTTTTTTTTTTTAATGGAAGAGTATTTAAGGCATTGATTTTGAGGGGAAATTAAATGTGTCAAAACAAAATAAATCCATTAAAAAAGGACTCATCTCCCACAAAAAGGAAAAAGAAAAAAGCAAACATGCGATGTACTCTCAAAGGAATGAAAAAATAACATTTTTTAGAGTGCTGTCAGTTGTTTTATTGGTAAACTGAGTCAGTGTGGTCCTAAATCTCCTTGGAGCACGTATTTTAAGGAAGCTCCACAGGAGAGGGCACATGACATTGGGTGTTCACTCACATGCATTTTAGTCCAGAATCATCTCTTGTACATCCAGTTGGACCTGAGACACAAGGAAAGAAATTTGTTTTTTCTTGACATACACCTAACTGAGCTGTAAACTCCTCTAAAATCATTCACATATGTATAGTATACATAGGAGGAAAACTTATGCAAATAATAAAGAACTCTTTTTAAGGATGACAATTTAAGCAGCAAAAATTGAAATGAGAAATAGAAAAAATATTAATTTAAGGGGATATTCATATTCTCAAATATATGCGTGATCTCATCCAAACAGATTTTCCTTCTCACAATGCAAGACATAACTGATTCATGCCGGCCTATTCTGGATAACTGTTTGTCATGTTTTCCCTTAAATTCATGGCAACGCTTCTACCAGTTGTGCTAGGGGAGTTTTTTGTTTCTTTTTCTTGACATCATAAGGATAGCAGGTAGAGCACATCATCTGTTTACAGATTATTGTGCAATCTTGCCACATGAATAGTCTGTTTTATTTTTCAATCACACAGTTTTGAATTTTTTTCTGATTCATTTTCTTAGTTTTTTTTAGAATGTTATATTATGCTTTCACTCAGCATATATGTCTCTTACTACTCTCTGAATGAAATTCATTTTCAGTTCTTTGGAGAAAGTAACATCTATGCCTCACCTCAAAACACCAAGACTAGTGAAATGCATGCATTTAAAGAATATATGTATTTAAGGTAGATTTTTGCTTCCAGGATAAACTCAGGATAATTAAAAATAACTTTGCAATTTCCCCCACAGTAATTCTCTTTCCATTCCTTCTATATAAATTTTGGATAAAAAGATTTTAAGGACATTTTTTAGTTGTGCTAAAAAAGTATTGAACTATTCTGGGTCATACATGACAAAGTACTTTAAAAAAATGTGCAGATATAACCACTATCGTTGACTTTTGAGACATCATAAAAATGATAAGATATGACACAGAACATGATAAGAGTTCAAGCCATAAACATCAAAGGAATAAAATATAAGCAGTAATCATGACATGTCTACCAAGATATACTAAAACAACATTGAATAAGATCCTCTGTTTTTCGTACTTGATAAAGGAGACTCCATGCCACCAAACTGTAATATTAATGGGATATATGTTAAGGGGAGTTAAAGATCTTCCCTGTCCATTAGCAGGCACCATGTGGAGCCCATTAAGGGAGAAACCTGTTTAAAGGGAAAGTTTGCTTATGGGGACGTTTGCTAGCTTAAAAGATTTTGAAAGCTGTTGTTGATTAGGCACTGAAGCATGAGAGTTGTGATGCTTTCTGGCTCTGAAAATACATATGGACTCTGAGGTGAGGTTTGCTTTGCACTTTACTCTTTGAAAGAAGATTCATGTCACAGATAAGCCTCTGGGTAGTTGTAAAGGATCCCTTTCTCTCCCCAGCTTTGAAAACCCAGATGTTGGTGCATCTCTCTCTGGCAACTATGTATGTGTATAGTGGTGAGACAGTTAGATCTGTCTGTTGATCTGTAATGTATGTATTGCTTAGGGTTAGGCAATGGTCTGTTGGTCTTTACTTCTCTGCTTATATTTTCTCTGTTGTTATATGTGATTAAAGGAGATTGATGACCCCTCAAAAGTCACTTTCCTTTCAGGAAAGCAGATCTAAGAACCTGTGCTAGCAGGTAATTCTGGATGTGTCAGGATGCTTGCTGCTACACAAGTCATTTTGCAATTGATAATTATTATTTCCAGTGAAATCACATTTCCAGTGAATCTCAAGGCCATGTATGATATGTAAGAAGCAATGAAGAACATAACCCTAACAATTTCTTTGGGTAAATAATTTAAGACTTTAGGAGCACAGGTGAGGGGAGAAGTATTTGTTGATTTTTTATTTAGTCACTAATATAAATCAGAGGTGAAGAATTCAAAAGAGAGGCAGATTTATGAAGTAAATAGAACACTAAGATTTGTGAAGTAAACAGGATTGGATTTCTGGACAACTACTTAAAATACAGCAATAAGGGCTCTGCCCAAGAATGGAATACACTTAACATGTGTTGATTAAAGTTTATTTTACAAAAGTCTTGCAAGCTCAATCAAAAGTTACTTAAGCTAAGAAGAATGAGACAGCAAGAAACTTGCTTATAAGTGTCTTTCCTTCCCCTGCCACCCCAAGTAGATATAATAGAAAATAGGTACAATCTGAACAGAAGAAGAGTAGCTAGAAAATACATCCAAGGGAGATTATTTAAACATTATTGGTCTACCTGAAAACCATGATCAAATAAAGGAACCTAGACATTATCTTACAAGAAATTATCAAGGAAAACTGCCCTGATATTCTAGAACCAGAGAGTAAAATGGAAATGGAAAGAATTCACCAATCACCTCCTGAACGAGATCCCAAAAGGAAAACTCCTAGGAATATTGTAGCCAAATTCTAGAGTTCCCAGGTCAAGGAGAAAATATTACAAGCAGTCAGAAAACAACAATTCAAGTGCTGTGGAAATGCAATCAGGATAACACAGGATTTAGCAGCTTCTACACTAAGGGATGGAAGGGTTTAGAATATGATACTCCAGAGGTCAAAGGAGATAGGATTAAAACCAAGAATCTCCTACCCAGCAAAACTGAGTATAATATATCAGGGGAAAAAAATATTTCAATGAAATAGATGACTTCCAAGCATTCTTGTTGAAAAGACCAGAGCTAAATACAAAATTTGACATTCAAATACAATAATCAAGAGAAACATGAAAAAGCAAATAGGAAACAGAAGTCTTAAGAAGCTCATTAAAGTTGAAGTGTTTACATTCCTACATGGAAAGATGTTATTTGTAACTCATGAGACCTTTTTCAGTTGTGGGTCATTAGAGGGAATATATATATATATATATATATATATATATATATATATATATATATATATATATGTGGTGTGTATGTTTATATTATTTATGTGTAGGTATGTATATGAACATAGGTTTACATGCTTATCTGTGTATATATATGTGTGTGTATGTGTTTGTGTGTGTATATACATACACACACAAACACATACACACATAGAGGGCCTGGATTGAGCTGAAATTGAAAGGAGAATAACTAAAAAATAATTACTCTTGAGTGGAATGTACTAGGAGTAAGAGAAAGGAAGAGGTAGAATGTTGGAAATCATCTCACATAAAAAAAAGAAGAAAGAGCTTTTACAATGGAGGGGAAGAGGGCGGAGATGAAAGGAAATAGATGAGCCTTACTCTCATGGGATTTGGTTTAAGGAAGGAATAACACACACTCAATTGGATATGGAAATCCATTTTATTCTTCAGAAAGGCAAGAAGAAATTGTATAGCAGAGGGAAGATAACAGAAGGGACAGCAAATTGGGGAAAGGAATAAGCAAAAGCCAACACTATTGTGTGGGGACAGATCAAGGGAGAGAATGGAATAAACAGAGGGCAGGATAGGATAGAGGGAAATGTGGTTAGTCTTTTACAACATAACTATTATGGAAGTGCTTTGCATTGTTACACATGTATGACCTATATTGAATTGCTTTTTTTCTCAATGAGGGTGGGTGGGGAAGAAGGAAGGGAGAGAATATAGAACTCAAAGCTTTAATAATGAATGTTAAAAATTGTTCTAGCATGCAACTGGAAATTAAGATATATAGTCAATGGAGTATAGAAATCTATTATGCCCTACAGGAAAATAGAGGGGAAGGGGGATAGAAGAAGGGTAGGTAATAGAAGGGAGGGCAGACTGGAGGAAAGAATGGATGGGGTACATGTTGTCTTAGGGTGGCAGATGGGGAAAAAATTTCGAATTCAATTTCATGTGGAAATGAGTGTTGAAAACTGAAAATAAATAAATTTTATAAAAGTTAAAAAATGATAAAGTGGCAGAGAGGGAGACAAATTAAAACAGTCTCATGCTCACTGACTTGTGTCTGGGAGAAAGTTTAGAGAGCTCTTCATTTTAGAAATAAGGGAACCGAGGATAAAAAGGTAAAGTGATTTGCCTTAGGTGGCACAAATAGTGAATGGAGAAACAGATAATTGGACCCAGGTATTTGTTTTCCATTCCACTACTATTTTCTTTGTACCATAAATAGATTAAGTAGATTAATTTGAGAAAATTTAGGAATTGAAGGAGAAATACATGGTTAGTAATATCTAGATTAAGAATAACGAAAGCAGAAACAGAAGTGACATGATCATCTGAGTACACCAAAAATAACTTTGACATAAAGACTAAAGAAGAAAACTGGAAGTAGAAAACAAGACTGACACAGTGGTATGATATAATAAAAATGGGGAACTTCAGTTATATAGATAAGTATTAGAAAAAAAGTTCTCATGATTTAAGTGATTTAAGTTTTATTCAATAACAGTTGGAAACGTGATACAGAAGAATAGCTAATAATATTTTACATAGAATTAGGAGAGGTACAGTGGCCAGAATAGGGCAAGATTACTGTCTAAACTTCTTATATTCCTCCTTACCAAAGATTTTGCCCCCACAATGGCTAAATAATTATGTGCTTTTAATTATCCGATATAAGTAAAGTCAATTTTTATTACATTTCATGAAAAGTGATTATTTTATCACAAACCTAAATCACTGGTCTGATGTAAGTAATGAGACATAGCCAAGGTGATTTGGTATAAATTGATAGTATTGGATAGTAATAACTATGCAATTATTTTTGTGATTGAAGTTGAGAAATGATATGAGGGAGAAAAAACAGCATTAAGTGATCTGATGGCCAGATAGATACAGTACTGTGATATCCTCTGGCTATAATACTTTTAGGTACATATGGGGAACGTTTATAATGTAACAGGGAGGAGTTGCAACTGGTCTTGTAGAATTAGCCCCATGATTGCTAAACATGCTTGGAAGAGAGTGAAAAATATTTTAATAATTAGTAGCCTCTGGCTCAAAAAGATTTAGAAAACTTGGGCCAGAAGAATGAGTAACAAAAGGTAATTGTCTTTGAACACTTAAGAATTTCCAGAGAAAGATATCAATGTGCTTTAGCTTTTAGCTGTTAAGGCTCATTATATGAAGACAGAAAGACAGATAATGGACCTAATATCAACTTAGGTGAAAAAGAAAATGTCAAAAAAAAAAAAAGGGTTAGGATACAGAGAAGAAAGTTGGCCTATGACCCAGAAGTCCTTCAGAAGAATATGAACTGATTAAGAGTTAAAGGGGGAAAAAATGGAAGTAGAGATAAGAATTGAGGATCATCATCAGTGGTTTAAAAAAATTTAAAAGTTTTAGTTATTCCCTAGGGAATAATTCCTTTCACAAAGGGACTAACACTGTGGGTCTAAATGATCATGACTTGGGAAACTGTGAGAGACATTTAAAAGAAGACTGAGCTTATTAATAGATTACATAACCAATGAGACAGAGAAATAGAATTTTTCTACAGACTGTAATAATACAGAAAAACAAACAGGGAAAGGACTTACATGCCAGGGATAGAATGATAATAGTGGATACACAGGAAAAGAAAGTAAGTAACCCCATGAAGTAATGAATTAACAAATTAATACAGGAGAATGATAAGCCTTACTAAGCACACCAAATAAACTCTATGTTCTAGCAAGATGCCAAACTTACCTAGCAACTTTTTTCTATGACCCATAATAAAGTAATGAATAAAAAAAAAAAAAGACAAGTTAAATAAAATCAAAACTAATGAAAAGGGTGGCATACAAGAATAGGGAAGAGGGAGAGGAGAGCTCCTGGGACTACCAATCCAAAACAGAAGATGAAGGGAAAATAATCATGAAAAACAAACTACTGACTTAAAACAGGGAGAAAAAAATCCAATTTTAAAATAGTAGAAATTTGAATGCAGTAAAATATGAATCCAAATCTCATAATTTTAAGTAGAGATGCATTAAATAATGCAATAGAATGAAAGATGTTAACATATTAAAAAAGAAAATCTCACAATTTGTACCTTATAAGAAAAAATTATAAAAAGTAAAAATGTGTATAATAAAAATGAAATGCTTGATAAAATTTATTACATATCAGTCAATTGAAAAAAGGCAGGTGTTACAATAATGATATCAGAGAAGGAAAAACATAAACAAGGATAGGGTAGTAAATTGTATTATACTTAAAGGAACTTGTGCGTGTGTGTGTGCGTGTAAGTACATGTGTATGTTTGAAACTCCATTCTTCTTTTCTTTCATGAATTATTTAGATGCTATGCCATTTGGAACACACACACACACACACACACACACACACACATACAGAATTAGTAGAAAACTTTAAGGTTCCTTTTTCAGCATTGGACACATCTCAGAGAGAGAGAAACAAAAAAGGAATTATATAATTAACCCTTCAGATACATAGAACTAAAATAGCTATTATACCTGATGACTGGAACAATTAAGAAATATGCATATTTCTCAGAACAACATAATATTGTTACAAGAAAATGGGCTAGGCATTATGTTACATGGAAATTGCAAATAGATGTAAAACTCCAAAGTCATTAAGTCCATTTTAATGGACTGTGATTCAGTAAAATAGCAAGAAAACCAAGGAACAGGAACAAAAGACAGATTGAAATGGAGATTTAATAACTAAATCCTAAAAAAGAATAAATAAATGAAACATTTAATAGTTACATGAGAAATAATAATGAGAATAAAATTAAAATTTCTGAGATGCAAGTAAATCAATATTTGAAAGAAAAATATAATCCTAAACAAACATTAACGAAATAGAAAAAGATAATAAACTAGATATACATTTGTAAATTAAAAAAAACATAATATAAAATTTCACAATCTAATTATAACATATTAATATAATTAATATAATATAAAATATTATAGCATAATTATAACAAAAAATAAAATAAATTAATAAAACAAAATAAACCCACAATGAAGCAAATATTAAAGGAACAATAAGTCAAAAACAAAATAGATTATAAATTTTTTCATTAAACTGGTTCTTTGAAAAGACTAACAAAATTCTTAAACTTCTTATCAAATTGATTTAAACAAAAAGAACAAATTTTTCTTTTAAAACACAAATTACCAAGTTCAAATTACAAAAAATCCAGACGAAATAAAAAAATAGATATATCGATACATATTACATGTGAACACACTAACAAAAGAAATTGAGAATTTTCTTCAAAAATATAAAATACTCCAAGTAACAGAAAGCTGAAGGGAATTTTAAATAATCCAGTCTCAGAAAATGAGGTAGAACTAGTTGTATAGTTTCATCTAATGTGGTGGATATTTAATTGAATCTTTTAGAGAATAATGAATACCTACATACAGCAAATGTATTCTCAAAGTTTAAGAAAGAAGGAAATCTTCAGACTTTTTTAAGACAATTGTCGCCCTAGAATCTAAATGAAGGCTAGGATAAAGCAAAGAATGAGAACCATAAACCAATATCATTGATGAATATTGATTTTTTAAATAATGCTAAAAATAAGGAGAAAAAAGCACTTAACTGTTTTTATGCATAGAAAAGTTAAGTTCAGAAGATCATCACAACAATGCCAGCAGGTGAGTTCTATTATTTTTCCCAAGTTACATTTGAGGAAACTGAGGCCAACCTCAATTAAGTGACTTGCCCAAGATCACAAAGTTAATGAGGGTTTGAGCCTGGCTTTGAAGGACACCCTTTTTGATTCTAGGTCTAGTGCTCTAACACATACTCCATCTAGCTTCCTTTAAGAGAATATAGCAATTTATCACACACACACACACACACACACACACACACACACACATTTTTTTTCCCATTTTGAGCAAGGTAGGTTTATAACAGCAATACAAAAAAATGGCTTAACAACAGGAAACCATTCAACATAACTGATCATAATAAAAATAACAATGCCCCACTCCCATGATTACTTTAATAGATTTTTTATAAAGTATAGCATTCCTTCAAGCTAAAGCGAAAGAAAAAAGTATCAATATTTGCATAATGAGATCTTTCCTTAATCAAATAAAAAACATATTTCTAAAAAAGTAAACATTATAAGCAGTGAGAAACCAATAGAAGTTTTCCTAATAAATATATCAGTGAAGCAAGACTATATCTACTCATTATTATTTAATAAAATAGTCTTAAAAATATAGTAGCAATAAGAGAAGAGAATAAATTAAAGGCACAGAAAAGTCTGAAAGGATACAAAACTATCTCTATTTATGATGGTTTACTTAGAAAATTCTGAAGAATTAGCAAAGGTATTGCAATACTAGTTTCAGAAAAGTTTTAGGCTACTAAATATACCCACAAAAATCAATAGCACTTCCATAAAATAATAACAAAACTCATGAGGCAATATATGAGAGTAACATTAAAAATAATTACTAATGCATTTAAAAATTGTGAACCAAACAACCAAACACACCCAACAGACTCATAGATTCAATTAAAAAATTCTCTTTTACTAATTAAGAATTGAAACAGGAATATATAATGCTCATGGTTTGATTGCACTAATAGAATAAAAATGATGATATTATTCAAATTAATTAGAAGTTTAGTATGATGCTAATGAAATAACTAAGATGATACTTTATAGAACTGGACAAAATAAAGCTCATTCTGAGTAACAAAAATATATGTAAAATATAATTTTAATAATAACACAAAAATACAAAAAAATTCAGAAATCATGAAAAAATAAGAAAGAGGGAGGAATAAAATTCTGAATATCTAATTTAAAGCAGTAAATCCACTCAGTACTGACTTTAACAAAAACTGAAAAGAAGGTCAATGGAACAGGTTAGACAAAAAAAATCGTGATAATTAAACTTGATACCTTATTGTTCAACAAATAAAAAAATAACTATTTAGTGAAGAATTCTCTATTTAATAAGGACTTCTGAGGATACTGGGAAGCAGTCTATCTTAGATTTAGATGAGCATTTTACAGTATATTCACCAAGAAATTCAAGATATATATATATATGGCTGTGGAGCTAAGATGATGGAGTAGTAAGATGCACATAAACTAGCTCTTCCCTCAGAGTCCATAAAATACCCATAAAGAAAGACTCTCAACAAATTCCAGAGCAGCAGAAGTCACAAAACAATCTAGTGGAGGAGATTTTCACCCCAGGGTGACCTGAAAGGCCAATGGGAAAGGTCTGTCTCACCAGACATGGAACAGAGCCCAGCCCAGCCTTGACTGAACAGCAAGGCACTGGGAGGAGGACCAGAGCAGGCCTCAGGAGCAGAAGTCCCATCAGCAGTAGCAGTGGTTTGTAGATTCCTCAACCTACAAGCGCCAAAAGTCAGTGAGAAGGTTTTGTCAGCTGGCTGAGAAGGGAGTAGGGTCATCCCAAAGCTCCAGCCTCAGGCTGCAGTGGCAGAGGCCACACTGGGCAGCAGCAGCTCCCACAGCAGCCCACATTCATTGTTGGATCCTAAAGCCCCTGGAGGATCTGAGCAGCTGCTCCTTACCTCAGCCCTGTGTGGTGGCCCTGCTCCCTCCTAATGCTCCTGGAGGAATTGAGCAGCTGATCTTTATCTCACACAGAATGATGGCCCTACCCCCACTGAAAGCCCCTGAGGGAATTGAGGAGATTTTCTGAATCTCAGCCCCAAGTGTGCAGTTTTGATTGTGCCACCATGGAGGAACTGAGATCTTAAAGATCCCCAGAGTATACCCTACTCTTGAGAAAGGACCCCAAAGTCAAGTAACTGGTTGGGAAAAATGCCCAAAAAAGGGAAAAAAAATAAGATTACAGAAGGTTACTTTCTTAGTGAACAAATATCATCTCCCATCCTTTCAGATGAGGAAGAATAATGCTTACCATCAGGGAAGGACATAAAAGTCAAGGCTTCCATAGTCCAAAACTCCAAAATAAATATTCAATGGTATCAGGCCATGGAAGAGTTCAAAAAAGGATTTTGAAAACCAGGTAAGAGAGGTGGAGGAAAAATTGGGAAGAGAAATGAGAAAGATGTAAGAAAATCATGAAAAGCGAGTCAACAACTTGCTAAAGGAGACCTAAAAAAATGCTAAAGAAAAAACACCTTTAAAAATAGACCAACTCAATTGGCAAAAGAGGTTCAAAAGTCAATGAGGAGAAGAATGCTTTAAAATGCAAAATTAGCCAAATGGAAAAGAAGGCTCAAAAGCTCACTGAAGAAAATAGTTCTTTAAAAATTGGAATGGAACAGATGGAGGCTAATGACTTTATAAGAAACCAAAATATCACAAAACAAAACCAAAAGAATGAAAAAATGCAACAAAATGTGAACTATCTCATTGGAAAAACAACTGAACTGGAAAACAGATCCAGGAGAGACAATTTAAAAATTATTGGACTACCTGAAAGCCATGATCAAAAAAAGAGCCTAGACATCATCTTTCATGAAATTATCAAGGAAAACTGCCCTGATATTCTAGAACCAGAGGGCAAAATAAATATTGAAAGAATCCACCAATCACCACCTGAAAGATATCCAAAAAGAAAAACTCCTAGGAACATTGTAGCCAAATTACAGAGTTAAGAGATCAAGGAGAAAATATTGCAAGCAGCTGGAAAGAAACAATTTGAGTATTGTGGAAATATAATCAGGATAAGACAAGATCTAGTAGCTCTATATTAAGGGATGGAAGGGTGTGGAATATGATATTCCAGAAGTCAAATTAACTAGGACTAAAACCAAGAATCACCTACCCAGCAAAACTGAGTATAATACTTCAGGGGGAAAAACAGTCTTTCAATGAAATAGAGGACTTTCAAGCATTCAGGATGAAAAGACCAGAACTGAAGAGAAAATTTAACTTTCAAACACAAGAATGAAGAGAAGCATGAAAAGGTAAACAGCAAAGAGAAGTCATAAGGGACTTACTAAAGTTGAAGTATTCACATTCCTTCAGGGAAAGACAGTATTTGTAATGCTTGAAACTTTTTTCTGTATCTGAGTAGTTGCTGGGATTATGCACACACACACACACACACACACACACACACACACACACAGAGAGAGAGAGAGAGAGAGAGAGAGCACAGGTTGAGTGAATAGGAAGGGATTATATCTAAAAATATATAATTAAGGGATAAGAAATGAATATATGGGGAGGAGAAAGGAAGAAATGGAATGGGGTAAATTATCTCTCATAAAAGAAGCAAGAAAAAGACTTTTCAATGGAAGGAGAATGGGGGAAGTTGAAAGGGAAAATGTGAAGCTTACTCTCATCACATTTGGCTCAAGGAAGAAATAACATGCACACTCAATTTGGTATGAAAACCTATCTTACAATACAGGAAAGTGGGGAAGATGGGGATAAGTGGGGCACAGAGATGATGGAAGGGAGGGCAATGTGAGGAGGGAGCAATTAGAAGCAAACACTCTTGGGGAGGGACAAGGTTGAAAGGGAGAATAGAAGAAGGGGGGCAGGACAGGATAGAGGGAAATATAGTCAGTCTTATACAACAGGACTATTATGGAAGTCATTTGCAAAACTACACATATATACCTATATTTAATTGCTTGTCTTCTCTGTGGTGATGCGTGGGGAGGGAGGAAAGAAGAGAAGTTGGAACTCAAAGTTTTAGGAGCAACTGTTGAGTATTTTTCTTGCATACAACTGGGAAATAAGAAATATAGGTAGGGGGCGGAGCCAAGATGGCGGAGTAGAAAGACGCACATACACATAGCTCTGAACCCACAACCCATAGAATGGCTACAGGGAAGTAACTCACGGCGAATTCCGCACCCAGAGGCCACGGAACATTGGAGCGAGAGAGATTTCTGTTCCAGAGAGACCTGCAAACCTCTCGCCGGGGGGTCCTTCGCGCTGCGGACTGGGCGCCGGGACTGGGAGCTGAGCGCAGCCCTGCCGCGGCCGCGGCACCGAGAGGAAAAGATCCGAGCAGGCTTCACAGACAGGATCTCCAGCGGCCACACGGGTCCCTCCACCCACAGAGGGATCTGCAAACCTCTCCCAAAAGGTCCGTCGCGCTGCAGACACAAAGCTCAGCCGAGACCTGCTGCGGCCACGGCTGCGGCACCGAGAGAAACAGATCCGAGCAGGCTTCAGGGACGGGATCTCCAGCGGCCGCACAAGTCCCTCCACCCACAGGTGACAGGGGTGGGTGAGAGAGTCTCTTTGGCGGGTCGAGAGGGGAGTGGGGTGCCCCCATAATTCAGGCCCCCCCGGGAGGTAGAAGCTGAGAGGCGGCTGCAGACAGGGGCTCCCCAAGCGGGCAGGAGCCTGAATCCATTGCGGAAGGTCTGCGCATAAACCCCCTGAGGGAACTGAGCCTGAGAGGTGGCCCTGCCCCGATCTCAGCACCAGATCATAATCTCATACTGAATAGCAGCCCTGCCCCCGCCAAAAGCCCTGAGGCTGGAAGCAGCATTTGAATCTCAGACCACAAACACGGGCTGGGAGGATCAGGAGGTGAGGTGGGTGTGAGGAAAATATTCAGAGGTCAAGTCACTGGCTGGGAAAATGCCCAGAAAAGGGAAAAGAAATAAGACTATAGAAGGTTACTTTCTTGGCGAACAGGCATTTCCTCCCTTCCTTTCTGATGAGGAAGAACAATGCTTACCATCAGGCAAAGACACAGAAATCAAGGCTTCTGTGTCTCAGCCCACCCAATGGGCTCAGGCCATGGAAGAGCTCAAAAAGAATTTTGAAAATCAAGTTAGAGAGGTAGAGGAAAAGCTGGGAAGAGAAATGAGAGACATGAAGTCAAAGCATGAACAGCAGATCAGCTCCCTGCTAAGGGAGACCCAAAAAAATGTTGAAGAAATTACCACCTTAAAAACTAGCCTAACTCAATTGGCAAAAGAGGTTCAAAAAGCCAATGAGGAGAAGAATGCTTTCAAAAGCAGAATTAGCCAAATGGAAAAGGAGATTCAAAAGCTCACTGAAGAAAATAGTTCTCTCAAAATTAGAATGGCACAGATGGAGGCTAATGACTTTATGCAAAACCAAGAAATCACAGAACAAAGAGAGAAGAATGGAAAAATGGAAGATAATGTGAAATATCTCATTGGAAAAACAACAGACCTGGAAAATAGATCCAGGAGAGACAATTTAAAAATTATGGGACTACCTGAAAGCCATGATCAAAAGAAGAGCCTAGACATCATCCTTCATGAAATTATTAAGGAAAACTGCCCTGAGATTCTAGAACCAGAGGGCAAAATAAATATTCAAGGAATCCACAGAACACCGCCTGAAAGAGATCCAAAAAGAGAAACTCCTAGGAACATTGTGGCCAAATTCCAGAGTTCCCAGGTCAAGGAGAAAATACTGCAGGCAGCTAGAAAGAAACAATTCAAGTATTGTGGAAATACAATCAGGATAACACAAGATCTAGCAGCCTCTACATTAAGGGATCGAAGGGCATGGAGCAGTATATTCCAGAAGTCAAAGGAACTAGGACTAAAACCAAGAATCACCTACCCAGCAAAACTGACTATAATACTTCAGGGGAAAAAATGGTCTTTCAATGAAATAGAGGATTTTCAAGTATTCTTGATGAAAAGACCAGAGCTGAAAAGAAAATTTGACTTTCAAACACAAGAATGAAGAGAACCATGAAAAGGTGAACAGCAAAGTGAAGTCATAAGGGACTTACTAAAGCTGAACTGTTTACATTCCTACATGGAAAGACAATATTTGTAACTCTTGAAACATTTCAGTATCTGGGTACTGGGTGGGATTACACATGCACACACGCTCACATACATAGAGACAGAGTGCACAGAGTGAATTGAATAGGTTGGGATCATATCTTTAAAACAAAATGAAATCAAGCAGTGAGAGAGAAATATATTGGGAAGAGAAAGGGAGAAATTGAATGGGGCAAATTATCTCTCATAAAAGAGGCACTCAAAAGACTCATTAGTGGAGGGATAAAGAGGGGAGGTGAGAGAAAAACATGAAGTCTACTCTCATCACATTCCACTAAAGAAAAGAATAAAGTGCACACTCATTTTGGTAGGAAAACCTATCTCACAATACAGGAAAGTGGGGGATAAGGGGACAAGCAGGGTGGGGGGGATGATAGAAGGCAGGGCATGAGGAGGAGAGTGCAATTTGAGGTCGACACTCATGGGGAGGGATAGGATCAAAAGAGAATAGAAGTAATGGGGGACAGGATAGGATGGAGGGAAATATAGTTAGTCCTATACAACACAACTATTATGGAAGTCATTTGCAAAACTACACAGATATGGCCTATATTGAATTGCTTGCCTTCCAAAGGGAAGGGGTGGGGAGGGAGGGAGGAAGAGAAGTTGGAACTCAAAGTGTTAGGATCAACTGTTGAGTAATGTGCTTGCCACTAGGAAATAAGAAAAACAGGTAAAGGGGTATAGAAAGCTATCTGCCCCTACAGGACAAAAGAGAAGATGGAGACAAGGGCAGAGAGAGATGATAGAAGAGAGAGCAGATTGGTCATAGGGGCAATTAGAATGCTTGGTGTTTGGGGGGGGAGGGGATAAAAGGGGAGAAAATTTGTAACCCAAAATTTTGTGAAAATGAATGTTAAAAGTTAAATAAATAAATAAAAAAAAAAAAAAAAAAAAGAAATATAGGTAATGGGGTATATAAATTTATCTTGCCCTACAAGAAAAGAGAGAAGCTGGGGATATTGGAGGTGAGGGATGTTAGAAGGGAGGGCAGATTGGTGGTAGGGGTAATTAAAATGCTTGTAGTTTGGGGATGGTGGGAGGGGAGAGATGAGGAGAAAATTTGGAACTCACAATTTTGTGGAAATGAATGTTGAAAACAAAATAAATTAATTAATTAAAAAATAAAATTTAAAAAAAAGATGTATATATGACCTAAGTACTGAAGATCATATTATAAAACAGAAGAAAAGCATATCAAATACTTTTGGTGTACATGAGTGCATTAGTGTGTAAATAGAGATAGTTATAAACATGTATATGTGCATTTGCATGAGTATATATCATTTATGTGTATGAGATATACCCTTGACCAAACAATTGATCAAGACAATTACAAAAGATAAAATAGATACTTATATATTAGTACACACATTCACAATCCCTTGGAAACACTCAAAAAAATCAAGAGAACCTGACTTTCTCAATTATAATCTAAATTCTGAACTCTATGTGCGTGTGTGTGTGTGTGTGTGTGTGTGTGTGTGTGTGTGTAAAACAGATGACTTTTCAGGGGAGACTGATGAATGGATTCGAGGAAATAGTTAATATGAAACATATCAGCAAAAAAAAAATCATTTCTTTAAGCAAATAAAAAAAAAACACAACCCAATGTATTATTAGAGCAATGGTTACTAAGGGTGTGGTCTAACAATGACAGTGAACACCTTTAAAGAGTTCCATTAGCTTGGGAATCTCAAGTAAGATTTATACTTTCAAAGCCAAATAAATTACCTAGAGGTCTTAAGTGGCAATTACTTTTTCTCTCTGCTTAAATGTTTGGGGCTGGCTAGCTTTCTTCCTGATTGTATAAGAATGAATTCTTTCCACAGACAATTCCCTCTGGGGGTGAATAACAGTAGGGATGGGAAGCTAGGTGTTGTGGTGAATAAAGTGCCAGAATGGGAGTCCCAAAGACTTATCTTCCTGAGTTCAATTTCACACTTAGTAGGTATATGACTCTTAGCAAATCATTTACCCCCATTTACCTCAATTCTTCATTTGTAAAATGCTGGAGGAGGAAATAGCAAACCCCTCCGGTATATCTGCCAAGAAAACCACATATAGGTTCAGGAAGAGGTAGATATGAAGTACTAAACTACAACAGTCAAGGTGAAATTCTTTAATTTGATTGATTTGGTAAAGTAGATTTACCAGGCTTCTCCACCCCCTATGACCAGATGCATTTGGGAGCAATGAGATCTTTCCTTCTGGGCAGTTCTCTATGTAAGTTAGTTTTAGGGGCTTCCTCACCCCACCTTACACACCACACCACACAGTACCCTACCTCACTTTAGGCTTCACCTGTGTGAACCTAAACAGCCATTCATTAATTCCAGTAGGATATTTGGAGAGCTTCAACAAATAGTTCTAATCTTGCATTACCCCCTTACTTCTTGCATAACTTACATGGATAATATGGAGGGAATGGGGAATAACATTTATATTTGCTATTATATTAATTGTCAGTAATAAGCCATGGCTTATAACGTTTATTATTTTAAGAGGAGGAAAGTTTTGTTTTCCTTTTACATGAGTACTTTGTCTCATCCCAATCCCCAACTAGGATGCAAAATGATCATTGTGGGTTTCAAAGTTTAGTAATTAGGGCTATTGTTTAGAATTAAAAAGGGAAAAGACTTTTGACTATAAACATTAAAAAAAAACCTTTCTAATATTTAGAACTATCCAAATGTGTTTTTTCATATATGTTTCAATATAATGCACATTGTTAATCAGTTGAGGTATTCAAACAGTGCATTTTTATCATATTTTCACATATTTTCATATTTATCATATTTTTTATCATATCATGTTCACAGCAGTTGTTGCATAGTAGGAAAATTAATGTACAATTAGAATACTTGGATTTTAATTCCAACCCTTTCATTTACTAGTAATGTAAACCTGGTCAAATCATGTCAATTCTCTGAACCTCAGTTTTATTAACAGTAAAATGGGCATGATCATAATAATTCCTCTATTACCTATTTCACAGTGTTTATTGTGAGAAAAATATTTTGTAAGTAAATTATTAGATATTAAAACATATATAAAAATCATTGCTCTTTTAGAGGGGGGGATTCAATTTGTAGAATATTGGGTTAAATTGTCTCTGAGCTCTTTTCTAACTCCATAATTTCAATACCATTCAGTAAACCTTCTATCATTTAATAGGAATTACTTCTTCAGCTTTTGCACATTTCCTTACATTTAAGTAATATTTACTTATTGGACACCTACTATGTGCTCATGATACAGGTATAGATAGACATATACATAGATAGACATATAGATATACACACAAACATATACATATATAAAATCTATGCTCAATTCTTAAAATTTTTTATATAGTGTGATAAAAAAGAAAGAAAAAAGGAGAGAATGAATGAAAGGAAAATGAAAGAAAGAAGGAAACAAACTGATGATTTAATTATTGATTTTGAAAAATACATATTTTCAAGGAATTTCATCGTATCACATTTTATCTGATCTTTTATATTTTGGTATTGAGTGAGAGATTTATAAAATCTATATTCATATAATTCTACAAATTCTGCAAATTCTACCTTCAAAAACCACAGGGATTTAATTATATATTGCTCTAGTTTACATGTATCTTATAATTATGCATTCAAATTATTTGAAAAAAGTAATATTTCAAGGGAACTTTTAGAGACTCACTAGTTACCCACATCATGGTAATTCTTACTCATCTTCAGTTACTCCCTGACTGCTTCCTTACTCTGCATAAACATGAATGTATCACCTGTATCTTCAAAAAACCCATGCTTAATTTATCCATCTTCATTAAATATCATCCTGTATCTGTCTTCCCTTTTGTAGTTAAACCCTGTTAAAAGGCTATCTACAATTGATGTTTCCAACTCCTTTCCTCTCACCTTTTGGTCAATTCTGTATAGTTAACTGCTAACTCAAATTCATCTTCCACTCTATTGTCAAAGTAATCTTCCCAAAGTACAGTTTTGACTATATCTAACCCTCACTCAAAAAATCCAGAAGCACCCTATCACCTCCAAAATCAAATAGAAACTCTTGTTTGGGATTCAATGTACTTCACAGTCTGGCTTTCTCCAACTTTTGCAATCGTTTTACATATTACTTTCTTACTGATTTTTCTCTAATAGGGAAAAAATGGCATTGTTTTCAATTTTGTCCATTATCCATATATTTGGAAACTTCTAAATAACTAACTACATTTTCATGCATAAACCTGATGTTGAATATTGCAAAGTTAGTGAAATAGTTTTTTTTTAATTTCGTGAACCTCTGAGTAAACATGCAATCTAACTCCATTGTATTACATTTAGTACAGCCTTAGTTAAAACTCTGACTTTAGAAATTGATTAGCTGAATAGAATGTAACATAACTGAGTCAGTCTCCTCACCTATAAAAATGGAAAAAAAATAATAGTGCTTACATCATAGGACTTTAGGAATTAAGTAGTATCATGTATGTAAAGTACTTTTCAATCCTTAAATATATTTATAAATAATAGCTATTTTTATTGTTAAGTTGTTCATGTTTTTATAGGTTAGCCTTGCTATGGTGCAGACACACTCTAATACTTAGTTATTGTTGCTTGTCAAATTAATGTTACCTAGTAGAACATATGAGTCTTATGAAGATATTCTGGTTTCAATTCTAGTATTAACAGTAGTAAGAAATGATATCAATATGCATAAATAATAGTATGTACACTGAAGAGACCTCAGGTGCCTTCCATCAGTATCTTTTTTTGTAGGAAACTATTTAAAGCGGACATTTTAGGGACTATAAACGTGGATAAGATCATATATTCATGTGAGGATTTAAGGGTTTTATTTTTTTTTAATATGGCTCAACTTTGTGAAGAAACAAAAAAAAATATGACTACCTTAAATGCCTGACATTATTAGGAAAGCTCTTAAGGTGCTAAAATTAAAAAGGAATCGTTTAAACAAAGTTCAACAAAGTAGCATGATGAATTAGAAAGAACACTGAACTTGGTTCAGAAAATTTCCAGTTCTACCCTGTCTATGTTACTTCTTACTTGTGTTATCATGGGAAAGTCATTTAACCTCACTGGGTCTCAGTTTCCTTATCTGTAAAATGATGAAATTAAATTAGATTGCTTTTAAAAGTCCCTTACAGGTTTAAATCTTATTAACTTTCAATAGACTCAAAACTGTTATTTTAATGCGATAAATTGTACCTTGTTCCTAAAACATTTCAGTCAATCTACACTTTGTCTATCATGGTTCTAGAAAGCTAAGATACGGAATACATATTGTTCTATTACCTAGATGGGAAGAGAAAACTAAAATATCTAATGCAATCATAAGCAGCATGAGAAACGACAATAATAACTACCATATTGTGTGGAAATAATATTAATAATGCCTTATATTAGAAAAGTGAAATGGAATGCCAAGTAGAAGTCAATACTATTTATATATTAGTAAGACATCCATTATTTCTCAGGAAACATTCAAAAAAAAAATCAGGAAAACTTGACTTTCCCAAAGTATAACCAAAATTCTAAAGTGTTATTTTGTTGTAGACACAGACTATGGAAAGCAAGCTGAAATCAATAATGCTTCTGTTAGGGCTGGCTAATTACAAGTCACCTCATTATAGTTGTCTATGGTGAAAATGATTAAACAACATTTTAGGAAAACTATATTAGAATAAATTGCAAGGGATGAGATAGCACTGCTAATATGTCTGTATTTAAATTGGAAAGAAATTGAATAATAAAAACAGATTTATTTTATGTTCCATGTGATTCAACCATATGGTAACGATATACACAAAAAGTGACACAGAGAATGGATTAGAATGAAAATGACTGAATTATCGAACATATTTTTGTCTCCTATATTATTTTATACTTTTGAAAACTAAAGTTAATTATGAGTATGAAATAACTTATTCATGCCTATTATAAAACATAGGTGTTTAAAATAATACTACTATTACTGCATAAGGATTTTTGGATAGGTACAGGAGCATCACAAATAGACTCTAAATTTTCATTTGCTAAAATTAATATTGATTCAAAATATACTTTACAGTTCATTCATAAAATGTTTAATGCCAAATTAGATCTGGTGTGAATCTGATATAAATAGGAAATTAAATGTCATAAAAAAAAAACATAGTTTTCCCATTTTCTTTTAATGATGTATATCAACCATATTTTTTCATTAAATCTGAAAATTTCTAAAGATTGATATTGACCAAATTCCTTTTCTTAGTTGTATCTAATGATCTTTAAAATCAATAGATTGTTTAAAAGAATTAAGCACAGAAGGAATTATTTTAAAAAGTTACAAAGAAACTCATTAATTTTAACTTGCCTACTAGCCATATTAGCCATTTTCCCCTAGTAGCCACTTCCTGAAATCCAGAGGGACTTCCTCATCTTCTGGCAGATGTACTGCACATTAGAAAGTGAAAAAGCAGGAGCTGTTATGCCTTTCATGCTTGCCTTTTTCTTTTGCAGAAAAGAAAATCCAAGGCAGCATAGCTACTTTTCTATGATTTTTAGATTATCATATTAACTAGAATCCAAAGTGCAGAACTGCAGGCATAAAATCCTTTTGGCTGCAAACTTCCAGACACAGTGGTAAACCTGGATTGATTACTGTTTATAATAGCAATAATCCCTGCAAAATCAGTCATTAGCACAGTTAACAACTAATTTGTTGAAGTGTTAACTGCCCTTGGCTTTGCCTCAAGCTGTTAGCAAACTGGTCATTAACTGCTGGTTACAATTGATTTCTTGGGGCCCTATTTAACAGAAATTTGATTTCAACTCAACCCCCACAGAGCATAATCTTGATTCAGTAAACAACAATCTCCCTTTTCTTTGGATCAGCCTTGGCAAATCATTGAACTTCTATGATATATCAAAATCCATTTTCCAAATGTCAGTGCATAATGGGTGTAATTTGTATGAAAAAAAAAAGTGTTAAGAAGGGATTTGGCAAAATATCTACCTCTGTGTCTCAACTCACAAACAGGGAGGGGAAAAGGGAGTAAGGGGATGCATGGGGAAGGAGAGCTACCATAGACAAAACATGAAACAAAACATTGATTAAACCTGTAGCATATTATTTTTAATGTACTGAAATTCAGTTCTTGTCTGTTTTCTTTAAGATCTAGATATTGATTAGCCTCAAATAACCAATCCTTATTTCCAAAATTCTGACAAAGAGAATTTTGGGTCTGGAGCCAGGAAGACTAATTTTCCTGAGTTCCAATCTGGCCTTAGAAACTTACTAGCTGTATGACCCTAACAAGTCACTTAGCCCTGTTTACCTCAGTTTCATCAGTTATAAAATGAGCTGGAGAAGGAAACAGCTATTCACTCCTCTGTCTTTGCCTAGAAAAGCTTAAATGGGTTCACAAAGAGTTGGACATGACTGAAATAACTGAACAATAATAACACCATCATTATCATCGATAAATCACCAAGAGTTAGCCTAGGTAGCTAGGTGATCGCTAGAGTTGGAGACAGGAAGACCTGAATTCAAAAGCAGCCTCAGACACTTTATTACTTGTGTGTCACTGGGTAAGTCACTTAAACTCTGTCTACCCCAGTTTCCTCATCTGTAAAATAAGGATAATAATGTCACGTACTTTACAGGGTTGCTCTGAGGATCAAATTAAACTATATATGTATGTATGTATGTATGTATGTATGTATGTATGTATGTATGTATGTATATATATATAAAGTGTTTTGCAGAATGCCAGGCACCTAGTCCATGCTTAACAAATGCTTTTTTTTCTTCCTTCCTCCTAATAAAATAGTAATTAAAATGTTAAAATTTATCATATGGAAGGACAGAAATAAAACTAAATTTGGTTTCAGAAGTCTTAGGTTGGTAACTAAACCCTTTCTATTATTACTGTGTGTATTCTACAATTCACGATATATCTGAGTTTTGGTTTCCCTATTTATAAAACAAATATAATAACATTTGCACAATAATCCCTCTATAACAAATGCATAGGGAAAAAATGAAATGTTAATAGTTTTGTGAACCATATGCTTTTAAATGTTATAGCTGTCATCTTAACACAGCATCTTTCTTTTTTAGAATGTAAGCTCTGTGAGGGCAAAGACTTTTTTTTTGTTTTTCTTTATATCCTCAAAACTTAGCACAGTGCTCACAATTTATCTAGTAACAAACGAATGTTTACTGTCTTATTGATTGATCATCATGATTTTAGGCACCTTATGCAATAACTTATCTCTTTTGTTCCTCCTTCCCATTATAATGAAAATCCAACTCCTTTGCACTTTCTTTCACAAAAGCCCACTTTAAACAACAGTAGAAAATAGAGGGAAAAATTTGCTGATGAATCAAATGGGAGCATTCTCTCTAGTAATGAAGATTGCAACTTACCCATACCTATTCATCCTTTGTGACTCTTGTCCATGTCCTTGCATATTTTTATCACAAGAGCCCTGCTCAAGGTAATGGAGGAATTTCTTGTTTCATTCTACCATTGCAAGGGTAGTGGTAGAACATTTTTTCTACCTGTCACTTTTTGTCTTTATTGTGGGTTCAAGCCACTTTTTCTCATATCATATGATTTTCCTTTTAAAAGAATTAAAAAGTGAAGTATTTGGCTGGTAAAATGAGCAAAAACCATGAAAAAAACCTCAGATTATAGAATCTTACTTTGGTTACAAAGAGTATCAAAAGTTACAACCAGAAGACAACAAATCAAAGCTCCTACATGAAAAGCCTCCAAAAAAATATGATTTGGCCAAAATAACACTGAGGTACCACATCACACCTATCAGATTGTGTAACATGACAAAACAGGAAGATGATAAACTTTGGAGAAGATGTGGGAGAGCTGGAACACTAATTCATTGCTGGTGGAGCTGTGATCTGATCCAACCATTCTGGAGAGCAATTTGCTACTATGACCAAAGGTTTACAAAAATGTACATAGCCTTTAAACTAGTAATATCACTTCTAGGATTGTATCACAAAGAGATCATAAAAATGGGAAAAGATCCCACATGTACAAAAAGATTTATAGCAGCTCTCTTTGTGGTGGCCAAGAACTGGAAATCAAGGGGATGCCATCAATCCAGAATGGGTGAATAAGTTGTGGCGTGTGAATGTAATGGAATACTATTGTCCTATAAGAAAAGATGAACAGAATTACTTCTGAGTGGCCTGGAAGGACTTATATGAACTGATGCTCAGTAAAATGAACAGAACCAGGAGAACACTGTATACACTGTCAGTCACAGTGTACAAGGACTATTTCTGATAGACTTAGACCTTCAGAGCAGTGCAAAAACTTAAAACATTCTCAAAGGACTTTTGAGTCAAAATGCCATACACATCAAGAGAAAGAACTATGGAACTGGGATGGCAGAATGAAGCACACTGTTTTCTCTTGTGTTATGTTTTGTTTTGGTTTGGTTTCTCTCATGGTTTCTCCCATTCTTTTTCCTCCTTCTATGCAACAAGATGAAGATGAAAATGTATTTAATAAGAATGTATTTGTAGAGCCCATATAAGATTGAATGCCATTTCAGTGAAGGAGGAGAGAGAGAAAGGGAGAAAATGTAAGACTTATGGAAGTGATTGTTGAAAACCAAAAACAAATAAATTAATTTATAAAAGAAAAGAAAAAAATATGATTTGGTCTCAGGTGATAGAAGAGCTCAAAAATAATTTTGAAAATCAACTAAGAGAAGAAAAAAGAAAAATTGGGAAGGAAAATAGACTAACCCAAATGGCAACAGAGGTCTGAAAAGCTACTGAGGAGAAGAATGCCTTCAAAGCAGAATTGGCCAAATGGAAAATGAGGTCCAAAAGCTCACTGAGGAAAATTATTCCTTAAAAATTAGAATGGAGCAAGTGGAATCTAATGACTCTATGACAAATCATTAAACTATAAAACACAACCAAAAGAACAACAAAAAAAAAGACAATGTGAAATATCTCATTGGAAAAACAACTGACCTAAAAAATAAAACTAGAAAAGAGAATTTAAAAATTATTGGATGACCTGAAAACTATGATCAAAAAAGAGCCAAGATATCATTTTTTCAAGAAATTATGAAAGAAAACTGCCCCGATATTCTAGAGCCAGAGGGGGAAAACATAGAAATTGAAAGAATCTGCCAGTCACCCCATGAAAGAGATCTCAAAAGGAAAACTCCTAGAAATATTGTAGGCAAATTCCAGAGTTTCCAGGTCAAGGAGAAAATGTTGGAAGCAGCCAGAAAGGGATAATTGAAGTATTTTGGAAAGACAATAAGAATAACACAAGATTTAGCAACTTCTACATTAAGGGACTGGAGGGTTTGAAATGGTATATTCCAGAGGGTCAAAGGAGCTAGGATTAAAACCAAGGATCAGGTGCAGCTATATGTTGCAGTGAATAGAGCACTGGCCCTGGAATCTGGAGGAACTGAGTTCAAATCTAGCCTTGAACACTTGACACTTACTAGCTGTGTGACATTGGGCAAGTCATTTAAAGCAATTGCCTTGCCTTCCCCCCTCCAAAAAAAAAAAAAAAAAAAAGAATCATCATCTCAGCAAAACTGAGTATAATCCTTTAGGGGGAAAATGGACATTCAGTGAAATAGAGGATTTTCAAGCATTCTTGATGGAAAGAGCAGAGCTGAAGAGAAAATTTGACTTTCAAATACAAGATTCTAGAGAAACATCAAAAGGAAGCATCAAAAGAAAGCAAAATCATAAGGGAGGGATTTATGAAAGTTGAACTGCTTACATTCCTACATGGAAACATAGTATTTGTAACTCATGAGACCTTTCTTAGTATTAGGGTACTTGGAAGGAACTTTTTCTACATACACAGGTACACACACACACACACACACCACACAACCTATGTGTGTGTTTATGTAGGGAAGCATGTCCTGGTACAAGGAGAAAGGGAGAGGCAGAATGGTGAATTATCTCACTTAAAAGAGGCAAGAAAATGCTTTGATATTGGAGGGAAAGAGGGGGGAGGTAAAAGAGAATGAGTGAACCTTATCTCATTAGATTTGGCTTAAGGAGGGAATAACATACACACTCAACGGGTATGGAAATCTACCTTACGCTCTGGGAAAGTAGCGGGGGAAAAGGATAAAGGACAGTGAGATGATATAAGGGAGAGCAGACTGAGAGACAGGTAGCCAGGAGCAAACACTTTTGAGAAGGGACAGGGTCAAAGGAGAAAATAGAAAAAATACTGGGGCAGGATATGATGCAGGGAAATATAGTTAGTCTTTCACAACATGATGATTATAGAAGTGTTGTGCATAACTACACATGTATAACCTATATCAAATTGCTTGCCTTCTCAATGAGGGTGGGTGGGGAAGAAAGAAGAGAGAGTGTTTGGGATTCAGGGTTTTTTAAATGAATATTAAAAATTGTTTTTACATGCAACTGGGCAATAAGATACACAGGCAATGGGATATAGAAATCTATCTTACCCTGCAAGAAAGTAGGGGGAAGGAATAAGAGAGGGGGTTGGATGATAGAAAGGAGGACAGAAAAGGGGAAGAGGTACTCAGAATTCATGCCATCCTGGGGTGGGGGAAAGGAAAGATGGGGTGAAAATCTAGAATTTAGAATCTTGTGGAAATGAATGGTGAAAACTAAAAATAAATTAATTAGATTTAAAAAAAAGAAAAGCTCCATTTATCCCTATACTTTCTAGTGTTTCTTTTTAAAGAGGAATGGATGTTTGGCAAATGCTTTTTTCTGCCACTATTATGATTTTTGTTGTTTCTGTTATTGATATGATCATTTCTGCTGATAGTTTTCTGATTATTGAACCAGCTCTGCATTCTTGGTTTAAATCCCACATGGTCATAGTTTATGATCTTTTTTGATAGAGTGCTAAAATCTCCTTGATACTGTTTTATTTTTTCATTTTTTGCATCATTATTCAATAAGTAAATTGAAATACAGTGTCCTTTCTCATTTTTGTTCTTACTAGTACAGGTATCAAAACCATATTTGTATCATAAGTGGAATGCAGTAGGACATCTTTTATACTTATATTTTCAAATAGTCCATGTATCATTGGGACTCCTTAAATGTCTAGTAAAATTCACTTGTAAATCTTGTGGTCCTAAGGAATTTTTCTTAGGGTTCTCCTTTACAGTTTGTTCAATTTCTTTTCCTAAGATAGCATTATTGGAGGATTCTTCTTCCTCTAAGTTTTTATTTTTTAAATATATTTATCAGTGTTACTTAGATTGTCATTATTAGCATAGAATTAAACAAAGTAAGTACTAATAATTGTTTAAATTTCATCTTCCTTGGTGATATATTTACTCTTTTCATTTTTGATACTGGTAATTTGATGTTTTTTTCTTCTCATTCATATTAACCAATAGTTTACCTGTCTTATTGTTTTTCTTCATTCCTAGTTTTATTGTTTATTTTTTGTAATTTTTGATTTTGTTTATCTCTCCTTTGATTTTCAGGATTTCCATTTTGTTATTCAATTGGGGGTTAATTTGTTCTTTTTTCAAGTTTTTTTTTTTTAATTGCATACACAATTCATTAATCTGGTCCTTCTTGCTTTTATTAATTTAAGGGTTTAGAGACAACAAATATTGTCTGAAGTACTGCTTTTGACATATCCCATAAATTTTATTATGTTGATTCATTGTTGTCATTTTCTTTAATGAAATCGTTTCTATGATTTGTTCTTTGACCTACTCATTTTTTAGTATTAGATTATTTAGTTTCTTATCAATTTTTTAAAATATGCTTCCATAATCCTTTATTGAATATAATTTTTACTGCATTATTTTCTAAAAAGATTGCATCTAATATTCTTTGCATATATTTATGAGGTTTTTATACCCTGATACATTATCAATTTTTGAGAAGGTGCCATGTTCAGATGAGAAAAAGACATACTCTTTTCTATTCCTATTCAGTTTTCTGTAGTGTTCTACTATGTCATTGAGGCAGCTAATTAGAGGAATGGATAGAACACTGGGCCTGAAAAGGCCTTAGTTCAAACCTGGCCTCAGATATTGGGCAAAGTCATTTGATCTCTGTTTGCCTTCATTCACTGGAGAAGGAAATTGCAAGCCACTCCAGCGTCTTTTGCAAGAAAATGCCATATGGAGTCACAAAGAGTCAGACTCAAATGAACACCTGAACAACATCATATCTAACTCTTCTAATATTCTATTAATCTCCTTGACATCTTTTTACTTATGTTTAGATTTATCTAGCTCTGAAAGGGAAAAGTAAATAACCTCCAATAGTATAGTTTTACTATCAATTCCTTCCTGTAATTTATTTAACTTCCTTTTGAGAAGTTGGATGCTATGGCACTTTGAGTTTGCATGTTTAGTGTTCATATTACTTTGTTGTCTCTTGTTCCTTTTCACAAGATATTGGTTCCCTGCTTATGTCTTTAAATTAGGTCTATTTTTACTTTCACCCTGAGATCATGAGTGCTACCACTGACTTTTTTTTCACTTAAACTGAAGCATAGTAAGATTCTTTCCTAGCCCCTTATTTTGGCTGTGTATCTCTGTGTTTCAAAGTGAGTTTCTTGCTAAAAACATATTATTGGATTCTGGTTTGTAATACATTCTGCCAAACATTTCCATTTTATGGGTGAGTTCATTCCATTCACATCCATTGTTATGATTCCTAACTATACATTCTCCTGTTTTCCTCTATTTATCTTTCTCTCTCTCCCTCCCTCCCTCCCTCTCTCTCTCTCTCTCTCTCTCTCTCTCTCTCTCTCTCTCTCTCTCTCTCTGTCCCCGTGTCTGTCTCTGTCTCTCTGTCTCTCATTCTCTTTCCTCTGTCTCTCCTCTAAACTCAGTTTTGTGTCTGACCACTGCCTTCTTTTATCTGTCCTCACTTTTATTATGCCACCCTTGCCATATTCCCATTCCCCTCCTTCCCCTGTTGGATAAGATAGATTTACATCATATTTATATTACCAATGGAGCATGCATATTTTCTCACTTTAAACAAACTTGGATGTGAATAAGTTTCAAGAATTGTTTCTCTTCCCCTACATCATGCCCCCCTTTCTATAAAAGCTCTTCCTTTAATGTCTCTTTTATGTGAGAGAATACTTTCCATTCATCCTTCTCCCAGGGCATCCCCCTTCCTCATTCAGCAATTTTTTGTTTATCTTCCCAACATAATCAACTCAATTGCATGCCCTCTATCTATGTGGCATCTTTCTAACTGACCTATACTTAATAAAGTTCTTAGAAGTTACATGTATCATCTTCCAAAATAGAAAAGTAAACAGTTTAAATTAATTGAGTCCATTATGATATCTCGTTCCTGTTAATCTTTTGATGTTTCTCTTGATTCTTGTATTTGAGAGTCTAATTTTTTCACTTTCATTTCAGGAATGCTTGATGCCTTCTATTTCATTAAACATTTCTTTCTTCCCTTTTAAGGGTTACATGCAGTTTTTCTTGGTATGTTATTTTTGGTAATTCCTTCAAATTATCATATTCCAAGCCTTATACTTTTTAACATGATAACTGCTAACTTCTTGTGTAATCCTGACAGTGGTTCTACAGTGTTTGAAAAGCTTATTTCTGACTGCTTGAAATTTGTTTTCAACCCCAGGGGAGCTCTGAAAGTTGGCTTTAACATTCTTGACAGTTTTTATTTGGGTAACCCTTTCAGGTGGTGATCAGTGAATTCTTTTAATTTCTATTCTCTTTTTTGGCCCTAGGATACCAGGGAAGTTTTCCTTGATAATTTCTTGAAATATGATATCTAGGTTTTCTTGAAAGGTAGTGTAAAAATTATTTAAATTTCTCTCCTCAATCTATTTTTCAGGTCTGGTGTTTTTCCACAGAGACATTTTACATTTTCTCTTCTATTATTCTTTTTATTTCATTTGATTTTTTCTTAATGTCTCATGGAGTCATTAGCTTCAACTTATCAAATTCTAATTTTAATACATTTTTGTCTTCAGTTAGCTTTTGTACCTCTGTTTCTATCAGGCCAATTTTACTCCATATGAAGTTTTTGTTTGTTTGTTTGTTTGTTTTTTAAATTCAGTAAATTGTACATTTTTTACCCTTTGGCCAATTTTGAGTTTTTTAAGATGCTATTTTCTTCAGAATTCTTCATAATTTTCTACCATAATTTTCATTTCCTTTCCCAATTTTTTATGATCTTTTTTACTTGATTTTTAAAATCTTTTTTTTAAATCTTCCAAGAATTCTTGAATGGGTGTCCAATTCACATGTTTTCTTTGAGGTTTTTCTTTTAGCTATTTTGACATTTTTGTCTTTTTCTGAGTTTTTTGTCTTGTTTTCCTCTGTCACTTTAGTAGCATTCTATAGTCAGGTTCATTTTTTTTTTGTTTGTTTGGAGGTTCATAGTAACATTTCATGGTCAAGATTATTTACTGTTGGAACTTGAAGTCTCTCATTTTATGATGGAGGAAACTATGTCCCAGAGAGGCAGAACCATTTATCAAAGGTCACAGTCAATGAGTGAACTAGGACATGAATCCATGTCTCCAGATTCTCAGACCACTTACTTCCACTTCACTTAGTAGGATTAATAATTGCAAGAAGTTTTCAGACTAACTGGAAACAAAGACAGTAAGTAAAGTCACACTGTAGATAGATGGGGACAGAGAGAGAGAAAGAATTTCCACATATAAGGGAAGGTTAAGTATGTTGATTAACTTTGTCATATATATTTCATTTACTTGTGATGAACGCATTTCTATATAGTCTCATTGCTATAAACATTTTTTATATACTGTTTTAACTCTAAAATATCTTTTCCAGTCATTTTCTATTCTCATTGTCACCAAACTAGTGCAAGGTTTTATCACCATCCACCATAGTTATTGCAATAAACTCCTGAAAGTTCTTTCTGCTCCTATGTTACCTGACACAGCTAGACAAAGAAAATATGTTTTCCCAAGCCAAGAACCTTCCAGAAAAAGTAGAAAATAATTTGAAAGATTCTTCAGTGAATCTATTATTTTCTGAAGGAAGTTTCAATGTCTTTGACTAACGTCTTTGATTAGCCACAAGACTTTCTGTAATCTTACCTTGTTGAACTCTACCTCTTCAGGTTTATTTCATATTGATACCTTACACATAGGCTACACTTCAGCCATATTGAGCCTCTTTTCACCTCTCCAAAGACCCACTATTTCCTGCCTCTGGAATTTGCTCATAATGTTCTTAGAAACAAAAAATGGAAGTAATTTTAGCCATCCTTCAAAACCAAATTCAAATGCCATATCCTCTCCAAGCCCTTTTCTGACATACTCCAGTCAAATAATGGGTGGACTTTTGACCTCCTTGGATCTTACTTACTACTTTGCTTGCATTTCTTAGATGAACTTATATATAATTTTGCACCGTATTTATTTGTGTATTTGTTATATTCTCCTATTATGTATATGTATATATACATATACATAATAGGAGAATATTCTCAGATGAGAAAAAGATACACTCTTTTCTATTCCTATTCAGTTTTCTGTAGCGTTCTACTATATGTTTGAGGCAGCTAGTTAGAGGAATGGATAGAACACTGGGCCTGGAAAGGCCTTAGTTCAAACCTTTAGGGAAGAGTAGCACAGGGGATAGAGTACAAGGCTGCAATTCAGAACACTGAAGTTAAAATCTGATCTCAAGACATTTGCTATCTCTGTGAATGTGGTAGGGAACATATCTTTAAAAAATAGACATTTCCACACTTTTGCACAGTGCTTTACATTTGATAGGTATTTTTTTAAATGAAATGAATGTTACAAAATCATGGAATTTTATGAGATGGAAGGGATTTAATAAGTAAAATCAACTAATTTTATGAAGAAACAGATCCTCAGAATTGAAGGAATTATCTTCTTAATTCTAGTTCCTTCATTCTCATAATTATTCAGCATTTATTCAGTATATATCTGGTTGGTTGTTTTACACACATACACACACATATGTATATATGTATGTATATATATATATATATATACATATGCATATATGTATGTATATATATATATATATATACATACATACATATACAACTGCGTATAAACAGAGAGCGACAGAGACAGAGAGATCTTCATTTATATTTTGTTTTCTCCATTAAAACATAATCTTTTTGAAGTCAGGGACTTACTTTTATTTTTTTTGTATATTCAGAACTTAGCACAGCTCCTGGAAGATTGTAGGCACTTAATAAATACTGATAGATCTAGAATATGAATCCAGGTTGCCTAACTGTAAGTTGAGTATTCTTTCTGCTAAACAATGCTGCCTTGCATTAAACTGAATGATGTATACTCATGGTTTTAACAATATGAAGTAGATAATTATTTGTTCATGTTTCTGAAATAAAGTATTTTGAAGGCATGCTTAAATTTACCTTAATTATCTATTCCACCCTCATGGAATTCAGTAATTTATTAATTGGCACCCCTGGATTTGGAATTTATGATCATTCAGAAAAGAGTTGGTTGGAAGTTTACTTTTGCATAATTTATGAAATAAATCACCTAGCAATTAATAGTGCATACAAAATTGGTGGGGGAATATTTGATCTACTGAAGAGAAAAAACTATTTTCAAGAACTTTAAAAATACCCCTATACATATGAACAATTGATATGCCAACTATAAATAACTGTTATTATTCATTAAAACATATTCCCTAAGGGATTTTACTAGGTGGTACTTCTTAGCAATGTGTTGTAATTTCTCTAATGTCCTTTACACAAACAAATAGGAAAAACTACAGAAGTTTAAGGTATTCTATTATTCCGACTTCTCATTTGTTCAAGCTTTTCCAAGGCTCCTATATCCAGTGAGGTTTTTCTGTTTATATATATACATGCATGTTGACTGTTTTATATTCATTAGGGGTGACTTTTGGGAGGGACTTGTATGAGTTGCTAATAAATAAGGTTGGGCAGTATCAATTTGGCAACTTCCAAGGACTCAAAACCCTCTGCCACATTGTTTCTGTGAATATATAATATGAAACTGACATTCATGGGAAAATTTTCTAAGCTAGCACACACACACTTACACACACACACACACACACACACATGCACACACATGCACACATGCTCTTGTTATATTTATTGCTATATTCTAAAGGCAATCATACACAACAGTCATGACTTTCTAGTACCAGAAATAATACTTTGGTATTATGGGTAGATAGGGAGAAAAACAAATGACTTTTACCAAGATATACCCATCAATTTTCTGCTGAGTCACTATCCTGAGTTCAGAAACCAAATACGTTTTACAGAGGACTGACAAATACACCTACTTGCCACAGAAAAGGGTTGTGTTGTTCATTTCATTAGCCTTAATATTTGATATGACCAATATGCAATGAATTGATTTTTTAAAAAATTGCTTGCTAAGAATCCTTGATTATAAAACATGACTATCCTCATTTTTTTTTCTTTCAGATAATACCAGTCACTCTCCTGAAAGAGACAGGAGTTTAATTCATTTAGTGTACATCATCTTTGAATGCCACAAAGTAAACATAATAGCCCTCATAAATATGGCTCTTTTTCCATCTGATTGACTCTTCTCAGTTCCATGAAAGGTTCCTCAGTGAAGCCATGCAGCAAAGAAAATAACTGTTGTATTAACCTTTCACCAAGTGAAGAGGAAAAAAAAGGAGTAGAAATAAATGAAGCAGATAAGTTAGAATTAGCATTTTTTATTCCAAAATGAAAATGAGGTTTCCAAAACTAATATACATATATATATATATATATATATATATATATATATATATATATATATATATATATATATGTATGCATGTATGTAAAAAACTGTTCAAAAAATGGATTTTCAGGTAGCAAAATGAGGGGTGGTGGTGGAAGTGTTGAGATACTCATTTTCAACAGGTTCCCAAAAGTGACCCCAAAGTGGTGAAATGAGCTTCATGAGAAGAGCATTATGTCTGCGGAGGAGCATACCGAGATTGCTCAGTCATTCCTAGCAATCTCCCTCTGAAACAAGTAAAGGTGAAATGGTGTGTATTGGAAAGTCCTGAAGATTGATGGCACCTGCTGCTTCCAAATGTACCCTATCTGCATGTAAACCACTTGACACGTGAGCTGATGGAAAACAAAGACTGTTTGCCCAGGAAAAAGTGCTTCAGCAAGCTTAATTTCCATAGCCCATTTGCACAGCAAAAGCAAAATCTAATAGGTCCCAGAGAAATCAGCCAGAGCCATGATAAGAATTCAAAGCCACAAAACTAAATAAAAAGAGATTATTAGCTACATTGTGGTACTCAAACAGTAAAGTCTTAAGTGATCAATACTTGACAAGAGACATGCCAAAAACTTCATGTATAGATCAGGCTCACACAACCTTTTTTTAAATAAATCGACTGACTCCTGGACAAGGCACATACAATGTCACTTTTTATCTTTCAGTTGATATTTTTCTCTAAGAGGGAAAAACTACCTATTCACATCCCTGAGAGATTTGATCGAAAAGATAGTCACTCCTGATATGAGGTTTAAGGGGGAAAACTGCAATCAAGTGGAAATTTTTGTCAGTGCCTTAATCTCTGATTTGTAGAAGGTTGTGCTTTGGGATATTTGGTATGTCTGAGGATTGCCACCAAAGAGCCCTTCTGTTCTTTAATAGCCACACTAAATCTTAACAAACGTGAGCATGAAAACTATGGTGCCGTGCTTGTGAAGCATCTATCAAAGTGATATTTTTTTTAAGCTGGGAAAGGCCGTTATATCATGCATGCTCTTTATGGGGCTCTGATCAGGCTGATAAAGGCAGTTCAGCTCCAATAAATGCTTTTTAAGTGAATGTTTTGGAACACGAAGAGGAAATTCAAAGCTCAGGCTGTTGCCAAACTGGTCCCCCAGCACTTTGCTCACTTTGCTGCTGACATTTTGTTGAAAATGTCTTGTTTTTATTAAAATGTTGGCATCTGGAGACTAAGAGAGTTAACTGTCATCACCCAAAATAAAATATACAGTATCTCTGAACAAGATAACTGATTAAGTACTTTGTACACATTTCTTAAAAGAAAACTTTTTTCCCTGTTGGGTCAGATACAGCTTTGCAGTTGTCTGAGAAACAAAAAAGTTCAGATTGTTAAAAGAAAGATAAGTACAGAAGATAGATCAAGCACCAGAGCTTTGCCTGAGGCAAAAAAATGGGGAAAAAACTTATAAAGCTTTACTACCAAAAAGGAGAAATCTTATCATTTAAAAATTAATAAAAATGTAAAGACAAATATGGAATCAAGACTGTGTGTGTGCTCTCTTTAAATATTTATAGTTGGCTGCTTTTGCTTGCTCTTCTTTGAAGGACAAGAAGGACGAAACCAAAAGCCTGCTCCTGTTTCACAGCAAAGAGAGTGAACATGTATATTTTGTGACTTCAGTTTCCCCACTCCACAGACATCACAGTTGGTTTACATTTTTTGGCATCTGGCAATTTAGGGTTTGAGCTTGACCCCTGATGTGTAGGCATAAATATATGTGCACAAGCACAGCAGGTTTTAAATACACACACACACACACACACACACACACACACACACACACACACACAGTATTTTGAAAATGTGCATCGACTTGAACAAGAGAAAGGTATACGCTTCGGACTTTCCTCTTCCCTTCCCGGACCTCAAGTTTAATCAAAGATATCGTATTGGTATCAAGTCCTAAAGGCCTATTTCTAGCATTAAGTGACGTAATTCTATGCAGTGCTGGGGGGGGGGGGGTGCTGAGGGGCTTAATAGAATCTGTTAGAAGATAAAAGAAATCAGGTCAATTACCTCTTCATTTCAGGTAAATTCACACAATGGAAGAGTTTTAGTCAGTCTGACACAAACATCGAGTGCTTTTCTCTCCCTTTTGTTCCTAGTTAGTTATGACATGTTTCCTTTTTCTTTTAATAAACCCTTTATTTAAAACAAACTTAGTTTATGTTTTATGTCCTACAGTAAGCAAAAATCAACCTAGATAACTAAATCATTATTTTAAAATTTTCTAATTATTATATCAAAAATGAAATTCCAAAGTACTCCACAGCAGTTAGTTATTTATGATGGAAAGTATGTGAACCATCAACTCTGCAGGATTGCCTGTGATGCAGTGACAACAGAAAGAAAAGAAAATGTGACTTTCTATAATGAAGAAAAATAAAATTTCGGAAAAAAAGAAATGTCATTAGCTACTTCAAATAGGTAATGAGAGTAAATCAATATAGTCCTAGCATATATAAATCAATAAATTATAGTGAAGGACTCTAGCCTCAATGCCCAGATCTGTTATGAACTATAGCCTTAGACATCAAATAGTCTGTGAATGACAAAAGTGCTAATGTTTTCCCCAGAGAGAGGGAGAGAGAGAGAGAGAGAGAGAGAGAGAGAGAGAGAGAGAGAGAGAGAGAGAGAGAGAGAGAGAGAGAGAGAATGGATTACCTGTGTGAAGTTAAGCAAATCACTTACTCTCCCTGAGCTTCAGTTTCCTCATTGATGAAATACAAAAGTTAGACCTCTCAGTTGCCTTCCAATTCTGACTTTATTATCCTAGGTTATTCCAGAATGGTTCTATAAAATTTCATAGATATGTTCTCAAAATCTTAGACATAGTATTTTTCAATTAATCATACAACTCTGCTTAAGACTCCAGGCACTAGACTACTCAGTCTTTTATTAAAAACTGTTGGGAAAACTAGCTAGCATTATGGGAAAAAAATTGATCTTGTACCAAGAAAACCTCTGAATGAATATTGACCTATACATAAAAAAGTCAATTCATGAACATGTTAGAGAAACAAAGAAGGATTTACCCATCAGATTTATGGTTAAGAGAAGAACCAATTATAACAATAGAATCACAGAAAATAAAATAGTGTTGATTACATAAAATTAAAATTTTTTTGCATAAGCCAATTGAATAAAGCTAAGATTCATAGCTAAACAACTTGGAAAAATTTTGGAAGCAAATTTCTCTAATGAAGGTTTTATTTCCAAGACATATGAAAAACTGGTTCAAATTAATAAGAATATTCATTCCCCAATTGGCAGATGGTCTAAGGACATGAAAAGGCAATTTTTTTTTCCTTTTTTTCTTTCCAAAAGTTTTTTTTTTCCTTTTTTATCTTTCCAAAAGTTTTTCCAGGCATCTGTGAAGTCTGTTCATTATTTCTTGCAGCACAATAGTATTCCATTACATTCATGTACCACAATTTATTCAGCCATTCCCCCATTGAGGGGCAATCAATAGGATAAAAAGGCAAGGAACTTTAGAGAAGAAGATAATGTAGAACTAATTTTATTCACCAAGGGATCAGTATAGCAAGGAAAAGAATGTATAGCCAATGCAGGGATGATGAACTGTCAAAGGACTAAATTGTGAAATAACTGGAGTACAAATGAAGAACAGGATTTGGAAATATGAGGCAGAAGGGGAGGTAGAATGACACTTCATTTCTCTGTGCCCTAGTTTCCCCATTTGTTAAATATGAAATCTGACTTGATTTTGAGGTTCTTGAAGTCCAGTGCAATTAGGGTGATAGGTTCTAATCAGAAAAGTCTTCAATTATGTGATCAGAAGCACGTACTGTCTAAGAATTAGCTGAAATAAATTAGGAAAGGCTTATCACCACAAGACCGGCCCACAATAACTTGTGAACTGGGAAAAGAACAATAAGAAAATTACTCTCAATCCTGTGTAGACATTTTCTGCTCTGATGGTAGTAAATTGGGGAAAAAATTGCAGAAGATGCTAAGAAATCGTGTACAAACATTGAACTTGCTATCGTCACTCTTAATATGTCTTTGTTCAATGACAAAGTGTTGACATGCTACTGAAGGAATTATACCACCTTTATAGGTACTATGTACAAGTTTAACTCATAAGTTTTCATCAGAGGTTGCTCTGAAGTAATTGAGAGAATTGGTTTCATCACATGCCCAGAACACTAATGTATAGCATTTTATTGGATACGTACATTTTACTTTCAAAAACTCATGATGAACATAGAAAAACAGGATACTATGAGGGTTATTTTGATTTATGTATAAATAACAGATACAGAAAATATGCGGACAAATTCTCTGATTGACTTACTCCAAAATAAGTCAACATATATCTTGATATTTGATGAGTTCGATATGAAAAATGGTCACAGGGGAAGATAAAGAAAATCATTTCAGAAATGTTGTTCAGGATAAAGAAATTAATAGAACAAAACAATTTGTTGAGTTTTTACTCTGTACCAGATACTGTGCTAATAAGTAACTATATAAAGAAAAAATAGCCCCTGCCATGATGGAGCTTAAATTCTTTTGGAATTTGATTTTAAAAAGACCAAAAATGTCTATTCAAATGCCTAAAAATATTGCAAATAGTTTAAGAAGTGAATCAGAAAACAGAAACAGAAATCAGAAAAGTGAATCAGAAACAGAAACAGTACTTGAAGAATACCCAGCTGTGTTAGAAAATGAAATTAGCAGTGTCTTGGCAGAAATCAAACAGCTAGTTGCAGGTGTAATAATCATTAAAGAATTATTTGCCTGCAAAACAAATATCTTTGGTTGGGAAAAAAAAGTTTAAAATAAATGCCAAATTAAAAGGAATGATAAAGTTATTAAAATATCATATATTATTACAGTAGTTACAACCCAATCTGTTTAAGGAATTTGTCCATTCTGAGAAATGGGAAATTGATAGAAGACATTGACTCACTATCACTATGTCATGGTATAACTGATACAAAGCAATCATCACAACCGGAAGGTTGATCTACCATAGAACCTATTTTATTTAGAAAATCCTTAATATCTTTGCCAGGTAGAGACCATGAGCCAGCTAAAGGTGAAAAAAATTTAGAGCAAAAACACATTTAGCTCCAATATAGCTTCCCAATATAAGATCACAATGTAAGACTAAGGGTAGAAAACACCAAAAAGCAATTAGCAAGAAAATACATCTAGAGAGAGCAGCTTAAGAAGGAGCTGATGTCTATAAAAAGAATAAAAAGAGATCTGAACAGGAAACATTCCTGCTGTCATTTTAGTGGAAATATTTTTTTATGAACCACAATAATGAAACCAACACATTTCCGTCACTCTCCCTTCAATGACTGATGTGATACCTAAATTAATAGCAATGGCAACTAGGAAATAAAGTTAGAAAGAACAGCAGAATATGACCAAATGCAATAGAAGAAATCTCTGCATGAGCCAGCATATTTCCAGAGCGCAAGCAGAATGAATTCTAGGAACGAAATTTCTATATATCTGTAAATCATAAAACACCATGATCTTGGAGGAACCCTGGTGTTGCGGTGTTTGTTGTGCAACTATTTTCGGTCTTTTCTGACTTTTTGTGACCCCATTTCAGTTTTGTTTTTTGGGGTTTTTTTGGCAAAGATGCTATAGTGGCTTTCCATTTCCTTCTCCAAATTATTTTACAGATGAAGAAACTGAGGCAAGCAGGGTTCAGTGAGCTGCCCAGGATCATAGGTAATGTCTGTGGCCATATTTGAACTCAGGAAGATGAGTCTTCCTAATTCTAGGCCTGGCACTCTATCCACACTGCCAAGTAACTGCCCGGAAGAATCCTAACTACAAATAAGTCAAAGTTTAATGAAAAAACTAATAATAATCATTTGACAGCTTTCCCATGATACTAATGATGACTTTCAAAAGAAAAGTAGTGTAAAATACCTCATTGAAGACTTGTATGTTGAAAAGTGGGTGGGTTTTATCACATACTATTCAAGGAGAAATTTATTTCACTGAATAAAATCATTCCTTGAAATGACAAAACTTTTATTAATGCAAATGCAGGAGACTAAAATTTAGACTTTTCTCTCCCCAGCGGGTAAGTTTCAAACAGAAGGTGTTTTTTATTTTTTCCTACATCCACAGAAAGAGAACAAAAGGTATCAATTAATACAATATAAAACCTATGTAACAGGACCAGATAAAGCACATATTCACAAGAAAAGATACATCAAAGAAGGTGCAGCTGCCTTTACTTCCAAGAACTATTTCACAATTTGTTATCACCTAGGTCTTGTAGAGTTGGAATAAAAGTCTTTTAATGTTTAAATAATATTTTGATTTCTTATAGGTAACTGCTGCCTCCTCAAGGTAAAGTTTATTAATCAATTAAAAATTAGAGATTTTATCTCTTTAAGAAGTAAGAATGAGAAAGAAAAACGGGTAGACTGAAAAGTACATTCATACTCCTGAGACTTCTAAGTACCAATGGAAGACATCTAGTGAATCCTCTTTGGAGGATTGCTAGAAAGGCATACACAAATATTATTCAGATTCATAATTTAACTAGTAAAAAAGATATTTTTCTGAGCTTTTAAATAAGAAGAGTAGACAAGATAATCTCTAATGTCCCATCAAGACCTAAATTCTATAATCCTGCTGCGTAGGGGTCAGAGAAATGATGATAGAATGTATATTTATCATAATATCAGAGTATCAGAGAGTTAGAGTTTAAAGATGACATGGAAGCTATCACTCCAACTGCCTCATTTTGTAACTGAACAAATTAAGGCATAGAGAGATTAAACAATTTGCTCAAGGTTACTGTGGTAACAAATGACAAAGCCAGGACTTAAAACCTGAATCTCTAACTCGATATCCAACACTTTCAATTGTATTACACTATCTTCCACAGCAAATCACTGAAATTGTTACTAATTAACTAACTTTGAATTTAATTTTAATTTCTAAAGCACAGTTTCTCAGTTCAAAGCATTTAATTCAATTCCATTCAACAAGGATTTAGTAAGTACTCATGTGGAAGAAAATGTGCTTGCCACAGCAAGCACAATTTTTTAAAAATTGGCCCTGCCTTCAAGGAGTTTATATACTCCTAATACGTTGGGTAGAGCGCTGGACGTGGAGTCAGGAAGACCTTATCTAAAATCCAACTTACTAGATACTAGATACTTACTAGCTGCGTGACTCTGAGCTCTATTTGCCTCAGTCTCCTTATCAGTAAAATTAGTTGGAGAAGGAAATGGTGAACCACTCCTATGTCTTTACTAAGAAAATCAAAATGGGATTACAAGGAGTCAGACATTAATAAAGAAATTAAATAAAAGTATTACTATAGGATCTGATTGCTAAGACTTATAACAATTAGTTAGGAGGGCACAGGTAAGAAACAAACTACAGAGTATAAGTCAATTGACTTGAAATTCATTGAAGAGACCATCACAGGATTAGATGTCTTGACAATCCAACAGATTGGACAGGTTATCTTTGAGTCAGAGCCTTCACAGGAATGTCTCATTGAATAACAATCTGGCTATTGTTTTACAAATCTAGGAGTATATTAAGGAGCTGAAGATCTAAAACTACAAGCAGCTACTTCAGCTTCCCCACAGATATCATATAGAACAATATCTCTGGTAAAGGCTGTATCTAAGCTCTCCAGTTGGGTGCTTCTAGTATTTCTTCTAGCATTTGATTATTTATCCTCTTTTACACAAGAATAGTATGGGAAAATAAATAATTTGCTAAAAAACAAAACTGTACCTACAGTATCCCAATGATAAAAATATAAGAAGACAAAAGAAATTAAGTTACTCTAGAATGACCATGTCATAGGGGACTAGATCTAAATCTAAAAGGGACCCATGGCAGAGAGAATATTTAATCCAATGTTCTCATTTTCAAGAGGAGGAAACTTATCAATGTCACAGTGTTCTTGGTAAAGTTCTGCTAAGTGTTTGTGAACATTGCATCCTTTTCTAAACATTCTTTAACTATCTATTTAATATGTTCTAGAGTTAGGCCAGGAATTTGAGTCCAGCTCATTGGTCTAAAGTTTATAAACTCTATCATGTTCTCCTTTTTTGACGATCATAATATTTGCCCTCTTCTAGTCCTCCAGTACCACTCCCATACTCCTTTATCTTTCCTATTTCTCATTAACCTATGTACTCTGGAAGAGGGTTTATCCAGGCCTGGTGATTTAGAGTAAATAAATGTTCTCTGTCTCCCCATTTTGATTATCTTGGGTATCAAGTCCATTTCATCTATTTTTATTCTTTCTGTTCCAGTCCAAATATAATTATCTCTTACACAGGTAGGGAGGAGAAGGAAGAGAAAAAAATAAGAGTAGGACGAAGAAAAATAACTGTTGAATAGCTCTGACTTCCAATGATCTCTCATTATCATCCTATCCTACCCACAGAACACTACTGTCACTTCTTTGATTCTTATTTCCCCTAAGGGAGCTAAGACACACACACACACACACACACACACAAGTCATACACACATGCACATCACACACATGCATATCACACACACACACACACACACACACACACACACACACACCCCTTTAAGGTTTTTTTTTTTTTTCTTGAATTTTTCCAAACATTTCACCTTATTTTGACTCTGGGTTTACAGGATTATGATAAAATATTTTTTGTTTATTTTTTTTCCTGTATTTATCTTCAATTATATACACCATTTAACCCTAAGTTCCATGAGAACAAAGACTCTCTTTCTTTGTATTCACAGCACTTGGGGCCATCTCCAATTTTCCTGATCTACGTCTGACCACTGGAGGCAGGCAGCTCTGGAGGAGGTGGTGAGACTGATGACTTTGCACAGCCCTCCCACATTGTAATCCAATTCACTTGCAAGTCTTCACTTGCAAGACATCCAATTCATTTGCAAGACATCATCTTCCTGATGTCATGGTCCTCTTTCAGAAAGAAGGAAAAACTGATTCACAATTTCCAGGACTTAGCATAGTATTTGACATAAGGTAAGTGCTAAAAATACAGGTATTGCTCGACTGATTGATTGGCTTTTACCTGCCTTTGCTTCACTTTCTGTACATTTTAGTTAAAGATCCAAGTAAATCTTTGAGGTATCTTTGTATATTCATCAATATATTTAGAGAATTCCTGTTCTGAATTTCTCTTGCAAGATAATAGTCCTTTGGATCTTCTCTTCTCTTTTTCTTGGGGGTGAAGGAAACTCTCTAAAATCTGTTCTATCCTCCCCCCACCATGCTAGGATAGATTATGTCTAGTTTGATAACCATTGCCCACTGGTTTCCATCCCTTTCACCTAAGCCAACAGTCTCTCACTGATGGTGAGAATCATGATCGTCAAAATAATAAATGACAGACCTGTGGGAACCAGCCAACAATAGAAGATTTATAATAGCTGCATGCTGTACCTTTTTAAAGGTTGAAATTAATGTAATGGTGTATCACCAAGGCAATATTCACAGCACCAACAGTGACTATGAATGTGCAGGCATAGTTATGAATCACAATGTATAATAGACTTTCCATATAGAATCCAGAAGAAAAACATTTTTCAGACAACAAAGTCAAATCCCATCACCAGAAAGCCAAATCCATCATAGTAACCAAGAAGTCAATACACATTAGCACTGCAAGGTACAAAGCCATTTCCAAGCCTTTCCCCCCACCCCTACCTCCTACTGAGGCCTTCTCACAAACACTCACGAGCCTACTTGTCTGCTTGCCTGTGTCTTCTCCTCCTCTGCTATTACTGCTCTCACCAAGTTCCTCCCAGTTCTGTTTCACCCATCCTGTTCTGTCTGTTCAGCAAGCTCCTCCCACCACATGTGACTTAGGCTTTCATGTGATTTAAGCAGGTTACAAGGGCCAGTTAATGATTGGGAAAGATCTTCCCATTTAAATTACCATTACATTCAGCCCCAAGATTTTCATATTCATTACACAGGTCAGTGGGGTAACTGGTATCACAGAATTGTAACAGGGATAACAGAAAACAGGCATATAAAACAGTATCTAAAGCAACTGCTGTCAACGGAACTTTACAGGAGTATAACAGGGATCACACAAAATAAGCACATATACATTAGGTCCCTGGATTGAATTGGGCTTAAAATCTCTCCTTTTAAGTTACCATTACATATGGTAAGTCAATCTTTAAGAACTCCAGCAGATATTTCAATAAATGATCCGCTTTATTTTAATATTTGGAAAATGCAAGGATTATTACCTGTTTCATGAACTTTTCAACTGTTTCTTCCTCCTGTCCAAGTGTTCTATGGTGTACTGCTATTGCATTATCAATTTTATTTCTGTCTTCCTTATCTTTACCCTAATATTTTCTGTGATTCTCATTCCCAAATCTCTTCACAGTGGGCATTTAGATGTCACAAAGCAGAGAGTATTAGGCCTGGAGTCAGGAGGACCTGAGTTCAAATCTGGCCTCAGGTACTTACTCACTGTGTAACCCTGGGCAAATTATTTAACCCTGTTTGCCTCATTTTCCTCTTCTGTAAAATGAGCTGGAGAAGGAAATGGCAAAGCTTTTTTGAATACTTAAAATGGGATCACAGAGTCAGGCATGACAGAAATGACTAAAAACAAACAAACAAAAAACTTTTCACATATATATGTATATGTGTGTGTGTGTGTGTTGTGTGTGTATTCTTCATAAACAATACTCCTATGTCTTTCTCAAATGTTGTCTATCTTGTTCATTTTGAATAAGTTATCTATTTCCAATTTCATATTTTAGTGATTGGTTTAACACTGCTATATCTGAATAACACATAGGTGTTAAAATTTGTATTATTTTTGAATCTCTTATTCACATCACTTTATACTCATAGTCCCTTCATTTATTTATTGATATTGGAGGTCATATGTTTTGTTTCTGGGTCCTTCTTTAGGTTCTGTCTTTTCTGAATTTTTTCTGGGTACTATTCTTCCTTCATAGTAGCTAACTTTAAGATTGAATATACCTTCAATTACATACACACATAAACATACATGCATATGTATGTACACACATATGTACATATATGTGTATATACATGTATAATATTTGTGTTCAACATATTTTTGTTATTTTTCAGTCATATCTAACTTTTCATGAATCCATTTGGTGTTTTCTTAGCAAAGATACAAGAATTTTTTGCCATTTCCTTCTCTAGCTCATTTTACATGAGGAAACTGGGGCTAACACTGTTAAGTGACTCGCCTAAGGTCAAACAGCTAGAGTAAATATCTGAGGCCAGATTTGAATTGAGGTCTTCCCTATTCCAGACCCTGTTCTCTATCTACTTCACACCTGGATGTCCTTGTATGTATATATTATCTTTGTTGTTGTTTGTCCTTTGTTTTTTAAGAGGACTGAAGATATTATGAGTGATGGCTTGACTTTCATGTGAAGGGGATTTAACTAAGGCAGAGTTGCACAAAATGATCAGCCTCACTCTCTGAGGCATCTAAGTCCAGGATAATACACAAGTCAAGATGACTTGCTATGACCTGGGATGCTATGGATCACCTACTTCAGCCACCATCATGGCCACTGCAACAAATTATTTTTATTTTCTCATTCCTCTGAGGGAAGTTCTCACACTCTTAGGGTAGATATCCACCTACTTCACCAACAGATTTGATGGCTTTAAGTTACTTTCAATCTTTTTCAACCCTTCGACCAAGACAATTTTACCAGGGTGTGACTGCTACACATACTAAAAATATTAAAGCCACAGATGAGAGTTGGGTGGTAGGTGGAAACCAAAATGAGGTGAGCATCTCTGAAAAGGTTTCAGCAAGCCCTCACACCAGAGCTGTTAGTGCTCTCTGAATACACCATACACTTTGTATATTCATAATAAATATATATACATATTTGCATGCATATACATCCTTATACATACATATATACTAATATATTATGATTTATTCAATTATGTAGTACAGTGTTTTCTGGATGAGGACTTTTTTTTCATTCCTTTGGGTTATTTTTTGATTGTGACAACTACTTTTTATTGATTGAATTTTGTAGAAAATGCTAACAGTCAATATTTTTTTTCTTTTTTCTATTTCCTGTTTTTAGAGGCACTTATGGGTGCTTTGAATAGACTAGAATTAAATTGCTGTAGTTCTCCAAAGTATCTTCTCATATTATATTTTTTCATTTTTTTATTCAATGCTCATTCTGACCCTTATTCTAACTAACCAATATCCTGATTTCACACAGAGAGATGATTCTGACATAATTTTCATATTTGTAACCAACAATCCTATCTGTTAAGCTATAACTAATTTCAATTTCTTTATTTTATAGGTTTGGTCCATATAAAATGCATACATAGTCATGTTTTATATTTACATATCCATGTATGTATACACACTAATAATTTCACCTTTGTATAGTCATCTCTCATTTCATATATATATATGTATACACACAGACATACATACATAAATACATATATACATACATATGTGAGTGAAACTGTTGAGTCATATTGAATGACATTAGATGCACAGGTTTATAATAATCCAAAGTGATTATCTTTTGGGGGGATTGCAATGGGGGATAACACTGTATTCTGTAATTTTGCTTCTTGACAGTTATTCATTTTTCACTGCTAACAATAAGTAGAAAGTATGTAAGTCATGATATTTTAAACCAACAGACAGCTTGTAGGGGTTTTTTTTTTTGTTTCCCATAATTATCTGTAAGAGCATATTTTTGTATGGAGCAGAGGGTTCTTTGTCAAAATTGAGACTGCCATATGTTTTTGTCTTCACCTGGCTCAGCCAAACAGTATGCTAATCCCAATTCTCAATTTACTTTTTAGCAGCACTCTAATAACTTCTAAGAACAATGCCTTGCTTTAAGTAGAAAAATAGCAAATTTATTGCAGTCATCAATGACTTTCTAATTAAAACATGAGTTCAATATACAGCAGCAGAGTGTTAGGGACAGATTTATATGAAAATGGGATTAAATTGCATCCTCTTGATTAATGTCAGGGAAACTTGGGCAAATTTAAAATGTCTTTTATCATATGTAATGTAAACATGTCTAAATACTGTAGCACTTCCTCTACATGTAGGATATGCCAGGACCTTTCCATATTATCTCTACTATGGAATTGATTTGCATGCAGCAGAGCCTTTCTAAAAGTGCTTTATTTATCAATATATCTGCATACCTTTAAAAATATCCCATGTATCAGGCTAAGGTGAAGACATAAAATTTGGATTTATTAAAGAACATCTATGCACACTTTGAAAAGAAATTGCTCTACTTCCCCTCCCCCCCCCCTTTTTTACTAGGTTCTGAGGGAGCTCATGGAATAATGGGGGAAATGTCAAGAATAATTAAGAAAAATGATGGTGTTATACCTCAGCAAAAGAAATACATCTTCTCTGGTATGATCTTCCTTGCCCACTTTCTTTTCCACTGTTAAATGTCATCCCTATTCTCAAATTATTTAGGATAGTGCTTGAAAAAGGATAGAATAATTTTTAAGTAATTTGACATTCTTTTGCTAGAATTGCTTATTGGTTCTTTCCTTATACATGTCTCCTTTTAAGATGCTATTCTCACTTTCTTCCTTTTATTGATAATGCTTCTATATGTGATCATGGTAACCAGAGGTGTGTCAGCCTCTGCAGGGGTTACTGCTTCATTTATCTTTGGATGTGCTTTCTCCCTTCTGAAAATTCTTTTTTTTCTCTCCTGGTAATAAAACAACTTCCATAAATTTGCCTTTTAACTTATTTGTTAACACAATATACTCTGTGGTCAAACTAATCCTTAGTACAATTGAACCTTTCCTAGAAGATGGTTACCATGCCTGAATTACATACTAATTATATGATCACTTCAATTAAAAACAAATTGTTAGTACTATTGTGCTAGGTGAAGGAGATGTGAAGACAAAACAAAAACAAATAAGCAAAAATGCAGTCCCTACCTTGTAGTGGGTTTAATTCTACTGAAGGAAAACAATATTTATACAAATATATGAGTAAAAACTATTCATAATAAGTAAAAAAGATAAGAGCTTGTAGCACCAACATGATATTCATAGAACCTAAAGCAGCTATGAATGTGCTTGCATAATTCTGAATCACAAAATACAACAGACTGTCCGCATGTAAGACAGAACCAAAGCATTTATTCAAACACCAGAAAGCCAAATCCACCATAGCAACAAAGAAATTCATCATAGTAACCAAGAAGTCTATACACATTATCAGCTCTTCCCACAAACACCATCCCAGCTGCCTGATCTTCTTTTGGTCTTTGCACTTAATCCGTATCTGTGGTATTAACTCCATTGTTTTGTTTCTGTGGTTAGTGCTCAAGAAGATGGTCATACTCCAAATAAGTTTGAAATACTATCAGTTCTAAGGTACTCTATCTACATTAGTAATTATCTCACTTCTGGTAAAGAAGGCAGTGGCTTCTGTGCCTATTGAATGCATTTTTCAACTTTTTCCTTTTCCTTCCATTTTTTACATGAACAGACACATTTTTGTTGCATTCTCTAGGGATAAGCTTGAATTCTTTGCAAGGAATTATTCTAGTTAAGGTCTGCTTGTTTGCATACAGAAACAATGATTGCCATAGAGATAAGAACCACCTGGTAGATAATTGGAATCCAATTCAATAGCCTATCTCTAAGAACACATTCAATTGAGAGGCAACCATTTAAGCCTACTTGAATCACACAGCTTTTTGAAAGGCTCCTGTTGGGCTGTTTCACTGTGTTTTCCCTCTGCCTAGACTCTATCAAACCTTCAAATGACATCTTCTTTTTGGGCCTGCATCTCCAATGTGTAGTCTTTCCTTGTAGAAAGATGAATCTTGCTACTATTGTCCAAACCATAATACTGCTATAGTACACAGCATTCTTGGGCCTTACAAGAATATTCAGTGTACACAAAATAAAAGAAGCAAGGCAGGCAGACTCCCCTTTTGCCAGTCTGGCTTGTTGAGTTCATACTCCACTGTGGGTCCTAGAAGGCCCCAGCCCTATCCCTTATGAGAGTCACATTTTATTTTCCCAAAAGCAGACTCCAAGAGAGTTGGAGTCTGTATCCAGTAAAAACTACTTCTACCAGGTAGATACCGCACACCATCAACTTTTCAGGCTCAAAAACCAATGAAAGAGATTTAATCAGAGATGTATCATATATATTTTTCTGGGTAATTAATAATCAGTTTATTAATTTGGGTAGCTAATAATTAATTGATGGCCAATTGCTTTTTTTTAATTTTTATTTTGCCCATGAAACTACAAATCCATTATGTAGAACTTGTTTCTCCTTTTAAATATTTTTAAATATTTTAAATAATATTATAATGTAACTTTCTTTTTCCCCTTCCCTCCTCTCACACTCTGGAGCTGGTAACATTAGACACAAGTATGCATACATATGTAAATCCATACTTCACATATTTCTAATCATCAGTTCTTTCTCTGGATGCAGATAGCATCTTACATATATCCTTTGTAGTTAATTTGGGTATTTATAATAGTCAAAATGACTTGGTTTTCCAGTGTTGCTCTTAAAACAATATTGTTTCCCCATCAAGGTGTTAGCAGCAATGGGCAGATGGAGGCAACAAACTGCTTATGGCATTACTGAGGTTCAGGTAGCTCTCCCTGTGATAGTGATGCTTGCAGAGCAGGGCGAGAGACACTGGAACAAGATGCCCTCCAGTCACTGGGACAATCAGAAATCCCATGGAGTTTTATTCCATAAATGCTAAGTGCACAAACAACAATAGCAAAGATGCCATAAGTAAAAGTCTCACAAACACATTTTTGTTCATGCTTTCCTGGCAGCTATGTTGAAGAAGCATGGTGGGACTGTCGCTAGCATGGACTTCAGCAACAATAGAAATATGTGTCAACATGTGTCAATGACCAAACCATTCACACCTAGAACACCAAGGATTTTTTGCAGCAGGAACATTAAAGCCTTCAAGTTAATATGAAACTGAAGCATACCACCTTGGTGCATGTCAGCCTTGAGTGCAGAGTCTTAATCACCTGGCTGGCTAATGCTGACACCATCCATATTTTCAAAATGAAGAAGAAAGAAGATGAAAGCATTATTTTTCAGCCTATTTCAGAAGACTTGCTTAACAGGCACAAGGCACCACTCATCAATACTGGCATTGCTGAGACAGGAAAGTGTATCATGTCTGTCTTCAGTGACACTATAATCATCATCTGGACCCTAAAGGTGGAAGTGCTGTCCATCATTAATATGCAACAAATGAACAACACTTACATGGTCATCTCTCCTTATAGCAGATTTGCAGGTTCATGGATTTTCACTCTAGATGTTAAAGTTTGGGTCATTTGCATTAGCAAAAGCAGGCAATTCAAGGAAGTGACATGTACCTTTGAAGTGAAGGGTCATGATGCTGGTATCCACATCTTAGCTTTCTCCAGTGATTCCTGCCAGATGGCAACTGTTTCCAAAGATCAGACATGGAAGTTGTGGGACACAGATATAGAGTATAAGCATCAACAAGAGCTCTGTCTCCTGCTGACAGGGCTGTACAATGAGGTAGCCACCATGCTTTGCATCCTTGCACTCTCTCCAGATGCTCAGGTCTTGGCTCTGGTCAGCAGCTACAACATATGGCTTTACAACACAAATTAAGATAAAGAAGAAGAGACTTTTAACAAACTCAATGGTGGATGCATGGCCAAAATAACCTTTGATACCACAGATCAGTTCCTAGCTTCCTGTAGAGACAGGGTGGTGAGGATCTTTCAAAATAACACTGATCAGAGGGTCAGAGTGGAAGAGATATGGAGGCTTTTCAAATTGGCCACCACTAAAACTATGCAACAGAAAGTGAATCAGCAGTTTTTGCAAGTCCAGGCTACTTTCAAAAGGCAGGGGCCCATGAAGGTCTGAGGAAGGAAAATATAGACTTAGAAGGGATCAATGAGAGATGAGGAATCCTTGTTCAGCTGCTCCTGCTCCCCTCTTCCCTTGGTCCAGGGTGGCTTGAAACAGGGAATTTTTTTGTTTAATGGGGAGCGTCACAATAGGATCTCTCTCTCTCTCTCTTGTTTTTCTCTTTTCCTTTCCTGCCACCCCCTTCTGTCTTGCTAGATACTTTTTGGGTTAAAGACTATAACTAGCTACTATTCCATCTAGGAAATAAAAAATCTTTCTATGTCCTCTGATTTGTAACTCCAAGTCCTACTTTTTCCCTAAAGAAAGATTCCTAGAAGAATTAATTTTCATCCATTTCTATGGTTGCAGACACTAGGAATCAAAAACGCATTTGGCGACAGCTTCCCTATATGTTGCATACAAATTTGTGCTTGGATTTTTTGACCAGCTCTCTCAAACTCTCCCTAACTTCTATATACCTGCACAGATATGCAATGTTGTCCATTATGAGATTTTTCTTTCAATCAAGTGTCAAGTGTTCTTCCACATATTTAGCCCAAAGTTTTCAGGGCTGTCCCTCAGGAAACCATTCATTCACTATGGGACTGAATGTCATACGTAGCCATAAAGCAGACATATGCTGAAGTTTCTAAGTGATTCCTCCAGGACAGTCAGAGAATATCTAAGTATGCTCTAAATGGGTATGGAAAGGTATTCTGCAAAGTGATTTCTGGGGGAGTCAAGAAATGCATCTTGTTGGTAGGTGGTCCTTAAGGTTAGCTTGAATTCAACTAGAGAAATAAAATGAGAAAGGAGATCATTTCCCTCAGGGGAAGAATATATGTAAAAGCATGAAGCAGGAAAGATCAATCATTCTCAATTATTTTAAGGGAAAATAATATGCTTAATTTGATTTCAATCATTAAGGAAATACCTTTCAATGATTTTTTTTATCATTTGCTGTACTATAGAATCTTACTTGAAAAACATGTTTGCACTCTTAGATAACTTTGTTCTCTTATAGAAGATAAAAGACCTGTGAGGAGAAAAAGATAGTAGAAACATAAAATAACATAGCTAATATTCATAAATTAGTAATACATAGGTTCCAATAAGGAGCAAATGAAGATAAAGAAATTTCTAATATTATGTAAAAGTGCCTATTTTAAATCTATGGGTATATATATACATGAATGCATATACATATACACAGATATTTTTATGAGTTATATATGCATGTATTCAAAATGGACACATTGTCGGAAGTAGGCAAACGCTATCTGTCCATGCTCAAGTGTCTAAGTGGTTCCCTAGGGCAGGAAGAAAATGCTCCATGGGGGTATGGGAGACTATTACAGAGAGGCATATGTCTACAGTAGAGGCAGAAAGTGGAGGGAAGAGAAAAGCATTTACATAGCTCCTACTATTGGTCAGGCACTGTGATCAAGGGTTTTAAAAATATTTTGTTGATCTTTTCAAACCCTGCAAGGCAGGTGTTGGTTTTCATTCCTAAAGCTGAGGAAACTGAGACAGACAGAGATTAAATGGCTTGCCCAGAGTCACACAGCTATAGGATGTATGAGTTGGGATGGGACTTAAACTCAGATCTTACTTCAGGCAGTGAGGTGGCAAAGTCAATAGAGTACTGGTCCTGGAGTCAGGAAGACATCTCCCTGGATTCAAAACTGGCCTCAGACACTTACTAGCTATGGGACCCTGGGCAAGTCACTTAACTCTGCCACAACTTCTTCATGTCTAAAGTCAGCTAGAGAAGTAATTGACAAACCACTCTTGTATCTTTGCCAAGAAAACCTAAAGGAGGTCAAAAAGAGTCAGACATGACATCATACACAACTGAGACAACTCAACAACTTCCTGACTTCAGACCCAGAGGTCTATCTTTTGTACTACTTAATTGCTTCTATATAATAATAATAATAACAAAAGATAAATAATTTATTATTTTAAAAATATATGCATATTACATATCACATATATACAGAAGTGTGCGACTAAACTTGTACACAAAGTAGTGCTCCAACCTCTTTTTCTGGCCCAGGCTCCCTCATCTTGAGAAGATTCTCCTAGAATCAGACTGTTTAGGTGCCAAAACAGCAACAAGCTAAAAGAACAATGGTCCATTTTCCCCTCTCCCAGGTCCCTTCTCCTTTTCCCTGACTCCCACCCCGTTTATAATATAGAGAGAACAAATACAGAAAATGAATATATCTAAAATTAGTAACTGAAGAGAAAGGGATTTTCTGCTTGAAAATATAAATGAGGCAGTTTTACAATGTATAAGGCTATTTAGTGGTTTATCAAATAAAATAACGCATTTAAAGTGCTTTGTAAAACTTAGAATTGAACATGGTATCAGATATTCATATTATTAAATGTGTTTATAAAGATATATATTCAAAGATCTGTGATTTCATCAATGCACCTATTCCATTTGTACATATTGCATTTCCTCAAACACCTTTGTAGATTTTCCCCACAAGTTGCTGTACATGATTTGTTTTTAGAATTCTCATTATTTAGTTACACACTGCTTATTGACAAACAGACATGAAGTATGCCACAGAGTTGGTATTCATAGATTTTCCTACTTTATGGTACCTTGATCTTCAAAAATCTTCTAACAGCCTGCATCACCTTCACACTGGGAAGTGACATTAAACTAGAACTTTAATGGAATTTTCATTGTTAATATTAAGAACAACAAATCAGATTTCTTTTACATTTTAGGTTAATAAAGCATTTCCCTCACTGCTGTCCTGTGAGGAAAACAGTAAAAGTATTAATCTCATTATTTTACAAATGAGTGAACTGAATTTCAAAGAGAAAAAAATTGTCTTATCTAATGTCATAAAGCCTAAAGAAGACTTACAGGGAATATGTGACAATTATCTTCATTTTTCTAGACTAACATACGGAGAGGGGAATGAACTTTTTCTGCTTTGAAAAATAAAGTTAGATATATAAGAACAAAAAGGAAAATTTAGGCCCAACAAAGGGAGGAGGAATCCTTAATAATTATAGCTACCTGAAAACAAAATAGGTTGCTTCGGGAAGAAGAAATTTTATGGTCATTGGAGATGTAAAAAAAACCAACCAAACAAAAACAAAACACTATTGAATGATCTCTTGTTAATATGCTGTAGTGCTAATCCTTTTTAGTTACTGATTGGACTAGATGGCCTCAGAAATCCCTTCCAACTCTGAAATTCTTAGTACCACAGAGAGGAAGCAGATAATCGGATTAACAAAGGACACAGCTTCTAAAAGTAGAAAGTGATGACTTTTTTTGTACAAAATGCCATAAGGTATATTACTACAATTAGAACTAATACTGGAAACTCTCCAATCAGGATTTCTTTACCACTTGTTTTAATGTCATGAAGCCAGCATTTTAATAAAATATGAACAATATAACAAATAATAAATGGTCATAATTAAAAATGAAAGTTTATTATATGGACATTTGACACCTAAGTTCATTCATTCACTAAATATTAAGTGTCTACTATGTGTCAGCCTCTGTGCCAAGTGCACAGATACAAAAAAAAGCAAAAGACAAAGTATCATGTTTGTCAATACCCAATCAAAATTGAAAAAATTGTTACTTCCTTCAATACAATTCTTTCATTTGCTTAGAATATGTTGAATGGATCACTAAAGACTTATCCTTCAAGAAAATATGCTTTACTTTCTGATTTACTGAATATGAAATTTCAAAAACATTATGGTGATAGCATAACACAAAACATTTTGCTAGGATGCATTCCATAAAAATGTGTGGCATTCACGCTGAAGCACTGTGTTTGATGTTTAACATTAATTGGTTACCATTCACAATGTAAGAAAAAAATCTGAGAATGCCCTTAGAATTTACCCCCTGTGTTTTTTGCCTTTTGCAGGTTTCATTCTTTGTATAAGCCCCTAATGTTTACCTTTCTAATGCCCCCCTTTCAGAGCTTGTTTTTATTATGGCACCATTTAGGGAATATAGTTGCAAATTGTTATCTGATATGGTTGGACCAAATGACCACTCCAGCAAGAGTGAAATATGGTCACATTCTCCCATTGTCCTTCCAGTTTAATTGTCATTTTTGTCATCTTTGCTAATTTTAAGAATGTCATTTTAATTTTTTTGCCATTTTTGTTAATTTTAAGAATGTGGAATAGTAACGCAGAGTTGCTTTAATTTGCATTTAAACCACTTTGGAATAAATCCACTTTGGAATTTGCCATTCCTCAAAAGTGTTCCATTTCCTTGACTTCTACATTCCCCTATCTAATCATAGCCTCCTATCTTCCTACTTCCACCTATGCTTCACCTCTCCTATACCCATTCTTCATTGTCACTGAAAACTCCATTATTTCTGCCCCTCAGTACAGTCTTAGGGTATTATCTCTCACCAGATAATTTTCTTCCTGTATCATTAACTGAAAGTTAGCTGTTTCCACTCAAATGTCCTCTTCTTTTTCCACTTATCTCCTTGTTGCTCTTCCCTTTTCAAATTCCTGGGTTAATCCTACCATCCAATTCTTGCTCTCCTACCCTGAGAGGTGAGTTCCATTATTATCTCCATTTTATTGTTTTGGAAATTGAGACAGACATAGTTTAAGTGACCACCCAGCATCATGAAATTAGTGTCTTGTACTAGATTTGAACTCAGGGTTTCTGACTTGAAACTCAGGGCTTCTGACAGGAGTTAAAGTGGCACAATATGCAGGAAATCACTGTTACTCTCCCATACTAACCTTTGAAAAACCAGAAAATAACACCCCAGAAAAAATCCCGAAACAGGAGAACCAGCAGAAAGACAAGGTGGAGCAGTCTGGTAGATTGGCAAACTTGGAGGATTGGCAAGAGAGGTCCATCTCACTCAGGTAAAACAGGAATACATTCCAGGATAGACAGATCTCAGCAAAGATGCAGCAAATCCCACTTCAGAAAACCAGGGGGAGATCCTGATCCCCAGTGTGCTGGAGCAGGCAAAACCAACACTAGGATTGCTCACATGTCTTACCATAGTCAGAAGAACCAGCGATTTCCAGTTTGGAGAAACACCATGTGCTTCAGTGCACAGACAGGAAGGCATCTACCAGTGGGTAAATATCCCTGTGCTCAGGTGCAGCCCTGGGCAAATGACTAGAATCCTATTTTTCAATGTAGCTGCTGAAAAACACAGAAAATCCAACTCCCTGGTCTCACTACACTCCACACACCACCACTACGACCTCAGGTCAGCACCAAGAAGGGAGACCCCTACAGTCTCCAGCTGCCAGCACCTTAGGCCTCAGTGCACAAGGCTAGGTACCTGGGCCCCAGAACGAGAAGCTTGGGACAGGTGCCTCAAGCTCCTACAAGAGAGCTCAACTTTGAAAGCTAGGAAAAGGCAGACAACATGAGCAAAAAGCAAAAATAAAACTGATCATAGAAAAGTAGTATGGTGACAGGGAAAACCAAAACACAAACTCAGAAGAGGACAATATTGCAAATATACCCACAGTTTAAAGAACAAAGAAAAGTAGGAATTGCTCTCAAGACCAAAACACTTTCTTAGAAGACCTCAAAAAGGATTTAAAAAATCAAATAAGAAAGAAGAAAAAAATGGGAAAAGAAATGAGTGTTATGTAAGAGAGAATCAGCAGTTTGGAAAAGGAAGGAAAAAATTGACTAAAGAAAACAACTGCATGGAAGTGAATTTCTCAAACTAAAAATAAATTAATTAATTTGTAATGTATACCACTGTCCAAATGGGAGAGAAATCCACTGAAGGAAACAACTCCTTAAAAAAAGTCCAATTGACCAGAGGGGAAAGGAAGCACAAAAACTCACTGAAGAGAAGAACTCCTTAAAATGTAGAATTGGACAAATGGGAAAAAAAGGGACAAAAAGCAACTGAAGAAAACAACTTGTTAAAACTGTAACTGGGCAGATTAAAACTAATTAAAGCTAATGACTTTATGAGACATCAAAAACTTAGTCAAACAAAATAAAAAAAATAAAAAAGAAATGTAAAATAACTCGTTGGAAAAACCACTGATCTCTAAAGCAGATTCAGGAGATATAAATGAAGATATATGGATCAGTCATGATAGCAGAGTAAAAGAACTGACCTGTAAAAGCTCTCCCCCATAGACCATAAAATACCTGTAAAAATGACTCTAAACAAATTTTAGAGTAGCAGAAGCCACAAAATGACAGAGTGAAAGAGATTTCCAGCCCAAAACAGCCTGGAAGGCTGACAGAAAAGGTCTGTCACACCAGGTGCAGAGCAGAGCACAGCTGACCACACTGTGCAGCAGGGGCAGGACCATAGCAGGCCTCAGGAGGCAGAATCCCCAGTAATCACCACATTGTTCAAACCACAAATGCCAAACACAGCTTCAAAGGTCAGTGAGAAAGCTCTTTCCCCAGGGTGAGAAGGGAACATGGACTTGTCCTGCCAGCAGCAGCCACTGAAGAAGCACATTCCATTTTTGAAGCTCTCTATCTAAAGACCTTTGGGGAATTGAGCCACTGATCTGAATCTCAGCCCTGAGTGGTGGTCCTGAGGTGAGGATGAGTGCTGACATGGTGGAGCTGGTAGAGGATCTGGACAGTGAATTCTACTCACCAAAGGAATGAAAAAATAGAATACGATGTAAAATATCTCGTTGGAAAAACAACTGACCTGGAAAATTGATTCAGAAGAGACAATTTAAAAATTATGGAAGTACCTGAAAGCCAAGATCAAAAAAAGAGACTAGACATCATCTTTCATGAAATTATCAAGGAAAATTGCTCTGATATTCTAGAACCATAAGGTAAAATAAATATCAAAAGAATCCACAGATCATGTCCTGAAAAGGATCTGAAAGACTTCCATAATAGTCATGTTTTGTAAGACTAACTATTTTTTCCTATATTTTAACTATATTCTCCTAGGAATATTGTAACCAAATTCCAGAGCTGCCAGATCAAGGAGAAAATATTGCAAACAGTTAGAAAGAAACAATTCAAATATTGTAGAAATACAGTCAGGATAACACAAGATCTTGGAAGCTTCCACATTAAGGGATCAAGGGTTTAGAATACGATATTACAGAAGTCAAAGAAATTAGGATTAAAACCAAGAATAACCTACCCAGGAAAGCTGAGTGTAATACTTCAGGGGAAAAAAGGGTCATTCAATGAAATAGATGACATTCAACATTCTTGATGAAAAGACCAGAGCTGAATAGAAAATTTGACTTTCAAATACAAGTGACAAGAGAAGCATGAAAATGTAAAGAGGAAAGAGAAATTATAAGGGACTTACTAAAGCTGAACTGTTTACACTCCTGCATGAAAAGATCATATTTGTAATTCTTGAAACTTTTCTCAGTATTGGGGTAGTTGGAGGGATTATACACATACATATAGACAGAGGGCTCAGGGTGAGTTGAATAGGAAGGGATGATATCTAAAAAAATAAAATTAAGGGGTGAGAGAGAAATATATTGGAAGGAGAAAGGGAGAAATGGAATGGGGCAAACTATCTCTCAAAAAAGAGTCAAAAAAAGTTTGTTTGTTTTTTTTAATGGAAGGGAAAGGGGGAAGGTGAGAGGGAAAAAGTGAAGCTTACTTTCATCACCTTTTGCTTAGGGAGGGAATAACATGAACATTCAATTTGGTAAGAATATCTATCTTATGTGACAGGAAAGTAGGGAAGAAGGGGATAAGTGGGGTGGCAGATGATAGAAGGGAGGGCAAATGGGAGGAAGGAGCAATTAGAAGTAAACAGTTTTAGGGTGGAACAAAGTCAAAAGAGAGAATAGGATTAATGGGGGACAGGACAGGATGGTGGGAAATATAATTAGTATTACACAACATGACTATTATGGAAGTCTTTTGTAAAGCTACACATTCATAGCCTAGATTGAATTGCTTGCCTTCTCAGTGGGGATGGGTGGGGAGAGAAGAAGGGAGAAAAGTTGCAACTCAAAGTTTTAATAACGAATGTTGAGAATTGTTCTTGCATACAGCTGAGAAATAAGAAATACAGATAATGGGGTATAGAAATCTATCTTGTCCCACAAGAAAAGAGAGAAGATGGGGATAAGGAAAGGGAGGGGTATGATAGAAGGGAGGGAAGATTAGGGGAAGGGGTAATCAGAATGCACAATGTTTTGGGGTGGGGTGAGGGGAGAGATGGGGAGAAAATTGGAACTCAAAATTTTGTGGAAATGAATGTTGAAAACTAAAAATAAAAAAAAAATAAACATTAAAAAAAGAAATATGTGTCTACCTGAAAGCCATGATCAAAAAAAAAAAATAGCCTGAACAACATCTTTCAAGAAATTATCAAGGAAAACTGCCATCATATCCCAGAACGGGAAGGCAAAATAGCCATTGAAAGCATCCACTGATCATGTCAAGAATGAGATCCCCAAAATGAAAAACCCTAGGAATAGTCTAGCCAAATTCCATAATTATCAAGTTAAGGAGAAATACTGCAAGCTTTCAGAAAGAAACAATTTAATATCATGGAACTACAGGAATTTGTGACTTCCACATTAATGGATGTCAGGGCTTGGAATATGATATTCCAGAAGGTAAAGGAACTTGAATCACAACCAAGAATCAACTACACAGCAAAAATGAGCATAATTTTTTTCAGGGGGAAATATGGACATTCAATGAAATGGGGAATTCTCAATAATTCTTGAGGAAAATAGTAATAGTAAATTTGATCTTTAAATTCAACATTCAAGAGAAGCATAAAAAAGTGAATTGGAAAAAGTATTATTCAATAAGGTTAAACTGTTTACATCCCTACATGGGAAGATGATACTTGTAACTTGAGAACTGTATCTTTATTTAGAAGGAGTATATTCAGACAGAGGGCATGGGTATAAATTGACTTATTTTACCCCATTCTACTTCTTCCTTCTACATCAAGTGGATGGAACTAGTCACTGACACGTAGGTGGCCAGAACTAAACAAAGAAGTCTGGAGGCAGGAGAGGGAGGAATCAAGCTGAAGTTAATTTCAATCTAATGAAAATGGCTTGCCAGTGAGGACATATGTGCCAGGACCCTGCTCCTAGGGGGAGGAACCTAAGGCAGCATTCAGTGATCTCAATACTTATACCAATGGCAATGCAACAAGTTTGATTCACAGCAGTGATTCATAAAAAAAATATGGATATAATAGGTGCTTGTCTGAGTTCGGTGAACAATTGAAGTTGGTCAAAGTACTGCAATAATTATGTAATTTTGCTGGAGGGTAAGCACAAAGGGTTGTTGTTATGCCAAGGTCAGTGAAGAGTTTGCTTGTTGGTTCTTAGCTCTGGAAAACAGACTGTCTCCTAATATCCTGATACTCTTTAAGGCTTCTCTGAGTCTTGATATTGGAGATCAAATTTTTTATTCAATTCTGGTCTTCTTATGAAAGTTTGAAATCCTATTTCACTGAATGACCATTTTTTCCCTTGAAGTGTTATACTTAATTTCACTGGGTAGCTGATTCTTGGTTATAGTCCTAGTTCCTCTGCCTTCTGGAATATCATGGTCTATTGTCTCTGATCCTTTTATGTTGCAACTGCTAAATCCAATGTACCCCTACTCATAGTTCCCAAGATTCCATTTTTTTCTTTCTGGGAGTTGTAGTATTTTTCCCTTGATCTAATATTCTATATTTGGGTATAATGTTCCTTGGGGTTTTTATTTTGGGATCTTTTTACTGAAATGATTGGTAGATTCTTTCACTGCCTATTTTTCCCTCTGGTTCCAGGGTGTCAGGGCAATTTTCCTTGATAATTTCTTGAAAGATGCTGTCCAGGACCTCCTTTTGATTGTGGCTTTCAGGTAGTGCAATCATTCTGATATTGTCTCTCATAGATCTATTTTCCAGGTCAGTTTTTCCTATAAGGTATTTTACATGTTTGCCTAATATTTTTATTCTTTTAAATTTGCTTGATTGATACTTGATGTCTCAAGTCCTTAGCTTCCATTTGCCCAATTCTGACTTTTATGGAGTTGTTTTTCTCAGTCAGCTTTTGTACTTCTTTTCCCATTTCCTTAACTGTATTTTTAATGAGCTGTTTTCTTTACTGGATTTTTTTAATCTCCTTTTCCATTGGTCAATTCAACTTTTTGAGCAGTTGTTTTCTTTTTCTTAGCTATTGACTCTTTTTGTCTAATTTTCTTACATCACACTTATTAATTTTAATCATTTTTCTTCTACTTCTGTTATGATTTCTAAGCTCCTTTTTGAACTAACTCTTCCACAAGTTCTTTCTGGGCTTCATAACACTTTTTATTTTTGTTTGGGGCTTTGTCCATAGGTGTTTTAACATTGTTTTCCTCTGTGTTTGTGTCTTGTTTTTCCCTGTCACAATAATAACTTTCCGTGGTCAGATTCTTTTTTGTTTGTTTGTTTGCTTTTTTGTTCATCTTTTTTGACCAATTCCTTTCTTTTAAATTTGAGCTCTGCTCCTGGAGTAGAAGGGACACTGTCTCAGGCTTCTTGTGCCTATGGCTAAAAGCCTTGGTTGTTTAGCTGGTACTGTACTGATGCTGCCCTGAGGTCCACAGGGGAGCTGGTGTCTGGTACTGTGATGAGGGGGTGAGGTGGGTATGGCTGGCACTGCTGGTGGTCATAAGGGTCTGGCAGCTTACCTGGTATTGAGCTGAGGTCCTAGTGTTGGTGTCTGATGTGTGCTGAGGTAGGCAGGCTGTTTCTGCATTTCCTTGGGACTACACTGAAGTATTTGGAGGCCTGGTAGCTGGAGAGTGCCTGTTTGCTTGGGGCTATCCTGAAGCACAAGGCAGTTTTCAAAGTTGGAGTCTTTACTCCCCTGGTTACACTGAAACATGTAGAGGTCTGCCTGCTGGAGGGTGCCTGTTTGTCTGGAGTTATACTGAAGCATTCTCTTTTCTTGAAGCTGGAGTCTGCTTTCTCTGCTGACTAAGCTGAGGCATGTGGAAGGTCCTGGTGTTGGACTCTTCTTGCTCCACTGTACTGGGATCTCTCTCTGATTTTCTGAGGTAGGACTTGCTGTTGACATACTGGGACACTTCCTGTCCTACACTGTGTTTCCCTTTTGCTCAAGTGATAACTTTCTTGGAGATTCTGATTCCTTGGACTAAAAAGTTGTTCTGTTCCATTTTCTTGCTGATTCTGCTTTTCCAGGATTTGTTTCAGGACACTTTTTTAAGATTGTTTGGAGGTAAATATGGGAGATTTATGGTGATTTGCTGCTTTCTCTACAATTTTGGCTCCTAGAAGTCTCAATTAGCATTTTAAAGCAAATGCCATGTGTCTGGCCTACTTCTTTGCCTCATTGTGGTTTGGAGATGACTGGTGTTTCAAAGGCTATGAAAAGAATTATCAACTCTAGCAAGTTACATATTGGTGGAGATTTTGAGTATTTAACTCAGCAGCAACATGTATCTGTTTTCCTAGGACACGCTAACCAAGTCCAAGATGACTCATCACTAATAGTCTAGTAATTTGGGATAAAAACACCAACGAAATATGAAAAAGAGGCTCTTAGGCTTGTATATGCCCCCTCCTTTTCTGCAAAAGTGTCATTTCATGCAAGCCTGCATACAAAGAATCAAACTTTTCATATAATGTGTAAACTTGACTTTTATTGTTGTCATCTTTGCTCAATGACCAGTGAATCTGCGTACTACTAGAGGAGATGAATCATGGTAATATTGATATTTACACTCTAGCAAAAGTGTATGAAAGAATAATTGCAGTTAGATGGAACGATAATACCCATATGCCTCTTGAAGAAACAAAGAAAAGTTTTATGACAGTTAGGTTTATCATGTACTCCAAAATAATAAGAAAAAATCATTTAAAGCAATTTTTGGTCATCCTATATGGGAGTAGTCATGATAAATGTTTGTTTAAAAAAAAAACTCACCAGGAAAATAAAAGCAATTTATGGTCCAACAGTAATAGAAAGGATGAATAGGCAGAGAAATTCTATGAAGAACTCAATAAGACACTCCAAATTAAATCAACCCACATTTTGATATATGGCTATTTCAATACAAATACGCAAACATGGTGATAACAAATATGAAATACATTAGAAATCATAGTTCAGGAAGGAAGAATAAAAGAGGCCAAGAAATTTTAGCTTACACAGAAGCCTCATACTTTTCATTATGAATACTTTTTTCAAGAAAAGACTGTAGGCACTGAAAATGATGAGTATCAAGTAACATAATAAAAATGAATTAATTTTAACTGTCTTACAGAGAGAGAAGCAATGTAAGATACAACTGATTTGAAGACAGTTTGGATAGTCCGTGAAAGTTATCAGAGTGGGAGGCAGAAGTCTAATCTAGTTCTCTCTCATCATTATGCTATAAATTATCTAGAAAGAGCACCAGAATAAGCAGTGATAAGGAAAACCACAGAGAACTACAGTGAGTTATTTTTTTCTAACTCAGGTCAGCACAGAGAAAACTGTAGGTCCTGGGAAGGTGATCCAGGTAAGAATGTTCTTTCATTATCAATACAGAGGCTAAGACTTGTGAGTAGGTAAGAGACAGGGGAGCAGGGAACAAGAGTGAGTGAGTAAATGTGTTGCTTACAACATGAAGTGGGATTTTGGAGCTCTCATGAATAAAGCAAGCAGACAGAACTTATGACTTATGACTTATACACAGGCTTATGACTGTGTATCAGGGAAAGAAATAGAAAGAGGGACACATTGACCGCTAGTTGCTTTAACCCAGGAGCAGGTATTAGAGCTTTCTGGAGCATACAGATGAAGGTTACCTATCCTATAACTGTGTCCTGGAGTCAACAGTACAACAAAAAAAAAGGTTGAGCTAATAGCTAGCTTGCCTTGACTCATAGCAGAAATTTGGATACAGCTCCCAAGACCATGACTGAGTCTTGGTGCTACTGAATAATGATGTCATTCTACACCTTCAGAAAGTTCTAGCTATTTAATAGTGTCTGGGGCTAGTAGCTCTTTATTGCCAAGATGTTTCCGAGTGATCCTCCATTTATGTTACAGCCCCAAACCAAAACTCAAACCAGGAGGGGAGCAATCAGGATTTGCCCTAGATCAGATTGCTTATGGCAGGATATGTTTGCAGCTCTAGGCCCTGAGCCACCTCTTCCTGCTTCAATAAATGAGCACTTAATACTCAGAGAAATCAGCATCAGAGTCCCAGAAAATTAAGATCAATACCAAACATACTTCCAACCTTTGATCCAAAAGCTTGCAAAGTTTGGCCCTAACAGAAATTCAAAGTTCAGGATGTAAAGCTGGAAAAATGAGTAAATAAAAAGATCCTACCAATAAAGAAATATAGTAGAGGCAGGGGTGTCTAAGACAGGAAAGCAGCAAAAAATAAAAAAATAAATCCACATATACAAGGAAAATCTCCAGAAAAAGCACAGTTGATCCACTAGTTTAGCTAAAATTCTTGGAAGAACAAAAGAGTTTAAAAATTGTCTTAGAAATTAAAAGAGAACTATAGAGAAAGAATTGGAAAAAAGAAATGAGAGTTGAGAGGGTAGAATTAAAAACTCTGTGTAAGAGATATTAAATGTTGGGAGCCAAGATGGCGGAGTAGAAAGACACACATACACATAGCTCCGAATCCACAACCCATAGAACGGCTACAGGGAAGTAACTCACGGCGAATTCTGCACCCAGAGGCCACGGAATATTGGAGCGAGGGAGATTTCTGTTCCGGAGAGACCTGCAAACCTCTCGCGGGGGGTCCTTCGCGCTGCGGACTGGGCGCCGGGACTGGGAGCTGAGTGCAGCCCTGCCACGGCCGTGGCACCAAGAGGAAAAGATCCGAGCGGGCTTCAGGGATGGGATCTCCAGCGGCCACACGGGTCCCTCCACCCACAGGTGACGGGGGTTGCTGAGAGAGTCTCTTTGTCGGGTCAAGAGGTGAGTGGGGTGCCCCCAAAATTCAGGCCCCCCTGGGAGGTAAAAGCTGAGAGGTGGCTGCAGACCAGGGCTCCCCAAGTGGGCAGGAGCCTGGATCCATTGTTGAAGGTCTGTGCATAAACCCCCTGAGGGAACTGAGCCTGAGAGGCGGCCCTGCCCCAACCTGAGCACCTAAACTTAATCTCACACTGAATAGCAGCCCTGCCCCCGCCAAAAGCCCTAAGGCTGGAAGCAGCATTTGAATCTCAGACCCCAAATGCTGGCTGGGAGGATCAGGAGGCGAGGTGGGTGTGAGGAGGATATTCAGAGGTCAAGTCACTGGCTGGGAAAATGCCCAGAAAAGGGAAAAGAAATAAGACTATAGAAGGCTACTTTCTTGGAGAACAGGCATTTCCTCCCTTCCTTTCTGATGAGGAAGAACAATGCTTACCATCAGGCAAAGACACAGAAATCAAGGCTTCTGTGTCCCAGCCCACCCAATGGGCTCAGGCCATGGAAGAGCTCAAAAAGAATTTTGAAAATGAAGTTAGAGAGGCAGAGAAAAAGCTGGGAAGAGAAATGAGAGACATGAAGTCAAAGCATGAACAGCAGATCAGCTCCCTGCTAAAGAAGACCCAAAAAAATGTTGAAGAAATTAACACCTTGAAAACTAGCCTAACTCAATTGGCAAAAGAGGTTCACAAAGCCAATGAGGAGAAGAATGCTTTCAAAAGCAGAATTAGCCAAATGGAAAAGGAGATTCAAAAGCTCACTGAAGAAAATAGTTCTTTCAAAATTAGAATGTCACAGATGGAGGCTAATGACTTTATGCAAAACCAAGAAATCACAGAACAAAGACAGAAGAATGGAAAAATGGAAGATTATGTGAAATATCTCATTGGAAAAACAACTGACCTGGAAACTAGATCCAGGAGAGACAATTTAAAAATTATGGGACTACCTGAAAGCCATGATCAAAAGAAGAGCCTAGACATCATCTTTCATGAAATTATCAAAGAAAACTGTCCTGAGATTCTAGAACCAGAGGGCAAAATAAATATTCAAGGAATCCACAGAACACCGCCTGAAAGAGATCCAAAAAGAGAAACTCCTAGGAACATTGTGGCCAAATTCCAGAGTTCCCAGGTCAAGGAGAAAATATTGCAAGCAGCTAGAAAGAAACAATTCAAGTATTGTGGAAATACAATCAGGATAACACAAGATCTAGCAGCCTCTACATTAAGGGATCAAAGGGCATGGAATAGGATATTCCAGAAGTCAAAGGAACTAGGACTAAAACCAAGAATCACCTACCCAGCAAAACTGAGTATAATCCTTCAGGGGAAAAATTGGTCTTTCAATGAAATAGAGGATTTTCAAGTATTCTTGATGAAAAGACCAGAGCTGAAAAGAAAATTTGACTTTCAAACACAAGAATGAAGAGAACCACGAAAAGGTGAACAGCAAAGAGAAGTCATAAGGGACTTACTAAAGGTGAACTATTTGCATTCCTACATGGAAAGACAATATTTAGAACTCTTGAAACATTTCAGTATCTGGGTACTGGGTGGGAGTACACACACACACACATGCACACACGCACACATACATAGAGACAGAGTGCACAGAGTGAATTGAAGAGGATGGGATCATATCTTAAAATAAAATGAAATCAAGCAGTGAGAGAGAAATATATTGGGAGGAGAAAGGGAGAAATTGAATGGGGCAAATTATCTCTCATAAAAGAGGCAAGCAAAAGACTCATTAGTAGAGGGATAAAGAGGGGAGGTGAGAGAAAAACATGAAGTCTACTCTCATCACATTCCACTAAAGGAAAGAATAAAATGCACACTCATTTTGGTAGGAAAACCTATCTCACAATACAGGAAAGTGGGGGATAAGGGGACAAGCAGGGTGGGGGGGATGATAGAAGGGAGGACATGGGGAGGAGAGTGCAATTGGAGGTCGACACTCATGGGGAGGGATAGGATCAAAAGAGAATAGAAGTAATGGGGGACAGGATAGGATGGAGGGAAATATAGTTAGTCCTATACAACACAACTATTATGGAAGTCATTTGCAAAACTACACAGATTTGGCCTATATTGAATTGCTTGCCTTCCAAAGGGAAGGGGTGGAGAGGGAGGGAGCTAAAGAAGTTGGAACTCAAAGTATTAGGATCAACTGTAATGTTCTTGCCACTAGGAAATAAGAAATACAGGTAAAGGGGTATGGAAAGCTATCTGGCCCTACAGGACAAAAGAGAAGACGGAGACAAGGGCAGAGAGGGATGATAGAAGAGAGAGCAGATTGGTCATAGGGACAATTAGAATGCTTGGTGTTTAGGGGGGGGAGGGGATAAAAGGGGAGAAAATTTGTAACCCAAAATTTTGTGAAAATGAATGTTAAAAGTTAAATAAATAAATTTAATTTAAAAAAAAAGATATTAAATGTTATCCAAATAATAGACCCCTTGAAAAGTAGAGTAAAAAAAACAGAAGTCAAGCTTTTGACATAATTTCTTGGCTGCTTGACTATAAAACAGCCAGAAAGAGAACAAGAGGATGCTTGACTGGTGGATCAAGATTACTAACTGAGAGAAGAGTGCATCATTCAGTTAAATCAACTCAAAGTGTTCTCAATGCCTATCCTTGCTGAATATACTTCTCCTGCTATGTCTAAGTAATTTTATTTTATTTTTACTGTTGAATAGTTTATTAAATGTCTTGCAATATCGAACCTAATCTACCAAGGAATTTGCTTATGTTAGTCCCAGACCAGAACATGTAAATATAAAAAAGCCTTGCCTTAATGGGTTTGGACCTTTCAGATTTGGCATATGTTCCGAGATCACATGATTGACCACAAACTGTCTTGCTGAACAGTTTTCTCTAGGGTATGAGTTGAACTGTGACTAAAGAAACTAATGAGTGAAAGACTCTTATTTAATAGTCTATTTTATGGCTGTATTGTTTTTTTTTAAACTGCAAATTGATCTATAAGGGACTCCCAACTTGGAATCCAAACTAAGGAGGTAGAGAGCTGAGTAGTATACATCTCTAACAGAAAAATTTTATGTTTTTTTTATATTCTTACAAGAATAAAGAAAAGAGAGTGTAAGGTAAATACACTTGTGGAAAAAGGGTTCCAAGTTCCATAGGAACGCTTTTTTTTTTAAAGAGGAAGGTTGGGGGCAGTATGTGTCACTTGAACTTCACTCTCTTCTAAACCACTTAAAGGAGGGTAGAATATATGTGCTTGAACACATATAAACACAGAGTTTTGTGTAGAAATACATTTAATTTGTCAAGAAAATAGAATAAACTTGAGATGAATATGAGGGATGGTAGATTAAGAAAGGAGATTAGTCACAAAAATCAGAAATTCCAAGCTTAATAAGTGGATCCCAAAGAGCAGTTTAAGAATAAACAGGAAAAAAATAATATGAGACTAGAGGACTGGGTGAGTGAAAGCAGACTGCATTATATAGAGTTCATCAGTTCAAAACAAAATCTTTTATCACCATCCTCTCCTTAGCAAAGTAGATGAGGGAAAGGAAAAAGAAAGAAAAAAAGTTATAAAATACTAGATCAGAAGGAAGAACTAATGATAATAACACAATTATACACATATGTAATTAATGGTCTGGTTGTATATAAAATTAACTCACCCATAAAATGGAAAAGCATAAGTGAATAGATTAGAAAGCAGAATAAAAAAATATATTGTTTAGGAGAAATACACTTGAAACATTGAAATTAACACAGTTAAAACAGGGAGAGAGAACAAAACTGATCATGTCTCACTTAACCGTAAAGAAGTATAGGTGGCTAGCATCATCTTTGCTAAGGCAAAAGTAAAAGTAAACTTGGTGAAATGGGGGGGCAAAGAGGGGGAGGAGCAGGGAAACTACATCATGGTTTAAGTTGCAATAGACAATGAATTAATGCATTACTAATGACACTTTGCATGGATAAACCTAAGGTTGTGGCATCTAAATACTTAAATGAAATGCGAAAGTTTGTTTGTCTTTTGTTGCTGAAGAAGACCATGCCATCAGAGAAATGATGACATGATTTGCACTAGACTTTGTTTTTGAGTGAAGGAGGGTTGTGCAGGTCACCAGACTCACTTTTCCTCTAGAGCCATCTGAATTCAGTGACCAGATAGTCATCAGGAGGACTGGAGATGACCCAGGATGAGACAATTGGGGTTAAGTGACTTTGCCAAGGTCACACAGCTAGTGAGTGTCAAGTATCTGAGGTGAGATTTGAGCTCAGGTCTTCCTGACTTCTGCACTGGTGCTGTATCCACTGCACCACCTAGCTACCCCTAAATGCTAAAGCAGTTATAGGAGAAAAGACCATAATGGCCTTTTAGAGCAAACAAATCTGACAAAAAGAAAGGAAAGCAATGATGAGGGAGAAAGAAAAAAACAAAAAGAGGAATGGAGGGAAGAAGGAATTAAGGGAGGGAGGGAAAAGAATAAAGGGAGAAAAAGGGGGAAGTGGGAGGGGAAAAGAGAGAGAGAGGAAGAAATGAAGGAATGAAGGAGAGGGAGGGAGGAAAAAAGGGAGAGAGAGAAGGTGAAGTAGTGGAGAAGGAAGTGGGATGAAGTAGAGAAAGTAAGAGGGAAGAAGCTAAAGGAAGGGAAGGAGGAAAGAAGGAAAGGAAAATGAGGGGAAGGAAAGAAGGGAATTAGAAGGGAGTGATAGGGAGGAGAAGGAAGGAAGTAGGATGAAGGCTAGGAGAAAAGAAGTAAGAGGAAGGAAGGAAAGAAAAGACATACGCAAAAGAACTAATATAACACATATATATGTACATACATACATACATACACATATGTATAGATAGATACACACATACAATATATTCACCAACAGAAAGGAGAAAAAAAAATTGACTAATTGGGCATACAAGTAAAAATATACTAGAAAATCAATAAAATTTAAAATACCAAAGTAAAAATCAGTGAGAAATTATTAAGATGGAAAGAAAAGTTATTGAACTACTAAATAAAATTGGAATCCATCTTAAGAGATATGAATAAAATAGATGTGGAGTACAATAGTCTTTAAAAATAAAGTGATGATGAATAAAATTTTTTTAAAAAGTGATTGTAAAGTCTTTTTTGGATATGAGAAGACCACAAAACATATCTAAAGAAAAAAAAAAACACTTCAAGGAAGAGGAGAAAAAATTAGGGATGATAGAGACACAGATCATTTTGTGAGACATGAAGGGGCAGGTCATTTCATGAGGAGTGCCAGATAGAGTGGTCCACCGATATTCTCAGTATATCAGGGGAATTCGAAGACATCTTCAAGCACATTGGATGAACCCAGGGTAGTAATCTCATTGTAGTACATGTACAAGAGTTGCTCAAGATGCACATGTCCTGGATGCATTTTGATCTGTATTACTGAAAGGAGAATAAAAATCAATGATTCAAAAAGCCATTTCAGTATTGTGTATGTGCATAGCAATGTTCTAGAACCTATAAATCAAAAAAAAAATTAAAAGTTTTCAAGGAAGTCTACATTTTAATAGAACTGGATACAAAACTTAAACAGATAAATAAATGCTATAAAACTAACAACAAATAGAATTCAGAATTAGTACCTGAATTAATGCCTGGGGGAAGCTAATGATTTTAAGGGAAGGAAAAAAGGGAGAGTATTTTTCCAGGCACTGAAAATAACATATGTAAGGACACTGTTAGGAGAAGGTGGGGTATATTCAGAGCATAGCAGTTAGATCAGATTGTTGGAAGAGAGTAGATGTAAATATAATATAAAAAGTCTCTTAAGATTAGCTGGAGCTTCATTGTGCAAAACTTTAAAGTGCCAACTATAACATTGCCTTTCACCTAAGACCTTGATATTTTATTCACTTCTTTAAACATTACTGGGTTAATATCTCTTAGAAGTTACAATGGTTCCAAATTACCAAATATTTTAAACTTATGCTTCTAATAATAATTTTTCTTTTCCCTCATCTTTTGTGGCAAAGCCTCTGTGCTTTTTGAGAAACATTGAATGTACCATTATTCATGGAATTCCAATGTCGCTACTTTTTTTTTTCCTGAGGCTTGACTTTCTTTTCTTCCCTTCACCTTCTTCTGGCATTTAGCCTCATTTTCTCTCTCAGGTTTTTTTCTAGATTAGTCATCATCTCTAATTACTATAACCAAATTTTTCTAATGATCATCCAACTTTATTTATTAATTTTATGTAGAATTTTGTTCCACGTGTACAAAAGTTTAAGGCTGGCCATGTAGCCATGATAAAGATAGGAACTGTCCCCACTAAAATAGTAACAAGATTTTTAAAAGTCTCATCTAAGGTACTTTCTTATTTTTCCCCTTATCATGTATGGTGGGACCCTGGTGTGACTCCTTTTCTCCCTCTCACAACATGAGGAAGTTTACCTTAAAGTTCCCACGACAAGATTGTTATAAGGTTCATTGACACAGCTTCCTGGTCACAAGAAGTATCAAAAAAAAAAAAAAAATCCCAGATAAGAATAGTTTCTCCTTTTCAGAATTGGTGGTTGCCTAAGTCACCCCACCTTGATTACTCATTGACTGGATGAATTTTCAGATGGAGATAAAAGGGCTATATCCAAAGGAATTAAATGTTATTGTATCCTTGTCACCCATTCTCACTGTGTTAAAGAAAAGTTTATTTTTCTTCTTAAATGTTCGAGGACTTATGTGTGCCTCATTTCATTCCAACATTGAAACTAAACTAAAAGGTTTAGAACTTCACTTCCAACACCTACCATTTGCATAAAAGACTAAGAATCAAGAGTTTCAGGAAAAATGGAATGAAAGTGGGAGGTACCTGAAAGGTTCAGGACCAGAAAGTCCTTGGAAGTTTGTTAGGCAAGGTTTTTAAGAGGTAGTTAAGTGGGTATAGTTTAGCAATCAAACACCAAGGGGAAGTTATGAGTTATTTAGAACTCTAGGTTAAATAGTAACAGATATGCAGCCATTGATGAGAAGGAAATTAATGTTAACAATAAACTTCATTTATATTTAAATGTACTTAGTTGACTGACTTGTCTATATTTTATTACTTTGGTTAATGAGGGGAAAGGATTAGAGAAATGACAGATTCTCTTTAAAGGCTGGGGAAGGGCAGAGATTCAATCTTCCAAATTTTTGTTTTGTTTTGTTTTTCCCCTCAATATCATGGCCAGGTATATGGAGTAATAGAGTCTTTCTTCATCTAATGGGAAATGATAGAAATTCAACTGAGGCTTACAGCTGAAGCCAGAAATAGGGATCAAAAAGAAGATTCATAACCTTATGCCAGATGGCACCATGTGCGTCAGGAGTCCACAGTGCCCACAGAGCCATCAGAGCACTTCTCAGCAGTGAACTTATGAGACCAAACAAAGCAATGTTTGACAGACATTAAATACCACATACACTCAGACATATATACATGTACACACACATATATATTATATACCATACACACTCAGACATATATATATATATATATATATATATGTATCTACACACATACATGCTTGCAGATTACAGATTCTGAGAATTCATACTATATATATATATATGTATATATATATATATGTGTGTGTATGTATACGTGTGTGTGTATGAACATCAGAAAACAAGCCTAATAGAAATAGAATAAAAAAAAAAAAGATTAAAAGACATTGTTGTCCTTGTAGCCTCGGAGTTATGTGCTTCTCTACCTAAGATTGGGTCAGGCCAAATATTCCTCCATATCTGCTTTTTTGATTATATCCATTCTTCCCACTGGGACAACTAGGTAGCACAGCGGATAGAGTGACAGGATCTGGAGTCAGGAAGACTCATTTTTGTGAACTCAAACAAGACCCGAGACACTTACTGACTATGTAACCCTGGGTAAGTCATTTAACTCTGTTTGCTTCAGTTTCCTCATCTATATAATGAGCTGAAGAAGGAAACGGCAAACGACTTTGCCAAGAAATCCCCAAATGGGGTCACAAAGAGTCGGACACGACTGCAACAACTGAACAACAATTTCTTCCCAGTGATTATGTGCACATTTATGGAACCATGAACTCTGTAATTATGAGAAAAAAATTTTTACTACTAGTGATTAGTAGCAATTAATTTAATTAAATGCCTTTATTTATATCCTTTGTGCAAGAAGTGAAAGCAAATATTGGTGGAGTCTCATGAATAATGGTTTTGACTAGATAAAAATACAAGGTACTATCAACTTGGGGAAGTTAATCTTAGGAGCTTGTCCTCCAGCTGGGTTGTACCCTAACTTTGTAAATGAACATTTGAAATACTAAGAAAATTTCCTGATGTGTTCTTTATTAGGTGGAGTAGACCAAGTCTGGCTTTTGAATGTCGTTTAGTGATCAGTTTTCAAATAACGTGTACCTGGATTGTATTATTTCTTTCTAGGATTTAACTATCAGTGCAGAGCTCTCTTGCCAGTCCTTTAGTTCTTTGTTCTTCTCAGTAGGATGAATACCACTATTCAATTACATTGGTTTTTCTCACATTTTTGCATAGGTCATCTGTTCTAGTATGCATACTGATTTACCAGTGTCTAATTCTTATATCCATATTACCTTTTGAATATCTCATTTTTTAAGAAAAAGAAAGAGTCTCAGAAAGTCATTTGATTTTTTGAATAAAACTTGCTGTTCATTCTTTTGTCAATTGTGTCTGACTTCATGACTGTATTTGGGGTTTTCTCAGAAAAGATTTTGGAGTGGTTCATCATTTCTTTCTCCAGTTTATTTTACAGTGAGGAAACTGAGGCAGACAGGGTTCAGTGAGTTGCCCAGAGTTAACTATCTAGTAAGTATCTAAAGTCAGATTTGGACTCAATAAGATGAGTCTTCCTGACTCAAGGCCCAACATTCTATCAGCTGCATCATTTAGCTGCTGTAAATAAAACCAGACAAGTCAAAATTATTTTCTCATAAGTTACCATGATCCAAATCTCTTCTAACTCAGAAAACATGATTCTCTTCTGATCATTTTTAAAAGTCAGATGAATGTATAATGTTGAACAGTGAATATAATGTGTAATATATAATTGTTAATAAACACTAAACTGGAATTCAAGGTTGGCATAAAAATCATACTGTACTATGTGTTGGCATTAAGTTTGCTGTATTTTCTCTTAACATAATTTAACTTATTCACATGCACACCCATCCTTTGAAGCCACTAATGCTCATTTGACAATTTTGAGGAAAGAAGAACAAAGTGGTGGGTCTGCAGCGCAATTTTGATATTCTCTTATTTCCTGTTTTGATTCAGATTCAGTCCTGAAATGTCATCACTGCATTGTGACAAATCATTACTTAAAAAGCTCTACAACATGTTTCCTAATGTCAAGAACACATTTTAAAGCTCTGAATCATTCATTTTGAGAAAAGAATATGCTTTCCCTTTGCCAGAATGATTTCTCTTATTGGTTGTCAATGGCTGTATGTATTTTAATAAAAAATCTACCACCCTGCCAAGCCTAACACACCCCAAATCTAAGTTCTGTGTCACTAATTTCCAATGAGGAAACAAAGAAAGTAGGAATTGCATGGAACCTCCACTATATTCCAAGTTCTCTAAGATTATTAAAACTTATTCTGACTATGTTAATTAGTATAGCATTAGTATATACATATAACAGGGATAACATGAGAATAAGTGGTGGAAGAGTACTGGTACAAAGATTTTTAATGATAAAAATGTGTTTCCAGATACAGTATGAGTCAGATTTTTTGATGACATTTAATTCATCTTCACAATATCCCCATGAGGCAGGGTCTATTATTCCAGTTTTTAAAGATGAAGAAATGAAAGTTAAATGACTTGTCAAAGGTTACCAAGTAAATTAGTGTCAGATAAGGACTAGAATGTAGCTCCTCTTGGCCCCTTCAATTTGTCATGCCCTATTGCACTCTACCCATTAAAGCAGTGATCTTCAAATGCTGAATTTGGAGACCCAGAGGATACTATTAAGAGTGTAGATCAGAACCAAAGCTAAGGATGACTGGCAAGAAGTTATCATATATAGAAAAACTCTAAATTGCATATAATTTGGCAGTCTTTCCAACTAGTCCATAGAGGAGAAAAATAAGTGGAAATTAAAGTGGTAAAATTAAAGGAATTCTTTCTCCCCCCTTCGGCAAACCCTGATCCTCTGATAACATGGAAGAGGTTCCACAGTAAGGATATGGGAAATCCAAGTCCAAAGGGGTCTTCTTGTTTCTCTCATTTCTCATAGACAAATAAAGATACTGGCCTATCTGGGATGTTTCCCCCCACCTAAAAAAATTTGCATCTCTTTGGGTCTCAACATTGTTGTCAAAGTCTCAAGCAAAGTGAGCAGTTTTGTAAACTACATGTGGTCAATTTACGCTGACATAGCAATTACCAAGGAATCCTTTCTGTTGGTAAATTAAAAGTCTCTGGAGCCCCAGCTATTGAGCTTTTTTTTTTTTTCTTTAAGAGTACATTGTGTTTTTAAAGCTGTATGATCATTCTGATTTTTAAAGAATATAATAAATTAAAACAAGAAGTATTAATTAACCATTGATTATGTGCCAGGCATTCTATTTCGTGCTGGGCATACAAACAAAAACAGAAAGAACGATAGCTTCTACCCTCAAATAGCTTACATCCCAATGGAGAAAGACAACACATAAAAAGATGGGAGAAGAGGAGATGAAAGTACCTGTCTGGAGATTGTAGAGAAAACATGAAGGTTTGGAAATACAGTCTGGAGAGAAAGAAAACATGGTTAACCTAGGTGACCTCCCTAAAATGGAGGTTCTAGGAAAAAGCATCAGAGGGAAAGGCCACTTCCTTCTGGTACTTTTATTACTAAAAGCCCATGGACGGGGTGAGCTTTCAATATGTAGAAGTTTTGGGGGCAAAGTCTAGTAAAGTGTATAGAAAACAGGCTTAGTTCTATTTTAGCAATAAATAATATCAACATTTTAGATTCAATTAAAAATTAGGATTTTAAGTATGAAATTAAAAAAAAAGAACAACATATGGCATGAGAATCTATCTATTTTTATTATAAGGACCTAACAAGGACTTGTAAAGTTGTAAAAGGTTTGGAAATAGGAGATAAAAAGAAAGTTATAAGATTATAAGAAATTCAGGATAAAAGAAAAAACAATTGAAAACATCCAAGAGTCAATGAAGTATACCATCTTGAATAATATATTTAATTGAATATAAGATTACTCTAGGTATTAGATTCTGAAGTCAATTATATTAGCTTTGATATAATTTTCCAGGCTCATTTCAAGAACCACAGACCCTTGGCCTGGTTTTATTTTTTCCCCCAATATCACTCTGAAAAACAAAAATCTGTGTGATCCTAGTTGGAACTGGTCAATAGAATTTCTTATAATGACTTTAGTTCTCACTCCTTCTTTGCTCTAAATTGGTATAATTGACTGACCCTGACCCAAAGGAATAATTATAATAATAATAATTTTATATACATACATACATACATACATACATACATACATATATATGCTTGAGTTCAATCAAATCAATTAACCAATCACTCCTATCCTACTTAAAGTAACTAACAAGATTTTCTGTGTCGGATACTTTTGTCAGGTGAGAACATCTATGTTGATTCAATCCGAAGGTGTTAAAATAGATGTCACAATGTCTGTAGTCAATTTGAAGGAGTAAAAACCACTGGATAAAATGAAATGACGCTACACAGGAACTACAACAGCACTTAATTGCACCTTGAACAGGGGAGATACAGAGAGAGAGAGAGACAGACAGACAGACAGACAGACAGAGAGACAGAGACTGAGACAGAGAGACAGAGAGAGAGAATTATAATTTCCAGTGTTGACCCAAAATAATAGTGGAAGCAGTTTCAGTCAAACCATTGAGAGGGAATCAGACAAGGAAGAGTATTTGTCTCTTTCTCTCCCTACTCCCCATTGACCAGAGAAAGACTTTTGAGAACTTCAAAAAGTCAACACTATTTTTGGCCTTCCCATAAATAACATTAAGAGGTTTCTCTGAAAAATCATGGATGATGGCTTAAGTGGGAACCAAGAACAAACAATAGAGTCTGACAAAAAGGAAGCTTGATGACTCTACAAGGAACACAGCAGAAATCTAGACCATACCAAAAAGGGATATCAGTAGGACACTAAAAGGGGAAGAAAAATATTTTTAATAATCAAAAGCTATGTTACATTTTCACCATATATGCTTTCTAATCTTGAGTCCATTTTTTACCTGGACTATATATATACACTTTTATGAGATTGGTTTGAGATATATTTTGTATTACTATTTGTATTACTTCATCAACTCTTGGTGTTTTCAATTTCTTTCTCTTATTCTGCATTTCTTATATTCTTATGTTTTTTTAATCTCTTGTATCCAACACTTTCACAGCTTTACAAGTACTTGTTAGGTCTTTAAAATAATAATGGATAGCTCTTCAAGACTGTTATTGTCAGTTGGAGGAGCAAACCACTGGGGGCTCATTAACAATAGTCATTTGTGTTAACGCGAAAATTCTCAAGGTTACCTCTAAAACCCTAAGAAGAGAGGGAAATTTCTTCTAGGCATCTCATCTCTTTGTACAATTGGGAGTGTGATAGCAATCAAAATGGGATCTTTTGCTGCTTTTGTTTTAGTATAATCAAGAGCCTCTGATTGAATCTTGCCTTTATCAATCAAGAATTTTTACAAGGAGTAAAGTACTGAAACAAGAGTTTCCTTACCTAGAAACAATATATGTATTTGTATTGTTAATGTGATTAAAGATCTTCCTAGTTTGATTAGGGAAGATTTGTAGGAACACCCACACTTTTTGTTAATGAGGCACTGGCTCTCAAGCACAGGTTGCCCTTTGGCTCAAAAAAAGTATAAATACTCTGACAGTGAGGTTTTACTTTGGGATTTAGTTTTTAGTAAGAAGGCTTTGAGTGCCAGATGAGGACTTTGGCTTTGAGAACTCAGATGTCATGCTTCTCTCTCTGGTAAATATGGTCAGACAACTGGACTCTCAGGCAGAGGAAGCCATGTCTGTTGATATTTTGATTTCTCTATATTTTCTTTGAAATTCAGGATGCTGACTTCACTGCAACAGGTGAATGATATATGTACTTGGCTTAAGGAATGATACATGTGCTTGATTAAAGTGATTGTTAACCCCTCATAAGTTGCCTTTCCATTTATAAATGCAAATCTAAGAACCTCTTATTGTAGGACCCCTGTGTATTTTGGGGTGCTTACTGATATAGGGAGTTGAAAGAATGAGCACCAGAGATTGTGATTCATTCTTGCTCAAATTACCCACATAGACTAGCAAGATGAGGAGTATTTTCCCCATATAGAATTACTATAAGTGTTTAATGATGAATAAGAAAAAAATCTGAGAGGTGGGGTTCTTTCCTGTTTGTATAACTCACAAGAGTCCTGGCTCTTGTGACTTATTCTGGACAGTCTCTGCCCTATTGGATTTCAGAGATTTGAATTTTCTTTCCCTGGTTACTGAGGTAATTTGGTTCATACCATGAATTGGGGTTCAGATGGAGAGAGCCTTTAGCTACCTTTAAACTATTCATGGGCCCCTTTGATAATAAAAGGAAATGTTTATCTCAATTGGGAGAGAAGGAATACAAAATAACTTCTTCATTCCTGCTATCCTAGATAAACCTGAAACACATGAGTCCCCGGGTATGTGCTTATTGAATAATCTTGGATGAAATAAATTCAAAGAGCATCCCCTATCCCCTACATAGAAACATTTGTCCATTCTGCCAACACTGGTCACCAAAAAAGAGCTCTAGTCATTTTATTTGTTCATGCAAGTCTATGATGAAAATACTGCTGAGATCCATCATACCTTAAATCAATTTCACATAAGAACTTTGAAACTTTCTTGCTCTCATCCTTTTTATTCTAGCTATTACTCCCAAATCCTGTTAAATGACTGGTAGCATGCACTAATATGTGAGACATTGTATAAACAAAGTTTAAAAACGAGGGATCCTCTATTTTCTAGTCTGCCTTTTTTCTTATTTAGATAATAAGGAAGCTAATCCATAGCTAATTGGATGTCTGACTAAAAAGATGGATGGTCAAGTTTTAAGGCTTGAGGGCATACCTTTTGTGAACTTCTGCATGAGCCACTATGTTACTGTTGACCAATAATTATAGTAATTGCTACATAATGTTGCAAAAGAAATAGAAGGTCCAGAGTCTGTACTTTAGTAAATTTAAATATATGCAGTTCACTGCTCTAAGAGGTATCTAGCCTTATATATGCATTTGAGTGGGAATGGGAGTGCGCCTCATGAAAGTAATACTAAATCAAACAAACAGAAATGTAGGTCTAAGAAATAATGCCAAATTTATTATTATCTGTAGCAAATTAAAGCTAAGAAAAATCCCTCCTTAAAGCAATGGACATATGAAAGTTAGTCCTCAAACTGAATTCACATCTTATTTCACTTTTCTTTTCTTTGATTGTTTTGTGTATGGTTAAAAAGTAGGATTTCTACACCCAACATCAACCAGTTCTTAATTTAGCTCTGATTTTTGGCAGTATCTTCAGTGGCTGAATGAAATGAATAGTTGAGTCTTCTCAAATCATCTATACTTCAAAACTCAAGCATTTCTTAGCAAAATTTATGGACGTCCTTGATGTTCTTTATCAGATTTAAGCACAAGAATATTTACCCCTAAAAACATGACAACTTCTGCTTAAATCCTGACTTACGACAGTTTATTTGGTGAATTTCATCCTGTGAATGTTTACATTGATGACAACCGTGTATCCCATGTCAATGTACACAGCATTCTAACACTATCAATTATGTTAAGGCCAGTCAGTTAAAAGGATTTCAAGGTCATTGCATTTTTCAAAACATTTAAATTTCTCTTGCATTTTTCTTCCTGTCAAGTTTAATAAATATCTAGAAGCACAATAATTGAAGTATATTTTCTCTCACCTCCCCTGAAGAAAATAAAGTCTACAAAGGTTTCATATTAACTCAGCTTTCCCAAGTGGAATAATTAATACATATTAATGCAGTTCCCAAATGACTGCAGGTACCGTCTTCTAAGTGTGTGAAAACATGAAGCTAGTTCAACTTTCACTCAAACTGTGTAAGTAGAAACTTTATCTCAAATATAAAAATTTAAATCATAACTTCTTTAATTGCATATTTATCAAACTTAAAACCATTTGGAACCAATATATAGCAGGAGAAAATTAATTCCAGGAAGTTAATTCTACTTTTTGGTGTATGTGACTTGCTTGTTTACAAATAGATCATTGTTCCATCTAACAGATCATGAAATAATCAGTTATCATGTTCAATGTTTACTCTTCCCATGCTGTTCAGAAAAGGAAGGAGGAACCACATTTTCCCTCACTTTCTCCCTAAAATAATTTCCCTAGGAGTTATTTCAAAATTGCTCTTCAATTCAGTTGAATTCAATTCAATTCAGTAAGGGTCTGGTACAAACTTACTAGGAATCAAGCATTATGTTAGGCACAGGAAACACATTCTGCTGAAATTCTTTTAGCTTTTATATATTTGAAAAGGATCTGTTGACAATTCTTTGGGGGTAAATGCAATGGGCCAGAGATAAATTAAAATAGAATTCATTCTATAAGAACTTACAATTTAGTAAGGTTAATGAACCATACACTAATGACAGTTAAATAGAACAGAATTGAATAATCCCTTCATCACCTTATCAGAAATAATTAGAAGCGATACAATGTAGCTTATAGTACTCACAGGCATTGCCCACATAAGTTTGCCCCATTCTATATTAAGTAACTACAGAAAGTCCATTTATTAATATTATTATAAAGTGGATTATTACTGAGGCATAGACATAGTCTTACACAGTATGTAGGATGGGTGTGTGAATATTGCTGACTATCTTCTATATACGCAGAGGTTGCTATTTATCCTTCATTTCCGAAGAGGACCATGACATCAGGGAGGTAATACCATGACATGCAAATGAATTGGATTAATTGAGGGAGGACTGTACAAAGTCACCAGACTTACTTTCTTTTATTCTCTCTCACCTATACCTTCCTTTCTTTTATAGCTTCTTTTTATTTGTTGCCTTCCCTTGTGGCATTGCAAACATCTTGAGGGCAAAGTCTGTCTATTGTCTTTCCAGTGCTTAGAATGGTAACTGACACACAGTAGGCATTTCATAAATGCTTATTGAGTAAATGAAAATGGTGCTCATTACTGGAGAAAAATCAGTACTGTTTTCTAAAGACTGATTTCTCCTTTTCTTTAATACGTTGAAGAAATATGTCTTGATCATCTATGTGAAAATTACTGCAATAGGTGCTATAATACCTTCTACATCTTTTTCCTCTATTTCAGCTTTAAAGGACAGGATTTTCACACTTAATAAACCTAAAGAGATTAGAAGCCCAGCACACATGATGGGTTTTTTTTTGGGAGGGCGGTGGGGGGCAAAGGGTAAAGGGACAGAAAAATAGTGAGGAGTAGTAATTGATTTGAAGTTCAATGTTTATCTGAAATTTCATGAGCTGATTTTAAATTTAGGGGGATCCTAGATTAAATTATTTCAAATTTATATTCCTATTCAAATATAAAGTGAAACTACTTTGCATTTTTAATTAAAATTTTTTTATGGTATTCTTAGCTTAACTTATCTCACCATCTCACCTTCCAGTGGGTTTTATGGAAGAACATATGATGCCTACCACTCTTCTTGCCACTGTACTATACACCATATACTCATCTGTAAGAGGAGCCACAGGAGGAATCTACAAACCACTCCAATGTCTTTGTCAAGAAAACCCCAAATGGGGTCCCAAAGAGTTGAACACAACTGAACAACAACAAAGAGTCCTTTCCAAGAACATCAGTGGCAAAGACAAGATGGCCATTGTTACCACATTGTTACCAAGACTATTTGATACAGTGCTAAAAATGCTAGCTATGAAACTAAGCAAAAGTAAATACATTGAGGGAATAAACACAGGCAAAGAAGAAATATCATGTGCTTTTTGATATGATGGTGCATTTACAGATTTCTAAATTCTCAACAAAAATTAATTGAATCATTTACTAACTTTCTATCTATTGCCAATAAGACCTACCAGGATGAGATAGAAAGAGAAATTTTGTTTAACATAAGTACAGAAAAATACATAGGAATGTACCTACAAGATACAGATAAAAATTATATGAATACAACTACAAAGCACTGTTTTTGGAAATAAAGGCAGCCATAAGTCATTAGACAATATTGATCACATATAGGATGTTCCAAACAATATAATAAAAAAATGTCAATAAGAACTAAAATAATTTACTGCTTCATTGACAAAGCAATCAAACTACCAAAGGATTAAATAAGAAAACTAGAACAAAATAATTACCAAATTCATGTGGATGAACAAAAGGTCAAGAAACTCAAGGAAAGAGGTACCAGATATGAAATTATGCTACAAAGAAATAATCATCAAACATTTTTTTTTTTCTTAACCTAGGGGCAGAGTCCAAGTTTCCACACTGAGATTCGAAAAATAGGGAAGCTGGTAGTATTTTGAGTCTACTGACTCAGTGTAAGAGTCAACAACAGTGCTGTAGCACTGTTTGGGATTCAGATGCTGAGACTGTAAGTCTGTTACACTCATATTCTGCAGTTTCTTCCCAGTGTCCTTGCTAATGAGTTGAACTGGTACTCATCAACTGGAATGATGAAATCATATAGTTTCTCCTTAGATTTTTTTATTACTACACATTCTGGAGCTCTTCTTAGATCATTGTAGTACTTGTTAAAAAAAAAAAAAAGATCAGCGAGTGAAGAGAGTGCTAGATTTGAAGTCAGGAAAACCTGTTGTCAGATGTTCCCTCGGATACTTATTAGATGTCATCCTGAGCAAGTCTTTCAACTTTCTCTCAGTCTCACTTTCGTCATCTGTCAAATGGGGATAATAATAACTGTTATCTCATAGGACTGCTGCAAGGATCAAATGAGTTAATATGTAAACCACTTCATAGACCTTAAATAATTATGTAATTATGTTATCATTATTATGGGAATAGCTAGGCAATACTTTTTAATTTTTTTAAAATTTTAGACAAATAATAAAACTTAAATATATAATAAAAGAATGAGAAACATTATAAACTTAAATATAAAATCAGAAAATAAAAAAGTCATGTGCACAGCAGAACATGGGAGAGGATTCAAATTACAAAGCAATAACTTATCATTTCAAGAAAGCCTATATATTAAATACTGGGTGTTAAGTTGAAAGTTGTTCATCTTTTCTCTGCTTCCTTGTAGGTTTTCTTTTGTTCTCTGCTGTACATTTTTTATTTTGTTCTTTTACCCCTTCCTGTCCCATACCCATCAGCCCAAGAATACAATTGAACATGGATATATTTACATATTGATATTATAGGTATTGATATATAGATACACATATATATGTGTATATATGTATAAACATATAGTTTCTGTAAGAGACTCTACTCCTAATCTGTTTTTATGTTGGTGCATATTTCTATTTTCCTATTTCATCTACCTCCTCTACTTTACTTCTGCCTACTTACCATCCTATTATTTAACCAACCCCCACTCCAGCAATTCTTTCCTTATTCTTCCATTTCCCTAATCTAAATACCCTTACATACACTTTTTTAAACTATTCTCTCACCATTCCTCTAAAGACCACTCCTTTATCCTCTCCCACATTGATTATCCCCTTAAGATTATTTCTTTTTTTAAATTTAGAAAACTTTCATGCTGATCTACATGTATATGTTTCCCCTCTTAAACTCATTCGTAATGAAAGTAGCTTTCTACAACTAACAGCTACCCTTGCCCATCTAATTGCTCTGAATCAGTTCTTCCTCTTGCACTTCATTGGTATATGATAATTACTCTTTTACCTGTTCCTGAACAGTATTATTTTTGAAGTCATATTATACTAGGGTCTACCCCAATCTTTCATTTTTCCCTGTTTATTTATTGTTAGTTTTCAGCATTCATTTCCACAAAATTTTGAGTTCCAAATTTTCTCTCCATCTCTCTCCCCCACCCCCAAATGCCAAGCATTCTAATTACACCTATCACCAATCTGCCCTCCCTTCTAACATCCCTCCCTTCACTTATCTCATCTTCTCTTTTTGTTCTGTAGGGCAAGATAAATTTCTATATCCCATTACCTGTATTTCTTGTTTTCCAGTTGTAGGCAAGAACAATACTCAACAGTTGTTCCTAAAATTTTGAGTTCCAACTTCTCTCCCTCCCTCCCTCCCCACCCATCCCCACTGAGAAGGCCAGCAATTCAATATAGGCTATATATGTGTAGTTTTGCTAAAGACTTCCATAACAGTCATGTTGTGAAAGATTACCTATATATCCCTCCATCCTATCCTGCCCCCCATTTATTCAATTCTCTCTCTTGATCTTGTCCCTCCCCAAAAGGGTTACTTCTAATTACCCCCCTCTTCTCATTTGCCCTCTTTTCTATCATCTCCCCACACACCACTTACCCTTTTCTCCCCTACTTTCCTATAGTGTAAGATAGATTTTCATACCAAATAAAGTGTACATGTTATTCCCTCAAGTCAAATGTGATGAATGTAAGCTTCAATTTTCTCTCTCACCTTCCCCTTTTCCCTCCATTGAAAAAGCTTTTTGTTGCCTCTTTTATGAGAGATAATTTGCCTTGTTCCATTTCTCCCTTTCTCCTCCCATCATATTCCTCTCTCACCCCTTAATTTTATTTATTTAGATATCATCCCTTCCTATTCAACTCACCCTGTGCCCTCTGTCTATATGTATATGTGTGTGTGTGTGTGTGTGTGTGTGTGTGTATACAATCCCTCCAACTACCCAAATACCGAGGAAAGTTTCAAGAGTTACAAATATGATCTTTCCATGTAGGAATGTAAACAGTGAAGCTTTAGTAATTCTCTTATGATTTCTATTTCCTGTTTACCTTTACATGCTTCTCTTGATTCTTGTGTTTGAAAGTCAAATTTTCTGTTCAGCTCTGGTCTTCTCATCAAGAATGCTTAAAAATCCTGTTTCATTGAACAACCATTTTTTCTCCTTGAAGTATCATACTTAGTTTTCCTGTGTAGTTCTTTGTTTTAATCCTAGTTTCTTTGACTTCTGGAATATTATATTCTAAGCCCTTTGATCCCTTACTGTAGAAACTGCCAGATCCTGTGTTACCCTGATTGTATTTCTACAATCCTTGAATTGTTTCTTTCTGGCTGCTTACAATATTTTCTCCTTGACCTGGGAATTCTGGGATTTGACTACGATATTTCTAGGAGTTTTTCTTTTCAGAACTCTTTCAGGAGGTGATCAATGAATTCTTTCAATGCTTACTTTACCCTCCGATTCCAGAATATTGGTTTTCCTTGATGTCTAGGCTCTATTTTTGATCATGGCTTTCAGAGTCCCATAATTTTTAAATTGTCTCTCCTGGATCATTTTTCCAAATCTGTTGTTTTTCAAGTGAGATATTTCACATTGTCTTCTATTATTTTCATTCTTTGTATTTTATTTTTATTTCATCATCTCTTCTAACTTTGCTGGCTTTCCCTTATTCTCATTTTCAAGGAGTCATTTTCTTCCTTAAGATTCTGGATCTTTTTGTCTGGTTGGCTGACTTTATTATCACAATTTTCCTGTTTTTCTTTTATTATCCTTATTTTTCTTTTTATTTTTTCCTCAATCTCTCTCATTTTATATTTAAAGGATTTTTAAAAATTCTTCAATGAATTCTTTTTGGGCAGGTGACCATTTGACAATACTCTGTGGGGCAGAAGAGCATTTCTTTGTTTCACTGTCCACCTCTGAAAATGAACCCTGGTCTTCTTTATTCTTGTAATACCTCTCTGAGGTTGGATTCTTACTCCTTTGCCTGTACAACATTTTTTGTAATTATTTAGTTTTTATAATCACCTCTAGTCCTATAGGGGGATGATGCCTCTGACCTCTGATTCTCTTCAGTTCTCCCCTCTGACCATGAACTCAAACCAATACCTCTAGTCTCCTGTAAGTGTCCACAGTCAGCAGCATCCTAGACCCACTGCTTCTGCATTCACTGGTCCTATGCTATTTCCTTCTTGCTTTCTACAACACAGCTGGTTCTAGTATTCCTTGTAGGCAGAGGTTCCCTAGATCTTCCACAGGTCAAATGCCCAACTCTCATCACTGTCCTGGAGATAAAAGTTCCTATGGCAGATGGAGGCATCCTCCCAATACAGCTAGCCTAGGAATTGCCACTTGTTGTTTAAGCAGTTTACAACTAGTTGGTCAATCAGAACCTAGCCTAGAAGTGCTTACCCTTCAGAGGGAGGAAATCTTGTTCTGGGATTTTTCTTCAGGTCTTCTCCAATTTTCCCAAGAGGATCCTTGTTCTGCCCTTACTCATCTGCTTTCACAGCTCTATGTTCACCCAGAGGTGCTATTTTATTTCTTTGTGGAGGAAAAATTTGAGAGCTTGAAATTTTCCAATCTACTCCTCCATCTTCCCAGAATCCTCCCCCTGGGCAATATTTCGTTCAGATATTCTGACACCTTTGTTGTTCTCCCCATAAATTTTCCACAGAGATTATACCTAATGCACTGGAGACATTCTTCTGGTCCTTTAACTTTTTGTGAGATGAAATGGTATACTTGGACAATTGATCTGACATTTCTCACATGATGACCTAAATAATTTTTAAATTATAAAATCTAAAAGATCATGGAATGTTATCATTCATATCTGGTCAGATGGGATATGGCCTTAACTCTACATCATCAGAGAAAAAAGAGAATAAATTTGAGTATATACATACATACATATATATATATGTACATATATATATATATATACACATACACACACACATATATATATATGTTTGTGTGTCAAAAAGCTAGGCATCAAGAATTAAATGAAAATTATCAACTACTAAATGAAAAGTATAGGTCAAGACACAGGAAGAAAATTGCACTATATATTTCTTGGAATTTCCTAATATCTAAAACCTATAAAGAAATGTAATACATTCATAAGAATAAGAAATTCTCTTCAATAAGTAAATGGTTAAAGATTTGAACAGGCAATTCTCAAAGGTAAATATGAAAATAATCAACTACTCCATGAAGCAATGTTCAAAATTTCCATTAATCATAGAAATGAGAATTAAAACTCAGATTCCCCACTGCTATCATCAAATTGGCAATGAAAATGAAACATAATGCAATTCAATGACAGTACCTCTGTGATAGAAGAAACAATATTAATCTGTTGGTGGTGCTAGGAATTGATTCCTTATTTGGAAAGCTATATTGAATTATACAATTATAAAATTTACAAAAATCTATGTAACTTTGACTCAGGAATGCCACTGCTGAAATTATTCCCAAAGGAAGTTATTGCCAAGAAAAATACCTTTCTGTGTGTAACCTATAGCCCATAATGAATGTCTTTAATTTACATTCATTACATTCAATATTTAGTATGACTTTCAAAATCTTATTTTGTGCAAAAATATGGCTCATGTCAAGTCATACCATGCAGCAGAAGAGTCCTTACCTTGCACTTAAGCTAATAAAAGACTGGATATAGAGTAAGTCTCATTTAATGCCCCACTCCCCAGGCACATAAAATCATAATTCAATTTTGCTCTCCAGTAAGTTTTCACTTCTTCCAAGAAAACTATGTGGTGCTCCAGGCATTGCAATCATCAGTAATCATTTATTAAATGTTTATTATGTCTCAGCCCCTATGCTAAGGGACAGAAATACTAAATGAGGCAAAAAGATGGTTCCTGCCTACAAGCATCTCACAGTTTCAACATGTTCAGGGATTTCCCTCAGGGGAAAACACCAGAATCACTAGAAAGTCAACTCTTCTCCCAAAACATCTGTAATGTAAATAACTCCCAGTGTCAGTGTAGGTCATGTGTTGAGTTTCATACTCACTATCCCTTGCTTCCTTGGCCCCAGCTACTGTTTAGTCCCATAACTTGACAAATACAACTAGGGCTTTTGGTCTGAAACAGAATCTTTTTTGATAGGTACAGAAGACCTAGTCCAGGAAGCTGTTACTGTTTGGGTCTATTGACTAAGTCTCAGGGTCATAACAACAGTGTCAAGTTTCTGTTTGGGACTCAGATGATGAGACTATGAGACTGATACACTACCATTCTGTAATTCCTTTCCAGTGCCCTTGCTAATGGGTTGAATTGGTAGCCATCAGTTGGAAAGATGAAATCATCATGGATTCTCCTTATATTTCCTTATCACTACACATTCTGGAGCTCTTCTTGGATCACTGCAGTACTTGTTGAAAAAAAAATCAGATCATTCAATGTATAGAGTGCGAATTTGAAATCCCACTGTCTATATCTGACCTTTTTGTTCTTCATCTGCTCCATCGCTCATCCTTTTTATATATCAAATCCTGGTGCAGGTTTTTCTCCCTTTGTCCATTATCTGTTACTGCTCATAATTGAGTAATTATTCCCAAGAAACCATCTAGTCTATCTTCCTTATTTTACAGATAAAGAAACAAATAGAAGATAAATCATGATTTTCCTAGGAATAGCTAATTACTTGTAGAAGAATTATAATAAACCAAATATCCTGAATCCCCCTGAAATGTACCCCCTTTCTCTCTGTATCTCTGTCTCTCATACACACACACACACACACACACACACACACACACACAATTAAGTCAGTCTTACCAAAGTTCAGTTCTTTTAGAGAAAAAGGCCCCCTAAAACTAAAATATCAGAAGATATTACAGAGCTTAGGACACAAATACTGAAGTTACCTTTGTATTAAATACAATTAACAAACAATGAAACCATTAGAATGTACTTGTAACAAAAAATGAATGCTTGGACAGTTTTACTTTACTGACCCTGAAAGTCAGATAAAATCATAAGAATCTGATTCTACAAAGATCAGCATTTGTTTATCGTGCATCACAGAATAATCCAAATCTAACACACTTTCCACTGTTTCTTGTTCAAGTCAAAGATAGATTGTATGGGGGTAACTAAGCTATACTTACAATAAAACAGCATATTCAGTTACATCAGGCCTAGGACTCATACAAATGCATGACATCCCTGTCATTTGGAGTTACAGCTGCCCACTTTCCACTATTTTCTCTGCCTGATTTCTGTCATTTTGTTTTTGATTATGTTTTTAATTTTAGATATATATATATCTATATATATCTATATATATAGATATATATATATATGAGATTTACCTGTAACAAAATTTTATTAAGAGTAACACAGTGAAATTTAAGGGGATAATATCGTAGAGAAAATGTTATAAAGGATAAATATAGAGCCCTTTTATAAAATGGAACACTACCACATTAAGTTCTTGAAGTTTATGGACAGTTTACTAACATTTTCAGCAGAATATGGATTGTATGAGGATCCCATATCATATAACCTCCTTAAAGTGCAGGCAGAAAAATATGTATCATGAATATGTAGCCATTGTGGAGAAGAAATTTTACTTACTAAAGCTGAGAAATGTTAACCTAAAAACAGTCATCAGAGGCACATTTTATCAGTCAACAGAAATTATTTATTAAATGCCTATACCATGGAAAACACTGTTCCCAATACTGTTGAAGAATGCAGACTTATACCACCCTTGGTTCAAATGACTTATAGCTTTCTTAAGCAAAATTTGAAAAGTTAAGTAAAAATAGCTAATTAAAAACTGACACAATTATATATTAGATGTCACAAGGCAATATGTGATTCATTGCCAAATGAATTGAGACACTTTGAGTATATGAATTCGGAGTGGGAGAGATCCCTATTGACTGGGGACATCATGGAATAGAATAGATTTCACCTGGGTCCTGAAGGAAAGCTAGGATTCACCTAGGTAAAATTGGTGAGGGAAGCTATTCAAGATTCTGGGCATCAGGGAATATCATGGCAATGAAGGAAATTAATGAAAATACACATGAAAACAACTAAAATAGCAATCTCATACTCCTACATATTAGATTACCTATACAAATGCAATTAGTGTCTACAGGAGAGTAGTTTGAAGAATATTACCCCAGGCAGCACATTCCCATTCACAGAAGGTATCTTGTAAAATTGTAGAATGCCACAGCTTCCAGATCTTATAGGAAAAAGGACATAAGAAAGAGTTAGGGTGATATTTTCTATATGGCCAGAAAATTAGTATGGGAGAAATAGTTTGAAGTTCTAGACTAGTCCTCATCTTGTATACATTACCCTCTTCCATTAATACTGTAATCCAATCAAATCAAAATTTGCATGGTTCTTTACACAAGATGTTTTCTCTTGTTTGCAATGGCCATTGCTCTATTCCTGGAATGCTCTTTCTCCTCACCTCCATCAATTTGTCTTCATCTTCATCAACTTGCATAATGCTTGGTGCAGTCAACATGTTAACAAGTAGGATCAAAGAAACCTCAGAGGCCATCAAGCTGAAATGACTTCATCAAGGTCACAAAAGTAACGTATTTGTGGCAGAATTTGAACTTAAGGTTTCCTGATTTCAAGTATAGCACTCTACTAGGCCACCTAGCTGCCACAATATTTGCCAAAAATAATTGCTAGTTGATTTATCTATAACATTTCTTTATGAGATTACCACTTGTAGGATTTGTCATGTTTTAGGTCCTGGGTTTAATGCACCTTTAGGGCAAAGAGCTACAAGGACCCATATGTACAGCTCCTGTGATGCTTGCCCTACTCTGATAATGTCCAAAAAACAACACCCTTGTCTTACCTAATATGACCAAGACCAATTCTTTGTACTCTAGTTGAAGTATTTGGAAAACGGTTAATAAATGTTTGGATTAATTAACCTTTTCCCCAGTACTTTTGCCTGATTTCCTGCTAGGATATGTCAGATGATGTGTTTGACACACATCACATTAAATAACCCCAGGATCGGTTCTCAACTATTCTTTCTAACTACATTCTTTTTTCCTGAACCTTCTAAATTTTCATATTCCCAAGATTCTGCAATAACTTATTTAGACTTATTTTTTGTCTTCCTTTTTCTACATTCCTAGAATGTCTCACCTGTTTTGGTGATCTTAATATCTATGTCCTAGAGATCCATTCTCTTTCTTATTCACAAATCACTGATACTCAATCTTGACAACTCAGGAGAATTCTTTGAGTGAGAAAGAAATATAAAATTGTAGATAAAGTTTCTATGTCTTTATAAGTCCATTCTGAAGAATCATATTTCAAGAACTTCTGCCCTCACCATATATCCTTTTCCATCTTGCCCAGTGATAGCTATTTTTGTTTGAGCCCTAGAGTGACAACTTATCTCTATTTCTCAGAACGTGCTAGTCCATTTTCCTGTATATACTCCTGTAATTATGCAAAGTGAACTGGCATACTGGTCTCTTTTTAGTCAAGTAAGACACAGAGTATGGGGCTGAATAGAGACTCATCCCAGAGTCTATCAGTTTGCCTCTTGTCTGAGAGTGTTGCACTGAGGTGCCCTGTATTTCTCTTTAATTGGGGCAGCACTCTGGGAAAAGGTCCACAGCTTCATAAATAAATTCAAGTGATAGCCAATGGTCTATGGAGTGAAAAGGTATTAGTAATATGTCACATTGTAACTTCACAATAAGGTACTTCACTGTTGTTCGTAGCATAGTAAAATGTTCTACTTCCACTTCTTTTATGAAGAGGTCACATTCAGGAAAGATTAAAAAAAGGAGTTATATTCATCCTTTATTTTTGAAGAGGACCATGACATCAGAGAAATAATGACATGACTTGCACTTAAATTTGTTTTGAGTGAGGGAGGGCTGTACAAGGTCACCAGCCTCACTTCTCCTCCTGAGGCATCTGGGTCCAGTAACTAGATATTAGTCAGGATGACTGGAGCAGCACAAGATGCAATGGGAAAGCTTGGCCTTTTAGGCTAAGGCTTTTCATTTACTCAAAGTAAGGTAATGCCCATTCAGTGAACAGGCCTCTTTAAAGTTAAAGTATGAAGCGCCATAGGACTGTCTACTAAGTGTTTTCAGTTTCAGTGGTAAAGAATCATATCATGAATCAAAATAGAACAAAACAAACTTTAACACAGATGCTAAGGAAGATTATCTATGTATATTTGCTTGTCCTAAAAAAATCTAGCTCTACATTGGCATAAAAAGAAAAGACTTGAGAGCAGCTCCATCATCCTCAATAATAAAACTATTATATTTTGTGACCCCACAAGAGACAGAATCAACTCTGGATTTCTTATTTATGTATTTTATTTATTTATGTATGGATTTCTTCTTAATATACGCATCTCTACCTCACAAGCCTCACTAGTTTGAGAAGTGATTTAGTATCCTAAATTTCCTCTTATGTGAGACTGTCCCCTTAGAAATTTAAACTGTATAAAGTCAGAAACAATGCCTCATGTGGTGGTCTTGGTAGGATTACTGACCATGATCATTCCTATGGTTTAAATAGGAATTGTGAGTTGTCATAATGTTGATGGTAACAACAGCAATAATTAACATTTATATAAATCTGCAAGGTATATAGACAATTTAAAATTTGTTTTACATTATTTGAACCTCCATAATAGGCACTTTCCAGGGCACAAGGAAATTTGCTTATAACAGTAATTCTTAGATCTCAGATCATATAAGACTTCTAGAACTATAAGACATTTCAAAGGATAGGTAGTAAAACTTCTTCATTATACAGATGAAAGCCAATCAAACTAAGGTATAGGGAGGTTAATTGACTTGCCAGCAGTCACATCAGTAATAAGAGGCACAAATGGAATTTGAACCCATATCCTTTGATTTAAAATCTTATACATTTTTCATGCTACTTTCATGATGGCATTGTGAGAACAGTAACCTCCAGGCTACATGGAAGAAAAGATGATCGTCTGCCTCCAGTCTGGACATGAATGGGACTAAAGAAGCACTCACTCTCTCATGTATTCCCTATGAGGTGAGCTAGTAATAAATGGTGTGACCCATTTGTCTTTACAAGCTTTGTATCCCCCATCCATCACTCCCAGTTAAATTGGATGGAAACTTTTGCAAAGGTTTACCATAGTCTGCTCTTCAACCTGGATTTTAGATTATATCATTCTATGCTAACACTTTAAATACATCTCTTTTTTTCCCTTCCAAATCTATGATGTACTTTGGTTTTTTTTCTAAATTTCTATACATAGTTTTTGTGCGCTCCAACAATTTCTGTGTGCTTGTATTTCCTGTACTCTTTTCCATCCATTCTGAGGTCATTATTAAGGTGGAGACACTTAGTCCTATAGGTGGTCCACGATGATGACCACTTAGTCCCAGCAAGTGTTTAACGAGAGACATGTACTGCGCTGAGTATCTGTGACCTCTTTTCAATATATCAGTGACACAGGTAACTGCTTAATCAGATAGCAACAGCTGAAACTGCATTACCTTATGTTTTTCAGAAACATGATTCTTATATTTTGTATTGCAATTTCACATAGCAACACAGTTATTAGAATTCCTTATATGTAAAAACACAAATTATACATTCACAGCCATTCTACACACAGCTGTGAATATTTGTATTGGTGTTAATTAGTTTATGATGGTATTGAGATAAAGAACATTGGCTAAATCTCAATGTGTTGTGGAATTTTTATCATATCTGTATGAAATCACAAAAAAATTCATTTTATTCTTAAAGAGATATCATGTCTTTTAATGTGCTAATACAGTTCAGTCATTTCAGTAATCTTGCAAATTGAGAGCCATTTATTTATCAAAGAAACATAATAGATTTTTACAAGGAAAGTTTTTTTTCAAAGTCTAATTGTTGACTGGAGGTCACCCTGACTTCCCAAAGGTTTGGCAACATAGTCAAAATACTGAAAATTTTTACTAATCTGGAAAATCTGTCATATAGTCTTGGCAAAAGCCTCTTTGGTTTATGTTTTTCATACAAGGACAGACTTAGGCACAACCGTTTATGAAGCTTATCTACCAAGGCATGGAATATAGATACCGCAGTCCATCTCACTGGGGCAATTGATTCTTTGAATTCTTTTTTTGGAGTGTCCACAAAGACAAATCTAGAAAACCAAACTTAAGAGAAATCAATTTGGCAGCCACTTTATGTCTGCCAAACAGCAGACAATCTACCTTACCATGAATATTTCCTACGCCCCTAAATCTATTCCTTTGTTTAATGTATTTGATTTTCTGAGGAGGTACTATATGGAAAAGTAACTGAAGATCTTACTATATTAATCAAACATGCAAGCATTTTTAATGAGTTCCTACTTATGTAAAAAATAGATTACTGGGCAATGACAATACAAATACAGAAGGAAAAAAAAGAAAAAGTGAGACAGTTCCTTCCTACGAAGAGCTTATTTTGTAACAAGAAGATAAAATACATGGGAGGAAGTATTGAGCAGGGAAGGGAGTTTGGCTCAAAGACCCTGTGGTATTCAAAAAGCATGCCCAAAGTTTCAGTAAGTGTGTCTTAAACTTCATTAACATGTAGTAAATGAGGCATAAATATCTCAACCCTTCTTAATGTATACTTAGGACAGAGAATAATACCCTATCATGGTTGAAAATTGTTAGGCAACCCCTACCCAATGTGAGAAGAGAAATATAACCAATAAATTGTTTCCCTGAGGATGATAATATGGCTGCGTTAGCTGAGTTCTGGAGTCCTGGTATGTGTTGGGGTCAAACTCAAATAGAGATGGAGGCCACTAAATCTTATATAAGGATCTCTGTGGGTCACACATTGACTTAGTTGTAAAATGTAATATTATCTATGTTTTGTTGTATTTTATTTATTTTTTAAAAAGATTTATGAACTACATTTTAACCTGGGAGTGTTGTGAGCTGCATGTGGCAGTTTGGCACCAGTGGACTGGTGGATTGAATATTACAGTAGGCTGATGGCTGGGCATCTATACATACAAGAGAAGAGAATTTATGGGGTATTTATGAAATAACAAGGAGGAAGTTCCTAGGTTGTAGTATAGATTGAATTTCAAACCATGTGGGAACTAGAGAATATGGTTGAAGAGTAGGCATTGTTGTAGCCATCTAGAGCATAAATTGTCTTCATGCTTTTATACAGTAACCACTAATACAGATTTCTAAATATAAAGATATTCCTAGCATCAGATTGTGTAGGTTATGTACTATGTCTCCTTGTGGACATAATCTTAGCTGTCTCTATTTCTGCCTCAGATATAAATCAACAATGTGCCAAAGGGGTAGGAATGGGGGAAAGTTAAACCATATTCTGTTCTTGTTGTAAGGCCTTTTTTTCATCTAAATACTTGTCTAACTTAGCAAGACAATCCAGCAAAGAATGGGGAAAATGTCTTGCTAGGATCAGAAACTCTGTGATGACTATTAAATGTCTTTCTCAGGTCAGGTGTACAGTATAATACTTGTCATGTGCATTTTCAGAAAAATCATAAAAATTGCCATTATCTGGAGTCAATCAAAGAATCTAAACCAACCACAAAATATTGTATGCAACTTTGAATGCATGCAAGAGATGGTCATGTACATATCAAGTTTTATTTATGCTACACATATATACAAGTCTGCCCAGTAGTGGCAATTTAAGGGTACAGGTTCTGTGGATTTTTTTGTGTAATAACTCATTAATGTCAAATTTTAAAACTTGAGGTTCACTGCACATAATTCAAAATTTCATGAGAGTACTTTATAATTCCATAGCTGCTCGTTGTGAAGACGGTGAAAAACTTATGTGCATAAAGATCAGTCTTCAGAATTCACTTCAATGCCTTTTTAAATTTTCTACCAATGAAGCTAAGTAAGTTTCTACAAGCTCTGTAGTTTTCCAGGAACAATGGTCATGGTATATACTTTTTTCAGTACAGAGCAGATTCAGTATTTCAAAGTGCCTTTGACAGAATTAAAATATTTTTGACATTTTAGTAGGAACTGTACCTGTAGTACCACAGAGCGAGGAGGGGAGTATTGTGAGGAGAAGTGGCCAGGATGCTCCCTGATCACCCATGAAGCCCAGATTACATCCACACCTGTCCCAGACTCCACGCCTGCCTAAGCTTCTTCTTCATCCTCCTTTCTACTTCTCTCCCTTCTTCCACACCTTCCCTTTCTTTTTGGGCAGCATGAAGGAGTATTCTATAAGCTGGTCAGTGAGTTCCTTGCTATAAATACTGCACTGGTGCTTTAAGAGGCAGAAGACATTTGACTTCCTTACCTTTTGAGATATGAAGGTCTTAGGGAGAGGTGGTGCCAGATATTTTATAAGATATACTGTCTTCTGGGAAGAAGAAATTATGTAAGATCTGTTGTCTTATGGTTTCCTACCATGGCACAACTTACTGCTTTGGAGACTATGTAAGTGGAGAACAATAGTATTTTCTTTCTTTTTAAACCATAAGCTGTATTATTTGAATTTCTTATGATTGAAATTTATTTTTTGATGTTAATGATCTATCACTATGAAAAAATATCAGAATACAGTGATCATAGATCCTTTTCACAAATCCCAAAGATAATGTCTGGGCCTCCAGATACTGGCAGTCATACTACAGGGAGCTAGAAATCAGATTTTTCCAATATCCAGTTCAGAGACAATCTCTCCCCAACATTTGACAATGATGAGTTATTCTCTATCAACCATATGAATGTGGCATGCTGATTTTGAATGATCTGACAGAGCCTGAAAAATTTTTCACCAAGAATCTCAACATCCATAAACTAAAGATTCTTTAAGTCATCCAAACTATATTTGGCAGAGTTCAAAGTAGCTATGCCATTAATTTGACCAACAACTAAAAACATTCTTAAAATTAAAACAGGGATAAATTGTTAATAAGTACAGTAATTCAACCAGAAATGTCCCCAACTCAGCCATGCTTCTTTCTAGAAAAAGCCACTTGGAGACAATGCTGATACACAGGGAGAATTCACGGTTACTTGATTAGGTTTAAAGGCATTTGTGCCTGAAATATTCAGGTTCAGAAATGATCTTATTGGAGCCAAGATGACAGATGAGAGCAACAATTCACCTAAGCTCTAAGACAAATTCCTTCAGCTACCTCTAAAAAAGAGAATATGAACAAATTTTAGAGTTGCAAAATCCAATAGGAGACAAGAGTGTGGCAGATTTTCAACCCAGGACAGTCTTGAAGGTCAACAGAAAGGATCTGTTGCAGGGGGCTGGAGGAGAACACAGCACACAGTGTACAGGCTGTACCAGTGGACCCACCATCACAAAGCCATGCAGGAAGCCCCAGGCAATATGAAGCAGCAGTCCCACTGTGGAATCTCACACATATCAGTTTAGAACAGGAGTCCAGTGGAACTGAGCGAGAGAAAAGCAGAACCTCAGGTAACTGCAGTAGGAGCTCCTGAGACTATCAACATCTAGATTAAATGTCTGTAAGTCACCTACTTGAACTTTTGGGAGCCAAGATGGTGGAGTGATCAGTAAATGCTCTCCTTTTTGCCCTTGAAAAACCCATAGAATATTTCCCCAGGAAAATCCTGGAACAGTAGGATCAGCTACAGTGGTGTGTATGTGTAGAACCTATATAAGATTGCATGCCGTCTAGGGGAAGGAGTGAGGAGAAGTGGGGGAAAGGAGGGGAAAAAATCTTAGACATATGTAAGTGATTGCAAAAAACTGAAAACAAATAAAATAATTCAAAAGAAAGAAATGATCTTATTACTACATGAGGTTTAGTTGGACATATCCTGAAAACATTCATGGAGATAGAAAAATCTCAGGACCTGGGACACCATCCTCTTTCATCATTCATTCTATGTATCATCTACATATCTCAGCTTATGTTAAAGCTGATCCTCCCAAAACAACTCATGCTACTGTCATCCCAATAGAGAAAATCCATACTCTTTAGTGCTTCTGATGACCTGGTTTCACCTATCACTGAATTTACTTTCTAAGGCTTTTGGAGGGGCAAAATCTTGTTGCTGACACACCAGGTAAGCATTTTTTTTAATTTTTAAAATTGTTTTTAGCAAGATAATTATTTTTTAAAAACTATGGAAGTTTGTGAAATAATCAACTCAATTCAATAAACATTTATTAAGTACCATGCACTGTGATAAGTGGGTCCCCCCATGGGATACAAAAAATAGGCAAAGGACAGTCCCTGCAAGGAGCTTACACTTTAATGGAGGGGTGGTGGGTAAGAAAATGCCCAGGAATATTTACAAAGCATTCTAGATATAGGATAGAAAGTAATTAACAGAGGGAAGGCACTGTAATGAAAAGGGATTTGGAGATAGGTGAATTTTTAATTGGGCCTACAAGGAAACCTGAGAAGTCAGTAGTCAAAGAAGAGGAGGAAGAGATTCCAAGCATGGGGAAAACCAGAGAAAACTCCCTGAGCTGAGAGATAGAATGCCTCATTCCTGGTACAGCCAGGAGGTCAGGGTCACTGCATTGGAGAGAATATATTAGGGAATAAAGTGTTAGAAGACTGGAAAGCTAGGCAATGGCTAGGTCATAAAGATCTTTGAATGTCAAACAGAGAATTTTTTTAACACAGTTTATAACAGATAAAGCAATTTCAACTTTTGGACAGGTGATACTTTTTTTTAAAGAATTTACAATATGGACCACAAAAGAATTTTTTTAAACATTAACCAACTGAGACACAAATAGTATTTATGTTGCTAACTTCACAAGCTCTTGATTTAATTGTCTCCACAGTATTACTAAGAATTAAAGGACCCCAACTTATTGTTGTTGGTCTAAAGTTCTATGCCTAATAGCTTAATTTTAGACAACCTCAGATGTTCCCCTACCCATAATCTATAATTGAATAGATCTGGTATTAAACTTACAAACCTTTTGACTATAGGAAATTGCCACCAATAGTAAGGACATTGAAGGGGTACAATATCACCCCAACTTCATGTCTATTCCAGGCAGGAGTAGATTATCTACTTGCATTCAGTCAGGCTTAAAGTTTGCCAGGTGTCAGTGGGGAAATTGAGTCCGGAGAATCCCACCTCAGCCCATGCTGAACAGCTGCTCTCCCACCCTTCCCTTGAGATCACCTTATGCAGTTCATACCAGCATCTCTCCAGCTTACTGGCATCATGTATTGGAGGCTCAGATTGCCTTTCTTTCTACCCTTACATGGAGTTAGACTCAGAAAAACAGTCACTTAACAGTCCCTTAGCATCTAAAAATGGCAAGTTCTAATAAGCGTGTTTCAAATGTGATTATAGTTTCACTTTGGCTAAGGAATATCTTTTGAGGCAAGTCTTAGTGGCTTACATGCCTTTCTATACATGTTCTAGTTCCTGGTTAAATGGCAATCGTAAAATCAAATTTACCATTAAAACCTTGACTTTTCCATCAGTGCCAAATTTTGTCAGAGGTTACCTTCCTCTAGGAAATTTAGACTGAAATTCTTTTCTCCAAACTAAAGATGTCATTGATTTATTCTCAGTAATTAATTCAGTCTTCTGTTATAATACTAATTTCTTTTACCTCACTTTGTAACATGTCCATTTTTTTCTCCCCATCACTCCCCTCCCCCAGCTTCCTAATACCTTGCATTCTGATTACTCCTTCCCTCAATGTAGCCTCCCCTCCATCACACCCCACCCCTCTCCTATCCCCAACTTCTCTCTTTTCTTGCAGAGCAAGATAAATTTCCATAATAGTTCTTATTTCCCGATTATATGCAATAAAAATTCTAAACATTCACTTCTTTTTTTTTTATTAAACTTTTAATTTTGGGTTACAAATTTTCTACCCTTTTTCCCCCTCCCCCCCCAGACCCAAATCTTCTAATTGCCCCTGTGACCTATCTGCTCTCTCCTCTATCCTCCCTCCCTGCCCTTGTCTCCGTCTTCTCTTTTGTCCTGTAGGGCCGGATAGCTTTCTTGACCCTTTAACCTGTGTTTCTTGTTACCCAGAAGTAAGAACATTACATTTGGTCCTAACACTTTGAGTTCCAACTTCTTTAGCTCCCTCCCTCTCTACCCCTTCCCCTTGGAAGACAGGCAGTTCAATATAGGCCATATCTGTTTAGTTTTGCAAATGATTTCCATACTAGTTGTGTTGTATAAGACTAACTATATTTCCCTCCATCCTGTCCTGTCTCCCATTACTTCTATTTTCTTATGGTCCTTTCCCTCCCCATGAGTGTCGACCTCGGATTGCATTCTCCTCCCCATGCCCTCCCCTCCATCCTCCCCCCCACCCTGCTTGTGCCCCTGTCCCCCACTCTCCTGTATTATGAGATAGGTTTTCCTATCAGAACGAGTGTGCATTATATTCTTTCCTTTAGTGGAATGTGATGAGAGTAGATCTCATGTTTTTCTCTTGCCTCCCCTCTTTGTCCCACCACTAATAAGTCTTTTGCTTGCCTCTTTTATGAGAGATAATTTGCCCCACATAACTTCTCCCTTTCTCCTCCCAATATTTCTCTCTCACTGCTTGATTTCATTTTTTTTTTTTTAGCATATGATCCCATCCTCTTCAATTCACTCTGTGCACTCTGTCTCTATGTATGTGTACGTGTGTGCATGTGTGTGTGTGTGTACTCCCACCCAGTGCTCAGATACTGAAATGTTTCAAGAGTTATAAATATTGTCTTTCCATGTAGGAATGTAAACAGTTCAACTTTACTAAGTCCCTTATGATTTCTCTCCGCTGTTCGCCTTCCTATGGTTCTCTTCATTCCTGTGTTAGAAAGTCAAATTTTCTTTCCAGCTCTGGTCTTTTCATCAGGAAAATTTGAAAGTCTTCTATTTCATTGAAAGACCATTTTTTCTCCTGAAGTATTATACTCAGTTTTGCTGGGTAGGTGATTCTTGGCTTCAGTCCTAGTTCCTTTGACCTCCAGAATATCCTATTCCATACCCTTCTATCCCTCAATGTAGAAGGTGCCAGATCCTGTACTATCCTGATTGTATTTCCACAATACTTGAATTGTTTCTTTCTAGCTGCTTGCAATATCTTCTCCTTCACCTGGGAACTCTGCAATTTGGCCACAATGCTCCTAGGAGTTTCTCTTTTTGGATCTCTTTCATGCGGTGTTCTGCGGATTCCTTGAATATTTATTTTGCCTTCTGGTTCTAGAATCTCAGGGCAGTTTTCCTTGATAATTTGGTGGAGGATGATGTCTAGGCTCTTCTTTTCATCATGGTTTTCAGGTAGTCCCAGAATTTTTACACTGTCTCTCCTGATTCTATTTTCCAGGTCAGTTGCTTTTCCAATAAGATATTTCACATTATCTTCCATTTTTCGAATCTGCGTGGTATGTTCTGAGATATCTGTCTTTCTTGAAAAGTCCAAAGCTTCCATCTGTACCATTCCAGATTTGAGAGATCTATTTTCTTCAGTAAGCTTTTGAATCTCCTTTTCCATTTGGTTAATTCTGCTTTTGAAAGCATTCTTCTCCTCATTGGCCCCTTGCACCTCCCTTGCCAGCTGAGTTAGGCTAGTTCTCAAGGTGCCAATTTCTTCAAGATTTTTTTGGTTCTCCTTTAGCAGGGAGCTGATCTGTTTTTCATGCTTCTCCCTTATCCCTCTCATTTCCCTTCCCAGTCTTTCCTCCACCTCTCTAACTTGATTTTCAAAATTCCTCTGGAGCTCTTCCATGGCCCGAGCCCATTGGGTGGGCTGGGGCACAGAGTCCTCGATTTCTGTGTCTTTGCCTGATGGCAAGCCTTGTTCCTCCCCATCAGAAAGGAAAGGAGGAAGTGATTTTTCTCCCATAAAGTACCCTTCAATAGTTTTATTTCTTTTCCCTTTTCTTGGCATTGTCTCCCCCTAGTGGCCTGACCTCTGAATGTTCTCCTCACATCCACCTCGCCTCCTGGTCCTCCCAGCCAGCGTTTGGGGACTGAGATTCAAATGCTGCTTCCCGCCTTAGGATTTTTGGCGGGGGCAGGGCTGTTATTCAGGGTTAAATTAGGCTCAGGTGCTGAGGTCAGGGGCAGGGCCACCTCTCTGGCTCAATTCCCTCAGGGGGTTTATACACAGACCTTCTACTATGGATCCAGGCTCCTGCTCGTTTGGGGAGCCCCTGTCCACAGCCGCCTCTCAGCCCCCACCTCCCGGGGGGGCCCGAGCTATGGGGGCACCTCACTCCCCTCTCAACCCGCCAAAGAGACTCTCTCACCTACCCCTGTCAGTCACCTGTTGGTGGGGGGCCCGTGCAGCTGCTGAAGATCCCGCCTCCGGATCCCTCTCAGAACTTTGTCTCTCGGAGCCTTGGCCACCGTCGCCGCCACAGGTCCGGGCTGGGCACCGTGTCTGCAGCGCAACGGACCTTTTGTGAGAGGTTTGCAGGTCCCTCTGTGGGTGGGGGGACCCGCGTGGCCGCTGGATCTCTTTCCCACGGTGTCGCTGCTGCGGCAGGGCTGCTTTCCTCTTCCCGCCCCGGCGCCCCGTCCCCGGCACGAAGGTCCCCCCGTGAGAGGTTTGCAGGTCTCTCCGGAACAGAAATCTCCCTCGCTCCAATATTCCGTGGTCTCTGGGTGCAGAATTTGTCCTGGGTTAGTCCCCTCTGCCGTTCTGTGGTTTGTGGATTCTGAGCTATGTGTATGTGCGTCTTTCTACTTCGCCATCTTGGCTCCGCCCCCTCTCAACATTCACTTCTAATACTTTGAATTCCAACTTCTCTCCCTCCCTCCCTCCTTCCCCAGCCCTACTGAGAAGGCAAGCATTCAATACAGACCAAATATGTGCTGTTTTGCAAAAGATTTCCATAGTAATCATGTTGTTTAATATTAATTATATTGCCCTCTGAACTACCCTATCTCCCCTTATTTCTCCCCCCTACAATTGACTTTGTCCCTTCTCAAAAGTGTTTATTTCTGGTGACTCTGTTCTCCCATTAGCCCTCCCTTCTAACATTCCCCTTGCTCCACTTGTCGCCTCCTCTCTTACTTTCCTGTGGTGTATATAAATTTTCATATCAAATTTAGTGAGCATGTTATTCCTTCCTTCAGCCATATGTGGGGAGAGTAGCTTTATTTTCCCTCCCTCTCCCCTTCTCCCTTATCCCCTCCATTGAATAAGATTTTTCTCATCTCTTTTATGAATTATAGCCTGCCCCATTCCATTTACTCCCTTTCTCTTCCAGGAATTTTCCTCCTTCACTCCTTAGTTTTTATTTTATTTTATTTTATTTTGTGTGTGTATGTGTGTGGATATCTTCTGATATAACACACCCTGTACTCTCCATCTATGTGTATGAGTGTGTGTGTATGTACAATCTCTCCAACTACCCAAATACTGAGAAAAGATTCAAGAGTTAAAAATATTTTCTTTCCATGTATTAATGTAAACAGTTCAGCTTTAGAGAGTCTTTTATGATTTTTCTTTTCTGTTTACCTTTTCATGCTTCTCTTGATTCTTGTGTTGGGAAGTCACATTTTTAAATACAGATCTGGTCTTTTCCTCAACATGAAATCTTGAAATTTGAGTATATCACTGAATGACTATTTTTTTCTCTTGAAATATTATATTCAGATTTGCTGGGTAGGTGATTCTTGGCTTCAATCCCAGTTCCTTTGACTTCTGAAATATCTTACTCCCAGTCCTTTGATTCCTTAATGTTGAGCCTGCCAGATCCTGTGTTATCCTGATTGTATTTCCACAGTACTCAAATTATTTCTTTCTAGCTGCTTGCAGTATTTTCTCCTTGATCTGGGAACTCTGAAATTTGGTCACAATATTCCTAGGAGTTTCTCTGTTCGAGTTTCTTTCAGGAGGTGATCGATATATCCATTTTGCCCTCTGATTCTTTAACATCAGAGCAGTTTTCCTTGATAATGTCATGGAAGATAATGTCTAGGCTCCTTTTTTGATCATGGCTTTCAGGTAGTACAATAATTTTTAAATTATTTCTCCTGGATTTATTTTCCAGGTCAGTTGTTTTTCCAATGAGTTGTTGCACCTTATCTTCTATTTCTTTCAAATTCTTGCTTTTATTTATTAACTTCTTAGTCATTCATTTCCCTGGACTCAATTCTCTCTTTCAATGAATTATTTTGTTCAGTGAGCTTTTGAACCTTTTCCTCCATTTGGCTAATTTTGCTTTTTAAAACCTCCTTTTCCTCATTGACTTTTTGGACCTCTTTTTCCAATTGAGTGAGCCTCTTTTTAAAGATGTTATTTTCCTCAGCATTTTTTTGGGGGGTTCTCCTTTAGTAAGCTACTAACTTGTTTTTTTGAGGTTTTCTATTGCCTGAGCCCATTTTAAGTTCCCTTTGGGGGCAGAGGCCTTGACTTCCTCTGACAGTATGCCTTGTTCTTCCTCATCTGAAAGGATGCGGGGAGAAAGTAACCTTCTATGGTATTATTTTTTTCCCTTTTTTGGGGCATTTTCCCAGCCAGTTACTTGACTTCTGAGTTTCCTCTTCACAACCATCTTGCTTCCAGTTCTGCCCAGCCAGTGCTTGGTGGCTGAGATTCAAATGCTGCTCCCAAGCCTTAGGGGTTTTTGGCAGGGGTGGTTCTGCTATTCAGTGTGAGATTAAGTTCAGCAACTCAGGGCGGGGCAGGGCTGCCACTCAGGGCTTAGTTCCCTCAGGGGGTTTATGAGGAGGCCCTCAATAATGGATTTGGACCACTGCCTGCTTTGGGAGCCCTTATCTGCCGTTGCCTCTGCTGCTGTCTCCTGAGGGGGCCTGAGTTGTGGGTACACCCTACTCTGCTCTTGGCCAGCCAAAAAGACACTTTCACTCACCTTTGGTGCCTGTGGGTTGAGGGACCTGCACTGCTGCTGGAGATTCTGTCCCTGAACCCTGCTTGGATCTGCTCCTCTCAGTGTCACGTGACCAAGGCAGGGCTGGGCTCTGCTCCCCATCTGGTAAGCACCAGACCTTTCCCATAGGTTTTTCAGGTCTCTCTGAAACAGAAATCTCCTCCACTCTGTTGTTCTGTGGCTTCTGCTGCTCTACAATTTGTTGAGAGTTCTTTTTTACAGGAATTTTATGGGCTGTGGGGTAAGAGCTAAGCCTATGTGTATCTTTCCACTCCACCATCTTTGCTCCTCCCCCCCAAATAGAGAATTTTTTATTTGCCCCTAGAGGTGATAGGAAACAATTGGAACTTATTGAATAGGGAGTTGGGGGGATAGCATAATCAGGCCTGTGTTTTAGTGAAATCACTTTAGGGACTGAGTGGAGAATGGAGAATGAATAGAAAGACTTAAGGCAGACAGACTCATGAGTAGGATGTTAAAATAGCCCTGGCATGAAGTGATAAAGGCCTGCAACAGAGTTTTGATTGTGTCCAAAGACAGAAAGGGGCATATATGGGAGATGTTTAAAAGGTGAAATCAGCAGGCCTTAGCAACATCTTGGATAGGAAGGAGGGAGGGGGAAAGTGATAGCAAAGCATCTAGAATGTCTTCTATGTTGTGAGCACGGGGGACCAGGAAGATAGTGTTGTTCTCTACACAATAGGGAAAGCTGAGGGTGGGAGAGAGTGTTTGAGAGGAAAGATAATGAGTTCTATTTTAGACGTATTGAGGTTGAGAAATCTACTATATAACCAGTTGAAAAAAGCCTGAATGAACAATGGCACCACTCTTAAAACCAAGAAATTATTCGTGAAATACTCAGGAGTGTTCCTAGAATTGCTGATGAGTTTTGCAATTTAATTTGTTTTTAATCTCTTGATCAACTACTAATGGAGTACATATGTGTGTGTATGTATGTATATATATTTTCATATATATATATATGTAGCAATTTAAAAGTATTTTTCCTTTCCTTCCTCCTTGTTAAAAAAATTAACAAATATTCATAGTTAAACCGAAGTCCCACTTTTACTCATACTCAAAATTAAGACTTTTATTGTGTGCTGATACAAGATCCAGGGAAACTGTATCTTTTGAACTGACACCAAATGGAATAACTAAGAAAACTACCTAAATCCACTGAGGAGAGCATGATTATCAGCACTACTAAAAGTTAGATGCTGGGTTCAGAGACACCCTATGCTGGTGAGACTTTAAAATTTTACTAAGGTGAATGTTTATACAAATGAGAGATATCTCATCAGTGTCTTTAAAAATGAAAGCATCCTTAATTTTGTTTGTTTATTTTTTCCCTCTTCCTGAGGCATTTTACTAGGGGTTGGACTTAGCTGGAACTTTTAATATTCTTTACATACCCATTGCCCTCCCTCCTTTGCATTTTCTATCCATTGCTTTTGGTCATTTCAGGGATAAACAAAATTTGTCTAATTTCTTTCCTTTTTCTGTTGTTGTTTACATTTATTTATTTAGTTTTAGTTTTCAACAGTCATTTCCACAAGATTTTGAGTTTCAACTTTTCTCCCCATCTTTCACCTCCCCCACATCCTGAGATGGTATGCATTCTGATTACTCCTTCTCCCAGTCTGCCCTCTATTTTACCACATTCCCCTTATCCCCTTCCCCTTTATTTTCTTGAAGGGCAAGACAGATTTCTTTAACCCACTGGCTGTATATCATATTTCATAGTTTCATGCAAAGACAACTTTTTAACATTTGTTTTTAAAACTTTGAATTCCAAATTTTCTCTGTTCTTCCCTCCCCACCCATCCTCACTGAGAAGACAAGCAATTCAATATAAGTTATACATGTGTAGTTATGCAAAACACCTCCATAATAGTTGTATTGTGAAAGACTAACTATATTTTCCTCCATTTTATCCTATTCCCCAATTATTCTATTTTTGTCCTTTGACACTGTCCCTTTTCTAAAGTGTCTGCTTTTAATTATCACCTCCCCCAAACTGGCCTCCCTTCTATCATGCCCCCTCTTTTCCCCTTCCCTCCTACTTTTCTGTAGGGTAGGATAGTCAATTGAGTGTGTATGTTATTCCCTCCTTAAGTCAAATCAGACAACAGTAAGGTTCACTCGTTGCTTCTCACTTTCCCCCTCTTCCCCTCCATTGTAAAACCTTTTACTTGTCTCTTTTGCATGAGATTATTTCCCCGTTCTATATCTCTCTTTCTCCTCTGTTCTTTTCACCAAGAATGCTTGAAAGTCTTCTACTTCACTGAATATCCATCTTTCCCCTGAAGGATTATACTCAGTTTTGCTGGATTGGTGATTCTTGGTTTTAGTCTCAGCTCCTCTGACCTCTGGAATATCATATTACAAACCCTTTGATTACTTAATGTATAAGTTGTTAGGTATTATATTATCCTAATTGTATTTCCACGATATTTTAATTGTTTCTTTCTGGCTGCTTGCAGTATTTTGTCCTTTACCTAGGAACTCTGGAATTTGTCTACAATATTCCTAAGAGTTTCCTTCTGAGTTCTCTTTCAGGAAGTGATCAGTGGATTCTTTCAATTTCTATTTTACCCTCTGGTTCTAGAATATCAGGGCAGTTTTCCTTGATAATTTCTTGAAAGACAATGTCTAGGCTCTTTTTATGACCATGGTTTTTAGGTAGTCCAATAATTTTTAAATTATCTTTCTTGGATCTATTTTCCAGGTCAATGGTTTTTCCAATGAGATATTTCACATTGTCTTCTATTTTGTCATTCTTTTGGTTCTGTTATCATTTCTTGAATTCTCATAAAGTCATTAGCTTCCATTTGCTTGATTCTTATTTTGAAGGAATTATTTTCTTCTGAGAGCTTTTGGACCTCCTTTTCCATTTGGCTAATTTTGCTTTTCAAGGCATTCTTCTCTTCATTGAAATTTTTGTATTCTTTTGCCATTTTGGTTTGTCCATTTTTTGAAGGTATTATTTTCTTCAGTATTTTGGGAGGTTCTCCCTAACAAGCTGTTGACTCCTTTTTCATGATTTTCTTGCATCACTCTCATTTCTTTTCACAATTTTTCTTCTACTTCTCTTACTTGATTTTCAAAATTCTTTTTGAGCTCCTCCATGAGCTGTAACCAATTCATATTCCTCTTGGAGGCTACTGATATAGGAGCTTGGACTCTGCTATCTTCCTTTGGTTGCATGCCTTGATCTTCCTTGTTACCAAAGTAGGATTCTATAGTCTGATTTCTTTTACGATGTTTACTCATCTTCCCAGAGAAACATTTGACTTTCTAACACTTTATCACAGTAGGACTCTGCTTCCAGTGGGGCTTGTTGTGGGGGTGGAGGTTGGTGGAAGGTCCCCAGCTTCTGGGATCTTGTATCAGCTTCTCAATCCCCCACTGTATGTGGGCCCAGAGCAATACAAGCAGTCTCTTCCATTGCTGCTGCTGCTGCAACTGCCAACTGTTGCCATCACCGCCACTTCCCCCAGGTCTGGGGCCAGACCCAGCCAGATAGAGCCTTTCTCCTTCAGCCAGGTCCCACAGAGTTTCCCACCAACCTTTTTGGCATTTGTGGGTTGAGAAGTCTGAAAACTGCCATAGCTGCCAATGATTCGGTCCCTGGAGGCCTTCTCTGGCCAGTTTGTGCAGGTGAGGCCCACGCTGAACTGCACTCTGCTCTCTGTGAGGTACAAAAGACACTTCCTGTAGACTTTCCAGGTTGTCCTCAACTTGGCATTTGTTTCATTCTATCATTTTATGGGTTCTATAGCTCTAGAATTTGTTTAGAGTCATTTTTACAGGTATTTGGAGGGCTTTAGGGAAGAGGTCAGGAAAGTCCCTGATTTTATTCCACTATCTGGTCTCTCCTCCTTAATTCTTAATTAATTAATTAATTAAAATTAATCCTTAATTTTCTAACATATAGGTCTAATTCTTGGAAAATGCCATCATGTTCTATGTGTGTCTTTTTTCTGTAAAGACTAAGCAGCCCAAGTTCCTTTGATAAGATATTCAAACAACATGAACTCAATATTCCATTGTCCTTGTCCTGGCTGCACTCCTCTGGGTATTCTCTGGCTTATCATTGTCTTTCATACCTGGAGATGTCCAGAACTACGCACAATTCTCTAGGCATTTCTGAACAGGAAAGAGAATGATGAAACTATCACCTCTTCATTTCTGGAAGCTGCATTCCCTTTTAATGAAATCTAAATTTACATAAAATTTTTGTTAACCATAGCAGTATTTATTCATCTTTCAGTCCACTAAAATTCTCAGACGTTTGCCAGAAAACAAAGCAAACCAACATACTATTAAACCTTGGCTCCTCTAATATATCCTTGGCAAGTTGTGTTTTTTAATCCAAGCTTAAAACTTTGCATTTATCCAAAATGCCATTTTATTATATTCAGGCTAATGTTATTGCTGGTTTAATCTGTCCTGGATTCTGATTCTATCATTCTGTGTTTTGTCTTCCAGGTTTGTGTCATATGCAAATATGACGAATCTATGAATATCTCTAAGTCTTTAATAAAAATATTAAACATCACAAGGCCAAGAACACATCCTTGGGCTCTGCACTGGAGATACCATTATCAAACAATTAACTATTCTTTTAGTACAGCCATTCAACCTGATCTGAATCCCTCTAATTTTGCTATCAGATAGTCCAAATCTCCCCATATTTTTTACAAAATATAATGATGTACTTTATTATATTATTTACTTAAAATCTATGTAAAATTTATCTATAGAATTCACCTGATCATCTATTTTAATAATCTCATCAAAATAGGAAATAAAACTTATACAATTCTGCTTTGATGAAAAGGAAATCAATTAGTACTGATTACTTTGATTTATTTTTAGTTTGATTATGAGATTAAATTTACTTCTTTAATAAAAGCTAGTCTTAATAGCTTAGCCAGACTAATATAGATAGGATCTTAATTCTAGGTTACTTATAAATTTAGTGAATAGATAGAGAAGACTTTACTATTTAGTATCAGATAATTTGGAATAAGACATAACAAAATATTCATAGGATTATTTGTTTTAAAGTTTGTTTATCTTTCTATCGGAAAGGGGAATTGACCAAAAGCTAAGTCCTCCTTTCTAGAGAAAAGGAAGGTTGACCAGAGGCTAAGTTTCCCTTTCTGGTATCTGGAGAAAGGTTGGCCAGAGGTTAAGTTCCTCTTTAGAGTCTTAATATATAAGGCCTTTTTTTCCCTTCTGACCTGGAGTCTAAGTTGAGTAAAGGAATCTTTGAAGGAAGATGAGGGATTGGGGGAAGGTGACTGTTAACTACTGACCACAAGTTTCTCTTTCCCAGTAAGCTTTCTGGTTATAAAAGGTACCACCTGTAAGACAAGGACTTCTGGGGTGGGATTAAGAAAACCTGGGAGAAGCTAACTTGTCAAATGACCTACATTGTCCAACTGAATATGTTCAAAGCAAGTTTCTACATTTTTTTTTAAATTCCTCTTTTCTGTTATAAAAATCAGCTCTGTAAATCACTCTGTCTCTCTCACATCTGAGGAATCACTTGACTTGATTTGATGTGTAAATATTAGCCTTCCAAATTAAATCATAGATACTTGGTAACTTTGTCCTCAGTTTCCTTTTAATTCAAGCAATTAATTTTAGCATTTGGAACCATTATACAGTAATATACAAAGACAAATTTATTAGGTTGTTGAGTATCTTGAGATCAGGGACTGTCTTTTGTCTCTTTTTTGTATTCCTAGGACAAAGCACAGCGCCTGGCACGTAACAGATGTTTAATAAATATTTATTAGTTGAATATTGACTGACAGAAATGGTAATTTAAATGAAACAAATACACTGAAATATTAAATATTCACATCAATAAAACAGAAATTTTATAATCCAAATTTTAAATCCAAATTTTAAAAAACTGAATTACATGAACTGATGAGGGAGAATAAAAAGTAATAATGACAAAATATACTCTCTGAAATGGAAAGGTTCACAAGTGAATTGTATAAAACATTAAAGACTAAGTAATTCTCACATTATACAAATTGCTACCAAACTCCTATTATGAATCAAATAAGCTCCTGATTCTTAAACAAGGGAAGGATAAAGGAGAGGAAGATACTTCCATTTCAATAAAAATTAATTTTATTTTTGTGCTGAAAGAGATAATAGAGGACAAACTGATTTAATAAAAATTCTGCCCATGTCACTTACAGATTCATTGGGTTAGCTGGGATTGAGTGTATTGGGGTTCCTCAGGTCTGAAGCTTGAATAGGGTCTCTGTCAAATTGGATGTATCAGCTGGTGAGGGGTGAGTGGGTAACTCCCCAGGTTGCTCATGACAGTTGTAACTAAAAGGATTGCTCTTGTTGCTGTGATCACCCTTCCTAGATGAAGTATTAGCAGCATAGATGTGGCAGCAGAACTAAAGACATAAAGTCTTTGCCTTAATCCATTTTCCTACCAAATACTGTCACTTCATCCATAGAAGTAACATTTGAAGTTTACAAAAATCCTAAATAACAAAATATCCTAAGCTAAATGACGAAAAGAGATACAGCAATTTAAGCCACACAAAAAAAAGGAATATATTAAAATAGTGACAATTAGGCTGGTCCTAACATAGTCATTAATGAATATTGATGCATTCATGATTTTTTTTATTTGAAAGAGATTAAACAGGATCCAGAACAAAGATGGGGAAGAAAAGGCAGGAAGTTGCCTGAGCTCTCCCCAGTGTCTCTCAAAAGAGTTTTAAATAACACCTCACAATGAATTCTGGAGTGGTGGAAGCCACAAAAAAACAGGATGAAATAATTTTCCAGCCCAAGATAATTTAAAGGAATGCTAAAGGATGTCTCATTTTCATAAAAGGATATTGCGGCCCAATAAAGTGGTTGCTCCAGCAGGAGACTGCTAGTCCTAGCACTAATTGGTGACTATGGCACTGATATCCCAGAAAATCAGGCCAGCAGCACAGTGAGCCAGCTGTGAGGCTTCCAAACCCAATGCAACAGGCTAGCGGTCAGCCTGGCAGGCCTAGATTCCCCAGTGCAAATGACTGTACTAGACTGGGTGACACATGTGCAAAAATCAAACTTCATGTCATGGAGTCCCTGTCTTAGAAAGCCAGTGTCCAGCTACCTGACTTTCAGCCCAAGAAGCGTGGAACAGTGCCCCCATAGCTCAGGGGCAGAGCTCAATTTTAACACACAAAATAGGGTGGAAAACGAGCAAAGTGAAACAAAAAAGACTGACCATAGAAAGCTACTATGGCAACAAGAAAGGACAAAACACAAACTTATACGAAGACCACAATATCAAAACTTCTACATGTGAAGCCTCAGAGAGAAATATGAATTGATCTCAGGCCCAAAATGTCCTCATGGAAGAGCTCAACAAGTTAGTAGAATAAAATGTAGAAAAAGAAATGGAAGTTATGTAAGAGAATTATTTTTTAAAAACTTATGGAAAAAAGAGTCAACAGCTTTGAAAAAAAAACCCACTATTTAAAAAGTATTATCCAAATGGAAAAAGAAGTAGAAAAATCCACTGAAGAAAACAATTCCTTAAAAAATAAATTTGAGCAAGTGGAAACTAATGACTATAAGACATCAAAAATCATTTAAAAATAATCAGAAGAATAAAAAAGAAAACATAAAATACATCATTGGAAAAACAAATGGCCTATAAAATAGATCCAGGGCTACCTGACAGTCATTAAAAAAAAAAAAAAAAAAAAGAAAAGAACCTAGTCAGTATCTTTCAAGAAATTATCAAGGAAAACTGCCTTGAAATCATAGAACTAAAGGGTTAAACAGTCATTGAAAATTCTACTTATCACCTCCTGACAGATCCCAAAATGAAAATTCCAAGGAATATTCTAGTCAAACTCCAGAACTATCAGATCAAAGTGAAAGTACTGCAAACAGTCAGAAAGAAACAATTCAAATATTGAGAAGTTATGTCAGCACTACAAAGAATTTAGCAGCTTCTACATTAAAGGATCAGAGAACTTAGAATATGATATTCTGGAAGGCAAAGATATTTTATTACAACCAAGAATCAACTACCCAGAAAAAACCAAATATAATCTTTCAGAGGAAAAAAAACAAGGGCATTCAATGAAATGGGGGGCTTGCAAACATTCCTGATAAAAATACAAGTGCTTAAAGAGAAAATTTAATTTTCAAATAAAAGACTCAAGAGAAGCATGAAAAGTAAATTGAAAAGAAATATATATATACATATATATGTATATACACATGTATAGTGTTTTACACACACACGTATACGTATGTATTTATGTAATATACATATGTATATGTGTGTGTATTTTCATATCATGTTAAAAGAGATTAAAGGGGAAGGTGAGACTTGGAAATGTTAAGAACTATATCTTTACTATGAAGGAGTATACATACAGAGTTCTGGTTTTTTATTTTTAATTTGCTGGAATTAAATAAAAAGGATGGGGCAACAAAGAGAATTGTACTGGCAGAAGAGAGAAGGGAGAGTCAGAATGCGGTAAATTATATCACATGAAGAGGTGAAAAAGACATCATAGTGGAGGAAAAGAAGGGAGTGCTGTGAACGCTGAACCTTACTCTCTTTGGATTTGTCTCAAAGGAAATAACATACATGGTATAGATATCTATCTGATCCTACAGAGAAATAGGATGGAAGGGAGACAAGGAAAGGGAGGAGCTGATAGAAGGGAGTGTAAATTAAGAGGGATAGTGGTCTGAAGCAAAACTTTGATGAGGAGGGACACTGTGAAAAGAGAGAGGGGACAAAGCATTAACAGGGAAAACAGAATGGAGGAACATACAGAATAGTAATTAGAACTATGAATGTGAATGGGATGAACTCTCCCATAAAATGGAAATGGATAGGAGAGTGGATTAAAAAACAGAATACTATAGTATATTTTTACAACAAATTTGAAGCAGAGAGGAACATAAAGATAAAAAGTGGGGGCAGAACTTATTTTGTTTCATGTAAAATTTTAAAAAAAAGCAGGGAATAACAATCGATCTCAGGTAAAGGAAAAAAACACATAAACTACTTGAAAATGGATTATGTATTTTTTTAATTTTCATTATGAATCCCGTTAATTTAATATGAAGAAAGCAAGTATGGTTTTGTATTAGAAAATATAGTATACTAAATTATTTTAATGACAATAAACACAAATAATTATATAAATAGAAGCCATAAAACATATAGAATGCAACACTAATTTATGTTAAAAAGACCCAAAATAAACATAAGAATTAAAATATCTTTCCTATAATGTAAAAAAGTACCTATATGAAACTGAAAGATAACATTATTTGTAATGGAAAAAAGTGAATATTTTCCAAGAAGAGCAGAAAAGAAGTGAAGAAGCCAGCTATTGACATTATTATTGCCATAGTATTAAAAATGCTAATAGCTTTAAACATGCTGTTTAAAATGCTAAAAATTTCCAGCTATAGAAATAAAGCAGCAAAAAGTAAAACAAATTAAGTGACTAAGCACTGAAGCATTGGCAAAGAAGAGATTAAAGTGCTTTTATTTGAATAAAATCATGTTTAACTTAAAAAAAAAAGCAAAACAGAACTTTTTAAATTAATCTATAGCACTAGCAATGCAAACACAAGGGAAAACTCAATCTATAAAATCATGATTTCTACAAAATAGTAACAATTTTTTAAATGAATAGAAAAAGAAATATCATTCAAAATAGGAAATTACATTGACCAGCAATAATTTAATCCAGGAAGACACATAAAGGATTTGTAAAACTATACTGCAAAACAAAAATATGTGTATATAATATAATTCATATATAAATGTACATGAAATACCTGAATATATACACATTTTCTTTAAAATAAAGATACAACTGTGAAATAAAAATGTATGTGTCTAAAGATATGCATACATACACAATATATACTTTTTTGGTTTGCAGCATACAAATAAAGATATCAAAAATAAATATATATGTATACATATGGACATAAACCTGTTTTGGTTTTGCATTTTATATATTTATTTTCAGTATGGCTTGGTCATATAATGCAATTCTAACCAAGTTATTAATCCACTAACTGAATAATATTACCAAATTACTAAGAAGAATCCTTAGAGAATTAAAGAACATATTATGGAAGTGAAGCCAACATAATATTCATTTCAATAACAAAAAATCAAAAATATCAAGGTAAAAAACCTTTTGAAAAGGAGAAAAGAAGAAAATGGTATTTAATAATAACAAATTATTATAAAGCAATGATTTTCCAAACTATCCAGTAATTGATAAAAAGTATGTAAGTGAGTGAATTGGCAAGATGATATAATTAAGATTTAGAAGCAAATCTGTTGCAGTCTGAAGATTTATAAACCTAAGAAAATAGGCATGAAATTATATTGGGATAAATTCTAAAATCATTTCTAACATTTGATTTGACCCCATAATTCCAACTAGTATTATACCCTCAAGGAAATAATTGACAAAATTTTGGTACAAAAATATTTATAGCAACATTTGTAAAAGGAAAAGACCCCACAACTGTTAAACTGTTCAACAAATACTGGCATATAAATGTAATAGAATTTTATTATGCTGTAAAGAATCAAGAAATATCAACAGTTCAGAGAAATATAGAAAGACCTATAAGTAATGATGCACAGTGAATTAAGCTAAACCAAAATAATACAGTATATAGAAAATGATTATGGATATTTTAAATGAGGACAACATTAAATGACAACAAATTTCAGTAACAATAATGGCTGTTCATTGTTACTTGACTGAGGTACAATCGTTCATTCATAAAATAAGCATTTATTAAATGCCTATTATGTACAACATATTTTCTATGGGTGATTCAAAGGAGAAAGTAAAAATGAGTCCCTTCTGTGAAAAAAACTGCCTGTAACTTGAAAGAAACAAAATGAACACAGATAAGTGAATGGAAAATACATTTTAAAAATAGCAACAGTAACAACAACATTGTTTTAAGAACAACAGTGAGTGACTAAGTCTTTTTGACTACTATAAGCATTCAAATTAACTACACAGGACATAATGAAGGAAGATGTTTTCTGCATCTAGAGAAAAACTGATGAACAGAATTATGCATGGAATGATTTTATACACACAGACACACACACACACACACACTTGTGTGTAATGGTAGTTATGTTTAGAGCAGGGGGAGAAGGAGAAAATGAAATTGACATGATGACTTTATTATAGAGTTAAAAGGAATAGTAAGCGGTGGACAAAAGATTTTCAGTTACACGTTTTCTTTCTGCTACGCAATAGAAATACTTATTTCATAAGAAGAAATAAAATAAATTATTTAAAAATAATGAAAGAGGTGCATTAGCAGTCACGTAAAAGGTGACACTTGAAGATAAGACTTAATAAAAGCCAGGATTTCTATGAGTCAGAAGTGAGAAGGGAGGACTTTCCAGGATTGGTTGACAACCTATGCAATCAACACAGTTACTGAAGTTGAAAAGTTGTGCAAGGGGGACAGTTTAAAAAGACATGACTGTCCTTTTTTTTTTTTTTAATAATGGACACAATTTATTTTGACACAAAGGAAATTCACCTATAAATATCTGAACAATTATCTGCAAAGTAAATTCCTAGAAAAAAAAAAAAGGTAAGCAAATCAAGCCAAGACTGTGTCCAATAATACCTGTCCTTTTACCTTCTTGTAGTTTACAGATTGCTGCTTAAAATTGTGGCAGTGTTTTTAAATTTATTTTCAACTTTTTCTGTTGTATGTGAAATACGTTGTCTTTTAATGCCTGGTACTTGGTAGGCCTTGATAGATTTACTTAGTGACACTTAAAATCACGGACTTAGACCAGGTGATCTCTTTTTCTTGCTCTCATTTCTAAAATGTAAAATTTTAAATCTGGAGGTCCTTTTTGTGAAAATAAATTCCATCATTATATTAACATTATACAGGAAAATAAGTAGGTAAACAATGACTGAAGCAGAGGGGAACTGGAGTGATTTAATGGTTTTGAAAATTCTATCACTGGTGTATTGCCCCTGCCCATATTGAGGAGAGGAAGAGTGTTTGCCAGGGACTGATTAATACTTAACACACACAAAATAAAAGTATTGAAAAGGACATTCAAGTTTAAGCTGTCCTCTTTCTTTTGTAAATATAGAAGCTGGAGAGCAAAGAAAGGAAATGACTTTTCTAAGATCACTCAAGCATTAAAGGAAAAAAAAAATCTACATTTAGAAACCAGGTTTCTGGATTCCATTTCAAGTGCTCAACAAAAAGTAGGCGCACTGTGATATGTAAAATGGTCCAAATACAACGCTCAATTCAAAGATGTAAGGGAACAAATAGCAATCAAAAGGTTAATCAGAAAGTAACAAATCCACGTTGTGGAATGACAACCCACTAACATTTATTTAGTGACCACTATGAACCAGGTACAGTGCCAAGAGATGAGGATATAAAGTAAGGCAAAAAGACAATTCATGCTCTCAAAGAACTTAAAATCTAATGGGGAAGACAACATGCAAAAAACTGTACATACATACACACACACACATACGCACAAGATATATGGATATGGTGTGTGTGTATATATTGTGTGTATACATAACTAACGTGTAGTGTACAAAAAACTGTATATACACATACCCTCCCATATATGCCATATAGATATGATATGTGGATATGTATATACAATCCTGTGTGTTTGTGTACACACACACACACCCACCCACACACACACCCACCCACACAGAATAAATTTGAGAGAATCAACAGAGCAGAGGCACTAGCTGATTGAAAAAAGACTTTTTTTTGTAGAAGATGGAACTTTAGGTGAGACTTGAAGGAAGTTAGGGAAAATAGGAAGAGGATATGAAGGATGAGAAACTTCCTGGCATGGGGGGTCAGCCAGTGAAAATGAAAAAAAACAGAGATAGAACATTTTGCTCCAGGAACAGAATATGGGAAAGGACATAAGGTTAGGTTGGACTGTATGGCTGAATTTACAGGACAAAAGTTGTAAACTGTGATTTTGTTCAGTTTTCACAAATTCTAGAAAGCAACACGGAAGATTAACTCCTTTAAATAATCTCCTCTTTATGATATTTAATTGATCTTGGATATATTCAATAGCTCCCTCAGCCACTTCTTCCCTTTGACTGGAGAACTGGAGCCCAGAGAATTAACTCTGCCTATAGTCTCCTTTATCTATGGCAAAACCTGAACTTTGTAGCTCATTTCACTTTGCATCCAACAAAATTCCATGCAATAAGTACCTACTGGTGTCTGCTCCCACCCCCATCCTGTCCACCCCACGCTTGCTTTCTAACTTCCTCTTGTGTGTCACCCTTGTAATGTCTTTCCCCATAAGACTGAAAACTCCTAGAGATCTGGAACTGTCTAATTTTCTTATTTGTATCTCCAGCACTTAGCATGGTGCCTGGCACATAGTAGGTGCTTAATAAATATTGATTGAATTGATCTGAAAAATAATAACAATTTGTTTGATGAAAAGATTCGGGTAGTAAGACTTTATGGCAACTGCATGTTAGTCATGTCTTCTCTCTTTTATCTGAAGGCAATGTTGTCAAGAATTACAACTTAGAGGGAAAATTTACTCAGTCTGACTTTTGCTAGAGGCCCCTGTATGCTAAAACAAGCAAACAAAACCAGAAGTGCAATAAATAGTTCCTTTTTCTTCTGATCCTTAGAAAGATTACCCACCTTGGAAATAAATAAAACAAGTATCCATTCTGTTATTGCTTCTTCGGTATGTCTACTTCCTCTCATATAATCATGTAGACGTTGTTAAATAATTTTCTTCAAAAGTACTGTGTTTTATTGTCTAGATCTAAATTTCTTTAAGTTCTTTAAGAAAAAAAATGCTGACCAACTTCCCAAGACTCTTTTGGAATATACCTTGAATAGCTCCATGCATGCTTTCCAATTTTAATACAGATTCAAAATCTAAGGATCTCTATTTAAAGGGGGAGAGATTTTTTCTTTCTTATAAACATTTCTGTTAATTACTTACAGCTTTTAAAATGCTTCACTTTATCCTAGAAATTCCCTGGAGCTAGCAATCCAAAGCTGAGTTTAGTAATTATGGCGTAATGCCAGTTATACTACACGATGAGTGAAATAACTGCCGACAACTGTCACAGAGCACCAAAAGTCACAGAAAATATTGAAATGCCAGAGGCTCAGAATTCAGTTTCTCACTGAATATGTAAACAAGGTTTTTGTTGTGTCTCAAGTAAAATAATATTCATAATAATGCCAAAATATGTTCTCATATTAAGTGTTACCAAAAATCACACTTCATAACTTGGCATCTACTAGCTATATTCATAATCAAACCACTGAGGAATATAGTACTTGCTTAAATTTCTCTTCTTAGCTATATTATTGCTATTATCTATTATAGAAATTCACCATTAAATGCAGGTAAGTAAATGTAGCCCAATCTGATAATAGATAAATGACATCTCTCTCTCTCTCTCTCTCTCTCTCTCTCTCTCTCTCTCTCTCTCTCTCTTTCTCTGTCCTCTCCCCCACTTTTTTGCTCCTTTCCTATATTTCTTCCCTCAACTCCACATGACTCATAGTATAAAATCCTTAAACTCCTGTACCCCACACTATATAGTGGTTGGTGGCTGCCCTCATATCCTAGGGAACAGGGCACTATGGTCAACTACTTGAACCTAGGAACCCATGAATAGGGAACTGTTTATTAAATATTTGTGTCTTATCTTGTCCTGATAACTGTTTAGTTGACTGAACAACCTTAACAATCAGTTGCCCATCATCAGTTCCTGTACATATTCACTTAGAACAACCCTATGTTAATGAGAAAAAGGCTAATGAGGGGGCACAGCCAAGATAGCAAAGAAGAAGCAGGAACCTGCTAGAGCTCTCCCCTCAAACCCCTCAAAAAAAACCAAAAGCTGTACAAATGACTGTAAACAAATTCTAGAGCAGCAGAAACCACAAAATGACAGACTGAAGCAAATTTCCAGCCCAATACAATCTGGAAGGTTGACAAGGAGGGGTCTATTGCACTGGGCTAGGAGAAGAGCACAGCTCAACTTGGGTTATAGCACTTAGATGGATTTGGAGCAGGCCTTAGGGGACTAAATCACTGGCAGCAACAGTGTTTTCCAGACCTTGCAACCCACAAACACCAAAGACAGCCTCCAACGTCGGTGGAAAGGGTCTCTCACCGGGCTAAAAAAGGAGTGTGGTCTAGCCCCAGACCAGGCCCAGTCTTGGACCCAAAGCCAGGGCAGCTGCAGCCACTGCTAAAGCTGAGGTTGCTTCTAGAGTCATTTAACAAAGAGCTCAAAAGTCAAGTAATTCACTGCAAAAAGGAGCAAATCAGGGAAAAAGAAATAGACTATAGATTCTTACTTTCTCAATGAAGAAATATTTTCTTATATCATTGCTGAGAAGAAAGATGAAAACATACAAGCAGAAAAAGACAACAAACCAAAATTCCTACATCTAAAGCCTGGGAGAAAAATATGAATTGTTCTCAGGCTATGGAAGAGTTCAAAAAGGATTTTGAAACACAAGTAAGAGAAGTAGAAGAAAACATTGGGAAGAGAAATGAGTGACACAAGAAAATCATGAAAAACAAGTCAAAAACTTGTTAAAGCAAACCTTAAAAAAATGCTTTAAAATTAGACTAACCCTAATGGTAAAAGAGGTCCAAAAAGCCAAGGAGGAGAAGAATGCCTTGAAAAACACAATGGGTCAAATGGAAAAAGTGGTCTAAAAGCTCACTGAAGAAATAACTCCTTCAAAATTAGAATGGAGCAAATGGAAGCTAATGACTTTATCAAAAATCAAGTAATTATAAAACAAAACCAAAGGAATGAAAAAAATAGTGGATAATGTGAAATACCTCACTGGAAAAACAAGTGATTTGGAAAATGGATCCAGAAGAGATAATTTAAAAATTATCAGACTATTTGAAAACCATGATCAAAAAAAAAAGCCTAGACATCATCTTTCAAGAAACTGTCAAGGAAAACTGCCCTGGTGTTCTAGAAGCAGAGGGTAAAATAGAAATGGAAAGAATTCACCAATCACTTCCTGAAAGAGATCCCAAAAGGAAAACTCCTAGGAATATTGTAGTCAAATTCCAGAGTTCACAAGTCAAGGAGAAAATATTACAAGCAGCCAGAAAGAAACAATTCAAATATTGTGGATACCCAATCAGGATAGCATAATATTTAGCAGCTTCTACACTAAGGGATAAGAAACCTTGGAATATGATATTCCAGAGATCAGAGGAGATAAAATTAAAACCAAGAATCACCTACCCAGCAAAACTAAGTATAACACTTCAGGGGATAAAATGGAACTTCAATGAAATAGAGGACTTGGGTGCATTCTTGTTGAAAAGAACAGTGCTGAATAAAAAATCTGACTTTCAAACACAAGAATCAAGAAAAATATGAAAAGTAAACAGGAAAGAGAAACCATAAGGGATTTATTAAAGTTGAACTGTTTCCATTCCTATGTGGAAAGATGATATCTGTAACATATGAGCCTTTCCCAGTATTAGCAGAGTTGGAGGGAACATATGTATGTATGTATATTTATATATACATGTGTATACATATATATGTATGTATACACACATACATAGATATATGTATGTGTATGTACATGTATATAATATGTATGTAGAGAGAACGAGATAGCTTACAAGGTAAGCTTAATATGAAGTGATGATATCTAAAAAAAGAAAATTAAGTGTTCAGAGGATTATACTAGGAGAAAGAGAAAAGCAGAGACAGAATATAGTAAATCATATCACATAAAAGAGGCAAGAAGGAGCTTGTACAATGGAGGGGAAGAAGGGGAAGATACAAGGGAATAAGTTAGCCTTCCTTTCACTGGATTTGCCTTCAGGAGGGAATGACATACGAACTCAATTGGGTATGGAAGTTTATCTTACCTTACAGGAAAGCAGGGGCAAAGGGGATAAGAGAGAGGGGATAATAAATAGAAGGGTCAGTAGATTGGGGAAGGGGTGATCAGAAGCAAACACTTTGGTAGAGGGACAGATCAAAGAAGAGAATAAAATAAATGGAGGGTGGAACAGGATAGAGGAAAATACAGCCTTTCACATTATGACTGTTATGGAAGTGTTTTGCATGACTACACCTGTATAACCTATATTGAAATGCTTGGTTCTCAGTGGAGGGGAGAGAATGTGGAACCCAAAGCTTTAAAAATGACAATTAAAATTGTTTTTATATGCAGCTAAGAAATAAGATATAAAGGCAATGGGGTATAGAATCTATCTTGCCCTATAGGAAAGCAGCAGGGGAATAGAAGGCAGGAGATAGAAGGGAGGGCAGATTCGAGGAAAAAGTAATCAGACTACACGCTGCCTTGGGGTGGGAGGAGTGGGGGAGATGGGGAAAAAATTTGAAATTCAAAATTTTGTGGAAGTGAATGTTGAAAACTGAAAAGAAATAATATTTGTTAAAAAGAAAAACACTAATGATGTTTTAGTAAAATAAATTGTTACTGGGCATTTGTCACCCAATTATTCATACTCCAAGGGTAATTGGTATGTTCAAGGAGGACTAGCACCTCTGTTGAGAGGGCTTGCTGAACTCTTTTAAGATCTATTTGTCCATTTTTGGGGTCTACCTGGTGCTCAGCTCTCACCTGTGACTCCAAAAATTGTAGCAAGCACATTGGCCACACCCTGGCAAATTTTGGTAGATGGGCTAAACCAGGTTGAGGGTAGTTGATGGGTGTCAAACTCATAAGTGAATTAAGGGGTTATCTACTCTCAGCATATGAAGACTATCCATAGTGGAACGGGTGTATGAGAATAATTTGTTCCAATAACCGTGAAGGCAGATGAAGTAGAAGCTGTGGAGTGCTTAGAGCTTGGTCACAATTTGAAAAAACCAAGGTCATCCACTGAATTCCCAGCCATTGCCAATCATCTTGAGTTTTGTCTTGCCAGTGGACTTCACTGACTCTGGAAAAGAGAGTGAGGCTGATGACTTTGTGTGACTACCTCACTTAAGTCCAGTTCACACATGAATCAAGACAATACCCCATAATATCATCGGCCTTCTTTAAAAACAAAAGACTGACAACAACAACAAACTCATACCCAAATAGTAGGAACCATCTCTCTCCTCTGCATTCCCCATGAGTTTCTTGGGAAAATCTGTTTTGTCCAATTCTAGTGTTGTTACAGATTCCCCTTTTTTACAATGGCACAATCTAGCTCTAAGATCTTCCCTGGGACACCCACAGATAACATGTTTAAGCTTTATGGTCCATTCATTGTGAAATATCTTTCACAGTGGCTTTAGTATATCAGGGACAATACCACTTTGCAGTTCTCTAAGGAAGGCTCCTTTGAATTACAAAAATTACTCCATCTGAAAGAAGCAATAGAGACAAAACACCCTTGGCATAAAAATGCTTATTTTCTCTAGTGTGATTAAGCAAGTAACAAGAAAATTCAGCCTATTGTTTGTAGCTACAAGTAAAATGGAAAGAGATTTAGAGAGTAAGCCGCTAGACTGAGAGAAAATGATTAATTTAAGGGACCAGTTGAAAGATAAAAGAGGTGCTATTGACAGTTGCCACAGAAAGCTGAGAAGTGCTGCCCTGAGCATCCCAATTCCTGCTCCAAGCATCCCAGCTGCTTGCCAGCCCTACCCCATATGCCCTGAAGACCCTTCCCCATAAAGGGTCCTGAGGACCTCCTGGATCTGTGGTGAGAACAGGAATGACAATTTCTGATGCCTCCAAAAACAGAGACCTTGGAAATTATAGAATTTAAGGAAATACCAGGTCACCCCCAGGACCCATATAAACTTGTTCAAGCATAAGAGCATAAATTAAGTGAAGGAGATTCAAGGGAGTAATGAAATAAGACACATAGATACTATTCTTGTCACTTTCCAGCCTTTAAGAGAATTCCCACAGCAGGTTGGTTCCCCTCAATTAACCCATGTATCCTGGTAACCTATAGAATTACACTATTTGAAGTCAGACTTCCTGAAAATCTGGGATAAACCAGGCAAATTTATTGAAGTTACAATCCATTTTTGAGGCATACTGCCCAACTCGGGTAGACGCCAAACTAAGTCTATCGACATTAACCGTATTGTTGGAGAGGAGGGCTTAAAACTTACAATGCCAGGACTTCCTTGCCTCTATGCAGTACCAGAATCTTTTGGGGCCTCCAAAGAGGCAGATGTTGGCTATTCTCTGAAGGGAGCACTATTGTCATCCCCTATAAAAATAATTTGCCTTTATCCTTTCACAACCAATACCCTTTTCCCCAAGAGGTGGAAGAAGATCTTGACGCTGTCCTCCATGACTTCTTGTCACACAGGGTTCTAGTGACCCTGTAATACCCCTATTCTCCAAGTCCCAAAACCAGGGATGCTTATAGCAGAGAAGAAGCAAGTTTGTTGCTTTATTCAAGATCTATGGGTTAGTAACACTTTTGTGATCCCTTTACAACTCCATGGTACCCAATTCCTTGACAATTCTCAATCTCGTTCCCCACTCCCATGGTTCTTATTTTATAGTTACTGCTCTGTGTTCTTACTTTTTTGGCCATTATTGTCCACCCCAATAGCCAATTTTTGTTTTATTCACCTTTAAAAGAGAACAATAGAAGTGTCCCTGTCTCCCTCTGAGGTTCTATGATTCCCCTCCCATTTTTTCCTTCTCTCTCTCATTCCGAGCCATCTCCAGCTGTCCTAACTGGACAACACTGGACTCAGATGGATCCAGAGGAGGAAGTGAGGCTAGTGAATTTGCAAAGCCTTCCTTCACTTAAATCTAAATCATTTGCAAGTCATGACATCATGTTCTTCATGCTATAGTCCTCTTTGAAAATGAAGAACAAACAAGGGCAATAGCAAATTTTTTCACCCACTTACACTGAGATCACCAGTCCTCCCAGGGGACTGCTCTCATTCAGCATGTGGATGTAATTCTACTCTCTTCCCCAGACCCAGCCTTGCATCAAGAAGACATTGTAGCCTTGTTAGATTCTTTACATGATATAAGGTGAGCAAACAATAAGCCATAGGGGCACTCCCTTCAATTCATTACTTTGGTTTTATTATTTCAGAAGATCAGTGATGCCTCTCCTCAGACCAAGTTCAAAGCATTGCTAGTTTACAGTAGACCCAGACCAAGAAAGACCTGTGAGCTCTTTTGAGGGATGGCTGGCTACTGCCACTTGTGCATCCCATACTATTTCACTATTGTGAGACCATTGGAAAACAACTTCCCACAAAGGATGTCTTAGATCACCCACTCTCATGAACCCTGGATGGACAGGAGGCACTTACTTGTCCTAAGAGCTCCCTCCTTGATGCCATGCCCTAGTACTCCCAAACTACAATAAATTTTTTATCCTTTTTTTCCATGAAAAGAAAGGATTTGCCTCAAGAGTTCTAATTCAGACCCATGGGGATAGGCATTGTCTGTAGCTTTTCACTGTAGCCCTGGTAAAGAAAGTTCAACATTGAGGTCACTCAACATCTCTCTAATCCTTGGCTTGGGTAGCTAGGTGGTGCAGTGGATAAAGCACCAGTGCAGGAATCAGGAGGTACTGAGTTCAAATGTTACCTCAGACACTTGATACTCTCTAGCTGTGTGACCTTGGGCAAGTCACTTAACCTCAATTGCCTTATCCTGGGTCATTTCCAGTTATCTTGGTGAATATCTGGTCACTGGATTCAGATGTCTCTGGAGGAGAAGTGAGGTTGGTGACCTGCACAGCCTTCCCTCATTCAAAACAAAGTCAAGTGGAAGTCATGTCATCATTTCTGTGGCATGGCGTGGTCTTCTCCAGCAATGAAGGACAAACACACAATCATTGGCTAGCCAGACAAAAGCTATTGCTTCTGGCAAGAATGTCAGTCTCCTCAACTCTGTGATCCTTTTTCCTGATCCACTCAGATCCTGAGGACATCCTTCTATATCATTACTGTCTTTCTGTCTGTCAGCAAACCTCTTCTCCCAGGCCTGATCTCTTGGACTTCCCATTGATAACCCAGATCACTTCCTGTTTCATAATGGCGTCTTGGAAATTAAAAAAAAAGTAGGGGGAATTTCCTATCTAGGTTTATTCTCTACAACCACCTATACAATCTGCTGAGGTGGAAAAGATCCATTCCTCAAGAGCAGAATCCTCCAGTAAGTTTGGTGCCTGGAGGTAAAAGGTAGGTATGAATAAGACTCGTTAAGATTGGGGATTGCATCATTGATTAGAGATAAATGAATGTGTCATAATTATTATGCTCTTATGGTTTATCCTCTTGGCAGTGTTGGGTGGGACACTTACACTGGCTACTGCCCATAGCACTGGAGCACCTTGTTCCCCAACAAGAATCAATTCAATCATTTTTACCCATCCCAATAGACACACTATTACCACTATATCACCATTCAGGCTGAAAAGGAGTTTCTTGTCATTATCAGAGAGTTGTGGTGCTGAAATCAACCTCCTTTCAAAAATTGATTATCTTTAGGCTTATTCTTTGTTGGCATTCTGGTAGTCACTGAGAGATATAGAGAATTTTCTGAAGCAGCACATGTCCTGGAATAGTTCTTAAATCTCACATCCACCATGATCTAACCTCTGAGTACAGAATTAGAACATATTAGATGAGCCATTTTAGAGAATAGGGCTGCTATTGATTAGCTTTTGCTTAGACATAACCATGGTTGCCAAGATTTTTAGGGCATATGTTGATTTAGCATATCAGATAATAATCATCTTATTAAAACTTACTAAAGGGCCCTACAGAAATTGGTTTTAGGTATCCAATAATCCTCCCTTGGTGGTGCCTGGTAGACTTGGTTGTGGTCATGACTGCCTCACACAAGAATTTTCAAACAGATTCTGATGGGGTTTGTGATACTCATTCATTCCCAGAGAATCTCCCTCTATTACATAGTGTACTTGTTTCTCAGTGCAAGTCTAAGTTCCTGACTTACACTCCCTGATACCTTTTCAATTTAATCATTCTAATAATCATTGGGAAAAATTTGCCACAAATCTGACCCCTATCCCTCCATAAACATTCTGTCAAGCTATTAATAAGATAAGCAGTGAGGGGGCACCTCCACTGACTTGGGTTATTTTAGTGAACTTTCTTTTAAATCTTAACCTAGTTTTATGATTCTACATTTGTGCTTTTCTTGAGAAAAGACAAAAAGAGTGGAACTATGGGAAAGTTATGAATGTTGCAACCCTCACCTTACAGTGAGGGACCCTACTGGTTTAAACCAGACTTGTTTATTTTTTAACCCAAGACAGTAGGACATATTGACCCCAGAGATCTTCCAGAAGCCTGCCTTGCCTCTACAAAGGGATTATGGGTCTTATTTGAAAGTAGAATCTATTTAATTTCCTTGGCTACCTTGTTCCTAAGGTCAGGAACACTACACATATATAAACTATATACTCTGTAACTATATAACACTGTACCCTATATAACTAATGTAACTATAACACTAAACATTAAATCATGTGTAACCCACACAGGCTCAGAGGAGTTAGTCACCTATTTAGCCTCTCTCTTCTTCCAGATGACTTAATACATTCGTCATTTTCTTGAAATTTTCTTAGCCTGGAATTTTTTCCTAACTAATATGAGGTCTTTTGCATTATTTGGATTTTGCAGTGAGAATGTTTTCCAGGCTTGAAAAATGGCCTTTGTGAATGTATGGAGGCAAAAGACAAGACCAAAATTAGGAAATGATTCTTGCTTCTATTTCTTATTTCCATTTCCAGCACTTATCACTGTACTTGGCTAATAGTAAGTACTTAATATATGGCTTTTATTCATTCAGCTTTTCTAGAATGTAGATCATGTGAAAGGGATTATTTTATATTATATTATTTTGTGGAACAGACAACTTACAGACAGCCAGGAAATGAATATTTGACTGAAAACATCTCACAGATGACAATCAATTCCATCCATCTGCTTCTCAAAAACTAAACATAAACAACTTCCAGGTTAATGGAACTAATACTTCATTATATTTATGTGAGCAGATTTTCCCTTAATATTCGATTCCAATACTTACCAGAAAAAATTTTTATGGTTTCTGATCTATAAAACTGATATTAATTGGTCTGTTTGTTGGCAAAGAAAAATTGTAAATTACCTTTAAGAGTTCTACTTCTGAAGGGTTTTTTTTCTTTCATGTGGTATTAATTATGTTCACAGGGTGAGAAATCTTTCCATTTCATTCTGTCGGTCAGACTGATGGAATCTGAAGAGACTATGTTTTTAAGATGCTTTCTCCTATATTTATCTTTTGATGAATCAGTTTTATAGGCATGGAACTGAATATTTTGACCCTCTTTCCTTTATGACTCCATTGCTTTAACTGCCACTCTTAGCTATATTATTTATGTAACTGCTACAATATAGTGAAAATTATTTTGACTCTTCTAATTGATTAAAGATTTAATGAGAACAATTCAGGGAGGGTTAAGAATTAGAGAAAATAGAATTATTGCAATTTTAAACTGTATGTTAGAGGTTGTGTGTGCGTGTGTGTGTATGTGTGTGTGTGTGTCTTTTGCGTGAAATCTTTTACAGAGACTAAATAAGATTCCTAAGAACTAGAGCTATTCAGACACACTAAAACATACACACAATATGGACAAATATAGCAAGTTGTTATAAAAACACCTCTCACATTTCCACAATAACTAAGACATTTAGTTGTTTAGCACATATTGAATGATGTTTAATTGTGTATATAGCTATTGAACTACATTCATGGTTACAAAATATTTAAACATTCGGGGGGAAAAAACAAGAAATGAAGTTACTTTTCTAACTTCTGAACCTATTTTATGACAAGGAGAAGACTGATGGTAATAAGGGATGAGTAAAGATTTTTGAGAGGAAAGGGGAGAAAAAAAAGGAGAAAGAATAGAAGAGTTGCATGATCTTTATCCCTAAACTGGTTTCTTTTAACACTAATCAGGTTGTTGGGAAAAATCAAATGAGACAGCATTTGTAAAGCTTTTAGCATAGAACCTGACACACAGAAAGCAGTTAATAAATACTTTATCATGCTCTATCTCTTCTCTTATTTTACCTTTCCTTCCCTTGGAATAGTACATGGCACCTAAAAGAAGTATTTAATAAATATTTATTTATGATTGACTGATTTACCTGACCACTGGTTTCCTGGAGTCTTAGACTTTGGGGAACCTTGAATACATTTCTAACTTTTTTACTTGATCCCTAATCTGCCACTACATATGTCATTTTCTGAACCAGGGTGCTCTGCCATTTGATATTGTTTCCTCTATAACTACTGCATTCCATATTTCCAGAAGGATTATCATAGACCCTCTGGAACAGGATAGTCAGCAAAACCAGGGGACAGATATTATGAGGGCATTCACATAGCAATGGTAACAGATATAAATGATATACTCAGCTCACAACAGCCAAGACCAGCAGAATCACTGAAGAGATTTTAATTCTCCCAGAATATATCCAAACAAGATTAGCCCCCTATGGTTTCATCTAATAGGAAGTATCCATAGGGAGCCATACAAACTAATGTAAGAATCAAGGAAGAAATTGCAGAGTAGAGGTGGAGCTAGCCTCAGTTCTTAGCTCAATAACACATTGTCATGTTTTAAATGCTTCCTAATTCTGTATCGGTATGCTGTGTCAGGGTGATACACTTGTGCTCTATTCCAGAGTCCTGGGGTCATCTCAATAATCATTGACATTCTGACATTACTTTTATGTACAGACTTCAATCACACCTACGAGTGATGACAACTGATCCCAGTTTTTTCTCCTGCATTCTCTTACTCTGGTTCTATACTTAGAATTCCTCTAAAATTAATGGGTGGCTAATACCAGTCCTCTATATATTTCTGTTTAGTTGCAGTCACAACCTATTGGCTACCATTAAATAACAAGATTTTGCTGAAAAGTTCATGAATTGATATCAAAGACATGAAGTATTCTCTGACAGAATTGAACCAGATTTTTCTCACAAGTGAGTCTAATGTGTTAGACTGCTAGACATCCATTACCTGGGAGAGAGCACCAAATATTCCCAGAGAATTGGCTGGTCTACTTCCAGTCACTCCAGACGTACATAATGAAGCCAGCTGAGTAGCTAGAATGGACGAAGAGAATAAGCATTCTATGGTTCCTTTAATGTTCTATGTTTAACAAATATTATTTCTCTTTATCCTCATTACAACCCTGTAAGGCAGGTGCTATTACTTTCCCATTTTACAGTTAAGGAAACTGAGGCAGAGGTGAAGGGACTTGCACAAGTTCACATACCTCATGCCTGAGATCACATTTGAACTGAGGTCTTTCTTAGCACTCTATCCACTGAGCCACCTACCTGCCCAATGAAGATGAAGGGGAATCATCATTAGAAGACCAAAATTTGGTCAAGGCAGGCAGAACCATTTAAAACTTATAGAGTTCCACCTTGATGTCAAAACTAACAATAATAACTGATGTTTATGCTTACGAATCCATTTACATAGATAATCTCATTTAAACTTCACAGATATATAGTGGTTTCTGTAGTTATTTTCACTGTTATACAGATGTGGAAATTGACACTTGGAGAGGTCAATGACTTAAGGTTAATGTCAGAGGTGTGATTTGAAGCCAGGTCTTTTTGACTCTAAGCCAAATTCTCCATCCAATACACCAGAGTAGTCAAACTTGAGCACCTGAGTGTAGCCAACCTAGATTAAAATGTATTGGAAATGTTTAACAGAATGATTAAAAGTAAAATGCAGCAGATAATGTTGATGGGTAGTTTTCAAAGTGAATATAAAGCCTACAGGGATCTTTTTCTATTTGAGTTCGACACCACTGTACTATAGCACCCTTTATATTTCAACAACTCAGGATTAATATCTTTAACGAGTAAAGGACTTCAAAGTTTGCTTGATTTGGTATCTGGAAATACTGTACAAAAGATTTTTTTCGACTTCTTTATGCCATGATGTTGGATCTTGAAACCTGAACTCAAATCTTGCCTAGTCCCTTGTTGCTACCTGAGACTAATGAGTGCATCCTAGGAATGCTCAAAGGCATGAAGTTGGAAAATAGAGTGCCAAATTAGGGTAACAGCAAATAGGCCAGGTCTTTGAAACACAAGAGTATATGCAGGAGAATGAGCAGGTGAATATATAAAGCGAGTCTAGAGACAGACTACAAAAAACTTCATTATTGTTAAGTTTATATTTCTGTCCTTTACTTTTATACCACCTTCACTTTTAAAAAGTCCCTTTTTCTCCAGTCAGAGAAACATTTCTTTGATGAGGATTATTTTAGAGTGGGAGAAAAAAATAGCAAAACCAACCAACATGTCTACTATGTCTGACAACACATATGGTAGTCCACACAAGTAGTCTCCCACCTCTGTGGAGAAGAGGTGGTGTATTTTCTCAATTTTTTTTCCAAGACTGTTTTTTTTATCATGTAATTACACAGCTTAGAGTTTCTTCCTGTTTTTGTTTTGGTTCTTTTCAATTATATTGCTGAATTCATTGTTTATATCATTTTCTTGATTCTTCTTGCTTCATCCAGCATCATTTCATATTTCTGACAATGTATTTTAGTTCTTTGTATTCATAATTATTTATGGCATAGTAGCATTCCCTTCCATTGCCAAATCACAATTTGTTTAGCTATTCCTCAATCAATGGTTTTCTACTGTGAACTTCTTGGTTATTACTAAAAAAGAAAGTATTACTATCAATAGCTAGTGTCTATAAGACCTTTCTGTCTCTGGCCTCCATGGGGTGCAGGCCTATCAGTGCTATCTCTTCATCAGATAAGGACATTTTAATCATTTCCGCATCATGATTCCAAATTGCTTTCTAGAATCATTAGGAAAATTCACACCTTAATTAAATTATATTAATATGTCTGCCATTTCACAGCCCTTACAGTTTTGACTTTTGTTGATTTTATTATCTTTGCCAGATTCCTGGTTTTGAGGTCAGAGATGTTCCATTTGCAATTTTTTTATTGAGTGATTTTATTAGATGGTATTACATCATAATCAAAAATTTGAATTCACTCAGAAGAGTCTGGCATAATAATCTATACAACAAAATTCAAGAAGCAAAAGAATTATAGTCAATCAGACAATGATATGAAATCATGCAATCTACAGAACTCATCTACTAGTAATTAATCAGAATTTATTAAGTGCCTACTATGTACCAGGCACTTCACTAAACATTGTATATATCTTTTGGTCAAGAACTAGAAAAAAAATGAGCTGGGATCATGGTTAAAATGGAAAAGTATAATAGACTTGACTGCTTTGAAGAAACTGCAAAATTCTTTAAGTAACCCCAAGCTTCTCCATGAAACAAAATTCAAATATTCTTCTGATGATAGCATATGGTTTAAATTCATGGAATACCATATTGCTCAAAGAAGTGATGTTGAGAATCACCCAAATTGCCATGCAGATCTATCATGTAAGAGTAGGCTACACAATATTTTAAATGAGAAATCATACCAAGAGAAAAAGCATTAGTTTTTCTTACTATATGAAAGGAGCTCAATTAAGCTCTAGAGATACAAATATAAGCAAAACACAGTTTCAGACCTCAAAGTGTTTCTTGACAATGAGTGAAGACAAAGCATGAAAGAAAGCTGAAAAGCTAATGGGCTGGGGCAGGGGAGGAAAAGAGTGAAGACACTCACACAGGGACATGGTGGAGAAAAACAGTTCAGAGTATCAGGATTAGAACTTAGAGAAGAATAAAAGATTGAACATAGCTCTACAGGGCTATTTCCTTATGACGAAAAAATCTGGGGAAGAACTGATCAATAAGAGAAAGGGGCCACTGGGCTAGACCAATTAATAGTATGAGAAAGTCACAAAGCAAATGAACATCCTGAGGGATGAAAAGGAAAGTTTCAGTAGGAGACCCATACTGAAAGTTATAATAGAGGCATATTCTGATAGCTTATCCATGCCATTAGTATATTGTTAAGTCACAGAGGCAAACAGCTATCTGGGAAGGGTGCTTATATTTAGAATTAATTATTCTCCAAGAAATCTTTGTGATTCCCTATTTGCTTGCAGGTTGGTTAGTTGGTTTTCTTTTGTTGTTAGAGGGTTTTTTTTTGCAGGGGTAGAAATATTAAGAAGTTGGCTTTTTTGTGCTTTATGAAAAATATGATTGTAAGCAGAAGTGGATATAATAAATTCAGTTGGATCAGGTAATGAAGGTACCAAAATATCTGGGTGATGAAAATGAGTCAGTAAAGTGAGACATGCCTCTATGTGTGCATTGCCCTCTGTGTGACATTATAGCACCTGATTTAAGTTTCATATTCCTCAATTATAGAACTAAATTTTGAAGATAAATGAATAACCACCTATCTCTAATGTAATGCAGAAAAAATTGTAAATAAATTTAGGTATTCTGAAACCAGTTCTACAGAAAACTCAGTAGTTTGAAAAGAATAAAAGCAGATCCCTTCACTCTACAGATACACATGAGTTGAGACTAATTGTAGCACCCATGTGATATTCACAGCACATATAGCAGTTATGAATATTCCAGCACAATTCTGGATCTTGAAATACCACAGAGTCTCCACATGGAAGATGGAACCAAAACATTTATTCAGACACCAGAAAGCCAAATTCTTCACAGTAACAAAAATCTATACAAAATAACAATGCAGAGAATAACACCTTCCCCATGCCTTCCCCCTGCTGGATTTCCCACAAACCAGCTCCATTAGCTAAATCACAAGCAGGCTTCCTTAAATAAAATCACAGACAAGCTCTTTCACTCACACTAGCCAACTACCTGCATCCTTCAGTTCTGACTGTTTTCATGACTAATTTCATTTCGGCTGTGTCTAGCTCAGCTTTTTCCTGTTCCACCCATTCAGCAAACTCCTCCCACCATGTGACTCAGACTCCTGTGACAGAGACAGGTCACATGGGTCTATTAATGAATGCGAAAGATCTCCCCATTACATGGGCCCCAAGATCTTTCGTATTCATTATGTGGGTCAGGTTGGTGGGGCAACTAGTATCAACAGAACTTTACAACAATATAACAGGGATCACACAAAATAAGCCCATAGAAGTGTCTCAGGGTGGGTCTTGAGCACAAGCACTCTATTATCCCTTCCTCGAATAAATGGGACCAGTGTTTCTTCTTTCATAGCTACTTCCTACTGAGATTAGACATAAAGCTGTCCCTGCCCCAAGAAGTCCCAAGGGGAAAGTTCCTCAGCTGGCATCTGGAGTTTGGTCAAAACCAGGTCCAGAGATGACACAGCACATCAGACAGGGGGTGATGTCTGGTTGAAGTGATCAGACATCTGCATATGGAGGGTACTAAGCCTGCAGAAAACAAATCTGACAAACAAGGTAAACAGCCAAAAAAAACCAAAAGAAACAAGGAGACAATAACCAGAATCAGGGTAGATATAGGGTCCGTCACTTCAGGAGTCCATGAATCCATTTTGATAGCCTCATTCACTATTGTTCACTGTTTTCTAATTTGCAGTTTGGGGGTCATCATTCTGGTTGGAAGTATACTTTTTTAAAATCTGAGCGGAGTCCAGGTCAACCTCCCTTTCTCCCTGCAGGTGTAATGAACTTGGATACAATGTTTCAGGAGAATCTGCAAGGACAGTTATCATCTCCTTACTCAGTCTAAAATCAAGCTTCTTTACTCTGTACATTAGTTGGAATGCCATCTATGCTTCCAAAACCTACCCCTGCTCTCAATATAGCAGTAAACCATTCTTTTCTTGTCCATCTATTCTGACTTTGAATCTCCTGGCTACATATACTTCTCTCTCGAAGAAGAAATTTTATCTTTTTCACTGATTCTCACCATCCAAGATACCAATGATTCTCCCACCCTTTGGGTGAACCAACTCAAAATATCTGTGACCTCCTGCTGAGGAAAATTCTCAATTACCTCCCCAAACACTGTCAGGGGCCCCCTGATTCTTCTGCTTCCTTCTCAATACCAGCCAAACCTCAGCCCCATCATTTGTTTTATTCTCCTCCCATACATCCTTATGGCCTATGTTTGGGCCCCAATCAAGCCCAGCCTGTGTAAGGGCTGCATTAATTTTCCTATTGTTAACTTTGTGCCTCGTCATGTGAGTCAAACCAACAACAGCTTTTTTTCTTACCACCTTTTACCTTGCTCTTCTAAATGACAGTTCCTTATAGAAAGTTTCCCTTGCAAACCAGCTAACTCCTTTTTCATCTGAACTTTCTCCTCCAGAACATTATTTCTGTTTTTACACATGATTTGACAGCTTGTTAGCAAAACTCAGCCTCTGAGACACACTCCTGCCATTTCTTTCCCTGGTTCTATTGGTATTCCCAGCAAACATTCCTGTGCCTTTAGCCCATTCTCTTCCTAGGGAGGAATAAGGCAAATCTTCTCACCCTGGGACATCCATTTCTTCCTCTGTCTCCTCTGCCTTTCTGTCTTCAAACAGAGGTCTGATATTTTGCAGTTCTATCCTTGTTGCCATTTGTAATGCCAATGCGATATTCACATCCTCTAGCCATGAATATCCCAGTGCAATTCTAAATCATGAAATGGAAGGCAGAACTAAAATATCTATTAAGACACCAGAAAGCCAAATCCATCACAAGAACAATGAAAAAAATCATACACAATAACAACGCAGAGAACAACGCTATCCCCAAGCCTTGCCCACCAGCTCCATTAAACAAAATCACAAACAAGCTCTTTCACTCATGGTAGCCATCAGTCTTTTTGCTTGCATCCTTCCCAGCTCTGACTACTCTCTGACTCACTTCCTCTCAGCTCTGCTCTAGCTCTGTCTCTTCCTGTTCTACCCTTCTTGTTTCACCCATTCAGCAAACTCTTCCCACCACAGGCTTCCATGTGACCTACACAGGTTACATGAGTATATTAATGAAGGGGAAAGATCTCTCCATTTAAATTACCATTACATGCACTACACTAATGTAGTTTCTGAGTTTTTTTGTAGAGTTTTTTGTGAATTATCTTCATTTCTGAAGAAAAAAAAAATAATCTTTTCAGGTTTTCCCTTGGGCCCCTGTTATCTCAGTCTGGTAGCAGAAAAATACATAGAATCATAATGCAACTGCTTTAAATATAAGCGTACTAGGAGTTTACCATCAGAATGTAACAGATAGACCCTGTATACTGATTCCTATTTTTTTCATGGATCAAATAGAAACTGACAGTGTTTACAAATGCCCTGTAAGGCAGATAAAGAATATGTCTTTTGTCATTGGATAAATATCCAGCATCTTATAGGTGAAGGAGTAGGAAGAGAACGGCAAGAGGACACCCTGTAGATAGGAGAAGGAATCAGGTGGGGAACTACAAAGCAAACTAGGGAAGACAATGTTTAAGTTGACCTCAGATTGGAGGGATATCCTTATAAAACTTTAAAATTTCAATTTCTAGCATTTGTTATATTGTAAATATACATTGGAAGGTTGACTAAATTCTCAAGTTTTGTTGGTTTTTTGTTGTTCCTTCCTTTTCCATACTTTGGTCTCTTTCCTTTCCCTCTGTTTCTAGGTCAAAGTAAGACTTCTCCTCAAGAAATTGTGCTACACAGGAAAATCTAAAACGACCTTCAAACTTTTTCTCTGACTCCCGGTAAGTTAAGAAATTTGGAGTTTGAGGGAAAACCAATGGCAATTGGTTTTATGGCAATAAACTGGGATGCTACAAACTTCTTTAAAAATTAAGAAAAACAATTCATTATTTTATTAGCATTGTTATCTATCTCACTAAAGTTGCACACAAACCCTTTCTGTCTTAGGAGATTTTATATACATACACACACATACCAGCACTTCCAACAGATACAAAATACACTAATTCTGTATAAATTTTCACATAGAACAATGTGAGTATAAGGAATCCGAATTATGGAAATTATGAAAGCAAACTAGACAAGATGTGGACAAGTAATCCTGTGGTTAAAAGCTTATCTAGCATACCTGAAGAGAAAGTACTTGGAATCAGAGGTGAAGCCAAGACGTTGAATTAGGAGGAACAGCCCAGCCAAACTCTCCCAACATGCTCCTCCAAACAACTTTAAAATAATGTCTCAAATTGAATTTACAAATGGTAGACACAATAAAAATTCAGGGTGATACATTTTTTCACACAAAAATAATTCAGTTCATCACAAGAGGTCTACGACACTGAGGTACACTTGGCAGAAACACCAGCAGTGGGTTTTGAAGACAGCTGTGAGAGCTACAGTAGCAGTGGCAGTAGTAGCAGCAGCAGCAGATGTAGGAACTCACAATCAAGAGACAGTAAGTGTCAAACAATTGGTAGGAAGAGATTAAAGGGAAAACTGGAAAATGAGGAAACTGAGGCAAACAGAGGTTAAGTGACTTGTTCATAGTTACATAGAGAGTAAGTATCTGAGGCTAGATTTAAGCTCAGGTTTTCCTAATTGCAGGTACAGACCTCTATCCACTCCACCAAATAGCTGCTTCTTGTTTTCATGATTCATAATTTATTATTTTTCTGTTCCATAACCTTTTCATATCTACCATGTGCTTTTCCATTGACCTATACTCAATTTTAGTTCTTCAGATATTATGTAATTCCATGAATTTTGGCCCAATACATACATACATACATACATGCATACATACATATATAGATACAGATATAGATATATATTAAAGATGAGTCTTTGTTTCTAGACAAAGATTAAAACAACTTTCCAACTTTCCAAAGCCCACTATCCTCCTGTTTAATTCAATGCCTAACCCATTATTCTGTTTCCAAGACACGGTTATTTTCTAATTACATGTAATAATCTAGAGAGCAAACATTATTCAATCACTTGATTTTTTTCATATCTAGATAGCTAGGCGAAGCCCTTTGGGGTAATTAGGGGACCATTCTAGGAAGCTTTCAAATGTTCTGACTAGCAAAGTAGGAAAATGTCATCCATAAACAGAAGCATTATGAACAACTGCTTCATGTATAGGGGGGATTCATTCCCACTTCTATTTGGAATCTGCTTTTATGGAGATGGATCATTCTAATGTATACATGGGAGTCAACTTTTAGGAAGCTAGCCTTTAAGGTGATGTCTTACTCTACTGAGTGGAATGCATTTTTATTAATCAGAAAACAGTAAGCATAGTGGCATCTTGTATTCTCTATACTTTAGACTAGACCTGTGATTTCATTGGTATAGGGAATTTCCAATAAAGAAACACCTTCCATCAATGCTGAACAGAGACTGAGCTACAATGTACAGCCATAAAGTGATACTCAGAGGCTAAATGAGTTGCCTAGAGTAACGCAATCAGTATGTGTCAGAGGGAGAACTTGAATGCATGTCTTCCTGACAATGAGGCCAGCTCTTGATTTGTTATGTACCATGTGAACTTTATATAGTTCAGTCTATTGTTCCATGATGTAGGACTGTATTGAATATCACCTACGAAATCCCCCTAATGCCCACAAGGTAAGTGAGGATTATTCTCATAACATTTTTTATGTATGAGAAAACAGGAATATAAGGAGTTGATATTTTCTTGTGCTATGTTTGTGTGAATGTGTGTCTGTCTCTGTTTCTGTCTCTATCTCTCTCTTGCTCTCTGTTTCTCTCTGTCTATTTCTTTTTCTCTCTCTCTGTTCCCTCCTTCCCCATTTCCTTCTCTCTTTCTTCCTTTCTATCTCTGTCATATGTTGTAAAAAACAAAGAGACATAGTGCCAGGCCTAGAGGCCTGTGGGCTACCCGAGTCTTCCCTTACCTCTATCGGAGGTCTTCGGTTGGCCAAACCGGATGCTCGTATGAGAGAAAGGACATTCCAGAGTCAAACAAGGGTTGAGCTTTATTTCAGGGTCTAGTTACAAGTGCAGGGGAATTCTTCCTTAGGAGGGAGCGAAGAATCTCCCAAGGAGGCAAAGATCTTACAATAAGAGATTGGAAGTAGAAGTATAAGTGGGGAGAGAGGGGGAGGGGAGAGAGGAGAGAGGAAAAGCGGAGCCTTGTTGTCCTCACACGTGGCCCCTCTGCCCAAGAGAACTTTCAGGCTTTCCTGATCCTACTTAAGCTCTCCAGCTGCATAGTTTGCATCTGAATACCGTGCTGTTAGGTGTGCCCAGATCCGGGACAATCTCGAGGGTGGGGAGAGCTCTCTCCCATCACGTTTCTCACGGGAAGAGGCGGAAATACACGAGATAGCTCTGTTCACCTCGATTCCCAGTCGTTTCCTGGGGGGTCTCGTGAGAACTCTAAGATTTAGAAGTTCCCACCTTTACCCGCCCGAGACTGTCCACATGGAATTGAGCTTCCATCCCCAGCAACATAGGGCTTCAAAAAGTACTCCTTTGATTTTCTCTTCTAGTTAGAAGGTGGCCTTAAGTCCTTGAAGGCTATTCCAATGGAATGTAACTGGCAATTTCCAACATTGTGGAAAGGCTTTATGGATGGTATTGGCATCAGAACAGGTTTGTTATCTGACAACACATTCAGCTGAATACAAAGAAGTTTTTCAACACTTGTTTGACCACTTCATTAGAGACTCTCGCTTAAACAATTGGAAGGACTGTTCATGTTCTAGAAATTTCTTTCTTTCTCTTATATCAACAAGGTAAAAACTGTTTACAATGTCTTTTGTATTTTTCTCTCCGTATCTTGTAAATTGGTTCTTGATGTCATAATAATTTTGTTGCTTCCAGGGTAGTTTTCTTCTCTATATAGTCTTGATCTAATCCAGTTGTCCTCCAATCTCTCTTACTGTTTCTCCCCTTTTCTGTAAGCACACCTATCTGGGACTCTGATATCTGAATCATAGTGAGTAGATTTAATTTTTCAACAATGGTGAATAAAATATTTTTAGACTTTTTCTATGTTTCTTGTTTGTTGTCCTGTTTTTATTTTCTTCCTTAGATACCCTCAGGATGACTTTGCTTACTTTTTAAATTTTGCCCAATATGAGCTCATGTATAATCTGTTTATTTGGATCCAGATAGTCTCATATCACTTGACATCAATGATTGGAAATCTTTTGGCTTTGAGAGCTCTGGTAACATGCCAGTCCCATTCCCCACCCTAAAACTGTCCCTGTGCTGAAAGAATCTAAAGCATAGATCTATAAGAAGAGATAAAAGGTAATACCTTGGTGTCTCCCAGTTGTTATCTTTGAACCCCTCAAGAGGTAAGAGCATCTCTAACACACATCAGAGATGTAACTTTTCCTATACAAAGAGAAAAAGGTGGAAAATTGTTTTTGGAGTTGTCACAGCATCACAATCTGGGCAACTATCATACTGTTGTCCTAATCTGTATATGTATTTGGAAGATCAGAGAAACTCATTCCTGTCATCAGTTACAGTAATTAACATTCCTTAAGAGACACTTTGGATATTTAAGTCCCATGGGTTGGATTCTTTTTCCCATCTGTAGTAAGGACTAATGGTTAGCACAGTAATGTTCATTTGGAGGAGAGGCATTCCACACTAAATGAAAGGATTATTATAGATAGATTATTATAGAAACTCACCAAGTCTCTTCCTCATTTTCAAATTTCTAGAACATGGATAATCTTCCTTCCATTTGTTAAGGTATGTGTCTCTATTGAAGGGGGCAAACAAGTGTTATTAGCTTCTCTGTATTTAACTGAGATTGTTGTCAGGTACCAAACTTGATTTATTCCCAATACCATCCATAAAATTTTTCCAGCATATTGAAAACTTCTAGAGTTACATTCTATTGGCATTGCCTTCAAGAACATAGGGTCACTTTCTTATTACAAGAAAGAATCAGATAAGAATTTTTGAAAGCCTATGCTTTTTTCCCTCTTACAAAGGATATCTAATTTGAAATTTTTATTATTAAATATTAAATTAAAATGCTTTATTTCAAATGAAAATATATCTCATAAGTTGTCATTTGTAGAAAAGTGGGTTTTTTCACTACTTATATTTTATACACAGTAAACTTTTAAATGTGCAT